>NW_023425438.1:30099731-30712231 GCF_014108245.1 Pipistrellus kuhlii | reverse complement strand
CCAAAATACTGTGAAATTACTCCTCTGATCTACTAATGGCTGCAAAAATCAAGTCGTTGTGGTTTCATGCCAAGGGGCCATAGCAAGGTGGCGCAATGATTTCTGACACAGAAGACAACTTCTAAAAACTCAAAAGGGAAAATTAACGGGATGTGGTTTACATTGCCAAAGACTGTTCATTAATTACCAATTTAATCACTGCTGGAGGCATGACATTACAAAAATCTGGCTGAAAGTTCTAATAGATTATGAAGACCACCTAAGAAGACTGACCAAGAAATGTACAAAACAATTAATACTGTTTCGCTGCTATCAAAGACCCTCAGATTATTTTACATCAAGTGAAGCAAAGAATTAGTAGCTTCACAGTGCCACCACTAGGAACTGTAAATACAATAGCACACAATTAGTAATGCACATGTGACTTTTTGTTCAAGGCATATATCCTTGGGAAAGCCAGAACATGATAAGGAGAACAAAAGCAACATTAAAAAATGAAATGAATAAAGATTTAAACTCTACCCTTGTGCATGCTGAGCAATAACAGAATAGGCATATAAAATATAGCTCTTAGTAATGGTGATATTATCCTGGGATGTTCAATACTCTACTGAACAGCCATACGGAAAATGTGTATGGCCATGAATAGTCACATAAAAGAAGTGCTCCTGATGCTAAGACACCTAGCCCTAGCTTCATGCATTCATGGCAATCTCAAATAAATAAGACTTTTGAGGCTAGGGGTTTGTGGCCACATAATAGAAAAGATGCTGAGTTTTTTCCCCCTAACAATGATGGTGTTTTGTGTGACTTTGAAGATATGCTAGCAAGCTAACAATATGTTTTCTAAGAAGTCTAGTAGCCATTGTTAGGAGAGCAGACTTCAAATCAACTTAAATTTAGACATAATAGATAAACTATTATTTAAATAATAATGAATAAAAACCTCTGCCATGTAAAGAGGCATTTATGCCAAGCATAGAAATACACCAGCATTCTTCTCCTATAAATACAACTATAAAAAAGATTAGCTATACATTTAAAGTGTCTTACTGCTCTGAAACGGATTATGGTACCTTAAATCTTCTATCAATTGTATTGGAGTAAGAAATAAGGAATATATTTTCATGTCAGTGTCCTGTGTATAGATATTCCAGCTCATGTAGAGAATAAAAGCCCCTAAATAAGACAAAATCTTATTTTACATGCTATTAAAGATTTTAGACTTTTAAAATAACATGTCCTTTTGAAATTACAAGTGCAAAGTTAACCTCCTTCTTTCTAGTAATAGAACTGAAAATATGTGCAGTTAGGAAAAGTAAAAATTTTAGCTTGACCTCAATTTTAAAGACTGATTCCTAGTTATTAGTCATTTATTGTAAATATAACCCAGTCACTATTCATAAACATATAAGTATAATCTTACATCATATACATTTTTATGATGACACAGACATAGGGCACATATATTTATTAAAATTATGGGAAAAGTTTCTATCTATCAGGGATTACCAAAATAATGTTTAGTATTTTTTAGCAATGGGATAGTAACTGTTTCTTTTATAATCTGAAAGAAACCTAGTGATCTTTCTAAACCTGCTACAATTACCAGCATGACAGACTAGTTCCATTTAAGTCAATATTTTCCAATTAATATCGAGGGAGGAAGGAAGGAAAAAAAAAAACACATAAAAAGTACAAGATTGATGTCCTACTCCTTCATAGCAACAAAATACCTGTTAAAGACTTAATTTGCAAAAAGAGCAGCTTGAATTCTCTTGGTTCTTACCAAATAAGCCATTTGGATTCATTACCAAAGACCAGTGAAAAAAGTCATGGTATCTTTTGTGATTACTGGTCTTTGCAATTAACTTAAGGTCTGATCAAATTGAAGTTCCAAATAGACAGTTTTCTTCAGAGGATTTAAATATTCCTGCAAATCTCTGAAGATCTACTGACTTGTTGCTAACTGGTGGTTTGACTTTGCTAAGTAAGAATGGGCTCCTATGCCAATTGATTTTAACGGGTCACTCACTATGCTTGCAGATTAAATATCACGCAAAAAAACTTCATGTTTTATAACAACATTATAATTCATTTAATTTAAAAAAGCTTCCTAAAAAGTTTCCAGGTGTTTAAAAACTATCTGCAAACAATCCTATCTACACTAATAAAAGAGAAACATGCAAATTGACTGTACCTCTGCTGTGCCCACAAGCCATGCCCATCAGCCAATTAGGAGTGAGTATGCAAATTAACCCAACCAAGATGGCTGAGGCCACAGAGCAAGCAGGAGGCTTGGGTTTCCCCAGCAGTGGAGGAAGCCAAGCTTTCCGCCCACTCTGGCTGGCCCTGGCTTCTGCTCAAGGCTACAAAGTTTCAATTGTAGAAGATAAATAAACCCCAGATACCAGAGTCTCCACTTGGGTTGCTAGGGGGCGTGGTTGGCCTGAAAACCACCACAGGTCCCTCGCCCAGGCCACCCCATGCCCCAAGGGAGCTCCCACCCTGATTGGGACACCCTTCAGGGCAAACCAGCCGGCCCCCACCTGTGCACCAGGCCTCTATCCTATCTAATAGTAACATGCAAAATGACCATCACTCCAACATACAAGATGGCTGTCCCTGTGTGGTCAAAGATGTCTGCTCCCATGTGGACACCAGATGGCTGCCACAAGATGGCCAGCAGGGAAAGGCACTTGGGAGGGACCAGGCCTGTAAGGGAGGGAAGTTGTAGGCAATCAGGCCAGCAAGGGAAACAGTTGGGAGGTATCAAGCCTGCAAGGGAAGGCAGTTGGAAGCGATCAAGCCTGCAGGGGAGGGCACTTAGAGGTGACCAGGCTGCAGAGGAGGGAAGTAGGGGGTGACCGGGCCTGCAGGGAAGGGCAGTTAGGGGTTACACTTCTATTATAGAGAAAGGGCAAATAGCAATATTAAAGTATTTCCTATTTAATGTGTAGGAATTTTGTGCACTGAGCCACTAGTATTATATAATCAAGGAGGCTCCTTTGGATTATATAATGGCTAGACTGCTGAACTTGACAAACTCCTGAATTGTACTTTGAAAAAATGTGGAAAATAATGAACAAAATACCACATCTAAAATTTACATTAGTAAAACGTAACATATGAAAACCATCACAGAGCAATTGAAATAAGAAACAAAGAAACATTAATTCAGAGCAATGCAATGTCTCCTATAGAAAAATAATTTCAGGAAATATCTGAAATAGGTTAAATGAACACCTAACGGCACACAGATACAAATGAGTAATGTAAACTACTTTCCCTAAAAAATATCTAAATACAGTATAAACTTGTAGCAAGTTCTCATTAAAACATACAATGTGACAGTCTTGATAAAAATTAAGAAATTAAAAAGGTTTATAGTATCTGTATCTGTAAATTGCCTTTAAAGAGAAATTATAATTTATAATGTTAGAAATTATAGTTCATAAAGACCCATCAGGTAAAATTACCAAGGTTGTTTTCAAGGTCTTGGATACTTAGTTTTCCTAGCCATTCAGCCTAAATCTATTCTAATTTATATCAGAGGAAATGTTGGACAGAATAGTGTCATTCAAAGCAGAGTTGGGAGTTGAGGTCCCAGAATATGGGAAAAGCAGGTGTGTCTAAGGATTTTAGTGTGTACATATATTAGCAACAAAGAAAAGTATCATAATGTAGGTTTCAAGAATAGGAAGACAAGGATGACACAGGGAGCCTTAAATCCCAAAGTGTCAAATGTCAGATCTGTAACTGACTCAAGAAAAGGAGATGGACACTAACTTCCTCTGCCTAGTAATAATTAATTCTGCTTTGAAGACTTTCAAATCTGGGCCAGTGTGGCTGAGTTGGTTGAGCAATGTTGATTGCTGGTTCGATTCCTGGTCAGGGCACATATCTACAATAGGTTGTAGATTTGATCCCTTGTTGGGGCATGTACAGAAGGCAACCAACCAATCCTTCTGTCACACATCAATGTTTCTCCATCCTTTCCCCTTTCTTCGCTCTAAGCATGTCCGCAGGTGAGGATTAAAAAAAACCCATCACCTCCAGAGAGACATTTTCTTCCTGATTACAAAACTACCACCAAGACATTCCTTTCAGCAATCCAAATTTTCACGTTTAAGCTCATTTTTTTTAAATAAGTTTTTATTGTTCATATTATTACAAATGTTCCTTTCCCCCCACCCCCCACCATTGCTCTCCTCCACCAGGTTCCCACCCCACCCTCTGCCCTTTCTCCTCTCCCCATTGTCCTCATCCATAGGTGCACAGTTTATGTTCAGTCTCTTCCCACGCCCCCTCTCCCCTTTTCCCCAAGAATCGTCAGTTCACTCCTTTTCCTTACCTCTGATTCTATTATGTTCAACAGTTAATATTGTTCATCAGATTTTTTAAATTTCCTTGGTTTTTAGATTCACTTGTTGATAGTTACGTATTTGTTGTTCATAATTTTTATCTTTGTTTACTTTCTCTTCTGAAAGAACCCCCTTCAGCAATTCATATAATTCTGGTTTGGTGGTGATGAACTCCTTTAGCTTTTTTTTATTAGTGAAGCTCTTTATCTGGCCTTCGATTCTGAGTGATAGCTTTGCTGGGTAGATTATTTTTGGCTGTAGGTTCTTGCTATTCATCACCTTGAATATTTCTTGCCATTCACTTCTGGCCTGCATGGTTTCTGTTGAGAAGTCAGCTGACAATCGTATAGGTGCTCCTTTATAGGTTACTACCTTCTTTGCTCTTGCTTCTCTTAATATTCTCTCTTTGTCTTTTGCTCTTGGAATTTTAATTATGATGTGTCTCGGTGTGGTCCTCTTTGGATTCCTTTTGTTTGGAGTTCTTTGCGCTTCCTGGACTTGTAAGTCTAATTCTTTCACCAGGTGGGGGAAGTTTTCTGTCACTATTTCTTTCAGTATGTTTTTGATATCTTGCTCTCTCTCATCTTCTGGGACCCCCATAATTCTGATGTTGGTTTGCTTGAAGTTGTCCCAGAGGTTTCTTACATTATCTTCAATTTTCTGGATTCTCTTGCCTTCTAGCTTCTGTGGAGGAGTGTCTTCTGGCTCTTTGTATTCCAAATCTTTGACTTGATTCTTGCGATCTTCCCTTCTGTTTTTAGGACTCAGTAAAATATTTTTTATTTCAGACAATGTATTCTTTATTTCTTGTTGATCCCTTATCATTTCTTGTTGACTCCTTATTAATTCTAGTTGATCTCTTTTCATATCCTCATAGGCCTTATCCATCTTTTCTAGGAAATTCTTGAAAAACCTTATAAGCGTAGATTTGAACTCTATATCCAGATGCTTTTTGTCCTCCATTTCTTTCGTTTGTGATCTATTTTGTTGTCGCATTTCGCAGTTACAGATGGGACGGGGTTTCAGGGTGGAGCCTGCAGCTTTGGCTTCCGTCAGCCCCGCCCTATGTGGGTCCTTCAGTGCTCGCTGCTGCCGGCGCCTCTGAGAGAAAGGTGCCCTTGATTTTCGCCTGCTGCCAAACAGTCTATGCTCTCCCCCAATGAGCCCGGTATTGGGGTTCAGTTCAGTTGGAAGTGGAGTTGGAGGTGGCGTTCAGAGCAGTCTGAAGCCCCAGTCTCCTTCCCGTCAGGGAGATCCCGCGGCACAGCTGACCGTCCCTTCTCTGCGCGCAGTGTGCACGCCTCCTGGACCTCCTTTCGCCTCTCCCTGGGGTTCCGCCTTACAGCCCAGCTCCCTATGGCTGAGCCTGAGTCCCCGGGGTCTAGCCCAGAACCGGGGTTCAGAGCAGTCGGGGGCCCAGCACAGTCGGAGTTTTATCTCCTTTCCGCTAGGGAACGCCCGCCAGGCACTCGACCTCCCTCCTCTCCGGCTCTGTCCTCTCCGCGCGCCGCGTCTCCGTACCTTGGGCTTTTCCAGCTCCTCCGCGCCTCCTTCTGGTTTTCTCCTTGCTTCTCGCTGTAGAATTTCCAGTCAGTCAACCTTCCTGTAGTTCTGGGCAATGTCCGTTTTATATTTTAGTTGTATTTTATTGAAATTGTTGTGTGCGGCTGCGGCTAGGTGTTCACCTGGGCGCAGCCATCTTGGATCCCTCTAAGCTCATTTTTTTAAGTTGAAACTGTTCATTGAACATTTACTTAATATGATACTTGGTGGTGAGGATACTTCTTGGTATTTAGCTCATAGTTGAGTGGGAGAAAGAGGTGTGTAATTAGATTATTTTATAGGGTAATGTGACAATAGAGATATGCACAACATAGTAGAAAAAGATATAGGAAAGAAAATTAACTTTACTGCTAGGACCATGACAAAGGGGCTTGAAGAAGAAGTGATATTTCAGTGGAAACTAAGAAGGGAAGAAGGGCATTTTAGGGAGAGAACAGCAAATACTTGCATAGGAACAAAGGGTATATCACATTTTCTCTGCAAGCAACTTACTTGAGTGGGACTGTAGAGTGAAAAATAAGAGAGATGAAGGAAGTTAGAAGGGGGAGGGGTGGCTAGAATGTGTAATAACCTTGCTTGAGGCCATGTTGAGTAGTTGGAAAGTTTATTCTCTTGTCAGAAGTCGCCAAAAAATTTTTGAGCCATCATATACTCAAATCATTTCAATAGCTTAGTATTTAAGCTATTTCCCAGGTTTCTCTTCTTTATATTTTATATGCCCATCTTGCCTTATAAGTAGATCTTTTTTTTTCAATCCTTTAACACTTCTCCAAATTCTCTGTAGGTTCTCACTTTCAGCCTAGAACCAGGTAAAAAAATCTAAAAAAAAAAAAGAAAAAAGAAAAAAAAGAAAAAAAAGAAAGAGTAACCTATACTGAGTGCCGGATATTGTCCCATGTCCATCAATGAGTAAAATAGCGCTACTCATTCTTATTGGTATGTATCAGGTTATAAATCAGAGGTCTCTTAAGAGTAAATAATAATAAACTCTCCAGTAAACCCTGAAGATTTAAGATCAGTTTCTCATTTAGTCAAGGCTTAAGGTCACTCCTAGGTACCAACTTTTTAAAAAATATATATATTTTATTGATTTTTTACAAAGAGGAAGGGAGAGGGATAGAGAGCTACAAACATCAATGAAGAGAAACACCAATCAGCTGCCTCCTGCATAGCTCCTATTGGGGATGTGCCCACAACCAAGGTACACGCCCTTGATGGGAATTGAACCAGGGATCTTTCAGTCCGCAGGCCAACACTCTATCCACTGAGCCAAATCAGTTAGGGCCCAACTTTTTTTTTTTTTTTTTCTTAGCTCACTGGAATTCTCAGTTAAACTAAGAACATAAAAAGCAGTGGTTAGCTGCAGATATATCTCTCCCTGTCCACAACTTGACTCTCAGAACCATAGCATACCTTATGAAGGGCAAAGTAATTTAGAGTAAATTTAAAAATAACATGATAAATGAAGGCACAGATTAAAGAACATAAGCAAGTGAAATAGTAGCAATGAGTTCACTAAGTTAAATGCCAGCTTATTTTTTTTTTAGGTAGACCTGCCTTTTATTTACCATGCGTCTTTATTTCTCCAGAGTGAAAAGGAATTTAACACTGAAGTGGGGATGGCATTAGTCATGGTTCCTTTACCTCCCTCACTGAGGACACTTATTAAACTGAATGTCACACAGGAAGAAAAAAATTTTTTGCCTCCATTAAAAAAATGGAAAAAAAGACTTAAAGAGATTAAGTAATTTCTAGTTTTAGTATCATGTAGTTCACATTCAATTTCTCCAAAGATCCCATTTTTCTTTGGTCAGCCACGTTGGCCATACTACTTTTCCAAAATATGGACAATACTGCTAAATAATTCAATGTGTGTGTGTGTGTGTGTGTGTGTGTGTGTATGTATGTATGTATATATATATATATATATATATATATATATATATATATATAAGCTACCTAGAAATTCAAATTAAGAAAAGTACTATGTTCTCAAAAAGGTATCAAGTTATACCCTAAACTAAAATTCAGGAAAAAAAAAAATGGTAAGGTCTAACTTCTGTATTTCTGAAACTGGACTTATCTGACATTTTACCTTCTTTTTTAAATCATTCCTTAAATCATTTCAATATTAGCCAAAAGCCACAGAGTATCATGTCAAAACTAGAGCAACAATCCTAGAATGTATTAGTTGAAGAAACGGATGCAATTGTCTTATTATACAAGATAATTACATTACTATATATCAGCAATGAACATCTATATAGGGCTTGACCTATCTAAACAAGAAAGAGCTTTTAAATTGAGCCTAAACTGTAACTGAAAGAGGTTGCAACATCTCCCATGACACATGCCCTTCTTACAATGTAACTTTGATGCTCCTTCCATGGAGGGATACAGTTCATAACTCTGCTTCTTAAGCCTGGGTGGAGCTTTGTATCTGCTTGGGCCAACAGTAGGACAAAAATGATGTTACATGACATTTAAAGCTAGATCATAACAAAGCCGTGCACATTCATTCACCTTACTGTCTTGGACACTTGCTCTTAAACCCAGTCACCATGCTATGAGGAAGCCCAAACTAGCCCAAGTGGAGAGACCATATGGAAAGGCCACAAGAAGAGGTCCTAGCTGAAAACCAGCCCACACATCATGGAACAGAAATAACCCATTCCTATTGTCCTATCCCAGTGGTTGGCAAACTCATTCGTCAACAGAGCCAAATGTCAACAGTACGATTGAAATTTCTTTTGAGAGCAGAAAACCAACTTCTGCACTGGGGCCACAAAGTTTCAATTGCACTGTACGCATGTGAAAGAGCCATACACAAGGGGCAAAAGAGCCGCATGTGGCTCGCAAGACACAGTTTGCGAACCACTGTCCTATCCTAATGCCTAACTCACAGAATTTATGACCATAACAAAATGGTTCTTTTATGCCAATAAGGTTTGCAGTGTTTTTATTTTTAATATATTTTATTGATTTTTTTTTATAGAGGAAGGGAGAGAGATACTTAGAAACACTGATGAGAGAGAAACATTGATCGGCTGCATCCTGCACATTCCCCACTGGGGATGTGCCTGCAACCAAGGTACATGTCCTTGACCGGATTAGAATCCAGGACCCTTGAGTCCGCAGGTCGATGCTCTATCCACTGAGCCAAACTGGTTAGGGCTGCAGTGCTTTTTATGTAGCAAAAGATAACTTGAAAGAGGAAGGTTAGAAAAAACATCTTTGGGGCTGTTTAAAGCACAGTTTTATAAGAAATATAAACGGGACTGTTATTATTGACACTGCCATTTATTTCACACCAAGTTACAAACTAACATCAACTATAAGCATGGAGTTTTTTTCTAGTCCTCTCTCCTTAAAACACACACACACACACACACACACACTTTAGAGCAGTGGACACCAGCCTTTTGGACCTCATGGACCACCAGAGGTCCACAGACTACCAATTGGCAACTGCTGCTTTAGAGATACTGAAAGATAATACTAGCGTAATGGTCAAGTTTGCTTGGGTATGCTAAAAAAATAAATAATAATCTAGTGAAAAATATATTTTTTGGTTACCCAAAATTTTCCTAGTATAAAATACTTGTCTTAATGTGTCATATTTTCAAAACAGAAAGAAAAATGGGAAAAACTTTTTAATAAGCCATTTGCTAAAAAAGATAAGCCACTTGCTATACTATCTCTTAGGAATAAATATTGTTAATATTTTTATATCACCCATCAAATCTTAGTTTAAATGTCCTCTTCTCAAATCACTCAAGCTCAACTTACGCAAATTATCTTTCCAAACTCTGTAGTTACATAGTTATTATTATCTGTATCTTCCCACCAAAATATAAACTCCATGAGGGAAGTCCTTTCTCTTACTCTGAATATATTTAGTTCAGACACTCAATTAATGTCTGGCAAATGTCTGAATCAACAAATTGATGATGCAACAGATGGAAATGAAAAAAGTTGGCATAAAGGCTACAAATTTTTCCCCATAAAAAAAGGCCCTCTACATGAGTGTCTCTCAAACATTTTTACCATGACCCACAGTTAATATATTTTATATCACATATATAAACACACATATCCACAGAATTAAAACATTTCACACAAAAATACTATACTTACTATGTGTGATGAATTCTGATATTTTCTCTTCCATTCTATTATATTCCTTTATATTAAAAAATTATTGTGACTCACTAAACTGCTTTTATATCATGTTACTAAATAAAGACTTAAAGTCTGAAAAATGATTCTTGAGGTCAGAGGTTATTAAGTTGATATCTGAAAGGTATTTTAAAAAATATGCATGGGAAAGAAGAAATAAAACTGTCTTTATTCATAGATAACATGATTGCCTATGTAGAAACTGAAAAAAAATAACAAAGAAAAACTTTCCTGGAGCTAAAAAGCAAGGTTGTAGGATACAAGGCTATTATATAAGACAATTGCATTCCCACATGACAGCAATGAACAAGTGGGATTTGAAATTAAAAACACATCGTTTACATTACACCCCCCAAAATTAAATGATTAGGTATAAAACTAATGAAATAAGTACAAGATCAATATGAAGAACTCTGGTAATGAAATAAAAGAACTAAACAAATGGAGAAATGAAGAGAGATTCTATGTTAATGAGTAGATAGACCCAATATTGTAAAGATGTGAGTTTTTTCCAACCCAATTACGGTAATAGATTCATTGCAATCTCAATGAAAATCCAGAGTTATTTTGTGGGTATTGGCAAATTGATTCTAAGTTTATATAGAGAGGAAAAAGGCCAAGAAGGGCAAACACAATACTGAAGGAGAAGAACAAAGTTGGAGGACTGACACTACTGTCTTCAAAACTAACCACAAAGCTACAGTATGGTAAGAGAACAGAAAGATCAGTGGAACAGAATAGAAAGCCCAAAAATAAACCCCACAAATATAAACCAACTGACCTTTGATCAAGGGGCAAAAGGAACACAATAGAGTAAAGGCAGTTTTCAACAACTGGTGCTGAAACAACTGGAT
Organism: Pipistrellus kuhlii; assembly: GCF_014108245.1. Taxonomy (NCBI): domain Eukaryota; kingdom Metazoa; phylum Chordata; class Mammalia; order Chiroptera; family Vespertilionidae; genus Pipistrellus; species Pipistrellus kuhlii. The sequence goes on along the minus strand of NW_023425438.1, from coordinate 30,701,271 downwards.
ATCCACATGCAAAAATATAAATCCACACACAGATCTTACTCCCATCACAAAACTCTATCAAAATGGACTGTGAACTTAAATCTAAAGCACAAAACTCTAAAAATCCTAGAAGATAACACAGGAGTTATGTGATGTCTTTCTACGTATAACATCAAAGGCATGACCCATAAAGGTAAAGCTGGATTTCATTAAATTAAAAACACTTCGTCTCTGCAAAAGACAATGTGGAGAGAATGAGAAAACAAGCCACAGACAGGGAGAAAATATATGCAAAAGACACGTCTGATTAAAAAAACACCTGTTATCCAAAATATACAATGAACTCTTAGAACTCAACAGTAAAAAAAATAAACTTTATTTTAAAATAGGCCAATGACCTTAAGAATCACTTCTTACAGTGAAGATGTATAGATGACCAACAAGCATATCAAAACATGCTCCACATCACATGTTAGCAGGGGGGGAAAAAACCAATGAGATACAACTACACATTTATTAGAATGCCCAACATTTGGAATACTGAGAACACTAAATGCTGTCAACGATATGCAGTTGAACTCTCATTCATCACTGGTAGGAATGCAAAAATGGTAGTCACAGTTTGGTGATTTCTTACAAAAATAAACATACTTTTTTACCATACGATCTAGCAATTGTACTACCTTCTGTGTATTCCAAGTTGTTAAAAACTTTTATCTATACAAAACCTATGCATGAATGATTATAGCACCTTTATTCATAATTGCCAAAACTTGGAAGCAACCAAGATGTTCTTCAGTAGGTGAATGGATAAACCATGGTACATCCAGACAGTGAAATATTATTCAATACTAAAAAGAAATAAGCTATCAAGCCATGAAAAGACATGGAAGGACCTCAAACAAATATTGCTAAGTCAAAGAAGAAAAGGCTACATATTGTGTGGTTACAACTAAAACATTCTGCAAAAGGCAAAATCATGGAAATAGTAAAAGTATCAGTTTGCCAGGGGCTGGGAATGGGGACAGGGCTGAATATGTGGAACACAGGATTTTTAGAGAAATAAAAATACTCTGTATACTCTAATAATGGATGCATGTCTGTTGGAAGCCACCCATTGCTTTCATTAGCACAGAAGTGTGGACAAGGAACCTGGAAGGCTGGTCAACCTTAAAGCACTGAAAGGTCAGAGACAACCACCCACTGTTTAGTTGAGACAATGGTAGCTAAAGCAACTTTCACCTTTTAGTTTTATGTGAATTCCTGCTGATTGGCTATCATTGGAATTGTCTGCCTAAGGGCTATAGGTGTATCCCACAAATCGGAATAAAAGGTATAGTAAAGCCAGAGTAGAGTGAAGTCCTTCTCCTTGAGTTGCGCTCCCACCTGGCCCCCAATATTCCCAAATTTATACTTTATAATCTAGTCTCTTTCATTTGTGTGTGGCCTCCTCCAGAGCCCAAACTCTGAACCTGAACCCTGAACCACGCGGGATGTGGGGAGGACACTCGCAGCTGGCAGTCTGACGTGGGGCACTCGCACGTGTCATTGTATGTTTTTCCAATTCATAAAACGTACAACACTCAAATGTGAGCCGTAATGTAAACTATGAACTTTGGGTGATTATAATGCATTAATGTAAGTTTATCAGTTGTAAAAAATGTGTCATTGTGGTGAAGGATATTGTTAATGGGGAGGCTATGCATGTGTGGGTATAGGGGATTATGGGAAATATGTACCTTCCCCTCAATTCTCCTGTGAAATAAAAACTGCTCTAAAAAATATTAATTAAAAAAAAAATCATGCGGTTTTATGTATATGTGAGTTTGCTGGTAGGGCAGGGATGTCATGCTTTTCAGATTCATGAAGAGGTTTATGGCCCCCTAAGTCTTAGGGCTTCTCTTACTATATGTTCATCATTATTGTGAAGCACTACATAAAAATATATTAAAAATGTGATTTAACAAGGGTGGCAGTATATGATAGGAAAAAGCATTTTTTATTTTGAAATCTGATGACGTTGAGGTTCAAATCCTGGATTCACCATTTACTGACTCTGCAATCCTGCTTACCTATCTATGAGCCTTAGGTTTTTGTGTGTGTGTGTGTGTTTTTTTTAATCTGAAAAGTAGCTTGAAAAATCTTCATGGGTTAAGTAAAATAAAAATTATGTATGTAAAACATCCTTTATAGTACCTGGAATATTTGCAAGGTATTCAATAAGTGATAAGCATGTTAAATTCTAATATTTTCAACAAAATTAACTTCCATGAACAAAGTACAACTAAATTATGAAAAAATAGATTATTCATGTATGTGCAGAAATTATATTCCAGGATCTTACTTTTCCTCATAGCTAAAACTAATGTGTAGAAATAATCACAACATGCTCCTCCAAATATGACTTTGTAAGCTCAATAAGTGTAACAAATACCCACAATATACAAAGTATGTAGGAAAGTAATTTAGCAAGAATGTAAATAAATTAGTACCCTCACCCCCATGATCACAGTGAACAATTTACGGTATTTTTAAACCAATGATCCTCACATCACTTAGCTGCCTGTTGCAGAGTACTGTGGCTGCGTTGGTAGTTTGCTTAGTCCCTGCCTTTGAAGCTGCATCTCTTCTTGCTTGCTCAAGCAGAACTCTTGCTCTTTCTTTAAGTTCTTCTTGCCGAGATAACATTCGTTGCTTAAAAGCAAACATACAGAATTAGAAGCCTCAAAAATAAACACACAAAACCCCAAGAGCATGTATTTTACATTTCTAAACTAATCAATGGCTATACAACCTGTCAAAATAATAGTGTTGCTTCAATATTAGGTATTCTTCATGGTCAAGGAAGAGGTGATAAACAGCCTATTAATTTATTTGGTGTAACATAAAACTTCATTATAAATTTATTGTGTATATAATTTTTGGGTCTCTTTATATTTTAATATAACAATTTAAAACTTTCTTCTGTAATCTTAAGAAAGGAAAAATTTTTTTTAAAATGTACAAGTCAATGGTTTTTAGTATATTCACAAGATTGTGAGCCACCAACACTATTAATTCCAGGACATTTTCATCACCCAAGGTTTTAAGAGGATTAAAAAATTATTATCTTAATAGATACATTTGAAATGTATGTGGTAATGATAGATTTTAAGTTCATGTTGATAAGACATAATAGAATAAAATTGGTCATTGCATTTAAGGTTGTTATAAGTCAATATTTTTCCCTAAACAGATAGAATTTGTGAAATGAACACTGAATTTGCAATCTAAACATCAGGCTGTTAATCCTGATACACAATTTAACACTGAACAGGTCACTTAAAAACTACACTGTATTCCATTACATGATATTGGTTCCATCACTTAATTGTGATCAAGTTAAACTGTCTAACTCTACATTTCCTCATTTATAAAGTGGGAATAAAAACAGAACAACTCTCATTAAGGGTTAAGTGAAGTAGAATAATATACTGGTGACTGAATAAATGCTAACTATTATTATATTTTTAAAAATCTCTCATCTTGAAAAAAGGGAAAATAATCTTTAAGATCCTACAAGCTCTACATTATGATTCTATAGTCCTTTAGGGAGTTCAATCAGCTACACAAGTATAGCCAAAAATTGCTTTCGTGTTTAAAACAATTTTTTTCTGATTACAAATGCAATTTATATTATAGAGATTTTAGAAAATATATAAAAGTAAAAATAAAAAAAATAAAATTGGAGGTATCACGCTCCCTGATTTCAAACTATACTACTATTATAATACTATAGTAATTAGAACAGTATGGTACTGGTATAAAAACAGATACACAGATCAATGAAACAAAACAAGGGAGCTCAGAAATTAACCTATGTAAATGGAGAGTCTCTTCAATAAATAAGTTTTGGGAAAACTGGACAGCCACATGGTAAAAAAGGTACAAACTACCAGATAAAAAATAAATAAGTCAGGGGAATGTAATATACAGCATGGTGAATAAATCTTAAAACTCTAATCATAAGAAAGAAAAATTTTAGTAACTATGTATGGTGACATGAAAACGATTTTAAATTGTCTAGTATTGTATTAACATAAATGCTTCATATTTTAATTAACTCATCTTATTGCATATTTAGGTTGTTTATAATTTTTCACTATCATAAACACTGCTTTTATGAAGATCTTTATACGTAAATTCTTATTTAAAAATTGAATTTATTGGGGTGACATTGGTTAATAAAATTGAATATAACTTTCAGGTATACAATTCTACAATACATCATCTGTATATTGTATTGTGTCTTTACCTCTCCTTTTACCTTCTTCTATCTGTGCCTACCCCCTCTTTCCCTCTGGAAATCACTATACTGTTGTCTGGGTCCACTAGTCTTTCTTTTTATTCTTAATCCCTTCACCCTCATCCAGGTCCCAACCCCCATCCCTCCGACAGCTGTCACTCTGTTTTCTGTAACTATGAGATTGATTCTATTTTGTTAGTTTATTTTGTTCATTAGATTCCAAATGTAAGTGAAATCATATAGTACTTGTCTTTCTCTGACGGGCTTATTTCACTTAGCATAATACTCTCCAGGTCCATCCAAGCCAGTGGTTCTCAACCTTTCTAATGCTGCGACCCTTTAATACAGTTCCTTATGTGATGAGCCCAACCATAAAATTATTTTTTATTTTTTATATATTTTATTAAGTTTTTACAGAGAGGAAGAGAGAGGGATAGAAAGCAAAAAACATTGATCAGCTGCCTCCTGCACACCCCCACTGGGGATTGCCGGCAACCAAAGCACATACCCCCGACCAGAATCGAACCTGAGACCCTTTAGTCCGCAGGCCGACGCTCTATCCACTGAGCCAAACTGGTTTCGACCAACCATAAAATTATTTTTGTTGCTATTTCATAACTGTAATTTTGCTACTGTTAATGAGTCATAATGTAAATATCTGTGTTTTCCGATGATCTTAGGCTCTATAGCAGCAGTTCTAAACCTGTGGTTCGCCCACAGGTTGAGAACTGCTAGCAGGGTCGCCTGGATTCCAAGCTGTTGCAAAAGGTAAGATTTCCTTCTTCTTTTATGACTGAGTAGTAATTCTATTGTGTAAATGTACCATATATTTTTTAATCCACTCATCTACTGATAGGCACCTGGGTTGCTTCCAAATCTTGGCTATCCTTCCTATATAATAAAAGCCTAATATGCAAATTGTCCCCTCGACTAGGTGTTCGACCAGGGGGAAGGGAAGCCCTGGCCAGTAGTGGGCAGCAGCTAGGGACCCTATCTATGCATGAATTTTGTGCACTGGGCCTCTAGTTATAAATAATGCTATAATAGGGATGCAAAGAACATAGGGGTGCATATGTTCTTTCCAGTTAATGTTTCAGATTTCTTTGGATATATTTCCAGAAGTGGAATTGCTGGGTCATGAGGCAGTTAGTTACATTTTTAATTTGTTGAGGTAACTCCATATTGCTTCCACAGTGGTTGCACTCATCTGCAGTCCTACCAACAAGGGTTCCCTTTTCTCTACATTCTCACAAACACTTGTTCTTTGTTGATTTATTGATGATAGGTATGAGGTGATATCTCATTGTGGTTTTAATTTGCATTTCTCTGATGATTAGTAGTGTAGAACTTTGTTTCATATGTCTATTGGCCATCTGTCTTTTTTTGGAGAAGTGTCTATTCAGGTCCTTTGCCCATTTCTTAATTGAATATTTGTATTTTTTTTTTTTTTTGTATTGAGTTTTATAAGTTTCTTATAAATTATGGATATTAAGCCTTTATCAGATGTATATGTTCTCTCATTTAGTGGGTTTTCTTTTCATTTTGTTAATGGTTTCCTTTTCTGTGCAAAAATGTTTTTATTTGATAAAGTCCAATTTGTGTTTTTTTTGTTCCCCCCAAAATATCCCTAAATGTCCGAGATTTTATTGCCTATATTTTCTTTTAGGATTTTTATGGTTTTGAGACTTAAAAGCTATCTGTCCAAGTTTCCCTCACTTTTTATTGAATAGCTTATCTTTACCCCATTGGGCTCTCTATTCTGTTACATTGGTCTATGTCTGTTTTTATCCCAGTACCACACTGTTTTGATTACTATGGCCTTGTACCTTGTAGTATATTTTTTTAATCCTCACATAGGGATATGTTTGATTTTAGAAACAGAGGAGGGGGGAGGGGTAGAGAGAAATATTAATTGGTTGCTTCCCATACCCCTGACCAGGGATTGAACTGCAATCTAGGTATATGTCCTGAATGGGAATCAAACCCACAACCTTTAGGTATATAGGATGATCCTCTAATCAACTGAGCCACCTGGCCAGGGATGTGTAAGAAATTCTTAAATGCATGCTGGGACCAGTTTGGCTCAGTAGATAGAGCGTCGGCCTGCGGACTGAAAGGTCCCAGGTTCGATTCTGGTCAAGGGCATGTACCTTAGTTGCGGGCACATCCCCAGTAGGGGGGGTGCAAGAGGCAGCTGATCGATGACTCTCTCATCGATGTTTCTAACTCTCTGTCCCTCTCAATTCCTCTCTGTGTAAAATCAATAAAATATATATTTAAAAAAAAATTCTTAAATGCAGTTCTAAATATCTCCCTAGGAAAAATTCCTGGAGGTAGATCTATGAAATTAACGTTTTATGTATCCTAATGTGCATTGCTAAATTGGCTTTTAGTAAAGCTATCTGCTTTACATATGAAATATGATTACTCTTAGTGCTATCATGGTAAAAAAAAAAAAAAAAAAAAAAAAAAAAGAGAGAGAGATATTGTGACCATAAAATTTATGAGCACAGACTTTGGAGCAAGATATGGTTGGTTTTCAGTCTGACATTAGTGCTTATTATATGATCTTAGGCAACTTTGTAAACCCCCATTTCCCATATACAAAATAGGATTCAATCACTTACCTCCTTAGGTGTAAATTTAAGAAATGTGTAAGACATATAATGGTAATCACATGTATGAGCACTCAAATGTGCAACATTATGATTTTGCCAAGTCTCTGCAGTCATACTAAATAATCAAATTTCCTCTAATCTAATACCATTACTATATTCACCATTATTTTATTAACTATTAAGAAAGAACAAACACTGTCAATTAAACTCTAACATGCTATTTATTATAAGTAACATCTTGATTTCAGAGAATTATAAAAAGATGCATATCTTAAAATTGATGAAACATAGTACAAAAAAAGAAAAAGAAAAACATTTTTAGGTGTCCAGAATTTAACTGCTATATAAAACACACATACCAAACCCCAAAACATCATCTCTGAAAAGTTAAAAAACAAAACCTATGAAGCATTAACACTCATATTACAACTATTTAGTGCCAGGCAATACTTTGCCAAGATAATATAAATTTATCCTAAATAAAATTTTGGCCAATAAACAAATACAGAGTTGTAAATAGTTGCTACTTCTGTCATTACATGGATTTACTGTACATGACTGCAGTCATCAGAATAAAATCACAGCATGATAGAATTTTATAGCTAAAAGGGCTCTCAGAGATAATTTCATTTTACATATATAGAAAATAAGATTTATAGAATTTAAGTGGCTAGTTAACATGTTACACTGGTAATCATTGGCAATGGGAAGATAAGAATCCAGGTTTTGTGATTCGCAGTCCAGAGTAATTTAAAATTCTAAACATTAATTAATTTATAGTTTTAACTAAACATAGTTTCCTTAAAAATCAGAATTAAAGCTCTGGCCAGATGGCTTAGTTGCTTGGAGCATTGTCCCATGCACCAAAAGATTGTGGGTTTGATTCTAGGTCAGGGCACAAAACTAACTTTTGGGTTCAATCCCCCGTCAGGGCATATACAGGAGGCAACCAATCAGTGTTTCTCTCTCACACAGGTGTTTTTTTTTTCTCTCTCTCTCCAAAAATCAATAAACATATCCTTGGGTGAGGATAAAAAAAAAAAATCAGTAGTAAAAGGAAAACCTATATTAGGTATTAGAACTTGTGTTCACTGAATTTTTCAATTGTTAATCACTTGATGTTTATTGATTATCTACTATGTATGGTCATTATGATGTCCTGAAGGTTCTTTTGTCCTGCAAGTTCATGTACTTAAAATCTTTTATTTGAAAATTTTGATTAGGAGAACAGGGCTTGCTTTGTTAGCTATTACTATATTTATTTGATCCTAAGAGGCACATTTTTCCTTAACACTTCTGAAAAGCTAAAATGGATGGCATCTTATAATCTCTGTTATACAAGTGGTAGTTAACAGTCTTTAATGCCTACATATGTATCTATTTGATATTTTTGGGGATATGACTGAAATTCCTTGATGTTTCAGTTAACAACTACTTCAGAGAATGGAAATTAACTCCAGGTTATTATCTAAAAATCTTTTGTTGGGACTGTCCAATAAGATCAAGAAAGTGGTATTATCAATGAGTATTACAGTAAAGAAAAATGTAGAGACAACTGTGGGAAAATACTGTAATTCAGAGGTTTTCAAACTTTTGGTTTCAGAATCCCTATATATGCTTAAAACTTAGAGAATCCCAAAAAGCTTTTGCTTATGTAGGTTATACCTATCGATATCTGTCATTTAAAAATAAAACAGAGAAATTTAAAAATAGTTACTGATTTATTCCTTTGGAAACAGCTATAATAACCCCATTAGATGTTATTCTAATAAAATCTATATATTAAAAGCCCAGTGATTGTAATGGCAGAACGACCAGAATGACTGGTGGCTATGATGTACACTGCGGCAGCCAGCCAGCCTGAAAAGGGCCCCCGTTAATCCCCCACCCTCCCAGATGCCCCAGTACCATATTCGCCCCCAACACTCCGATCAGGGGCGGGGCAGGCCAGCCAAGGGCTCGTGGCCCCCCACTCTGGTCATTCCTGTCCCCTACTGGCCCCCAACTGGGCGGGCTGGCCAGACTCCACCCATGCATGAATTTGTGCTCTGGGCCTCTTGTAGTCTAATAAAAATTACTTTAAAAAATGACAATGCCATTATATTTTTATATTTTCTATTATATACTTCTATATTTGATTTGTTGAGATATCACAAATTATGTAGTCTCCAGAAAATACCACTGTACACTGTGAGAGAATGAAAGTGAAAAAGGTAAATAATGTTCTACTATTATTGTGGAAATGGTTTCAACTTTGGGACTCTCTGAAAGGATCGTGGTGAGTATCAGTGGTCACTGATCATACTTTTGAGAACCACTGCTGTAAAACAATACTTCCGAAGGCACAGAGGAAAACTAGAAACGTCCAAAACTTTATATAAAAAAATGATTCAGAAGAGCTGGATTCTAAATTCTAATTCTAAATTTATTATACCTTAATTTATTTTGCTTAAAAATTCCTTTTATGTATATGTAGGTGTCATCTGATTAAGAAAAGTTATATGCCTAAGTAAATCTAAAAGAAATTCCAACAGGTATAAAATTAAAATCCTATGTGATAAGAAAAACATGTATCATAGTTTATTGGCAGTGTTTTTCTTTCTTTGTGGTTCATAAAATAATTATATATATTATAATTGATGGTATTGTAGATTCAATTATATACAGTCAATATCATAAGGTCAAATCTGTATCATTATTTTCTCATGTGGAGAAATTTGATGCCACTGGAATTTTTATCAACAAGTAATGATGGGATTGAAAATATCAATCACAATGCAACCAAAACATTTGAAGAAAATGCTTTAAATGGTAAATATTTAACTTGTCTTTATATATTTCAGAATGATATTATTACTAAATGAAATACTGAAGTATCATTTATTTATTCTTACAGTAAGATGTTCTGCTTTTATAGGTTAATAATACTTTGATTTGAAAAGCTGATATTCGGCCCTGGCCAGGTAGCTCAGCCATTTAGAGCATTGTCCCAATATGTCAAGGTTCACTCTCTGATCAGGGCACATACAAGAAGCAACCAATGAATGCATAAATAAGTGGGACAACAAATTGATGTTTCTTTCTCTCTCTCAAATGAAGAAATAAATCTGAAAAAAGATAAGTTGACAGCCTTGGCTGGTGTGGCTCAGTTGGTTGAGCATTGTCCTGTACACTCTGAGTGGTCACTGATTGATTCCACATTAGGGCACATGCCTGGGTGCAGCTCCATCCCCAATTGGGGGCTTGCAGGAGGCAGCAATCAATGTTTCTTTCTCTCTTCCTCTGTCTCTAAAAGCAAAAAAAATCATATTTTTTTTTTTAAAAAAAAGGTTGACATTCTTTATCCTTCAATGTTGAAATTAGAATTTATTTTTAGGCTTAAAATATTATATTCGATATAATGAATTTAAATGAAGAGCTGGTATATATATATTTTTAATGTAATGGGAATTACACTTCACCTTTAATCACTTTTAACATTTTAAAGTATTTTATGAATTCAAAAAGAGAAAAAACAGGATAACTATTAACTAAATATATGTATTCATGATTCTAACTCACTTACCTGGACTGTTTTTGCAGAATGATCTGAATGATTTAAAGTGGTTCTATCTGTAACTGGATCAGACTCTGTCTGCCTCAGGGAAGACCGCCTTTTCTTCGCAAGATCTGCATCTCTGTTGTATGAGTATCCAAGTTTAGATGTGGGAGATAAACTTGTTTTTTTGATAGGTGATTCAGGATCTGATCTGCATTCTAAGGGTCTAGAATTCTCTAGTTTTTCTTGCTCCAAGTTACTACTGATGTCCAGGGTCTGAGGTTTTGGCTCGCCTGTCACCTCACAAATAAAGGGTGGAGACACATCCTTCTTTTTATCACAAATATGCGAATCACTTAATTCTAAAGTCTCAGCTTTCAATAGTCTCTTCTTGCCTAACAAAACTTGCGCGTGAGTTGAATCCGTATTATAACATATTCCTGGGTCCTCGGAGCCTGAAGTCCTTCCAGAGCTCTGCTGGGGCTTGTGGGGTTCTGGGTCACTTTTAGTCCTGCGACAGTAAGGGGAGGCTGTGCTTGGACTAAGATGATCATCAGGAGTCTGATGTTCACTTTCTGACTCTCCAACCCCACTATCATTTACAAATACAGAGTCGTCCTGTGATAAGAAGTCTATGGCTGTGCTGGTAGGCTGCTGCAGTTCAGGTTCCTGTTTCAGATCACTAAGCTCTGCATAGAATTTTTCTTGATCAATAGAACTGTTTGTATCTGTTTCATAGTTTCCAACTTTATATGTGCTTTTACTGCTGTTTTCCTCTATCTGAACAACATTTAGTTCTTGGCCACTGAAATGTGCCCTTATTTGATAGAGATAAGTCATAACAGTCAGTTTGTCAGGAATTGCTAATAAGACCATGTCAGAAGGTTCCAATAACCGGGAAATTCCTATGCTGGCAAATCCATCATATGCCTTCAAAGGAAGGAAAAACAAAAGATATATTGAACAGTTCAGACATTCCATACATTTTAAAAACAGCAAAAAAAACAAAAACAAAAAAACAACAACAAAAAAACAACAACAAATGTTAATTAGACTTAATGTGGGGAATGTTTCACAATGATTCAAATATTGAAACATGTTGTACAGCTGAAACTAATAAAATGTTATATGTAAATTAAATCTCAAAATTAAGTTAAAAAATAAATAAAATTAAGTTACCATAAAAAAAAACCAAAAACCCAGCAGATTTTTAGTGGATTTTTGTTGTTGTTGTTGGAGGGTACATGACAACCACATGAGCAAAACAAAATTCCAAATCATAAATTTGTAAAAGTAAGGTAGATCCCAGAGAAATTTCCTTAACTAATATCAAATGGAATGTTCTTTTCCAATAAAGAAAATAAGCAAAATGGAGTTAAAACAAACAAAAAAAACCTTAGAATATTTTTTTTAAGATAAGGAATTAAGTTATAAGAAATAATTCGTTTGGAGTTTTATCATTCCTATCAACCTCTCTTTTCCATGGTCATGTAACTGAAGTGACTTATGAAGAATAAATATAGCTAGATATCCCAAAAGAACTAACTCCTAGATTACCTAGTATAAAATACAAGCCTGAAAACATAGCAACTTTTTAAATGCCCAATTGAAATTGATTTTCATAATTAAAAGAGGGTCTTAATTTCACTTCATCCATTTTGGAAAGAATAAAATGTTTGAGTAGTTGAAGATATGAGGCTGCACTGTATTATTTTTGTTAGCCTTTAAATGACGGTGGCATATCAGGTTTTTCTAGTTTTGAAGAATCAAAGCTGTTTCTCAATTTACAATTAATTATTAGTATCCTGACCTAACCTTTGAAAACAGCATTGCGTTGCTAGGAAGCATTAATAATATGGTTTACGATTTAGACATATTCTTGGAGAAAGTAAAGATCTTTAGTTATATTCTTACTTTGGAATATCAAAATGTCTCTCTTTGTAACAACCTAGATGTAGGATCATAACCCAAAGTTTTTCTTAAAAAACAAAAAACAACACATTAGGAAATTATGTAATAATTAAGAAGAAATTAGTCTTTTGCACTTCTGTGTTAAAGTGCATTACTACCTTTGAATTTAATCCTTGATTTCTGTGTTCTTCCAGTAGTTTAATAAATGTTATGGAATACGTTAGAAAGAAAAGGAAAAGGAAACTGCGATATTAAAACCACTTCAATTTTCATAGCACTGTATTTCACAATATAGGTACCTCAAAATATTTACTTGAGAGAATGTCTCAGTTGGTGTGCATGTTTAGGCCTGTTTCTTATTTTACGTGTTTTAGGAAAATTAAAGTCATTTTCCTCCTCATGTGTCTTGGCAACTAGATTAACAGGCATCAATTGCAGACCATCAGGAAAAGCACCACAAGCAGTATTCTAAACATTTCCCAATTACGTATCTAAAACATTGGCATATTGGTTAAGATCAGATGTCACAGGTAAATACCTTTTTTATTCAGCACTTTTTACAGACCTGGGAAAATGATTAGCTTCCTTGTGGGGAATCTCCTGCTGGTGTTCTGCTTCATGTAGCATTTCATTTTATGCACACTAATTGCACTAAAAAGAAAACATTTAAAAACAAACCAGGTTTCTTATAAGCGAGGTCAAGACTTTTAAAGGAATTTTCCCATAGGTTAACCTCTTTTGCTATGGTCAACCACCTACTATCTTTTTAACTATCAGTATGTGGAGAAAAAAGAAGTATTTGAGAGAAAATTGTTTTATTTGGTCCTAGGTATTATTTAATTGGTAAGGAGGAATCACTGCTAGTTAGGTTATACATCTGTTTGGAACTTAAAACATAGGCGTAGTTTCTAATGCTGCTTTAAGTTCAATCAAGGGCAGATGGGGTTATCAGGAAGAACTGTGTGAAGCCGGAAATAAATCTGCAGGTAGCAACTGATACTCAATGTAGATATTAGGTAAGAAGTTACAAAGTGATGAAAAGAAAAGACTGTATAACAACTACTATTTGAATTGTGCAATGAGTAGGATCATCAAAATTAAAATCCTTTCAAGACATGATTATCTTCCCTGAAAGATATAATTGAGGGGGAAAAAATTTAACGGAATATTCTCCTTTATGTTGTAATTTATAAATCCAAGGTATGCTCATCATTAAGTTCCTAAAAAAAATAATGTAAAGAAGTGTGACTTAAGCCTCAATGAGAGTCCCCATACTCTTAAAAATTATTTAGATAAAAACGTTTCCTTTTCAAAATTTTAAACAGTAACCTGAAAGCTTCACTTAATAAAAATAATGATTTATATTGCTTCTATCTGCATTTAAATTAGCTTAATATTTCATTCAAATGCAAAGAAATGCAAGAACTGTCATATCTAAAGATATAACTTAATTGATGAAAAACAAGCTCTCTAAAATTATACAGAAAATACTTTATGAGAATGACTTACTTTGCAGGATGCCCACCATAAAGGTGATCTCTATAAATAAAATCATATATTTTTTAATATTTCCTTTTTTTGGGTAACATATTTCAATTAAAATGGACAGTTTTTAACTGTATTTCCTTATGGCCAGCATAATAACAATACATTTGCAAAGAAATACAAATTTTTTAATGGTAATACAAATTTTTGGTATTAGAAAGCAATAAAAGTAAAAATAATTATTTTGACTTAATGTTAATTGAACTTCTATCAAAGTCCCCTTTATAAACATTTTATTACTGGTGGTTTTAATAATCTAAATAATTATTAATCACTTTCTTCCATAAATTCTTTTGGCAATGAATCCCCCTTCTCAGAATAATGTTTTATATGTATAAAATACATAGGATTACAAAAGAAACCAATTATATAAAAAAATAAAACTATGAAAATATTAGCAAAATTCAATTTGAGAAACAGTAATATATGTGGTTTGATGAATGCATTAACTACTGTAATTTTGAAGAAGTGATGAGCTTACAAGGTATTGGTAGATATTTACAGCTGTAGAGTGACATGAAAATATCTGAAATTCTAAAGGTGACAAAGTTTCAGTCATGGCTGATCCTACAATAGATTGTTTCGTAAACTTATAATTGAAGGAAATGCTAACTTTTAGTTAAAACTTTGAGAGAAAAAAATATTTTTTTCACCAGCCATGTTCAAAGATGCTCTGAATTCTATCCATAGCCCCAGGTTAAGAACACTGGTTCTGAGACAATACATTTCATTAACTTATCAGTTGAAGAACACAACCTCTACTTGCCCCAAACAACACTGAGTACTACTGTGTGTTGCGAGTTAGATGATTCCCTGTTTTTTTCATGACATGTTACACATACTGATATTGCTTAAGATTAACACAATATCAATATTGTGCTATTGAGGGAAGTAGTTAGGTCAGCCTGCTGCCATACTCAGTTGGCCCTAGAAGGCTCCAGCAATTCAGCTCTTGCACAGCTACCTTGAAGGCTGAAAGAATCCATATCCCCCACATACCAATTGGGAAGCCCTTTCCTCTGGATATTAATTAATCATGTGGAAAAAGATTGCCATTTACCAGAAAATAAAAAAAGAAACCAATGTTCATATCATTTTGCTCCTAGGAACACAGGCATTCTTTTTTGGTTTTAGGCTCCTGACCTTATCCTCTCCCAAAAGATTTTTCTAAACTCATAATAATTTATGGCACTATCACTATGGGTACACTTTTTAAAAGTTAAATTCTGAATAAAAGCAATGTGCTTTAACAAATATTTAACATGTAATGACGTTCATACACATAGTATAATCTGATACCAGACTGGCACCTGTTATCTTTAAAGGCTATGACAAACTAGAGTAAGCCATGCATCCTATTTGAACTGCAGGAATGGGACTATCTTCTGAAAGCTGCAGTTATGACCTTGCAAAAAAACAAAACAAAACAAAGAAAACACCTCACTTCCCCCAAATTAATAAAAGCCTGCAGAGAGGCCAAAACAACAACTTTTTTTTTTTCTTCTTGGCAATTCTTACCTTTTTGTTGTTCTCTTTAATATCTTGAGGATTCAGAGACTTGTAGTCACTGAGGGAGAAAATGGCACAGTAGGATATATACAGTATTTTACAAAATAGCTATTTTTAAAACAAACTGATTCTAAAAATTTGACACTCAATAATACCCAAGAGTAACTAGCAACTTCACAGCAATCCAATCAACAAATCTATGTGGGAAATTAATAAAAATAAACAAACAAACAAATAAATGAATGAAAACAGTGATTACATGTTTCATTGCCTGAAGCTTTCCATCTAAAGAGAAGTTAAGTCAGGGAACCAGAGACTAGCCTTAAAAACCAAATTTACCACAAGGCCATATCTTATTTTCAATGTACAAAGAGCTACAGGCTTCTTTGTGTCATATAATTTTAACACTAATACCAATTTCTTTTTTCATCTACTTCTCTTTCTAAATTTAAAAAAAAAATCTTTATTGTTGAAACACTAATCCATTTTTATTATTTAAAATAAGTTCTTTGTATGAGATTAAGAAGAAAAATAATAAAAAAAAAACAGATTTTTTTAGATATCAAGAAAAAAGGACTTCTCTTTTCGGCATCCATTTCTTTCTTTTTAAAAAATATATTTTTATTAATTTGAGAGAGGGTGGAAGAGGGGGAAACAAAAACATCAATGATGGGAGAGAATCACTGATTGGTTGCCTTCTGCACGCCCCTAGTGGAGATAGAACCCACAACTCAGGCAAATGCCCTCGACTGGGATCCTTCAGTCCACAGGCTGACACTCTATCCACTGAGCCAAACCAGCTAGGGTGGCATGCATTTCTTTAAAAAAGAAGAGGTGTGGGTAATAAAAAAGAAATATGAAGTCAAGCATTTCAAGACATGTGTTAAAATTATTGTATTTTTTAAGCTATCTTTTATTTACAAAATATTTATAAGGAATGAAAAATTTTTACTTACATTAAATCCGGTCTAAAGTGGTGTAATATTGCACAAAAAGATAAACCATTTCTCCATGATGTAGTAAAATTTGTGATTTTTACTCCCCGGTAGTTTTTCGTAACTTCTTTGCACCATACAAGCAATGACTGACTGGCATTTGGCTTTCGCCCCAAAATTGGACTTGGTATAGGACTTGGCTGGAAAAAAGAAAAATAGAAAATTAATATTAATTGACCTTTCTAGATCATTTGAACCCTTAGATGTCAATTTATGTCCCTCAAAACTGTCAATTCAAGACAACTGTAAACTCCAAGAAGGAGTCATGAATTATAAGTTACTAGAGGCCCGGTGCACAAAATTTGTGCACTCGGGGCTGGGAGAGGATCCCTCAGTCTGGCCTGCACTGTCTCGCATCTGGAAGCTCTCAGGGGATATCCTTAGCACTGCTGAGGAAGTGGGAGAGGCTCCAGCCACTGCCACTGCACTCACCAGCCATGAGCCTGGCTCAGGGCTTCCAGCTGAGTGGTGCTCCCCCTGTGGGAGCGTACTGACCACCAATGGGCAGTTCCTGCATTGAGCATCTGCCCCCTGGTGGTCACTGCGCACCATAGCAACTGGTTGTACCACCATCTGGTCAATTTGTATATTAGCCTTTTATTATATAGGATTATCCTCAGTGTTAGCTTGTGGCATTCACCTGACAAAGAGGTAGGCATGCAAGATTGGTGGAAACATTGTATTAAATATTTCAATATTTCAGGCTGAAAAAAAAAAAGAAAAAAAAAATGTATAATTTGCACACCCTAAAAGAAATTTGTCCACATGCAATCATGTGCAAATATAGTTCTTTTTTTTTTCTTCTAAAGAATAATGTATTTGGAAGTCTAACTGTGACACAAATTGTTAGTAATGGAGAGATCAAAACATAGTAATCATATTCAATTTAGATAGCAGAATGATAATCATAATCAAATGTACTTCTTATATAAATTTAAAAATGGCAAAAGAAATTTAGAGCTATTATCAATAGTTTGGTGTTGGTAACACAATAATATGTCATTTGGATTTGCTCAAAATATCTTCTAATTATCAGTTATAACTATTTTTAAATATTAAGTCACTTAGGATTGCATGTCTGTATGCATGTGTATAAATCTGAAGCATATAGTTGCTTTTCCTTGTTCATATACTTAAAACAACAATGACAGCAAATCTAAGACCACAAAATAAGATTTTTACTCTAATTATTCTTAAAATTATTTCCTTTTACTGTGTAAAAACCACATTTGTGATGGTAACTTTAGAGACTGATACAACTGAAAACTTATAAAGACTACTAAATGTTTCTGGACTTTACATCTTGCTATCAGTTAAGAGTATTGGCTATAGACATAAAATACAGGCCCTCTAAAATAAGGTGAAAGGGGAATAATTATTTATCCCTAATATCATTTAAGTTTAACAAGCAAATTATTCTTGCCACACAGTTTATTTAAGAAAGACCAATGATGCCCCCACTTGACAAAAGCATGCTAGTGTTAGACAATTAAAATTATCAATCCCACATAACCATGATATATGCATTCACTATTCCTGTGGAAGACTACTAAAGAATATCAAGGATATAGTTTCTTACGTTTTTATTAACTGTCAGATAAACAGATTATGTAAAAAAACAATGAATCTAGCAAAGTTTTGTTCTTTAAATGGTTATACAAAGTCAATGCTGAAAAATTCACAGGTCATAAAAGACACATTTTTATTAATTCTATTCAATATGAATAAGTAGGTAAAATTCCCAATAAAGTAAAATGTTAATCTTAAAATAAAATAATAGCGCTCTTAACTCTCAATCTAACATGTATAAAAATTAACTATTAAATCTTTTCACCTAATGGTGTCTTTTCATTGTGACTTTCAAATCCCTCAGTCACTTAACTTGAAAATAGAGTGGCAAGTAGTCTATGATTGAGCTAGGAGTTCAATAAACAGGGTATAAACACATTTTTTCTTAGATTTTCTATTATTTAAAGGGTTGTTTTTATTGAAAGAATTTTCATAATCCAGCACTTTCTCTTTTGGATACATACCTGAAAAACCTGATAATACTAATTCATATACATATAAGTACCCCTATGTTCATTACAGCATTATTTATAACAGCCAAGACATGGAAACAACCTAAGTGTCCCTCTACAGATGATTTCATAAATATGCAAAATACTATTTAGCTATAAAAGAAGAATAAATATTGCCACTTGGGACAACATGGATGGATCTTGAAAGTATTATGCTAGGTGAAATAAGTCAGATGGAAAAGAACAAAAACTGCATGATGTGGAATATAAAACAAAAAATAACAAATGAAATAACAAACTAATAGATATAGACAACAGAATGGTGGTTACCATAGGGAAGTAGGTGGAGGGAAGACAAACTGGGTAAAGGAGATCAGATACGTGGTAATGGAAAGAAACTAGACTTTGGATGGTGATACACTGTATCAAATTATAATGTCATACACCTGAAATTTATATAATACTATTAACCAATGTTACATCAATAAATTTAATTTTAAAAAATATACTTTATTGATTTTTTACAGCGAAGAAGGGAAAGGAATAGAGAGCTAGAAACATCGATGAGAGAGAAACATTGACCAGCTGCCTCCTGCACACCCCCCACCAGGGATGTGCCCGCAGCCAATGCACATGCCCCTGACCAAAATCGAACCCAGTACCCCTCAGACCACAGGCCGACGCTCTATCCTCTGAGCCAAACCGGTTTTGGCAATAAATTTAATTTTTAAAAGCAGAATAAAATATTTTTCTGTATTGAATTTTTTAAAGCAATGATTTATTCCAAGTATGTGTAGCAAGTAGATGGGCCAGTAACCTGCAACTATCATTACATTGATTCATTCTAAGCATCAGAAGCATGTACATAAGTAATGTATATATGTCATAATCATATTACAATATAGTGTTTTTCTGTACTTAAAAATTAATGAAAATAAACCATGTCATTATGATTATGAATATATCCTGTTTCTAAGAAAGGCTCTATATGAAAAGACTGGAAGAATTAAACTAAACTTTGGATTTGCCCTCACACCAAACTCTTATATTAAAACATCTCACAAGAAAAAGTCATATGTATTGAAAAAAGTTTGATGAAATCACAAGCCCTAGAAATTGCAGAAAATTGAAGTACAGACATTTTTCAATGAAGTTATCTACTAGTATTTCACAACTACTGACCTTTCGTCTTATAGTTTGCAGAGGGTCACAGCGAACTAGGCAGTTAAATCAGTTTGAAACCTTCTTGCTATGGCTGGCTCCTGATTTTGTAGTAAATGTGGCAGGTTGTACCACTTTTTTTTGTCTCAGTTCCCACATTTATAAAATGGGGATTATAATGGTACTCATAGTGTTGCTCTAGTGACAAGATCTGCTTCTCCCTGATCCCATCCAGCATATCCCAGATGAGGTCCCACCTTAACCTTATTGCATTTGCACAGATTGTTCCATTTGCTTAGATGCTCTCTTAGATATCTGCACAGTTAACTCCAATGCAACCATCTCCATTTCATCACCCTAATTAATAACACAACCCATCTCCATCACCAAACCCAACTAGGCTCTCCAGACCCCCCCCTTATCTTGCTCTATTTTTCCCCCCCGTAACTTATTTTATTTTTATGGTCCGTACACTTTATTTTGGTTATTTCCAAAATATCCTTATTGTTAATGATTATTACCTGACCATCCTCATAAATAAAAGGGCTATGATGGCAGTGATTTTCGTTTTTATTATTTGATCCCAAGTGTCCAGAACAGTTCCTGGCACATAGTAGGCGCTCAGTAAATACTGCTAAATCAATAAAATCATGTAAAAACACTTAGCCCAATGGGTTGCAAATAGTAACTATTCAGTAAATGTTAACTGCAATTATTATTATTATTGCCACCAATGCATTATTAGCACTTGAATTCTTATATTTGAGTGTTTTGATAGTGTTAAAAGACATTAATTTCTCCAAAATAAAGAAAACGTTCTGTAAACAAAGCTTTAACTATAAGGTAATCTTGATATTCTATGTACAAAATGGGGCACTTGGAATTCTTGGCAATGCAACTATTTCTGGTGAAAGGAAGACATAAAAATCTAGCCATTAAGCATAGAACCAAACTTTCAAATGTTGGAACAATTCCTTAAAACTTATTTCTTGTATTTTTGCAATGACAAATGTATGAGAAGGCCCCTCCATTTAACATATTGGGAAATTAAGGCACAGATATTATAGCTGTCCTTTTTATGCATGGAGAGAGAGGAAATTCATAAAAGCTATTCTAATTATAACTTTATGATTAGAATGATCAGTCTGCTCAGTTAAATGATCTTTCCAGTTCTATCTCAATCAAGCCACTGTATAGACAAAATTTCAATGATCTCAGTTTAACTGAGAACTAGTTAAATGTCAACCATGATTATAGAGCCCATTTGTAGAGGTGACAGTAGAGAAGAAATAGGACTTGAGGCCACTTTTTCATTTAACAGTTCTATGTCCTGATATAAATCACCTTAATATATTATTTCTATTAACACAACGTATTATATATTAAAGAAAGTAAGGTCACCTAGTTATTCTTACTAACAATAACAAAATCTTTTTCAAAAAAATCTATTCAAATAACTTATTACAAAATTTCCTACATTTTAATAGTTGCAATAAATTTCAATTTTTTTTCTCTACTCCTCTGACTATAGTTGCTTTCTCTCTCTTTTTAAAATATGTATAGATGAGAGATGAGAGATGAGAGATGGAGAGATAGAGAGAGAGAGAGATAGAGAGAGAGAGAGAGAGAGAGAGAGAGAGACACCAACTGGTTGCCTACAGTACATATCCCAATCAGAGACGGAACCTGTAACCTAGGTATGTGCCCTGACTGGGAATCACACCCGAAACCTTTTGGTGTACAGTATAATGCTCCAACCAACAGAGCCATCTGGACAGGGCAGTTGCTTTCTCTTTCGCTGTCTCCTCTTCTCCCACTTATACAAGCACATATTCCTCTAGGTATTGCTTTAAATAGCTTTCTCTCCCCTCACTTTGAACTGAATCACTCCCAGGATTGCAACTATCACTTCCATGTAGATGATTCCCAAATATACATTTATAGTTCGATCTATCTCAAGTTGACATTTCCAGCTGGCTGTTCTTCCTGTCATATAAAATTCAAACTCAATATGTTCAAAACCATAATTATAATCTTTCTTTACAACTGCTTCATTTTCATTATGTTTGCAAATGATACAGCTATTGTCCCAATTGTCTAGTCTTTTAGTCTCAGAATCAGTTTTGAACTCCAACTATCACCTCTTACTAGTTAATTCATGAGCAATTTTGATCCTGTTGTTGAAATGTTTTTGTAATCTTTCTTTTGCCTTGTGCACTGTTGGTGGGAATGCAGATTGGTGCAGCCACTGTGGAAATTAAAAATGGAACCCACTGCCTTATGACCCAGTGATTCCACTTCGGGCAATTTATCCAAAGAAACCTGAAACACTAATTGGAAAGAATACATGCACCTCTATGTTCAATGTAACACTATCTATAATAGCGAAAATTTGGAAGCAACTTGAGTGTCCATGGAATACTTCTCAGCTGTAAAAAAGGAAATCTTAACTTTTTCGACAGCATGGATGGTCCTGGAGAGCTAGTGAAATTAATCGGTCAGAGAAAAACAAGTATCATTATGATTTCACTCATATGTGGAATCAAAAGAACAAAATGAACTAGCAAGCAAAACTGACAGACTCATAGATATTGAGAGCAGGCTGTTGGGGAGTGGGGGCTGGGTCAGCCTGGGTGAGGGAGGGTGGGGGGATTTGAGCAAAGGAGAGAGAGCAAGAAAGTCATGGACACGGATAACAGTGTGGTGATTTTGGGGGTGGAGGGAGGAGGGATTAAAGGAAGGGGGTGAAAGAGGCTATAGGGAGGATAAATGGGGATGGATGAAGACTTGATTGGGGTGGTGAACACACAACACAGTCAAAGACAATGTGTTGTAGAATTGTGCACCTGAAATCTGTGTATGTTTGCTAACCAATGTATTCAATAAAATAAAAAGAAAATGAGGAACTAGTTAAACTAAAGCATATTGCTTAAGGATTTATACTTAAAACTATAAAGCAAAGAACAAAGTGATTTCAATAAAATTATGACAGTGATTATCTCTAGGAAAGAGGAAAGAGTTTAGGATAACGGGCACAAATGCAGAAAGCTTCTGGAGGTTTTGCAAAGATTTAACTCTTATGGTGTTTAAATAGATGTTCACTTAATATAATTTGTTAAGCTGTGTATTAAGTCTTATGTACTTTTTTGTATATGTTTCACACTAATGTTAGGTTTTACAGCAAAAGAACTTTAAGAAAAATACTGGAATTGCTGGTTTTAAAATGATGAAAAATGGTGGTTCCCCCATTCAACAAGAAATCAAAAAGTACCTTTTTCAGCATAAACTAGAAGATGTGTAATACTGAACAGCAGTAGATGGGGACGTGTAACAAATAAATCAACAGTTAAACTTCCCATATCAGAAGAATTGAATATAAAATAGAGAATATAGAACTGAGTGTTAAAATGGTTTTAAATTAGAAAGCATAATATAAAATAGGATACCAGAACTAAAACGAAACATCTATAGTACTAATAAAAGGGTAATATGCTAATTAGACCTGGTTGACGCAACATCTTCCGAATGTCCAACTTCCTTTCGGACAAAGCCACGGTATGGGGGCCGAGGCAGAAGTGGTTAGGGGGCGATCAGGCCTGCAGGGAGCCAAGCAGTCAGGAGGTGATCAGGCCAGCAGGGGAACAAGCAGTTAGGGAGCAACCAGGCCTGCAGGGGAGCAGTTAGGATATGGGCAGGCCAGCAGGGGTGCAGTTAGATGCAACCAGGCTGGCGGGGTTTGGGGTCAGTTAAGGGGCGATTAGGCTGGCAAGTTACCAATTAGAGGCAGTTAGGGGGTGATCAGACTGGCAGGCAAAGGTGGTTAGGGGTGATCAGGCAGGTAGGCAGGCAGGCAAGCGATTAGGAGCCAGCAATCCCAGATTGCCAGAGGGATGTCCGAGACTGGAGAGGGTACAGGCTGGGCTGAGGGACGCCCCCTCCCATGCACGAATCTTATGCACCCGGCCTCTTGTAGCTAATAATTATGTAGAATAGAAAGTAGAAATAGACCCACATGCAATAGAAGTGAGGAAAAGGATGAACTTAAGGACTTGTGTGAAAAGACTGGTGTTAATATTAACTTTTTACATTGTGTAATCAAATGTGACAACATTTAGAAGATCTTCTTGTGGAAAATCAATGTTTTACAAAGAAACAATACATGAAGTTCTAAAATCATGCATCAATAAAATATCCATTTGAAAATGCAAGACAGACAAATGAACTATTTCAGTTTCCACACTGCAAATAACTTAAATTGCCATTTGTGAGTTTTGGTGTAGTATTAAAAAAAGACAATTTCTAATTATTTGAAATATCTATTAAACTATCTTTCTTTTTAAAATATTTTTTATTATTATTGATTTCAGAGAGGGAGAGAGAAGGACAGAGAAAGAAACATCAATGATGATAAGGAATCAATGATCAGCTGCCTCCTGCATGCCCTCCACATTGGGGATAGAGCCCACAACCTCCCTCTTAAACCAATAAAACACATATATACCCAAAGTAGTCTAGGTTTTCTCCTATGTTATCTTCTAGTTTTATAGTTTTGTGTTTTACATTCAGCTTTATGATCTATTTGATATAACTTTTGTGATGTTTGCAAGGTCTGTGTCTAGATTCATATTTTTACATGTGAATGTCTAGCTGTTACAGCACCATTTGTCCTATTGCTTTTCTATTCTCTACTTTATCTTTGCTCTAATATTTATTATTTCCTTATGCTAGTTTAGTTTGTTTAGTTTGAGTTTAGTTTGTTCTTTTAAATATATTTTTTATTTATTTCAGAGAGGAAAGGAGAAATAGAAATAGATAGAATCTTTGATTGGCTGCCTGCTTCACGTCCCCCACAGGGAATAGGGCCTGCAACCTGGGGGACTCAAACTATGACCTTCTGGTTCATAGGTGATGCTAAACCACTAAACCACACCAGCCAGGTTAGTTTAGTTTGTTCTTTTTCTAATTCCTTATGTTGTAATATTAGGTTGGTGAATTAGGATCTTTCTTTTTAATCCAACATATTCACAACACTGCTATTCAAATATACAATTAATTCTTAACATTATTAATACATTTTCTAATCTTGGTTTGGACTAAGTCTTTAAAACCTAGTGTGTAAACCAAAGTTACAATAATATTACATTTTAGATCAATAATTTTTTTAAAATGTAATCTGTTAAACTGTGGAAAATACAAAAATGGAGTTACATATTATGTTATAATAATGGTAACTTTTGCAATTAACTATGTATTTATCTTTACTAAGACTTTTATTTCTTCATATGGCTTCAATTTACTATCTAATGTCCTGCAGGATTTAAAACAAACTCCCTCAGCTTCTGTGTATTTGAGAATGCCTTAATTTGTCCCTCACCTTTGAAATCAACAATTTTACCAGATACAGGATTTTTTGATTGACAGTACTTTTCCTTTAGTGCTTTGAATATACTGACCCACTGCCTTGTTTCTGATGGGAAATCTGCTGTTAATTTCATTGAGGATCCCCTTGATTTGACAAGTCACCTCTCTTGCTGATTTCAAGATTCTCTTTGTGTTTCAACAGTTTCCTTAGATCATATCTTGATGAAGATCTCTTTGAGTTCTTCATATTTAAATAGCTGATTTTCTTGGTGTTTATAATCATATTTTTCCTCAAAATTGGGAAGTTTTCAGCCATTATTCCTTCAAATAACCTCTAGGCCCCTTTCTCTTGCCCCTTCCAGGATTCCCATAATGTATATTGATCCACTTGATGGTGTCCCACAGGTTCCTTAGGTTCGGCCCCTATTATTTTTCCTTTCTGTTCTTTAGATGTTATAATTTCCATTGTTCTATGTTCAGGTTCACTGATTGTTCTGCTTCTCAAACCTGCCTTTGAATTCCTCTAGTGAACTATTAATTTCAGTTTTTGTGTATTTCATCTCTAGAATTTATTTTTGTTTCCTTTTTGGTTTTCTCTTTATTGGTATTTCCATTTTATTCATACATTTTTTCTTTTTCTTTTTTTTCACATCTTCCTTTAATCCTTTGAGCATCTTTTAGACATTTGTTTTAAAGTATTGGTCTAGTTGATGCAACATTTGGTCTTTCTCAGGGACAGTTTCTGTTGGTTAATTCCCCCCCCCCCCTATAATTAGGCTATACTTTCCCTTTTCTTTGCATACATTTTGTTTTTCTTGTTCAAAACTGGGTATCTGAATGTAATAATGTGGTAATTTTATGTGGAATGATAATTTCCTCAGGATTTGTAGGTTTATTATTATTATTACTAGAGGCCCAGCGTGTGAAATCACATGAGAAAAACCATACCCGGCACGTTGTGGGATCCAGTGTCAAATCCTGCCAGTGCTGTGGGGCCCATCAAAGCACCTCCTGGTGACCGGTCTTTGGTCATTACGGTGTTACGACCACTGGGTTTTTATTATACAGTTTAGTTTGTTTATTTAATTGCTTTAGGCCATCTTCATGTATGAATTAGCTTGAGTATAAACTTAAGATCTTCTCAAGTTTTTTCTGGCCCTTTGCCTTTCTCTGGATATGTGTGGTAATTTTCTAATTTCTCCTGCGTATGCACTTGATTTTGAATGTACTTGTTTTTTTTGTGTGTTTTTTAAAAAATATATATTTTATTGATTTTGTACAGAGAGGAAGGGAGAGAGACAGAGTTAGAAACATCGATGAGAGAGAGTCATCGATCAGCTGCCTCTTGCACACCCCCTACTGGGGATATGCCCGCAACCAAGGTACATGCCCTTGACCGAAATCGAACCCGGGACCCTTCAGTCCTCAAGCCGACACTCTACCCCTTGAGCCAAACCGGTCTTGGCTGTACTTGTTTTTAAAGTCTGGCTCTCCAAAGAGGAAAATGAAGTGGGGGAAAGCACTAGCCTTTAAGTCCCATACAACTTGTTTTAGTCTGAGGAAGGACCTGGAACAATGGTGTGTGTTTATAACAATGTCTGGCCAACTTTATGTCTGCACTTTTGTTAGTAAAAACTGTAATCATCAATCAGAACACAGATCTCTGATATATGGAGGACTAGGTCCTTATTGACTACCCTGCTTCCTGCAAGCTGTGTGCTTGCTCTAGGAATATGTGCATAGCTGCCTATAATGGGGCTGGGAGGTGGGAGATAAGTAGCCATTGCTGAGCTAAGGAGCTAAAATTAATCAAAGTCAACTACAGTTTACCATGTAACCCTTCCTCTGAGTTCCAAAGGTTTCAATAGACTCTGGAGTTCCAAAACAGATCAGACAAATTCTGTCATTTTAATTGTCTAGATAAGGAGACTGATTTCTGGTGTTTCTTACTCCATAATCTTCCTAAAATTCTCTATCTCCTCAATAACTTTAAAATATATATATATATATTATTGAATTTTTACAGGGAGGAAGAGAGAGGGATAGTTAGAAACATCGATGAGAATCATCGATCAGCCTCTTGCACACCCCCCACTGGGAATGTGCCCACAACCAAGGCACACGCCCTTGACAGGAATCGAACCTGGGACCCTTCAGTCCGCAGGCTGACGCTCTATCCACTGAGCCAAACCGGTTTCAGCTCCTCAATAACTTTTTATTTTTATATTTTATTTTTCTCCTCAATAACTTTTTTTCATTTTTTAAAAATTGTTTAAAGTATTACAAATAGTAGTGCACATGTCTTTCCCCTCCCCTCCCCCCATTGACCTTCCCAAGGCCTCCTCTACCTCCTGGCACATGTCCTCACCTCACACCCCAGTGTCTTGCGTCCACTGATTATGCTTATATGCATGCATACAAGTCCTTCGGTTGATCTCTTAGTCCCCGTCCCACCCCCCCCCCCCAGCCCCCCAGCCTTCCTTCTGTAATTTTTGACAGTCTGGTCCATGCTTCTATATCTATCTTTTTGTTCATCAGGTTACAATGTTCTTTATTACCCATAAATGAGTGAGATCATGTAATATTTTTCTTTCACTGACTGGCTTATTTCACTTAGCATAATGCTCTCCAGTTCCATCCATGCTGCTGCAAATGGTAAAAGTTCCTTCTTTTTTATGGCGACATAGTATTCCATTGTGTAGATGTACCACAGTTTTTTAATCCACTCATCTGCTATGGGCATTTAGGCTGTTTCCAAATCTTAGCTATTACAAATTGTGCTGCTATGAACATAGGGGTGCATATATCCTTTCTGATTGGTGTTTCTGTTTTCTTAGGATATATTCCTAGAAGTGTTATTACTGGGTCAAATGGCAGGCCCATTTTTTAAAAAATATATATTTTATTGACTTTTTACAGAGAGGAAGGGAGAAAGATAGAGAGCTAGAAATGTCAATGAGAGAGAAACATCAACCAGCTGCCTCTTGCACACCCCCTACCGGGGATGTGCCCACAACCAATGTACATGCCCTTAACCAGAATCGAACCTAGGACCTTTCAGTCCATAGACCGATGCTCTACCACTGAGTCAAACCAGTCTCGGCACGGCAGGCCCATTTTTAAATTTTTGTCTTCTCAATAACTTTTAAAGAGTATCAGGGAGTTCTGAGACAAAAAGACTTCAGAATCACTGTTGCACACCATATTTTTAATTGACCAAATCAACCAATATCTGCTTTGAGTATATTAAAGCAAAATGATAAAAAATAAAAGGCTAATATGCAAACTGTTCCCATGGCAGAAGTTTGATTGACCAGGAGTTAGATGTGCGCTGACTACCAGGAGATGGTGTGGGCCATGGCAGGCATCGGCAATGCAGTGCTGGCAGCAGGCAGCAGTGGAGGTACTGCTGGCCCCAATGAGTGGGACCATGCCGAAGCCGGTTTGGCTCAGTGGTAGAGCGTCGGTCTGCGGACTGAAAGGTCCCAGGTTCGATTCCGGTCAAGGGCATGTACCTTGGTTGCGGGCACATCCCCGGTAGGGGGTGTACAAGAGGCAGCTGGTCGATGTTTCTCTCTCATCGACGTTTCTAGCTCTCTATCTCTCTCCCTTTCTCTCTGTTAAAAATCAATAAAAAAAAAAAATATAAAAATAAAAAAAAAAGAGTGGGACCATGGCGGTATGGTGGAGCAGCTGAGCAGGCGGTGCCAGGCCAAGGTGGGTGCTTGCAGCAGTGGCATCAGGAAGCCGGGGGAAAGGAGGCACTGGCTGGCAGCCGGCAGCCGCTAGGGACCGTACCTGTGCATGAATTTCATGCACTGGGCCTCCAGTAAAGCATAAAGAGGTTGAAGAGATGGAGAATACTGAACAATAGAAGACTGTCTTCAGGGTATACTACAATAGTATTTAAACCCATGAAGCTTCCTTATGGATGGCTTGCCTAGTCACTAATGAAAGTGAACATTGTAATAATAAGTTTGCTAGGAAAACAAAAGAATAGTGTATGATTGATTCCAATCCTATAAAAATGACAAAAAATATGAAAAAATCCATTCTATTACAGAGTATTTGGAACATATAAATTCCTTATTTGGACCAGCAGCCTTTACTATGTGTACCAGTTAATAATGGCAATTTTGTAATCTAAGAAAATATGATAATTTCAAGAGAAACATCAAAAGTGCTTTATTCAAAGTAATGTCCATCGCTAGCTACACATTGCCCCATCTTTCAGGTAATTTGTGGATATTGTCCCAATAGAACTTTTCTTGTTTTGAAGCAAACCATTCAGAGACCCAATTTGCCATTTCTTCTATGTTTTGAAGTGCTGCTCAGAAAGTGCGTGTGCCATTGATCGGGACAAGTGGTAATCTGCAGGAGCAAGGTCTGGTGAATATGATGGGTGAGTTAATACTTCCCAAGCAAGACCTGTCTTTAACTGGTTTTGAAGTGTGTGATGGTGCGTCATCATGAAGCAAAATTAGTTCGTTGTGTGTTTTGGCACATTCTGGTCATTTCACGATCAAAGCATGGCTCAAATTGATTATCTGTTGTCCATAGCAATTAGTATTAATGATTTCACTTGGTTTTAGAAGCTCATAATACACCACACCTTCCTGATTCCACCAAATGCAGAGCATTGTCTTCTTACAGAAGCGATTTGGCCTTGTAGTCAATGTTGATGGTTGACCTGAATCAATGCATGATTTTGTGCATTTGGGATTCTCAAAATAAATCCACTTTTCATCACCAATCACAGTTCGATGTAAAAAAGACTTTGTTTCGGCCAGTGAAGCAACATTTTACTGATGATTTTTTGGTTTTCCATTTGTCTTTTGGTCAGTTGATGTGGCACCCATTTTCCTTCCTTTAAAATATTTTCCATTGCTTGTAAATGATTGGAAATTGCTTGCTGAGCAACATTTAATCTTTCTGCAAGTTGTTTTTGAGTTTGACATACATCTTCATCCAATAATGCTTATAATTGTTGGTCTTTAAACTTTTCCGTTTACCTAGACATTCTTTGTCTTTCACATTGAAATCATCACTTTTAAAGCATTTAAACCACTGTTCACAAGTATCTTGAAATGGAGCATGTTCACCATAAGCTTCCCGAAGTACTTTTCTTCAAAATAATGAATTAATACTTCCTGCAAATACTTGTTTTGTTTTGTTTAAAAATTCGACATTTTTAAGTGTAAAAACATCTATGATATTAACACCTTCAGCAAATTTGACATATGAGGTTTTGAAGCTTGCTGTCAATACAACAAAATAGCATACATATCAATTCACACACACACACACACACACACACTCACTCATTCATATATATATATCAACATATTTGTAACTCCACCTATTGAGAAAAAAATCCACATTATTAACCAGTACACCTGATAAATACAATTATTTCTTTAAAACTTATATCTGTAGGTATAAATCAAGGAGTGATAGAGTTAGTGAAATTTCAGGCCCAATGATTATTACATAGGTAGTAATATCAAAAAGAGCACACTTGCTAAAAAACAAACAAACAAAAGAACAAACTATATCATCTGCCCATCTCTACTGGCTCCTATGCATCTTGCTGGCTTGTCCAAAAATGAAAAGTCCTGACTGCTCTTTATCAGGTCATTCTTGAAGCACGAGGTAGCATCTCCCTCTGGGACAAAGAACAGGCTTTTTTACTGATTGCTATAAAAGTGGGGATTCCCCCAAGTGCAATACTCTGTAGCTGATACAACCCCACTGTGTGTGCAGCATGCATTTGACCCTTCATGTGATCCCTATGGAACTTAGTCACAAAGGAACAGACAAAAACATGCCAATGCTCATGCTGTGAGTAATAAAGTCCTTTGTCTCTGACTCAGTTTTATGTCTTCATCCAGCATTAACAGGCTACTTGATTACCTTACAAAAAGAATAAATCCCTCACACCTGATGCATTTTATGTCTATTTGAAAGCTTACTTAACACACATGCAAAATACATGTGTTAAACTTACCAATAAATTATGAATTCAGAAAATAGTCACATACTGTCTCAAGTCAGTTGAATAGGAATAAAAGACTTATGAAAAATTTGACTGCCTTTAACTTGTAAAGTAGTTCTCTAGTGGATGATTTTTTCTTAAATTTAGATGAAAGACGGTGAGCCCTAATATTACATAATTTTATAATGACTCCTTTGTAAAAATCCTTTGAGGTCAGTCAATTTCTAAAAGAGCACGCACACAGCCAAAACCGGTTTGGCTCAGTGAATAGAGCATCAGCCTGCGGACTGAAAGGCCCCAGGTTCGATCCCGGTCAAGGGCATGTACCTTAGTTGCGGGCACATGCCCAGTAGGGGGTGTGCAAGAGGCAGCTGATCAATGATTCTCTTTCATCGATGTTTCTAACTCTCTATCCCTCTCTCTTTCTCTCTGTAAAAAAATCAATAAAATATATAAAAAAATAAAAAATAAAATAAAAGAGCATGTACACATTTTAGAATTACTATAAATAAAACAAAAGAATTACTATAAAAAACCCCCACAAATATTGCCAATTATTAGGTTAAAATATAGGGATTATGATATCTTAAAAATACACACACACAACAAACAGCAGTAGATGGGTAAGTCAACAGTGTGAGACTACAGAGCAAAGAAAAAAATACATAGAAAAAGTCAGACACTCAAGAGGGAATGACTTTTAAGATATAGCATGCTTATATTCTAAATCTCGGTTTTTTACATATAATTCATTTGTTTTATCAGAAAGCTCCTACTCTTTTTCATCAACATTTAACCCATTTGCAAGAACATGTGAATAGGCGAATCCTAGCTTAGTAGGCAAGTTATATCCATCTCTATTTTAGTCATTTTGTTCTGCTATGCAATTTTGCCAGAAATAGTCTTATTTGCTAGGACATTCTTGTGGTTTTTCAGTGACACTACCTATATCTTATATAATCTAACAATTATTAATCCATAGTACAGGGAAGAGTTGCTGCCCTTAAAAATCACATATATTTTATCTATGTAATTTCATTTTATGGCAGATTTTTCTATAAAAAATGAAAATAAGCTTAATTCTATAAATTTAGTATAACTAAACCATATACAGACTGTTATGAGGGAAAAGCTATGTTCAAAAGAATATATTGCATAAGAAAAGGACACAGAGTGGTTCAGAGCATACACAGATTTTAAATTAAGATCTCGGTTTGAGCCCTAACCCTCTCACTTAATATTTTCTTTAATGATCTATAAATAACATTTCAGCTGTTTTACTATTCATGGAAATTTTCCTTACCTATAATTTTTATTTTTAATAGCAGTCACTTTACCGTATTGTTCAGACCATAAGACACACTTTTCCCACCCCCAGAAGTGGGGGGAAAAAGTCCCTGCGTCTTATGGTCCAAATATAGCCTACACATATACTTTAAAAAAAAAGTTTTTTTACTTGCCCGTCTCTGTGTGGTCTCTGTGTGCTTGCCCGGCTCTAAAATGGTTCTAAATGCTGCTGTTTACTTTACAGGGTTGATTACATGTGTTTATGACTGTGATGTTGGGTTTTAATGCACATAAAATATTTTAGGACACTATTTGTTTCAGAATCTTTTTTTCTTCATTTCCCTTCTCTAAAAACTGGTGCGTCTTATGGTCCGAAAAATACGGTAATTCTTTTATAGTCCAACTTGTCAACTTTTTATCTTTCCTAGTATCTTTGCATCTTTGGTTTCAGAAACTTATTTTCTCTCCAGAGATTTGGTAAATAATATGTTTTTTCTTTCTTTTAATATTTTTTTAAATTTAATGTTTAACACTTTCCTCTATAATACATTTTGGTGAATGGCATGAATCAAGGTTCCAAATTATTAGCCTAATATTTTCTGAATAACATTTCTGTGACGCTTTCTTTATTGTATATTAAACTATTATTATGTGTATATGCATGTCTGAATGATACCATGTTATTTCTGGGCTAGACATTCTGCTCTAGTAATCTGCTCTTTTTAGCAGTACAATTGTTTTTTTTGTTGATCTTTATCAGAAGATTTTCCCCCCATTGATTTTCAGAGAGAGTGGAAGGGAAGAAGGGTGAGAGAGATACATCGATGTGAGAGAGACACATCTATTGGTTGCATCCAGTATGAGCTCTGACCAGGCTGGAGATTGAACCTGCAACCCAGGTAAGTGCTCTTGACTGGGAACCGAACCTTTGACCCTTCAGTACACAGGCCAACATGCTCTAACCACTGAGCAACAGTTGCCAGGGCAGTACATTACTGCTTTGTTTTGTTTTTAATTTCTGGTCACAAGTTTATTTAACACAAAATAATCCCCTCAACTTTACTGGGGTGGTTGACCACACCATAAACAAATCTGCCTCTAAATTGGAATTTGGTTGTTGACCCAACCCTGGCCTGACCTTTCCTGTTAGCATCCTGGGGCACAGCACTCCTTCTGTAGGTGCCTCAGTCAGCTTCCCCTCATGTGAGTCTTGCCGGTCGCTCACTTCCTGCCAGTTTCATGTTAGCTGTGTTGCAAAGTGCCAGGCAGGATCTCAGGGAGCAAGTGGAAGTGATCACAGAGATACTGGATCACTTTTGGGGAAGTCACCAGTAGAAATGTCTCCAGGTAAAACTGTTCCTTCATAGCCTCATGATCTGAGAAACTGAAAGGCCTTCATTACTTGAAGATTAGGCGTGTTCTTATCTGTCAGCTTGGGGTGTTTAGGCATGTGAACATCCTCTTGGCCACCATCACTCCCTCCTTAAAAAGGAGTTAATAAATGGAAATCTGGTTTTTCTTAGAAATCAACATCATAACGGCTGCTTTGTCTGAGACCAAAACTGGAGTACATTGTTATTTTATAATGTGCATTAATATCTTGTAGGGATAATCAAATGTCATTAACCATCATCTCTTTTGAAAATGTTTTTAATGTTAGCCTTAAACATTAACGTGTTTCTTAGTAATTTTGGGATCATTTTGATACTATCCCAAGAAATATTCTGTTTGCAGTTTTATCGTGGTTGCATAAAATCTATTAAGAATCTAGGGAAGATGGATATCTTCACAATATTTAATATTACTATTTAAGTAAAATTACATTTTACCTATGTAATTTTACTTAAATAGTAAAATTACATAGGTAAAATGTAATTTTACTTAAAGAGTAATATTAAGGGCTTAACCAGTGTGTTATCTTATTCAGTACTTCTTCTTTTATTCTTAATATTAGAGGCCCGGTTCACGAAATTCGTGCACGGGAAGGAGGGGGTGTCCCTAAGCCCAGCCTGTGCCCTCTCCAGTCTTGGACCCCTTGAGGGATCGGGCCTAAACAGGCACTCAGACATCCTCTCACAATCCAGGACTGTTGGCTCCCAACTGCTCGCCTGCCTGCCTGATTGCCCCTAACCGCTTCTGCCTGCCAGCTGAGTCACCCAATAAACACTCCCCTGCCAGCCTGATCATACCTAACTGCTTCCCTGTGGGCCCAATGGCCCCTAACTGCCCTCACCTACTGGCCCGGTCACCCCTAACTGCCCACCCCTGCCAGCCTGGTCACCCCTAACTGCTCTCCCCTGCTGGCCTGGTTCCCCTCAACTGCCCTCCCCTGCAGGCCTGGTCCCCTCCAACTGCCCTCCCCTGCTGGCCATCTTGTGGCAGCCATCTTGTGTCTACATGGGGCAGCCTTCTTATGTGCTGGAGTGATGGTGAATTTGCATATCACTCTTTTGTTATAAAGGATAATTTACATACAACAAAATTCACCCTCTTAAAGTATATACAGTTTAACGAATATTCTTAATTACCTTATTCTCTAATTTGAGCCAGTAATTAGCAGCTTATTCCTGCTCTTTCTCTGACCTCATTTCAGTACTTTTGCTTACTAAATATATAGATTATAAAAGCAAATAAAGATGGTTTGTTTAATACATTCCCCAACACTGATAATTTGGGAAGACTGATTACACATTTCAAAATAAAGCCTAAATTGATTCAGTACAAGTTAATTCAGCATAACATTTGATTTTATTTTCACAGATCATATTTATATGTATTTGAAGGAAAACTTAGAAAGATTTAAGAACTAATGAACTAAATTCACAGAACATTTTTTTCTAAGAATCCTTGTTATTAATATTTTATTTTTCTATCAATATTTATCCCCTCTATATCCTCTTCCACCTCCACCCCAACTCTGCAATCAACACACTTGTCCATTGTCCATGTACATGAGTGTTCTCTCTCTCCCTCTCCCTCGCCCTCTCTCTCTCTCTCTCTCTCTCTTTTCTTTTTTGCTAAGAATCTTTATTATATTTCTGGCTTACTAATCAAAACTCATATCAACAAAACAGAAAGAATAAAATGTCTGAAGATTTCCAAGGGAACAACTATAACCTTTACATAATAGTTTTCTCAAGTGATTTGAGTATGATATTTTTTACTGTTTTATTCTTGAATACATTAAGGCTTAAACTTTTTCCATTATCATTTGGCTCTATGTAATATTGAAAATGATTTATCCAATAGCCATAGTTAAACTTCAGAGATTTAAAAATGATTCAGTTATACTCTTCAATTTAAATAGACAACATGCCTTGATTTCAAATGTTTGACTCTTTCTAGGAAATGTCATGTTGCCCAAATTAGCTTATTATTAGGAGCTTTGTTGTTATAAAAAGAGAATAAAAACATGCAACAAAAATTTATCCAATCTCTCTTTTTTAGTCCTGTAATTATTATAAGCAATTTGATTTATTTGCCATGAATTCATTTACCTAGGAAAATCCTACTGTTCTGGCTACAAATTAAGTACTGGGTGGTTATGCTTTACTATATGACAAGTAAAAGCTTGCAAAAAAAAAAAAAAAAGGCGAGGCATAAAAGCATGGCAAGCTTCACTACCCTGTAGAGTTATTAAGAAAACATATTTACTGCTTTAGATAAAAAATAAAAGTAGTTTATAGCTACAAATGCTTAATGTGCCATACTACTTAATTGAAAGATTCTTAATTAAACATGTCCCACCAAAAAACCTCACCAAATTGCATTTGCCACCAAATGACTAACATGTACACAACAGTTGGAAACTGTCAAAATATTTTACAGCTCAATTGTAATTACCAACCAAGTCTAAGCATGCCCCGAGTGGGTGGTTAACTACATCTTGGGGGATTCAAAACATTGAACAGCAGTCTTTTTTTGTGTTTCTGATTTATGCATTTAAAATTCCAGAGTAACTCCAAAGACTTTTGCTGTTCTTGGTGAAAAATCAGCAAAACATCAATATGAGATATAATAATTGATCATTTTTATAGATTCACTAATAAGAAAAGCCTTTTAAAAACATCATCTGGCTGATCTCTTACCATCATTGAACATACTGATTATTTGGTTGGTTGTTTTTGAAAATGTAGTATAACTGATCTTAAGGTAGAAGTTTTTTTCTGTCATGCCATCACAATAGATGTAGCCAAAAACAAATTTGAAGGTGTGATTATGGAGGAATGTCAATATGGAAGTGCAGGTGGTGAGTTTCCAGTGGGGGGGGAGGGGGGGGAGGGGGATGCAGACATCATTTGCCATTTGAAGTAAGACAGAATCCCGCCATTATTCCCTTCTCACCAGAAAATGTACCAAGCAGTGGAATACAGCTCCAGGCTCTGTGATAATCTAAATTTGGTATCTCTTACCAATAGAAAATAACTGAGGTAATTACTATTGACCATATGCACAGATAGAATAATACTTCCACCAGGTATCATTATCCATCCACTATTCTTACTATTAGTTGACAACAGAAATAGAAAGCAGAATTTACCATAGAATATATAAAACTTTGTTTTACTGAATTCCCTAACTCTATTTCCTGAGAGGTACCAATCAGGGGAGAGTCCTCAAATAGCAGATGAGTATTGTATTTAGAACATTCCAATGTTTCAAATTTAAAATGAAATTATATTATTTAATTTAAAATGTGCTTTAAAATTACTATGGTTACACAGGAAGCTTTAATTATACTTGTTTTATCTTAAACTGAACAATGGGCACACATGAATTAATTGTAAAGGATCCTTTTACCTTTTTTATGATCGAAAAATTCCACTGAAAATCACAAGAAAAAAAAATCAGAAAGTATAAGTTACAGATGCTACAACTATTTAAGCATAGTTATTTAATAAATGGATTCCAACTGGATCATAATGTCAGTTAACAAAAAGATTTTAAAAATTAAATGAATTTGAAGTCCTATATGCTTCTCAGGAGAACCATAATCACTAAACTATCATGATCTCAATTAGATGTAATGTTAAAACAGAACTGGAAATGCCTATTACTGCTGCAAAGTAGTCAGAGTAGCTGAATGGGTCATCTGGGGATAGTGAGAATTTTTTTTTTAAAGAAATTTTCACATTGAATACTTGGATACAAAGTCTGTGGGAAAAAGAAATGTATATTCCAGTAATATTATGTAGGATTGTGTCTCCAACTTTTAATGCATGCCAGTATTGGGGAAAAATAATAAAGATATATTCTTTTTTAAAAATATATATTTTATTGATTTTTTACAGAGAGGAAGGGAGAGAGACAAAGAGTTAGAAACATCAATGAGAGAGAAACATCGATCAGCTGCCTCTTGCATGCCTCCTACTGGGGATGTGCCCGCAACCAAGGTACATGCCCTTGACTGGAATCGAACCTGGGAACTTTCAGTCCACAGGCTGACACTCTATCCACTGAGCCAAACTGGTTTCGGTGAGACATATTCTTATAGGTAAACATTTATTTATGTAGGAGAAACCCAATGCATGAATTTGTACACTGGATAACATCCAACCAACAGAGTCATGCCGACCAGGGCTATGACTTGTTTTGAAGTAAATGAAGAAAATCCAGGACACAAATATACTAGTACTAGAGGCCTGATGCATGAAGATTCGTGCAAGAATGGACCTTCCTTCCCCTGGCTGCCAGCACCACTTTCATTCTGGCCATAGCCACCTTTCCGCCTTCCCACACTGCCCAGAGGCCCGAAGCAGCTGGGGTGGTGCAGAATACCTGCACCATCACCCTGCCCCTGGCCACTTGGAGCCTGCATATGCAAATTAACCTGCCATCTTTGTTGGGTCAGTTTGCATACTCACACCTGATTGGCTGGTGTATGTCGCAAAGGCATGGTCAACTTGCATCTTACTCTTTTATTAGTGTAAATAGCTGAAAGGGTAATTTTAAAAAAATATATTGATTTTTTACAGAGAGAAACATCGACCAGCTGCCTCCTGCACACCCTCTACTGGGGATGTACTCGCAACCAATGTACATGCCCTTGATCGGAATCAAACCTGGGACCTTTCAGTCTGCAGACCTACGTTTTATCCACTGAACCAAACCGGATTCCGCTTGAAGGGTCATTTTTAAATTGTGGATATTGTCTTTTGATACTACAACTCACAAGTAGTAGTTTCTTAAAGTTTAGTTGCTGTGTAAAATATAAAATCATATTGATGACTTTTTTCAAACTTTTATACTAAATCCATTGACCTATCTTGCACTTTGAAATGAATTTTTATCTATTCATAATTTTGAAACATCTTCCATTGGCCACTTGGAAAATAGTTATTCCCTGAATTGTACAATCTTCCAAATGTTGAAACATTTCATTATATACCATTAAAAAGGTTACATTTCTTAATCTAATCACAAATCTCTTCATAAAAGTCTTTTAAATATTGGGAAGATCTTAAGCTTAAAGTGGCAGATATGAGTTTTCAAAAATTCTAATTTTTGCTTGAAAGCTCTAATTTTATCATTGGCAACAAAATACTGTCAGTTGTTTCCTTTGAAGTGACAAGCTCATTTTGTTCCTTTTTGAGAAAATATTTACCAAATAAGCAAGTCAATATAACCGTAGCTTGTCAGTCATTCTTTCAAATGGTGTTCTTGATGCAGGCTCTTAACCAAGCTTACAATTCAAACGAGCAGAAGTTTTCTGTGGTTATAATGATAGCACTCTGATGTGAAGTATTATATAAGTGTTTATGCATACTTCCCATTTTGTTACACAGAATATTAGAAGAATGTATACTCTATTAAGATTTGGTTTGTTTTTTGTTGTTGGTTTTTTAATGACAGTGCATGGTCATCAAGAAAGAATACAATAACAACTACAGTTTGGTGCCACTGCCTTGATTCATGGTAGTGCTAGCAGTTTCACCCACTATTGCTTTTGCCCAATATGTACAAATGTCAACACAGTAAAAAAGCAAATAATGCCTTGCTATTATTATGAAAATGTCCTTTTCTGCACAAACCTATCAAACTATCTCATGAGGACCTCCACAGACTACATTTACAGAACACCTAGCAAAGAGGATCAGCATCAAGGCAGATATTTACTCATTTATTCAATTATGGCATTTATTTTTATAAAGGCCCTGGACTAGGAACTAGATTCATCTTAGTGATGAAATGATCTCTAGTAGAGGTGGACCTAGGACTGAAACTAATAAACTAAGAGTGGGAATCCCCACAATTCATACTTTTTACATATTCAAATTAGAAATCTAGATAGTTGTGGTTTTACATTATTACATAACTAGAGGCCCAGTGCACGAAATTTGTGCTCCGGGGTGCAGGGGGTTCCCTCAGTCCAGCCTGCACCCTCTCCAATCTGGGACCCCTTGGGGGATGTCTGACTGCCAGTTTAGACCTGAGCCTTAAAGCAGCAGTCAGAAATCCCTCTCACAATCCTAGACCTCTGGCTCCTAATTGTGCACCTGCCTCCCTAACTGCCCTCCCCTGCCGGCCTCTTTGCCCCTCACTGCCTCTGCATACTAGCCCGATTGCCCCTAACTGCCCTCCCCCTCCCCGCCAGCCTGGTCGCCTCTTACTGCTTCCCCCTGCTGGCCTGGTCGCCCCATGCAGCCTTCTGTTCAGTCATTTAGTAGTCCCTCACGAACCCTCCTGCAGGCCTGGTCACCCCACATAGCCTGATTGTTCAGTCGTTTGGTCCTCCCTCACTAACCCCCCTGCTGGCCTGGTCACTCCCCACAGCCTGATTGTTCAGTCGTTTGGTCCTCCCTCACTAACCCCCCTGCTGGCCTGGTCACTCCCCACAGCCTGATTGTTCAGTCGTTTGGTCCTCCCTCACTAACCCCCCTGCTGGCCTGGTCACTCCCCACAGCCTGATTGTTCAGTCGTTTGGTCCTCCCTCACTACCCCCCTGCTGGCCTGGTCACCCCACATAGCCTGATTGTTTAGTCGTTTGGTCGTCCCTGGTTTTCAGTCATTTGGTAACCCCCTGCCAGCCTGGTTCTAGGCAACCATCTTGTGAGATAATTTGCATATTACCTCTTTATTATATAGGATTATATAGGATAAATGCTAGAAGGAATCAATGGCAATTTAAAATGCACTGCTAATTTTTAATAGCTTTTTCTATATTGAAGTTAAATCTTAAAGTTTACAAGGAATTAATACAGTGATACAATATAGCAAAATAGATGTGTACTCAATTAATAGGTATTGAAGAGTACTAAAAATGATTTGCATTGCTGGATCCTTTCCTATTTTTTGTTTACAAATCTGCAAGCAAGCAGGCTTGAGAGTACTCTGGAAGCTGAGTGCTTGGCATACAGAGCAGAAGATGCTCCCACTGCTATCTGGCAATCTTCCTTCCTTCAGGAACACTATGGGGTAGGTACTAGAGAGAATGAGCATTCCCTGTAACTATTATTCCAACCATGTGTATAATCTGTGGCCAGCTTCCTTCACAACAAATAAAATAACTGCTCTGCCCAGACAACAAAAACAAACAAACAAAAACCTAAACAAAACAGGGTTTAATGGAGCCCTTTAAAAGTTAATTTGACATATATAATACAAGAAGTGTTTCTTCTCCAACTCCTTCAACATACAAGGATGGGCAAAAGTAGGATTACAGTTGCATTGTGACATTCTTTTGAGTTAATCAGCTCTTATTTATTTACTTTTAAATATTTTTATTATTTTTCTAAGATAGAGAGGAAAGGAGAGGGAGAGGGAAAGAGAAACATCTATGAGAGAGCAGAATATCAATCAGCTGCCTCACCAGGGATCGAGCCCACAACAGGGACATGTGCCCTGACCATGAATCAAACCAGCAGCCTTTTGGCGCATGGGACGATGCCCAACCGCCTGAGTCACAGTGGCCAGGGCTGAGTTAATAATCACAACCTGCATGTCCTTTTCCATAGGCACAACTATAAACCTATACTTGCTCACTTCTGTATATACTAGTGGTTTCCAATCATTTACAGCTTTGATCTCACCAAAGAACCTAGGTAACTTGTAAAATAAAATAATTTTAAAACTCCCCATACTCTTTTCTAAAAGATAAATTTATATATGTTTCATATTTAACACATTTCTTAAAAGTAAAAACAAAAAACAAAAAACTTCTGTTGAAAAGTCTTCTTACATTTTAGGAGATTGTTAACCTCATTGTTAACCTCCCAACATGTATACATGCTAGACACCTATGTTCAAGAGTATTCTGGAAACAAAGACAAATCTATCAATGCCAAGAATCATGAACTTTTCTTCTTTTTCAATCTCCACTAACCCTATACATCTCCACCACATCTATAATTTGAAAGTTGCTACAAAAGGAAGGAAAGCTTTAAAAAAAAAATCAAGAAAATAATCTAATGCCTTTTTGGAATGTGGATGGGTGGGGGGAGTCAAAGTACAGACAAAATCATTCCTAACAGTAACAAAAATGATAATAGTAGCAGCAAGAGCAGCAACAGCTAGCACTTACAGAATTTACTATATATCAGGCACTATTCTGCAGATTTTACATATATTAATGCATTTAATCCTCACAACAGCTCTAAGATAAGCACTATTATCCCTATTTTATAGAGATAAAGAAGGGATAGAGAAGCTAAGTAACTTGCTTTACTCATTAAAAAGCATAGTCAGTGGTTTTGGCAATGCGATTCCAGGCAAAATATACAACTTACTTTGTGGTATGATTTCAGGATGGTAGGATCTTAGAGAGGACTCAGTACCCTAAAAATCATTTTCTCTGTAGCTGCCTCAGAACTGAAATATTACACAGGAGGGAAAAAACAACGTACTAGATCCAAGGACCTGAATTCTAGTTTTGGAGATGCAGTTTAAAGCTGTGTGATATTAACCTTAATAACATCCATTCTGGTTTTTGGTTTTATTATTTATAAAACAAAAGAGGAGTGAATTAAGTTTCGATTGTAATGCACTAAGCACTTAGTAAATGTTAGGCAATATGCATTAATGAGAACCTGTTTTTAGTAACCTGTAAAGTCTATTTTCCAAGCTAATAGCTCACAAGAGGACCCTACAGCTATTTTAGCTTGCACCTTAAAACCTGGCATGTCTTTTAAAGATAAAAGAGATGAAACTGAGCCAAAGAGGTTTAATGATTTGCCCCATAAGGAAACTTAAGGTAAAACTAGCAAAACTCCTCAGCTATTCTGACTAATTTTACCAAACAGCCACAAGTTAGTACACTTTTTCATTTAGTAAAAATGTATTTAACATCTATTATATGTTAGGATTGGCAATATAATGATAGGCAAAACAAGTCCCTTTCTTAAAGAATTTACAACACTTGCCATAAAGCAGAACTTAATAAGTGGGTGAAGATTTTGTTTAAAAACATAACCTGATGACGTTTCTTTATGTCACAAAAACATCCCTAAGAAGCTTTATCCAACTTTCTAAAGCTATTTTGAGAGAAGGTTTTATAAAATCAAACTCACACTTAAAAATTCTGATTCAGTAGATAAAGGGTGGTTCTGATGCAGTTGGGAAACAGGATCACAGTTTATTCCTGCTAGTTTTCAATTCTACTTTCTGATCCTAAACATTTTTGTTCTAGTACTTGGAAAAACAACTGTGCTTTGG
The DNA here is from genome assembly GCF_014108245.1 of Pipistrellus kuhlii. Taxonomy (NCBI): domain Eukaryota; kingdom Metazoa; phylum Chordata; class Mammalia; order Chiroptera; family Vespertilionidae; genus Pipistrellus; species Pipistrellus kuhlii. Next base: position 30,658,416 of record NW_023425438.1, on the reverse strand, counting down.
TATAAACCTTAGAATTTCTACTCAGTTCCCTGTATTAATTAAATAAGTCTTTCAGCAAGCTATGACTTAGCTTGGTGCCATAAAGATTCTGCTCATAAGAATTTACTGAGTAATTCCTCTGTTCTGGGTCCTCAGCACCAGATTCAACTCTTTTGAGTTAAATATTTAATATAGCACATATGTTTATACATTCAACAAAAAGGCAAAGCAATATTCTAGACACCTGGGGTTTATCAGGTGAATGAAATGAACAAATTTCTGCCCAGGCAAATTATACTGCCCCCACTCCCCAACTACATCTGGAATATTTATTTACTAAGACAATTAGATTCTGGATCATAAAAACATATTTAAATAAATTAAAAGAATTTAAAACATATGAAGTGGAGTGGAATTCCACACTGAATTAAGCTATAAACCAAAAAAGAGAAAGATATTTAGAAAAATATCAAGTAGTTGGAACTAAATAACACTTCATAAATAGCCAATGGTTAATAAGATTTAGAGAGTATTTTGAACTGAATTAAAGTGAAAACACAACATATGTCAAAATTTGTTGGATGTAGCTAAAACAACTCTTACAGGGAAATATAGAGCACTCAATAGCTATATCAGAAAACAACGAAGGTCTCAAATCAATTCCTTAAGCTACCACCTTAAGCAACTAAGAAGAAATAACAATCAGGATAGAAATCAATGAAATGGGGGGGCGGGGATATATATATATATATATATATATATATATATATATATATATATATATATAGAGAGAGAGAGAGAGAGAGAGAGAGAGAGAGAGAGAGAGAGAGAGAGAGAACGAACAAAGCTAGATCTTTAAGAAAATACAACTGGTAAACCTTTAGCCAGACTGATCAAGGAAAAAATAAAGACAAAAATTACCCATCAGAAATGAGACAGTAATTTAACTACAGATTCTACAAGTATCAACAACATAATAAAAAAAAATTACAAACAACTTTATAGCAATAAATTTGACAACTAAAATAAAATGGACAAATTCCTTGAAAGATACAAACTACCATAGTTCTCTCAAGAAGAAACAGATGACCTGAATAGCTGTGTATCTATTACATAAACTTAACTTGCAGCTAAAAACTGCACCTGAACCTATAGGCATATGTGCCTTTGTCTTTAACCAAGTTATTTTACAACAAACAATAGGGTTTCTCAACCCTGGCATTTCTGACATTTTGGGTTGGATAAATCTTTGTTGTGGAGGGCTCTATAAAATATTTAGGAGCCCCCCTGGCCTCTATACACCAGATACCAGTAACACCACCCTCCCAGTGTGATAACTAAAAACCATCCACAGACATTGCCAAATTGAAAACTACTGTTATTGATATTAAGTTAACTTGTAGAAAAATCAATAGCAATGCAAACAATTCTTATCCATAGACATGTAAATAAAATTAATCTGGTGAAGGAACAACCTCTCCAACCAAAAAGTCAGTTTGCATCCATCATTTCTGATCTAGAATGTGCTTATTCTTAGGAATTGAATTTGACTGGATTCTAACAACTTTCTGGTCCCTCATTTAAAAAGCCTCTGACACATGTTCATCCTATACAATAAAGAGGTAATATGCAAATTAACCATCATACTGTCACAAAATGGCTGCGCCCACAGCGGAGGCACGGTTCCCATAACAAGTGATCTAGCAGGGACCTGAGGCTGCATGGAGCTGGGTGGGGCGGAAGACCTAAGCTGCGATTCCCACCCAGCGGGGCTTGACAGGGTACCTCAGGCCGTGCCCCCTGCCTGGCGGGGCTTGATGGTTGACCTCAAGTTGTGCCCCCCACCTGGTGGGGCTTGACAGGGAACCCTGGTGCCAGGCCAAGGGACCTGAGGCTGTGCCCCCCCGCCTGGCGTGCGCCGGAGGACCTGAAGCTGCGCACCCCCACCCAGCGGAGCTTGACGGGGGACCTGAGGCTGTGTCCCCCCACCCAGTGCCAGGCCAGGGGGACCTGAGGCTGCACCCCCAACCTGGTGGGGTTTGACGGGGGTGGGGCTGGTTGGGTCTGGGTCTGAGAGGCACAGGTGGGTGAGTGGGGACTTGACTTTAGGTCCTGTGGCATGCCCCAGACTCTGACAGGAGGAAGATTTTTATATATATTTTACTAATTTTCTTTAATCTCTGATACTTCTATTACAGAGAAAGGGCAAATATCAATATTAAAATATTTCCTCTAATTAATTCCTTTTTAATGTGCACGAATTTTGTGCACTGAGCCACTAGTATTATGAGTCAAGATTTTACCTTTTGTGAAACTATTTTTTAAAAAACCACTTTATTGATGCCTATTAGCATACATATTTAATATATACAACTTCACTGAGTTAAAAACTATCTTTTAACACAACTGGAAATCAAACAATGTAATTCATGGTATTAATGTTTTAAAAAGAAAACTGGCCCTAAACGGTTTGGCTCAGTGGACAGTGTGTCGGCCTGCAGACTCAAGAGTCCCAGGTTCGATTCTGATCAAGGGCATGTACCTTGGTTGCAGGCACATACCCAGTAGGGAATGTGTGGGAGGCCGCTGATCGATGTTTCTAACTCTCAATTCCTCTCCCTTCCTCTCTGTAAAAAAATCAATAAAATATATTTTAAAATAAATAAATACATAAATAAAAAGAAAACTGATCATCTCTATAGATGTAACATTTGATAAAACCCAATATCTTCTAGTCTTCATAAAGATTCTTAGAAAATTAGAAATAGAAGGAAAGTTCCTCAATCCTATAAAAGACATCTACTGGACAAAGCCTGGAGCTTGGCTGGTCTGCAAACTGCCCCCAAATGGCCCTCAGCTCATCACCCAGGCAGGCCACACCCCCAGCAGGGACCCTCACCCCGATGGGGACATGGCCAGACTGCAAACTGCCCTAGTTATTTCTTCCAGGCTGGCCCTGCCCTCCAAAGGACCCCCTACAAGGATCTGGGACCCTCTTAGGGAAGACCAGCTAGCCCCCACCCATGCACCAGGCAATACTAATAAAATGGTAATATGCTAATTAGACTTGGAGACCTTCTGGACATCCTTCCGGACAAAGGCAGAGGTGGTTAGTGGTGATCAGGCCAGGAGGGCAGTTGGGGGTGAGCAGGCCGGCGGGGAGGCAGTTGGGGGCGGGGAGGCTGGTGGATGTGGACAGTTGTGGGCAATAAGGCTGGCAGGGGGGGCAGTTGTGGGTGATTGGGTTGGCAGGCAGAGTGGTTAGGGGCAATCAGGCAGGCAGGCAGGTAAGCAGCAGTCCCAGATTGTGAGAGGGATGTCTGATTGCTGGTTTAGGCCTTATCCCAGTGGGGGACCTGAGACCATGTCCCCCGCCCTGGCGGGGCCTGACGGTTGACCTCAGCGGGACTGGGCCTAAACCAGCAGTCAGACATCCCCCGAGGAGTCCCAGATTGGAGAGGGTGCATGCCGGGCTGAGGGACACTCCCCACATGCATGAATTTTGTGCACCAGGCCACTAGTCCTATATAATAAAAGCCTAATATGCAAATACCAGGTAGACTGAATGGTGAAACGTTCCCCCTGGTGGTCAGTGCACTCCCAAAAGGGAAGTGCAGCTTAGCCAAAAGCTGGCCTCATGGCTGGCAAGTGCAGCAGTAGTGGCAGAAGCCTCTCCTTAGCAGTGCTAAGGACCCCTTGGCGGACATCCCGCGAGGGGTCCCGGACACCATTATGCATCTGTGCCCTCAGCGCTGCTCCAATACTAGGGTTTTATTTACCAGAGCAGTGGGGCAGGGATGGAGTAGAGGGAGACGCCAGATACTGAGAGTTATGACTTCAGGCACCAGAGGGTTGCCTCTGAGGCTGGGGGCTGGGCCACAGGGAGGCTGCAAGGATGGTTAACAGGTATGGAATGCAGCAGGAAAGGCCCTGAGGAGGCATGCTGCCCAAATGCCTCCATTTTGTTGGGTTAATTTGCATAGTCACTCTTAATTGGCTGTGGGTGTCACAAAGTAAGAGTCAATTTACATATTTTCTTTTTTTATTAGGCTAGATTATTTGATGGTAGAAGGAAAGTATGTATTATCAAGTTTTATACAATCACTGCTAAAACTCAGTTTGTGGGTGGGAACCTATTTAAAAACCTTGTATTAGATGAAGAAACTAAAGATGAATTTTTCTCCTTTGATATTTAGATTTTTCTTCCTGATCTCAAACTTTTAATCACTTTAACTATTTTATATATAATGTCCCTTTAAGATTTAGCATGTAATTTTAATAAATCGAATAGATATGAACATTTTGTTGTTTACTTTTCCTCATAAATTTTCTCACTAAGCTCTCTAAATAACTTTCTGTTGAAGCATTAAATTATCTCTTTTATTAAATGCCTCTTTATTCATTTTCGTTCTTTTTTACAGCATAGATCACTTGTTACCACAAACTACAATAGCTAACTTAGGGGACAAATATTACCAGGAACCAGAGGACAACAATGTCAAAGCAGTCAATTTTTCCAGGATTTACATTTAGTGTATAACAGACCCCAAGCATTAGATTTGTATAAATTAAATCAAAGGAGAATCTATATAGCACACTAATATCCTTTTAAAAATAAATCAACCTTTTTTTTTTTTTTACATGAAACCAAGCAAAAATAAGATGAAATAAAGTGGTTTATATGCAATAACTATTTCAAAATCTCTCACATATATCAATCATAAATTAACTATGGTCTCACTATACAAATGATTATTTTGGAGTTTTATCTTTTGTTACTTTATGTATGAAACCTAATAGAATAATTTGTGTGCAATATTCACAGTTTATAGCCCAAAATGAAATAAGGTGACAGAAAGAAACAGCCTTCATGAATATCATTCAGTAGTAATTCTGATTTTCCTATGTCATTTTTCTATCTATATTTTTTAAAGTGTATGTTATATATTAAGCTACTTTTCTGTAATATGAAAGGAAAAAAGTTAATCAGTTTATTTAAAGAATAGTGATTTTAAAATTGAAAAATAATTCCATCATAATTACAAAAAACCTACAGAAGCATTTTGGACTATTTTTATTCCTCTTCTACATTTTTTGATATTTTGTAAACTTATTTTTTCCTTTGCTCTTTCATTTTCCTTCCCCTGCTCTCCCCTTCCCACTACAGACACTCTCTTTAGGCAACAGCGCATCAAGAATCCTCCCACGTTCAAAGTCAGCTACATCTGTTGCTCTTTTCCATTGTTGAAAATTCCTGGCTTAATCCTATTTGACTTTATTCATGAAAAGGTCATCCTGAATTCAACAAATGGAGGAGCAATAGCAAAGCACACTGTTGAACATGTAGCTAACATGCTCACACTGTCTCAGAGTAGGCCTCCAATATTGAAGTCTCCAACATTGAAGTGTTATACACGTTACTGCAATATCTGCTAAACATCATAACAATTATAATAAGGATCTTGACTTTTGGTCGTACACTGCCTTTTCTTTTGTCTTAAACCAACTGCTGAGTGTTCATATTACTAACTGTGCCTTCTTTGACAGCATGAATGAACTGAGAGGATCTATCTACTCTGACCCCATTATCACCATCAGTGTTTGGCAAAAGCAGCAGTAGCCTCTCCCAACCCCCTTCCTACTCCCGCCAACCTTGCTCCTCCATAGAATGATATCTTTCATTCTTTAAATTCTCAAAATATGCCAATGAAACTAAATTACTGGATTCAACTTAAAAAATAAGTTTCCAATTACAATAAGCAGCAAAATGGGTTTGGATGTGTCTCAAAACTCTTAATAGACACTGATTATAAACCATAGCTATAATATATTATGCCTCTGGCCTTTTCTCTATGCTAAATATAGTTCAAATCTATAATTTGTTGCCATCCATACATACCTCACCAAAACTAGAAGACATTAATAGAAAGATTAAAGTAAGCACAAAAATAAACTTGACTAAAGATTTATGAGGTGAAGATAATTATTTTTAATATGCTCATAACTCAGTTTGACTAAAATATGAGAATACTTACTCATACAAAGCTTATGTTCAAGTTAAAAAAAAGATGCCTGCCAACTTAAGGAGAACCATGTTCAATTATTTTCAAGCAATCAAGGAAAAGGCCACTGTTATTCTTATGACTTAACATAGAAAAGAAATCTTGTTCATGATACATGTTGTGCAGCCACTATGGAAAACAGTATGGAGTTTCCTCAAAAATTAAAAATGGAACTTCTATTTGACCCAGCAATCCCACTTCTGGGAATATATCCTAAAACCCCCAAACACCAATTAAAAAGAATATATGCACCCCTATGTTCATAGCAATATATATATATATATATATATATATATCACATACACACACACACACACACACACACACACACACACACACACACATATATATATAAAAGCCAAAGTAACCATTACGAACAACTGGAATTACCAGTTGCTATGTTGCACACTGACCACCAGGGGGAAGATGCTCAATGCAAGAGCTGCCCCAAGCCTCCTGCCAGCCAACCTCTCAGTTCCTCCCTCAGGACGGCAGGCCCCCCACACTGGAACAGTGAACGGGGGTGGGTGGCCGTGGATGTGGGTGGTGAGAGGAGGAGGAGGGGGGAGGCAGGGATGGGAGAAGGTGAGGAGCAGGGGCGGTGAGGAGCAGGGAACCACGTGGTGGCGTTGCAAATGAAGGAGGCAGGGAACCTGATCAGCCCTAATCACTGGCCAGGCCTAGGGACCTAACCCATGCATGAATTTTGTGCACTGGGCCTCTAGTTATTTATAATAGCTAAGATCTGGAAACAGCTCAGGTGCCCATCACCTGAATGGTGAATGGATAAAAAAGCTGTGGGACATTTACACAATGGGATATTATGCTGTAAAAAAGAGGGATCTCTTACCCTTTTGGAGAGAGTGGGTGGATCTGGAAAATATTATGCTAAATGAAATAAGCCAATCTAAGAAAGACAAATATCACATGATTTCACCTATTTGTACAATCTAATGAACAAAAGGAATTGGTCAATAAAGTAAGATCTGAAGCACAGAGGTATGAAATAGACTGACATATTTTGATGTGGGGTTGAGGGGATGAAAAGAAATAAGCCAAATAACTTATATACTTACTAAAGACCCAATGCACGAAATTTGTGCAAGAGTAGGCCTTCCTTCCCCCGGCTGCTGGCACCAGCTTCCCTATGGCACCTGGGACCCAAGCTTCCTTCACAACCCCGGCTTCGTCTGGAAGGACGTCTGGTCTAATTAGCATATTAAGCTTTTATTATTATAGATTAGAAGCCCAGGGCACAAAATTCATGCATGGGTAGGGTCCCTAGGCCTGGCTGGCGATCAGGGCCAATTAGTTTCCCTACCTTCTCCTTCCCTCACTGCCCATACACTGCCACCACACGGATCCCCTCTCCCCCTTCCCTTGCCACCACACAGTTCTTTCTCTCCAGCTTCCTGCCTCCTCCTCCCCTCGTTCCTAAGCACCCTGCTGCCACCACTGGTCACCTGCCATGTTCCATGGCACCCCCTGGTGGTCAGCACACATCATTACAAGCATTCGAACTCCCATTCTCCCAGTCGAAATCCCAAGAAGACACTCTGCGTATTAGCCTTTTATATATAGATAGATATGCACAGCACATGGACATAAGCAATAGGGTGGTGAAGTCCTGAGGGGTAGGTAAGGCTGGGAGGAGGGGGGTATAAGGGAAATGGGAGACATCTCTAATACTACCAACAATAAAAATCTATATAATAAAAGGCCAATATGCAAATTGACTGAACAGAGGACAGACTGGTCACTATGACACTCACTGACCCCAGGGGGCAGACGCTCAATGCAGGAGCTGCCCCCTGGTGGTCAGTGTGTTCCACAGGGGGAGCACTACTCAGCCAAAAGCCCTGTGCTGGGCTCATGGCTGGCGAGCGCAGCAGCGGTAGCAGGAGCCTCTAATGCCTCCACCGTAGGCGAGCCGTAAGGAGCAAGGGGTCCAGGACTGCCAGAGCCCTGAAATGCAAGAGCCCCAAACTGTGAGAGCAATGTCTGACTGCCAGATTAGGTCCAATCCCCCCTAATGGGCCTAAGCCAGCAGGTGGACATCTTCCAAAGGGTGCTGGGGCTGCGAGAGGGTGCAGGCCAGGCTGAGGGACCACTTCCCCTTGGTGCACAAATCTCGTGATGAAAATAAAATATTGTAAAATCTTTAAAAAATATACTATGTTGTTTATCTTAAATGAAATTTTTCATATAAGGCAAAACAGAATACAAGATTTTTAAAAAATTACCTAGCTACTTATATATAAAGTCCAACAGTTGTTAAGGACACCTTGTTACTATTTCATAAAGGGTTTTCCTAAGTCTATTTTTCTAAATAAGAGTTTTTTTTAGCAAGTAAATCTTTAAATTGGTTTACAAATATGTATTTGCCATACTTGTATTAGAAAGTGTGTGATGTAATGAATGTCCTAATATTTGCCTGTTTCCTTTTAAAATGAGAAATACAGCACCCACCCTAACTACTACATGGTTTTGTACAGAGATGAAAGAAATCACGCCAATGATAATGCTTTAAGACTATAAAGCATTTTATAAATGTAAGGAATTGCTATCATGCAAAAGGAACATTTGTCAACTGGTCAGCAGTTGTATTTCTTTGAAGCAGTACTCATTCTATATGGAAATAGACTCAAATAAACCAAGGAAAATGTTCTATGTCAAAGAGTCTCAAGCTTTTTCACTTCATGATCTTTCTTAAGAATTTTCATGATTTTAGCAGTTGGTGCCATCAACATCTTCAAGACTCTTCCAGATGGTCCCAGCATATACGAATGTAAAATATTTGTGAAAGAACAAAACCTGGCAAATGTTAATTCTCCAAAGCTAATGTTACTTGCTGTCATCCAATTCAGGACAAGTCTCCCAATCCACACCCAAAAAATTCTAGCAAGGGTTTCACATCCTGCCTGTGTATAAGAACATACACAGTGAATCTGGATGGAAAAAGACAGACAGAGAAATCAGAAAATTACAAAATATTTGTGTTGTCTGTTTTTCCTATTAAAATACATCATGCATCTTAGACTACTGGAGCCAGCTTTATTTTCCTCCCATGGAATTGAACAACACCCCTTATCTAAAGATGACCCTACCCAAACCCAAAGTTCAGCTCACTATGCCCTAGTTTTCTATGTTGTCTGAAGTACAGGAGACCCTCCGCTCCTGAGTTTATAACACAAGTATTTTCTCTGTAAAGTTTAGAATTAATGAGTTTTTCCCTGGGAAGCCTCAACAGGCTAGCACCTCCTGATCACCCTAAGTTCAGCTAACCTTGAAGGAGGTTTAAGGGTCATTCTCCTACAGTCTGAATTTTTGTTTCTTACTTAGATTTTAATTATAATTGCCATATTTCACAAGATCTACAACTTGCTAATTTCTTGAAAAGGCAAGACCAATTTAACTGTTAATTCTGACAACCATGTACAGATGCATGCTTCAGATGGAGGAAGGGGAATAGAAAGAATGGAAGAAGCAGCTATAACCGTCTAGAACAAAATCTATTTTCTTAAATAAACTTTTTATTTTTGTATTCTATTACAGAGCCAGGATTACTTGTCTTTCTTCCTATTATTCTATATTATTTCTAAATTCCTTCCTTTCTTCCTTTTTTCCTATCTATCCGTCTACCCATCCATCCATGCAGCAAGCACTTACAAAGCACCTATTATAGGATCTAAACACATAGAAATAAAATCCCTGATCTCATGGAGTTCACAGAATAGTGTGTGTGTATGTGTGTGTGTGTGTGTATGTGTACAAAGGTGAGGTCACAGGGAGGGGACGTGATAAACGAAGTATACAGGAGAAGATAGTGACTGGAAAAGGGAGGTGGTTTATACAGGGTAGTGAGAAAGGGTCTCTTTAAAGAGGTGACACTTGAGAAGAAATCTGAATAAAATGAGGGAATGAGTCATGAGAAACTCTGGAAAATAATGTTCCAGATGGAGCAAAAAACCCAAATGTGGTATCCTGAGGTTAGAACAAACTGGATATGTTTAGGGATTCCAAGATGGCTGCAGAGCAGTTGAAGGCTCCATCTGCTTGCCCCCAACACTGGATAGAACTTGCAGCTAAACTGCAGAGCTTTTGGCTTGAAAAATCAGTATTATAGGTGATCTGAAGAACTGTGAGCAGAGTGCATGGAGAACGGATAGGAGGAGCACCTGCACAGCTGGGAAGTTGAGGGAGTGTGCAACAGCCACGCCCCCAATCCCTGGGAGCCTGAGGTCTCAGCTCCATACAGGGATCCCAAATCCAGAGTGGCAGAGAGGGCAAGGGAAGTCTGTGTGGCATCAGGCAGTGGGAATCAGTGTACACTCCTGTCTATAGCAGCATTATTTACAACGAGGGGCCCAGTGCATGAATTCGTGCACCTTGAAAGGAACTGTGGGCTGTGAAGCTTCAGGAAACAGGAGTGGGTCTCAGCCAATCCTCTGCACCGCCGCCCAGTCCCTCTTGTCGCAGCCCTGTCTGCTGGAGGAAAGCCTCGCTCCCACCACCACTGCTCCCATGTGCTGACGGTGATGACCCCACTCGCACCTGCTGATGGTGCCAGCAATGGGTGCAAGCGATGGCTGCTGCCCTGATCGCCCCTCAGGAGCAGGGGAGGTGGAGAAGCCTTCAGGGGCAATTGGTGCCAGCAACTGCTGCTCACACCTGCTGACAGTGCTGAGTGATCGGGGCTGGCACCAGGTGCGGGCAACGGGTGCAAGTAGTGGCTTGGATGCCAGTAGAGTGCAAGTGGGGCCAGCACCAGCAGCAGGTGCAAGTGCCAGGCAGGACCGTGGCATGCAACAGCAAAGAATTTTCAGTAACCAACAGAGGCTTGCCCCGATTATAGTGACCAGTGCCCCACTATGGTGTGATGCCCCTGCTCACCTGCTCCACTGTTCTGCCATGGCCGACACCCGCCATGTTCCGCATTTTGCTGCCTGCTGCTGATGCCTGCCATGTTCTGAGCGTGCCCCCTGGTGGTCAGCGCACATCATAGCGACTGGTTATGTGGTTGTTCAGTTGTTCCACCCTTTGGTCTATTTGCATATTAGCCTTTTATTATATAGGATTATTTTATAGGATAGCTAAGATCTGGAAATAGCCCAAGTGCCCATCATTAGATGAGCAGATAAAAAAGATGTGGTACATTTATACAATGGATTAATATGCAGTTGTAAAAGAAAGAATCTCTTACCCTTTGAGTCAGCATGGAGAAATATGGAGAGTATTATGCTAAGTGAAATAAACTAGTCAGAGAAAGACAAATATATGATCTCAGTTATATGTGGAATCTAGTAAACAAAATAAACTAATGAACAAAATAGATACAGAGACATCACAGAATTAGAAATTATAATATAGTAAACATAAGCAATTATCTCGAGATTCACAAGGCATTCTGGGTATAAGAATGGTCCTAAACTGTGGAATTGCATTCTAGAACATAAATATATTTTATAATAAAGTAATACTGAGATGTTTACCTTCTCAAATAATTATTAACTTATTCACAACGTATTTTTAATGACTGGATTTGCTTCTCAATAAGATCACTATTAGGGGGGTTTAATCTAGCTTTAAAAGTCATCTTTCTGCAGCACTATGCTGAATGCTAGTAAAAAAAATTTTTTTTAGAGGACAAAAAGATTCTCGAGTTATAAACTTAAAACCTAATGAAATGATCTAATGACGTATAGGTTTGCAGAGAAAATGCTCACACACTCAATGATAATGGCACTAGTGGTGCCAATATATAGCGTATATATTAATCTTTAGATTACAACATTTAATCCACATATTAAAGAATTTACAGGTCCTGCAGTAGTTGGCCCTTCTATACATAAGCCAGTTAAAGAATACCTATTACCACTAAAAATATACCGTAACTTCTTGTTTTAATACCACGAAAACAGACAGTAAAAGACTATTAAGCCATTTTATTATGATATCTAGTTGCTCCATTAACTCAATTGTACTGTGACTGCTTTCAAGACTCATTTCCAAGTTCAAACCTGTCAGCCTTGTTCTTCAAGCTTTTCAAGATGGGACTTAATGTTAAAAAAAAACCCACACCGTGCCAAGCAAAAAGTTTAAGGAAACATAAAACCTTTATAGAAATGATCAAAGGAGTTCAACTTGATTATAAATATCTTCCTCACCAACATAAGTAATAAAAAAAATATTTGCAATAGATTTATAGTTTATTGTTTATATTTTCTTCTTTGACCTACATATTACTTGAAAGTATATATGTTAATTTTTAACACATTGCGGCGGATCACGAGCATTCTCGTTTTTTCATATTACACAGTTTTTTACATAAATGTTAAAGACACACCTTAAAATTAAATACCCATTGCATTTTGAAGTTATTTATTCCATGTTCTCACAAGCTAATATCTTTTTAAAGTATGATACTTTGTAAAACATTTTTTGTATTGCTCAACAGAAACTTATCTGGCCACTGGGTAAAACTAGCAATAAAACTACTGGTGTGCAATGTGTTAAAATATATGTTTGTTCTAGTTACTGTTTTGTTATTGATTTCTAGATTAATTGCACTATGGGCAGAAAACATAATTTCAAACCTCTGAGATTTACCAAAATCTTACTTTAGAGCCTAAGACATAGTTACTTTTTGTAAATAAATGACTTCTGCAGTGCAGTTGCATCGTGTAATACCCTGTTTCCCTGAAAATAAGACAGTGTCTTATATTAATTTTGCTCCCAAAGATCGCTAGGTCTTATTTTCAGGGAATGTCTTATTTTTCCATGAAGAAGAATACAGTACACATTTATTGTTAAATGAAAATAAAGGAAATTTATTACCTGTATATGGTATGGTAGCACGGTAGTTGTCAACACAAACCAGACAAACTGTGAATCCTACAGTATCAAGAATTTACTCATTTATTCAATGACAATCATGTCATCATCTGGAACATCATCATAACAATCCAATTCCTGAATTTCCTGGTGAATTTCTTGTGACTCCATTTCTTTCAGAATCAGTGGACCAAATCTCTCATGTTTAGCCTAGGGGGGGCCTTATTTTCGGGGAGATGCCTTATATTTCACTCAGAAGGAAACTTGTAAGTAGGTCTTATTTTCGGAGGATGTCTTATTTTCGGGGAAACATGGTATATAGGGTCAAAATTGTTAATTGAGTCTTTAAATCTTACTGATTTTTTTTTTAGTCTGCCTATTCCATCAATTATATAGAGATGTGCTATAATTGCTCACTATAATATGAATTATGTGTTTCTCCTTGTAGTTCTTTCAAAGTTAACTATATATATTTTGAGGATATGTTATTAGGTGAATATAAAATAAAAAGTTATATCTTCTTGGTGAACTGAATTTTCTATCATGTTATGATAATCAGCTTTATGTGTAGTAATCCATTTAGTTTTAAAACTTATTATATTTGATATTAACGTGTCTATATTGGTTTTCTTTGGGTTGCTTTCATGGTAAATCTTTCAGTCTTAATTTCAATATTTCAGATATCTATTTTTAGATGTGTATTTCTTTTTAACTGCAAAACTTGAACCATTTTGATTTAATATAATTACTAATAATTTAAGTCTATCAATTTCAATTTTTTTTATTTCTTCCAACCACTTCCTATTTATTTTTCCTTCCTCTTATTGAATTTACCTCCTTTATCAAATTAATTTTAAAAATCTTTCCTTTATTTTCTCTTCTAGTTTGATAATTCTACCCTTTTAGTAGTTGCCCTAAAAATTTCAAGCTTATGGTACTTAACTAATCACCGTCTAAAGAGAAATATTTACCCTTCTTCTCAATGATAAGATCTTAGACTACATTAGTGTACTTATCCTCATTTCCAGCTTATATATTATCAGAGACTGGTGCACAAAATTCATGCACGGGTAGGGTCTCTGGGCCTGGCTAGTGATCAGGGCTGACATGGGCCTTCTGGCTGCCGGCTGGGGCCTTCCTTTGTTCTGCGCCACCCTCGGTGATCAGCGCACATCATAGAGAGCAACTGAACTCCCGGTCTCCTGGTCAAACTTCTGAGGGGACACTTTGCATATTAGTCTTTTATATATATGTAGATTGTTGTCACATGGTTTAATTCTATCTTTTATTTCAGCCCAGCATGAGATATTATTGTTTTAGTAAGGGCCCAGTGCACAAATTCGTACACCTTGAAAGAAACTGGGCAGCGAGGCTACCATGGGCACAGGGGTGGGTCTCAACCTATCCTCCACATCCCAGCCCAGCCTCTCCTGCTGCGGCTCTTGGTCCCCTGACTGCCAGCAGCCTTGCTCCTGCTGCCACTGCTCCCACATGCTGACTGCTCTGGTCTGCTCGCACCCACTGATGGCACGGAACAATTGGGGTCAGCGCCAGCAGAGGGTGTGAGCAGGTGCTAGCAGGGCCGTCACCAGCAGGGGTGTGAGAGGCGGCTGCTGACCCCCGTTGCTCTTCAGGAGCAGGGGAACTTGGAGAAGCCCTGATGAGTGATTGAGGCTGGCAGCCACCACTGACACCCGCAGATGGCACTGGCGCCAGGTGCTGGCAGTGAGTGCAAGCATTGGCTCTGGTGCTGACAGGAGTGGGGCTGGCACCAGCAGTGAATGCAGGGCAGGACCATGACTCATGGGAGCAAACAATTTTCAGTAACCACTAGAGGCTGGCCCCAATGGCAGCAACCTTGGTTTGGCACTCTGGCTCACCTGCTCTACCATCCTACTGCAGCTGATACCTGCCATGTTCCATGTGCTCTCCCTGGAGGTCAGCGCACATCATAGCAACCAATTGTTCAGTTGTTCTACCATTCAGTCTATTTGCATATTAGGGTTTTATATATATAAATGTTGTCAATTGTTTAATTTATTCACATATTTGCCATTATGCAATCTTTCTTGAATTTTTGACCTTCTAACGAATATTTTTCTTCGGTCTAAGTTACATGTTTTAGTATTCCCTTTAGTAAGAGTCTGCTGGTAACAAACTTAATTGTCTAAAAACATGTTTATTTTTGTCCACATTCTTAAAAACACCTTTTACTGAACATACAATTCGAGACTGGCATTTTTTTTTTTCATTATATGGACGATAAAATCAAACTGTCTCTTGCTTCTACTGATGCAGTTGACAAATCATCAGTGTTCTTTTGAAGTTATTTTGGCTTTTTCCCACACTTGGGCTAATTAAAAATCCTCTCATCCATCTATTGATTATCTATACCTATCTATCTATGTGCCTATCAATTGATCAATGATCTTCTAAAGTTTTACTATGAAATTTCTGGGTTTAGAGTTCTTTTATCACGATTAGGATTTGTTTGGCTTCTTGTATCAGCAAACTGTATCCTTTTTATTAGATTTGAAAAATTCTCAGACATTATCTCTTCAAATACAATCGCTACTCTACCCTTTCTTTTCCTTTTCAGAGTCTTCTTAGAATTATACTACATCTTACTCAATCCTTCAGGTCTTTTTAAAAAATATATTTTTATTAATTTCAGAGAGAAAAGGAGATGGGGAGAGGGAGAGGGAGAGGGAGACAGAGAGGAAGAGGGAACGAGGGAAGAAGGGAGGGAGGGAGGAAAGGGGAGAGAGCGAGAGCGAGAGCGAGAGCGAGAGAGAGAAACATCAATGATGAGAGAGAATCATTAATGGCTGCCTCCTGCATGCCCCACATTAGAGATCGAGCCCACAACCCATGTATATGCCCTGACCATGACCTCCTAGTTCATAGGTTGACATTCAACCAGTAAACCAGGCAATTCAGGTCTTTTAGAAAGTATTTTATAATGATAAACTTCAACAGCAAAACAAATATTATAATAAACCCCATGTAACCACCAGCTTCAAAATTATCAACATTTTTTCCAATTTTGTTTTGTTACTATCTTCAAATACCATCCCCAAACACATTTGTTTTTCTTCTAGAGCATTTTAAAGCAAATCCCGGAGAGCTATATTTCAACAGTAAATAATCCAATATATAACTCTAAAATATAAGTACATTTAAAATCTGTAATTTCTCCTTCTCCCCTCCTTCACTTTTACCAAGTTATTCATTGGTTAAGGGAATTGGATCATTTGTCCCCTGGTGGTCAGTGCATGTCATAGCGACTAGTCAATTGGTCAACTCTATGCCCCTGGTAGTTAGTGAACGTCATAGTGAGCGGTTGAGCATAATCATTAGCATATTATGCTTTGACTGGTTGAATGGATGACCGAATATTAGGCTTTTATTATATAGGATGCTCTTTAGTCTCTGTAGGCAGTTACCATTCAGTGCAGTTTGGCCCTTTGCCATACAAAAAAACTGTGGCACTACAGGGTTTTGCTCAGTGCATTGGCCTGCAGACTGAACGGTCCTGGGTTTGATTCCAGTCAAGGGCACATACCCTGGTTGCAGTCTCAATCCTGGCATGTGTGGGAGGCAACCAATTCATGTGTTTCTCTCACACTGATGTTTCTCTCTCTGTCTCTCCCCCTCCTTTCCGCTCCCTCTCCCCCTCCCATCCACTTGCTCTAAAAATCAATGAAAAAATATCCTTGGGTAAGAATTAAAAAAACAAACAAACTGGTGTAATATCCTTTTATTATTTGACTACAATTTTAGTCTGATTTTTCAAAAGCTTTATTTGAACTATTGTCTCCTTTTTAATTTACAAATAAGGAAAACAATTGGCCAGGAAGCATATCTTTTAGGCATTAAACTGTTTAATAATTTTAATAAAAATGTTTTGATGTAAACACACCTTCCTGTTTTCCTAAACAGAATATTATATACAAAACATATACACCATGGCTGGTGCTGCTAAGTGGTTAGAGTAGGGGTGTCGAACTCAATCAGAGAAGGGGCCAAAATCTAAAATCCAGCCTAAATCGCGGGCCGAATGGTTTACTGAACAATCATAAACTGTCATTGTGATGGAAACGCAGCGGAGTGCAGTGATGACAGCGCGGTGCGGGCCACATTGCAAGGCCTGGCGGGACGGATTTGGCCCGCGGGCCTTGTGTTTGACACATGTGGGTTAGAGCATCAACCTGCATACCAAAGGGTTGGAGGTTTGATTCTGGGTCAAGGGCAAGTACCTGGATTGGGGGTCTGTATCCTGACCCTGGTTGGGGCAAGAGTGTGAGAGGCAGCTAGTAGCAACTAGTTCAATGTGTCTCTCTCTCAGTTTTTTTTTTCTTTTCTTTTTTCTCTTTTCCCCCCTCCTTCCTTCCTTTCCATTCTCTCTGAAATGCAATGGGAAAAAGTATCCTCACATGAGGATTAACAAAAACAAAACAACCACCACAAAATAGTACCACTCTTTCATGCTGACTCAGGGTTGCCAAAATGGTAAATTATTTCTCTATGCTTTAATACTGCCAAGTCTTCAGTAATACATTCCAGTCTACTGTGGGAATATATGTGTATACACACACACACACACACAGGAATATATATATCTATGATGAATAAGCCCCATACTTCTCACCTGCCATTTATCATTTTTATTACTGTTATTATGCCATTGATCTTATCTTCTTCCTTATCTCATACATAATTATATAGTTAGTTTCCAGTTTCTTTTTCTTTTTTTCAGTTTGGCAATGGTCCATTTTTTTCCAAATGAAATGTTACATGAATTCCAATATATAAATGAGTGTGGATTTGTGCTGTAAAAGTGGAATAGGGGGTTTAGTACCCTGCTGCTGAAGCCTCCATTCCTGGTCTCCAGTGCTGAATACCAAAGATCTCATGAAAACCCAGGTCACTACCAAGTAGTTTAATATCCCTGATCAAACCTAAGAGTGACTTCCTCTCATAAAAGATAAGCATTTTTTAAGGTAACGTAATCTTGCATTTTGTATGGAAGGCAACAATAACAAAAAAAGATGCATGTTCTCAGTACACCAAAACCTCTATTAGTATAACAAACAGAAACAGAATTAAAACATGAATGACGGTTTCTACTATTTGTGTCTGAGTAGAATGAAGCATTTTCTAAGAGAAGCATGATAGTACATGTTCAGCCTTTCATATAAACATGACTTATTTCAAACAAAACAAAAAAAACACACACAAAAAAAAAACCATGACTTATTTCACGAAGTACCTACAATAAAACATCATCCTCAAAATAATGTAAAAAATAGCCATTCTATACTTCACTACAACAATGTTTCTATGAAAAAAGGTATTTTTGAGTTCCAACTTAGAACTGGAAATACATGTATAGAGGTAGATTGGTACAGTGGGAAAAGTATAGATGGTTTAGCCTCAAAAGGCTTGAACTTTAATCCTGGCACTGTCACTACTAGTTCTATCACTTAGAGCAAGTTTCTTAACTAAGATTCAGTTTCTCATATATAAAAAGAAGTGAGTGGTATGTATTTCTCAGGTTGTTCTATCGATCAAATGAGGTAATAGAATATTGTCTGCCACACAATAGACACTATTAAGTTCCTTTCCACTTCCCTACAAAGAGATTAGGAGTTCTTGATTAGCTTCAAACTCTTGATTGGACTCCAAAAAAAGATGGGACAAGTAGATTCGGGGTCACAGGGAACAATAGGTTTAGGTACTTATTCTTGATTTTTCGACTGGATTAAGGACCTAACTAGCTCTTGATTCTGACTAGCATCCCTATTATGGTCTCCTCCTTTCCCCACCATGGATACAGAATTTGGTCATCTCCTTTGCTTTACATTTCCACCGCTTGCTACTTTCATGTAGTCTCCCAGATCTACCCCTTGCCCTAGGCCAGTGGTCGGCAAACTGTGACCCGTGAGCCACATGCGGCTCTTTGGCCCCTTGAGTGTGACTCTTCCACACAATACCACGTGTAGGCGCGCATGTACAGTGCGATTAAAACTTCGTGGCCCATGTGCAGAAGTTGATTTTCGGCTCTCAAAAGAAATTCAATCATTGTAGTATTGCTAATTGGCTTTGTTGACTAATGAGTTTGCCAACCACTGCCCTAGACAATTACAGGACACAATTTAGTTCTAGTTTCTCCCCCTAAAGTTATAGGTAAAAACAGACAAACAACAAACAAACAAACAAAAAACTCTGATATAAAAATAAACACCTAGAGACTGACTTTTGGAATAGCAAGGTAAAGACCTCAGTGAACTCAATCTTCCTCTAAGTTTTAGAGTCTAAAACAATGAAAATACAGGCAAACAAGCTATTTCATTTCATGAAAGCCACTGGCATTTAAAAAAAAGCCACTGAACAGTGACCAGACCCGGAGCAGCAACTGCCAGGCTGGGAGCGGCCAGGCCCGGAGCAGCCGGGTCAGGTGCGGCCAGGCCCGGAGCAGTGGCTGCCAGGCTGGGTGCGGCCAGACCCGAAGCAGCGGCTGCCAGGCTGGGAGCGGCCAGGCCCGGAGCAACTGGGTCTGGTGCGGCCAGGCCCGGAGCAGCAGCTGTCAGGCTGGGAGCAGCCAGGCCCGGAGCGGCCAGGCCTGGAGCAATTGGGCCCAGAGCAGCCGAGTCGGGTGTGGCCAGGCCTGTAGCAGCAACAGCCAAGTCCAGAGCAACTGGGACGGGAGCGGCAGTGACCAGACACAGAGCAGCTGGTTGTGGAACGAACCAGAGCAACAGAGGCCAGGCCCGGAGCAGCCTGGCCCAAAACAGCTCGCTCCTCACCTGCCCCTGCCCCATGGCTGCCTCTCAGACATGGCTGGAAACTTTTGCGGGATCTTGAGGGTCTGCTGAATCAAGTGATGAAGGCTTATATCTGGATGTGTTGAGTTAGTATAGTGCTGGGGTGTTGATCTGTGAGTGCCTTGGGTGGGGCCTGGATGAGGCTGGTTGTCCTATTTGGAAATGTCTTTTGTGTGAAGTGTATCATTGGGCATGTGGAGGTATTATTGATATGAGAAAATGCTAAGTAACAGATTTGCTATCTGAAAAGGGATTTACTATCGGGGAAAGGGAGGGAGGAAGAGACTGAACATAAACTGTGCACCAATGGATGAGGATGAGGGGGCAGAGGGTGGGGTGGGAACCTGGTGGAGGGGGGAAGAAACGAGGAACCTATGTAATAATATGAACAATAAAGATTGATTAAAAAAAAAAAAGCCACTGAATAAAGTAAAAAAGAGAAAACTCTAATGCCCTTGAGAACAGCAGAAGCCTATGCATCTCAGGAGGAGTAGCACCAGATATCACACAATTAATAAAAATGCCTGTTCCAATCCTGGTTGGGGGACCTGCGACCTTCACTTTATCTCTGAGTTTGAGTTCATCTTATTTTTCCCTTAACTATTATGAGAATTACATAATGTAATATGGAACAAAAACAACACCAAAACATCCATAAGTAGATGAGCAAGCTATTTACCCCCAAAACACTTGCTAAATCCAACATTTCTACCTTACATATGGAATCTTACTGTTTACAAACAAACAATTTAAAAGCTTCAGACTTTGTTCCAATACTGTTACCTTTCCACATAATCATTATGCATTAAAATTTACTTAAAAAATAGTGACAATAAAGCCAAAATTATAAGTTGACATATATCAAAGTGACACTATTGAAATTCTTCAACAAAGCTTTTCTCTACACTGAGCCTTAATATTTCCAGGATATTTCTCAAAAGATAACAACTTCTACTCCTTCTGTATCAGTCTAAGTTGTCCTTCACACCTAGCTAGGGGTGTTAGGTATCCTTTGTTTAAATCACCAACCACATACTTGTAATGCCTCTGATTTCAAAATAGCTTTTAAAAGCAAAACTTAACCCAAACTATCCCATCACCCTATATAATAAAAGCGTAGTGTACAAATCGTCCCCTTGACCGGGAGTACGTCCAGGAGTTCAACTAGGATGTTGGACTGTAAGAGGAAGGGAAGGAAGCCCTGGCTGACGGTGACAGCAGCAGGCAGCCAGGGGAAGGGAGGGAGTACCCAGCTAGCAGCCCCTAGGGACCCTACCAATGCATGAGTTTCATGCACTGGGCCTCTAGTATCTATATAAAAGCCTAATCGAACAACCAGAAAGATCAGTTGCTATGATACGCACTGACCACCAGGGGGAAGATGCTCAACACAGGAGCTGCCCCTGGTGGTTAGTATGCTCCCACAGGGTGAGTGCCACTCAGCCAGAAGCCAGGCTCTTGGCTGGTGAGCACAGTGGTACCTCTGTGGCAGCACTAAAGAGCAGTGAGCCAAGTGGTATGAGCAGGCGGGCGGTAAGGAAAAAGAAATTCTGGACTATGAGAAGGATGTCCAACTGCTAGCTTACGGGGAGCGGGCCTAAGCCAGCAGGTGGACACCCCCCCCCCCCCCCCGAGTGTACAAATTTTGTGCACTGGGCCTTTAGTTATACTATAAACATATAGTTTTCCATATATATTCCCAGACAATCCTGTTTCAGTATAACAAACTTAGTAGGAGTTTACTTTTAAATCATCAAAAAAGCTAACAATGACTTTCCTTAATTTTAATTAAATTGAATGGAGAAAAGCCAAATGTTAACACGTTTTACTAAGAATAAACCCTTACCTTAGGAGAAGTGGAGAGATTTTTTCCTGCAGAAACAACTGTATTTTCGTTTACTCCTCCCATCTTTGGTGAGATGACTGGTGGGGCTGGGGCTTTTCTTTTCACTCTCTTTTCAGTTTCCAGTTCTTGAATTGGATTTATCAAATTATTTTGAGGAGGTGTTGGTTTAGGTTCATAAAAAGGATTTGATCTAAATGAAAGAAGAATTAATGTTAAATGTCTCTTTAAAAGTATTTTATATCTAACTAAAATAATATGTTCATTTATAAAACTTGAAAATAGTAAGAAAAAAACTCAAACTTCTGATAATCTATAATTTAGAAACAATCACTGTTAATCTTGTGTTTTGTTGAGCATTAACAATAAAATGTTTTGCTCCTAAAAAGCATTTTTTTTAAATTTTTTATATCTCAAGGTGAACTCAGTTCTTATTACATCTAGACCCTTAGGGAAATGTTTTTAATAATAGTAAATCCTACATATTCTCCACATCCAAGGAAAAATACATTAGATGGGAAATAATGATTTGTTTTTTTATACTCCCCATAACAAACATTTTTCCACCATGTATTTTATCCTTTTTCTCTGTGTTAAATTCCTTTCTTACTAGGGAACATCTTTTACAAGTTCATTCAGTGAGGTTTAATAGTAGTAAATTCTCCTAAGAGTTAAAAATGTCTTTATTTCAACCTGAAATGATAAATTCAATGATAGATTAACTGAGTAGAGAATTCTAATTGTCATTTATTTTATTATTATTTTTAGGACAAATTTTAAAAAATATATTTTATTGATTTTTTACAGAGAGAAAGGGAGAGGGATAGAGAATTAGAAACATCGATGAGAGAGAAACATCGATTAGCTGTCTCCTCCACACCTCCTACTGGGGATGTGCCCGCAACCAAGGTACATGCCCTTGACCAGAATCAAACCTGGGACCTTTCAGTCTGCAGGCCAAAGCTCTTATCCACTGAGCCAAACTGGTTAGGGCTCTAACTGTCATTTAAGTAACCTCAGCATTTAAAAAATATTAGCCCACTATCAGCTTATTATTATTCTTTTGTAAGTCATCTTTTCCCTCTTGCTGTTAACATCTTTTTATTTCTGGTTTTGAGCAATTTTACATGCTATGTCCAGATGTGAATTTTTTTTAACTTTTCCTGTTTCAGACTCTTTATATTTCCTGAGTCTGAAGAGTCATGTGCTGCCTTATTTATGAAAGATTATAGCCATTATCTCTTTGGTAGCCTCTCATTTTTTCTAGTCTCTTTAGAAAATCTTATTAGATATACTGAACTATCTCCTTCATAGTTTTACAAATTTTTGTTCCTCCTGTGCTACTACGTTCTGGATAATCCCTTAACATCTATTATCAAGTTAACTTTTTCTCTCTTCATCTGTGTTTAATATAATGTAATTTCATGAATTTTTAACTTCCTTAAGCTTATTATGGCTGTGTGTATAATACCTCAAGTACCAAGATTTGAGTCATTAATAATTTAAAACATATTTAAGTGTCTATCTGATAAATTTATTATTTGAAGTTCTTACATATATAATCCTGATGTTTCTTTTGTCTCCTATTTCCCTTAGTCAACTATTTCCCTGTATGTTTTGTAATTCTAGATTGTGAGTTCAGAACTTAATTTGAGGAAATACTTTGTAATCTGAGTTGGGAGTGGCTCTCTTCAGAGTGTTTTAGTCTTGATGTACTTGCATTGCCAAGTTTGTTAGGAGGCACTTTATATGTTACTTTCTTGGCATGGACGTTCCCAGACAATCCTGTCAATATATCAAATCCACATGAGAGTGGGCCTGGCTTATAACTTCTCAGGGAAAATTCCCTGTATCCCCTCTACCCCACTCTATCTAGAGTCTAGGCCCTCCCAGAAAATCTTCCTTAACTCCCTTTCTCACAGTTATTCATAAACACAACTGTCTGGTATATATGATGAGTTTCCCTCCTATTACACATTAATAAACTCTTTTTCTGGTTTTTATTTTTTAGTTTGTTGCTTCCCACCCCCAACCCCGTTAACAGTTCCCTCGAGTCTAATATCCTGCATGAATAGAAACAACAAAATTTCTGAGTCTAAAAATCTAAGCACCAGGCCAAACAAACACAGTGATTTTACTAAGGGAATTCCTACTGGGTGTACTAGGATCAAGCCTAAATAGGCAGTCAAACATCCCTCTCACACTCCAGGACTGCTGGCTCCCAATTGCTCGCCTGCCTGCCTGATTGCCCCTAATTACTTCTGCCTGTCAGCCTGATCACCCCATAACCACTCCCCTGACGGCCTGATTGCCCCTAACTTCCCTCCCCTACCAGCCTGGTCGCCTGTCCTTTCCTGCTGGCCTGGTAATCCCTAACTTCCCTCCCTTGCCAGCCTGGTCACCCCCAACTTCCCTTCCCTGCAGGCCTGGTTCCCCACAACTCCCCTTCCCTGCAGGTTTGGTCCCCCCCCAACTGTAATCCGCTGCAGGTCTGGGTCCCCCAACTGTCCTACCCTGTAGGTGTGCCCTCCTCAGCTGGCCTGGTCAACCCTAACTGCTCTCTACTACAGGTCTGGCCCACCCAACTGCCCTCTCTTGCAGGCCTGTTCCCCCCCAACTACCCTCCACTGCAGGCCTGGGTCCCCCCAACTGTCCTACCCTGCAGGCATGGTATCCCCAACTGCCCTCCACAGCTGGTCTGGTCACCCCTAACTGCTCTTTCCTGCAGGCCTGGTCCCTCCCAACTGCTCTTCCCTGCTGGCTGGTCTCCCCCAACTGCCCTCCTCTGCTGGCCCAACCACACCTAACCGCCCTCCCCTGCTGGCCATCTTGTGGGGCCATCTTGTGTCCACATGGGGGGAGCCATCTTTGACCACATGGGGATAGCTATCTTGGGTCTTGGAGTGATGGTCAATTTTGCATATTACTCTTTTATTAGATAGGATTGGTTATGTAAAATTGGTTGGTTTTTTTAAAAAAAACAACCTCAGAAGTGTTAGAGGATAGATCTTTACATTACAAAAGGTTTTGTGTCTAGAAAAAATTATTTAAATTGGCAATTCTATCTGAATTTACAATACTCAGTTGCATGCAACTTTTATAAAACATCTAGGTATCTAAATATTGTCTTTTTTATTCATGTCTCTCTGCTTGCTTCTAACCACGTAGGTCTCCTGCTAACTTGAATATTTGTATTATTTGTATTGAGAAGGTAAATACAAGTAGAAAAGAAGCTCAGACTGATTTTCAAAGTTGGCTCCTGAGGCTCATATTACTAGAAACATAGTCAAATGGATATTTTCTCAAAAACAATTAGAGCTATGTTTCTCAATCTGTTTTAACTATTTAGTGAAAAATAAAATCTGTATGACATGCTAGAGAAAACATAGGAGGCTGCTGAAAAATTGAGTTACCAGGGACTCCAGCTGCCCTGGAATATGCATGACCACTAGGAGAGCTAAGGGAGTCAGTATCTCTATACACTTAAGATCCACCTGTTAATGAACAGTGTGCTAGGCACCACCACTGATTATGTACTAAATCAGAAAAAGTACAAGAAACTGCTAAGGATTTTGAGTGAATCTCCTTGTAAATCAGAGATTCCTAAATAAAACTGAATTTCCTACTTTTGAAGAATGAATAAGATATATTTACATTTATATGAATTGTCCAGAATAGTCAAATCCACATGGAAAGGAGATTTAGTGATTTTCAGGAGGTGGAAGAAGGGAGAAACTGAGACTAACTACTAATAGATATGGGATTCCTTTTTTGAGATAATGAAAACACTCTGAAATTACATAGTTGTGATGATTTCGTAACACAGCGAATAAACTAAAAATCATTGAAGTATATACTTTAAAATGTGGAATTTTATGTTATGTAATATATATCTCAATAAAAGTACCATAAAAAGTGAATAAGAATAATATATATATATATGTGTGTGTGTGTGAAACTGCTCCATTCTTTATAATAACAAGTTATATAACTGCTGATTAAAGTATTTTTAAATATTTAAATAATATTTTAATAAGAAAGTTATTTAAGGAATTAGCATAATTTTCACATTCCGTTGATCATCTAGGATTTGAATAATCAATTTCAGGGCTTCCTGCATCACTCTAAATAAAAAAGAATTACTTTTATCCTTGCATAATAGATTAGTTATATCATTACCTCATTGTGAATGAAAAATGCATCAATTATACTGAGTGGAAAATAAGACAGGATAGTTTATAAATAACATTACTCATTGTTTAGACAATAATTCACCCAGAAAAAAAATTATATTAAGAAAAACTATAAGTTTATTAGAAATAAGATTAATAAACATACTGAAAAAAAATATGAAGCAAAGGTATACCAAAACTTATAGTTTTTTTCTGTTACTTTGGAAATTTCTGTTTCTTTGGGAAAACAATCCAAATTTATTAAAATGCGTGTGTAGCATATTTGAATCCAATGACAATTGTCCTTGAAATACTGACACCCAATACCAGAAATAATTCATGCTGGGAACAAAAATCTACACTAATAAAAGAGTAAGATGCAAACTGACCATACCCGCACTATGCCCACCAGCCAAACAGGAGTATGCAAATTAACCCAACAAAGATGGTGGGTTATTTGCATACTCAGGTGACAAACAGCTGGGGGCAGGATGCAGGTGTTCTGCACTACCCCTGCCACTCCAGGCCTCTAGGCAGCATGGGAAGGCAGAAAGGTGGCTCTGGCCAGAGCAAAGGCTGTGCTGGCAGCCTGGGGAAGAAAGGCCCATTCTTGCACAAATCTTTGTGCATCAGGCCTCTAGTCACTTCATAAATGTTTTAAAAAATTATTGCTTTATCAATTTTCATTTTTGCCACATAAACTAGAATGGCTGAACTAACTTCCAAACATGAGGAAACTAAGTAATACACATAGTTGCTAAGTATAAAGTGCATGCACTAAAAGCACTGAAGGTTATATACTTTCTCAGTGGTGCTGATGGATATGCTAGGTTCTGAAGATTATTTACACATCAAAGGACTCAGCACTACTTATCTGTGATAGTTTTAGGTCAGATACAGAAAGAGATTGGTAAGGAAAGATGAGTCAGGCTTTTCACTTGATTTGAAAGGTCATACCTAAGTTTATTATTATAGTAAACAAATTTTGGGTTATTTCTGCTACTGAAGTTATATCTACAAATTCTTGGGGGGAAAAGATTAGAAATACCAAATAAGGAAGTAATATAGAGTTCTTCCTGTATTCTCACTTTAGCTGATGAGATCTTTCCATATGAATCTTAAGAATCTATGTGTATGTTCCTACAAAAAAAGCAGGAAGGAGGGTTTATTGGTGCTCTCTGGTAACCTCAGATGATTGAGCAATTTAGAATGTTCTTCATTTGTGGGAAATTTGTAAAGACTGAGACTTTCATGTGATAAAAGAATGGTCTAAAGGAAACACCCAGTCATTCTGATTTTAGTTTTTATTAAGACATTTTAAAAATTTAAGCAAACATTAGATGTCTCTTTAACTTGTTAATAGAAGAGAGCAGGGTGTGTGTGTTGGGTGACACCCAGGCATCCTGGAACGACTGAATGCTTGTACTTAAAAGTTTGCATTGACATTCAAATATTCTAGGTGTGTGGCTATTACTCAGCAGCTACACTACCCATGAGAAATTTTATTTTGATCACACATTAACTATTTCAAAGGAAATAAATATAATAACTTTAGCAAGAGATGAGCCAACTTTTTCAATCACTGTATAGTTATTAATTAGTATTGAAACCTCAACCTCATTTTGAAATTAGAGTTATGATGTAATTCTACAAACATACTTATAGGGATTTAGAAGTTTTTATCAAAACCTAGCCATGCATATGGAAGCATATAACATATGAGAATCATTAGCCACCTATTGTAAAATGGAAAAAGATTGAGAAATGCAATTCCAGAGCAATAGAAAACAAGTCTTTTAAATATTTGAGTTTGGTTATTATAGCTACTTTAAATCATCTCTTTTCTAATTCAAACAGTACCTTTGCCCCAAATCACTGTTCATTTGATTTAGTTCCGAGACATTTTACTTCTACACACTATAAAACACATAATATATTATTACTTAAACTTTAAAGTCAATTACATTTTAAAGAGATTTTAAAACATAAGAAACGTATTTTATATATATTACTATATTTGACATTTCCTGTGATCTTCATTCCTCTTAGATTCATCAATATAGTTAAACATATCAATAGTTTGTTTCTTCCTTACAATTAAATAGAAACATGTAATATGCTCATGGATAGGAAGAATTAACATCACTAAAAAGTCCATCCTATATAAAGCAATCTACAGATTCAATGCAATCCTTATCAAAATACCAATAGCATTTTTCAGAGAACTAGAATAATCCCAAAAATTTATAGGGAACTACAAAAGACTCTGAATAGCCACAGCAACCTGGAGAATAAAAGAACAAAGCTGGAGGGATCCCACTACTTGATATCAAACTACACTACAAGGTCATAGTAATCAAAACAGCATGGTACTGACATAAAAACAGACACATAGGTCAAAGAAAAAGAACAGGGAGCCCAGAAATAAACCCATGCCTAAATGTTCAATTAACCTATGACAAAGGAGATAAGAATATACAATGGGGTAAAGACAGCCTGATCAATAAATGGTTTTGGTAAAAATATGACAGATACATGAAAAAAAAAAAAGAAACTAGACCACCTCTGACACAACATACAAGAATAAACTAAAAATTAATTTAAAGACTTAAAGAATTAATTTAAAGATACAAGAGTTGAAACCATAAAACTCCTAGAAGAAAACATAGGCAGTGAAACCTCTGACATTTCTCTTAGTAATTTTTTTTTCTGATATATATCCTCAGGCAAGGAAAAAAGATAAATGGGACTATATCAAACTAAAAAGTTTTTGCCATCAACAAAGCACAGCAAAGGACACCATCAACAAAGGGCAACCTACTAAATGATAAAAGACATTCACCAATACATCCAATAAGGGATTAACATTTAAAACATAAAGAACTCATATAACTCACATAAGAACACTAAAAAAATAAACATTCTAATTTAAAAATAGGCAGAGGACCTGAAGACACTTCTCCAAAGAGGACTACAGATGGTCAATAGACATATGAAAAGATGCTCAACATCACTAATCATCAGGTAAATGCAAATTAAAACCACAAGGAGACATCACCTTACACCCATCAGAATGGCTATCATCAATATATCAACATACACAAAGTGTTAGTGAGGATGTGGAGAAAAGGGAACTTTGTCCACTGGTGTCTGGGATGCAGATTGATGCAGGTATTGTGGAAAACGGTATGGCGGGTACTCAAAAAATTATAAATGAAACTGCCCTTTGACCCAGCAATTCCATTTCTGGATATATAACCGAAGAAACCAAAAAAACTAATTAGAAAGAATTTATCACCCCTACCTACATTCATTGCAGTGGTATTTATAATAGCAAAGTACCCATCAATAGACAAGTGAATAAAAAAAAAAAAGTGGTGTTACATATGTACAATGGAATATTACTTGGCCACAAAAATAAAATTTTACCCTTTACCACAATGTGGATGGACCTAGAGGGTATTATGCTAAGTGAAATAAGTCAGACAGAAAAAGACAAATACAATGATTTCACCTATATGTGGAATTTATAGAATAAGACAAATAAACAAAACAAAGACTCATCGATACAGGTAATAAACTGAGGGTTGCCAGATGAGAGAGGAGTTGGTGAGCTGGGTGAATAAGGTAAAGAGATTAAGAAATACAAATACAAATTGGAGTTACAAAATAGTCACTGAATATCAAGTATAAGGAATATAGTCAATATATTGTAATAACTATGTATGGTGCCAAGTAGATACTAGAATTATTAGGGGGATCACTTTGTTAATGATATAATTGTCTACTCACTATGCAGTATGCATGAAACTAATATAAAATAATATTGAATGTCAACTGTAATTAAAAAATAAAATTTAGAAAAATCATTTATTTCTTCTTTATTACTGAGTAGTAAATATTCCATTGTATGTGTATACACAATTTGTTTACCCATTTGCCTACTGATGGACATTTGCATTATCCTCATATTTTGCTATTATGACAAATAAAGGTGTTAAAATATTCATGTATAAATCATTTTGTTGACATATAATTTCATTCATTTTGAGTGACTAGTACCTAGAAATGTAATGGCCGCATCAAATGATGTGTATAAGTTTAATTTTTTAAGAAACTACGAAACTGTTTTCTAAAATAGTTGTATCACACTAAAATGTCCTTTGATAGATAACTGGATAAAGGAAAAGTGGTACACACATACAACAGAATACCACCCAGCCATAAGAAAAGATGAAATACTGCCATTTGCAACAACATGGATGGATCTTGAAAATGTCTTACTAGTGAAATTAATTCAGACAGGAAAAGTTAATAACCATATGATTTCACTCATATGTAAAATATAAAACTGAAAACAATAAACGGACAAGCAAGACAAACAAACAAAAACTCAGAAGACAGTATGGTGGTTCCCAAAAGTGAAGGGAGATGTAGGGTGATAGTAAAAGGTAAAAGGGGTAAAAAATATGGTAATGGAAGGAGACTGACTTTGGATAGTATAAACACAATGCAATATACAAATGATGTGTTACAGAATTGTTCACTTGAATCCTATGTAATTTTATTAACCTTTGTTACCCCCAATAAATTTATTTAAAAATAAAATGAAATGGTTCTATCAAGTAGAACTCAGAGTTCTTTGAAAGAGTTCCAGTGACTCCACATCCTTGACACCATCTGACACAGTCAATCTGTTATATTTTAGCATTTCAAGTGGCTATGTTGTGTCTTATTTGGATTTAATTTTCATTTCCTTAATGACTAAGGTGTTGAGTATCTTTCTGTGTGCACATTGGCCATTCTTATATTTCCTTTTGTGAAATTTCTGGTCAAATCTTTCACCTATTTTAAAAGTTTGTCTTGCCAAAACTGGTTTGGCTCAGTGATAGAACGTCGGCCTGCGGATTGAGGGGTCACAGGTTCAATTCTGGTCAAGGGCATGTGCATTGGTTGCGGGCACATCCCCGGTAGGGGGTGTGCAAGAGGCAGCTGGTTGATGTTTCTCTCTCATCGACGTTTCTAGCTCTCTATCCCTCTCTCCTCCTCTCTGTAAAAAATCAATAAAATATATTTAAAAATAAAAATAAAAAAATAAAAAATAAAAAAGTTTGTCTTATTATTGGGCTAAAAAAAAGTCTTCACATATTCTTGATAGAAGTCTTCTATTTTACAAAGAATTTCTGCCAAACCATGACATGTGTTTTCATTTTCCTCTTTTTTAAAAAAAACACACACACAAAAAAACCCTGTAAGTTTTAATTTTGATAGTGTCTAAATTAACAAATTTTCCTTTGATTTTTTTGTGCTTTTTGAATCCTATTTAAAACATTTTACCTAACCCAAAGTCAGTAAGATTTTTCTCCTATGCTTTCTTGTAAAAGTTCCAATGTTTTAGTTCTTAATTTTAGGTGTATAACCTATTTTTAGTTAAATTTTGTATGTGGTGTGAGATAAGGGTTGTAGTTATTTTGTGTAGGGGGGAGTAGGAGAAAGACACAGAAATCTACTTGTGCTAGCACCATCTTGTTGTAAAGATTATAATTTCTGAAAAGTTTCCCTTGTTAAGCTTTGTCAAAAATCAATTGACAGTATATGTATGGCCTTATTTCTAGACTTTCTTATTCTCTTCCTTTCACATACATTTCTTCTTTGAAGACAATACCACAATATCTTGGTTAATGAGTCTTAAAATCAGGTAGTATATATAAGTCCTCCCAACTTTATTCTTTTTCTAAATTGTTCTGACTATTCTAAGACCCTTGCATTTCTATATATATTTTAGGATTAGCTTCATTATTATATATTAAAAAAAGTATGTCAAAACTTTGATTGGGATAGCACTGAATGTATAGATCAATTTGAGTTCATGTCCAATAGCATTTCTGACCAGTTGATTTCTCCTCTTTTAAAAAAAAATGTATTTTATTGATTTCAGAGATGAAGGGGAAGGGAGAGATAGAAACATCAATGAGAGAATCATTGATTGGCTGCCTCACGCAAGCCCCACACTGGGGATGGAGCCCATAATCTGAGTATGTGCCCTTGACCAGAATCAAACCTGGGACCCTTCAATCCCCAGTCTGATACTCTCTCTACTGAACTAAACCGGCTAGGGCTGATTTCTCTTAATTGCTCTCAGCAATGTTTTATTGCTTTCAACATACGATTACTGCACATCTTTCTTCAAATTTATCCCCAAGGGCTTTATTTTATGTTTTTGTATATGGTATTTAAAATTTTTCTATTTCTGATATTTCATTGTTACTATGGAAAAATATAATTAAATTTATATATTAATCTTGTATCCTATAACACTGCCAAATTTATTTTTTAGTTCTGGTAAACTTTGAAGGTTCCTTATGATTTTCTACATAAACAATTATGTCCTCTATTAAAAAAGTAGATCTTCAAGTAACATGTTGAAGAAGTTTAAAACAGGACTCTTCAATTTCCACTCTGTCTTTATGCTAAATTGTCATAACTGTGAATGTTTAAGATTGTCAATTTCTATACACGTTATAAAACACAGAATATAGCCCTAGCCGGTGTGGCTCAGTTGGTCAAGCATCTTGCCAGGCACCAAAAGGGTGCCTCTGATTCCCAGTCAGGGCACATGCCAGGTTGCAGACTCACTCTCCAGAATTGATGTCTCTCCCTTCCCCACTCACTCCTTCCTCCTCTCTCTCTAAAATAAGCAATTAAAAAAACACACAGAATAAATTATTATTAAACTTCAAAGCCAGTTATATTTTAAAGAAGTTTTTAAAGATAGGACAAGTATTTTATATATAATACTATATTTGCTATTTCTTGTGCTCTCCATTTCCTTGTGTAGATCCAAATCTCTAAGTAGTGTCATATTCCTCCTGCTTGAAGAGCTTCTTATTAATATAGCCACAAGTAGAAGTTTTACTTGTTGCTTTTTAACACACTCAGGGCCATAGTCTGTAGTCACAAAAGGAATACACTGTATAACCTCAGAACACAATGTGAATTCACTGCTCTCTTTATCCCTACCTAGATTTGAGTAAAATGGTATCCCTAATCACATTGACTATTTATACTGAGCTTGTGGTCAATCAACCTCACATTTAGGTAAGAATAATAACACAATTGACAATTTCTAATTTATAAATGTTACGATTTCATTGTTTGGCATTTGAATAAGCCTTCTGATCAAATCAATATCATAAATGATTAGTTGGTTTTCATAACATAATTGAAGCATAATGCATACAGTAATCAATTAAAAATACTCAAGGGCCATTTATAACAGTTCTTATGGGAAGACATCATAGAAATTCTAATCAGAGAACCAAAAACATATTCCCTCATTTGTTAGTTTAGAATACACAGGAATATGGAAGAGATGGGAAATTAATGGTAAAGATTATAAAATTTCAGATGAAGATGAGATAGATACTAACTTTTAAAGTGTATGTTAAAGTTGCACCATATCTCATTTTACCCATTTAAAGGTGTATTACAGAGGATCCCTATCCTTTCTAATAAGTGTAATATCCAAATTGACCATCACTCCAACATATAAGATGGCTGTACTCATGTGGTCAAAGATGGCTGCCTCCATGTGGACAAAGATGGCTGCCACAAGATGGCCAGCAGGGGCGGGCATTTGGCGGGACCAGGCCTGCAAGGAAGGGCAGTTGTGGGTGATCAGGCCAGCAGGGGACGGCAGTGGGGATGGAACAGGCCTGCAAGGGAGGGTAGTTGGGGGGAACCAGGCCTGCAGGGGAGGGCAGTTAGGGGGTTACCAGGCCAGCAGAGGAGGGAAGTTGGGGGAAAATGGGCCTGCAGGGAAGGGAAGTTGAGGGGAAGATCAGGCTAGCAGAGGAGGGAAGTTGGGGGGGAACAGGCCTGCAGGGGAGGGCAGTTAGGGGCAATCTGGCTGGCAGGGGAGCAGTTAGGCATCAATCAGGCTAGCAGGGGAGTGGTTATGGGAGTGATCAGGCTGGTAGGCAGAAGAGGTTAGGGAAAATCATAAAGGCAGGCAGGTGAATAGATGGAATCCAGCAGTCCTGGAGTGTGAGAGGGATGTCCGACTCTTGGCTAAGGGACAATCCCCCCAACCGGTGTCCGAATTTTGTGCACCAGACCTCTAGTAGTTAATATAAAGCCTGACCTATGATGATAGCAAAATGAAATGTACTTACTCATCCAACTCCTCTTCTTCAGTTTTAGAACTATCAGCATAGAGGTACTTGCTCATGTCCACAGGTCTTATATTTTTTCTTTTTGTTGATTGGGGAGGAGAATCCTTTATAGTTTCAAAGGTTTCTGGTTCACCAAATGGGTTTAAATATTGTGGAGTTTGTATCTCTTTGAAGAGATTATAGCTGTTATTATAAAATGATTCTTCTGTTTTTTTAGGTGATACTGTTTCAGTGGTGGGTTCTATAAAACAATAGCAACAGATGAATTAAATCCAATTAATTCTATCTAACATTTTCTCACATTTTTAATGTTTTCAAAAATACTCAATATTGAATGGCAAAGTATTAGTACATTTTGTACCTTCAGAAGGTGTGATATCTAAGATTTTTGTCTACTTTTCCAAGAATGGTAAATCTCAAAATGGCATCTTTGGAATGCCTTTGAAGTCTCTAATAATATTAGCATTATATAATGACAATTTTGGAAATTTTAACTTTCTTAAAGGTACAATATTCTATTATTTCCTATTTTATTTCCATATACTAGCTTGCCATCTCAAACTGATACATAAAAAATTTCTGCTTTTAAAAGAACATAAAATGGATTAAATTTTGAAAAGGTCTTTGGTTAGTTACACAAGCAAAAACCACTTAGGGATCTGAAGCACAGAATATCATGAATATAAGAGAACTGGAGCTGTAAAGCAAATAATAGTACACCATCTTAACAATTCTAACACATTTTTATCTTCCCCAAATACTTTTTTTTTTTTTTTTTTTTTTTTTTTTACTTCAGGAACAAGTTTTTAATCCATAAAGTTAATTGCAGAAAGAGATGTATATTTAAAGAGAAATACTGACTGTCACATTTTTTCTTAACTCTACGGAGATGAGTAAAGATTCTGAGTCAGACTGGCTAACCTCTCCTTATATAGAAATACGGTATCACCTGATATCTGCTATTCCTTTGTATATTTAGAAAACTTATTTTAGTATGAAATGGAAAGTTCAAATACTAATGTTTCAAAATATCTTATTAATATTTGTAAAACTCAATATACTAATAATCAAGGAGAAGTTGTATAATCAAATGAAGACTCTTGATGAGGATTCTTAGCTTTAACTCCATCTCCATTTACCTAAAGTTCTTATTCAAATCACTCAATTCCCCTGGGCCTCAGCTTCCCAATCTATGAAAATAGGTGTCTGAATTAGATTACCTCTAAGATTTATTGTAACTTTTAAGATTTAAAAATTTGTTCTTAATATAACTAGCTCACAAAATAAAATTAATTTAAACTTAATTCTAAACTAGTTTAGAATCTGATAAGAAGGGAGAAAGTAAAGGAAGAGAAAGAGAAGTGGATTATTAAATAATATTGCTCTTATGAAGTAAATCCTGAAGTTAAAACCTCATTTCACCATGACTAGTGGCAGCAAAATTCTTTACAGCTCAGGAAGATTTCCTAAGAGCAGTCTAAAAGATGTAAACAGTGATTAGTCATTCTTACATTTACTTTGAGCAAACAGTTTAATTAAACAGAAGTCTCACTGCTTCAACAGTTTTTTTTTCTAGGCTTTAAAAGATCAAAACTACTTGGCAAGAAAAATTACCCAGAAAAAATACCTGAGTTTATTACTTCCAATTACGTTGTATGAATGACAACAGTGGTTTCAGTCTTCTTTCTGCTCCTTTATTCATATGCACAACTTATTGTAACCACTGACTAATTCTCAGCCAGAGACATGGAGTGGGAGCTAGAGAGATTCCTCAAACTCTGTGAGAGTGAGGGTGGAGGAGTTGTCTATAGGAAGAAGCCACCCCACCATGTCCATATCAGTATGTGCCACAACCTGACCTCACTTGGTCAGACTGCTAAACTAATGAAACTTTACCATATGCCAGCTGGGTAAAATTCATGTTCTAGAATTTTAAAAATCAGCACAAAATAAGAAAAACAGGCAATAGCTACTACTATTTTCTACGCCTGTTTATAAGAAATTTGTCTTTTAAGGGAACTCTTGAGTACTTGCTTTAGGAAACTTATAATTTTTCCAGTAAGAGACAGAACAATGTTATTTCTAACAATAGAGCTTTATTATTTGATCAACCTAAGAGACATTTAAAAATAATGTCTCTTAGGTTGACCAGCAGGTGTGACTCAGTGGATGAGCATGGATCCATGAACCAGGAGGTCAGGGGCTCAGTCCCCAGTAGGGGGCGAGTAGGAAGCAGCTGATCAATGATTCTCTCATCACTGATGTTTTCTCTGTCTCTGTCTCTGTCTCTCTCTCTCCCCCCCCTCCCCTTTTCCTTTCTTTTCCTTTCCTTTCTCAGAAACCAATAAAAACATATCTTAAAAGGTAGAAATTAATAAATACCCCAGGTACATGTCTTTCTTTTTTCTTAAAAATTCAAGTGAAGCTACCCAGAATTGCCGATCAATTGCAAGAGGTACTGAACACAATAACATTATTGTTAAGGAGAAAAATTACTTTGAGTCTTTTTTAAAAATCTCTTCCTGTCATCACCATTCAAGAGAATCTGACTATATAAAGACTCTAAAAGTACAGAAGAATAAAACCACACACACAAAAAAAACTTGTTACCTTCTGAGTCAGGATCTTCAAATGGATTTAATTCTGTTACATCAGGATCACCAAATGGATTTAAATCCACAGTGGGCAAATCCTTTTCTGCTTCATCCAAAAAGTTAAGTTTGTTGATAAGCTCTGAAAATAAACATATGTGCTAGTTCATTATGGTTACAATAAAGCATAATTTCAATCATTCATGAAATTTTTGAATTATAAAAATTCACACTAATAATACCTGCAAATAATAAGACAGCATTTTACGAGTGGCAGAATGCCATTCAAGTATTTTGTAGTATACCAACATTTTCATATGAAACAAAACATATACATATTAATTTGAAAATTGTATCAGATAATGAACTAGAGAAACTTTCATCTAAATTTAAATTTATCTAATGAAAAAGCACTGATAGATTTTTAGTAAAACATCATTCACTCCTAAATATAAATAATGCAAATGGGTTTAATCTAAGAAATATTTTTTTAAAAATAAGAATTACAATATATACAATAGCTGAAAAAATATGACCATATTACATGACCAAATATTATCTTACAAGATGTTTTAAAATCACTACCTAATGAGAATCTTGATATAAGGCTTTGCTTAAAATGGCAAATTCTGTTATGTTGTTCTCTGTTGGTGTACTGCAAATTGCTAAAGAAAACATCCAAGGAAAAGCACGAAGACAAAACTGACAGCTAAGTATAGACAGAAGTCAAGAGGTAGCAGGTCACAGTAAATACAGGCAGTCAGAAGCAGAAAGAAAGGAAGAAAGCTCTTAGACCTTCAGAGGAACTGGCTGATCTAGCTGAAGGCATATTTGCTTGCTTTATGCAGTCATCTTGATCTTCATCTAAGCTGCTCAGAGCATTCAATTGGTTTACAATTTCTGTAAACAGAAGCCAGTCGAGACAAATGTAAGGTAAGGTCATTTAATTAAAGAGCTATAGAAGCATGCTGTTACTCAAAAAGACAGAGAGGGGATGCTGGGTTATCAAGAGAATACATTCAGAGAATGTTACTTTGATGAACTTTAACAGAAGCATTTAACTTAAAGTTATGTTGTACCATTTAAGATAGAAAACATTTTATTGTTAAAACTTATGTTAGTAATATAAGAACTATGTTAATAAACACAAAGATAATGACCCAAGAAGTTGGCATTGGCTTTCAGCAACCACATTTTGCATTTGTAAAATAGTGTTTTAAATGCATATGTTAAAAACAGAATAAAAAGTATCTTCTGCTAACACAAAAAATGTATATAATATTGTTTATTATATAAATTTAAACTAGAAGTTTTTAGATTACATCTACATAAATCATGAACATAATAAGCACTTATTCATGTTATAGAGTTTAAAAATCAGCACAAAATAAGAGAAAGTCAATAGCTACCATTTTCTACTCCTTTTTCTAATGAATTTGTCTTTTAAGGGAACTCTTGAGTAAATTTTAGGAAACCTTATAATTTGTCCAATAAGAGACAGAACAAAAAGATATGGATAGACAGAAAAATCTTAAAATAAAAATTCATTTTGTATGTGAGTAAATTTTTTACATGAATTACATAGATAATTCTCAGTACATGAGATTATAATTCACTGGGTGAAAAAGTGCCTATTGGAGTATTCTAGTTAATTCTTGCTGTTTCCAAAGTTAAAACTTTGGAATAATTTAGGCAATTAGGACAAACCAAACAGATCTAGATCATTCAAATGGGAAAGAAAGAAAATAATTAGAAATATAAAAAAGTTGTAAATTCAGCATTAAAAATGTTAACACTGTAAATCTAATTGTACATTATAAATTTTATTTGACCCAAATAACACAATACACAGTGTAATAAGTTTGCCTTCATCCATTTGCTTGTTGTTCAACAAATATTTATTTACCATGCTATGTCAAATACTAGGCTTGATATGAAAAAAAGGAGACATGGTATTGTCCTTATGAAATTTACATTCTATAGAAATTAATAGTGAAACAGACAATAAATGACTTAGATAGTAGATGGCCAGAAATATGTGTTATATTTTAGATCTTTGAACTAAATATTTATGAAAAGTTGACAAAGTTATTTCCCTGTTGGAATGAGAACATATATTTTGCATGAATGAAATTACTTGAGATAGTAAAAGTAAACCATAGAAAATAAGGAATAAACACAATACCAACTAACCTCTTCTTCTGAATTTTGAATAAGAAATGAATAGTAAGACTCTTTTTCCATTTTATTCTGCCAATAGTTTCAAACCCCACTCTGACTCAAACTAGCCTAGCAAATTTTTCAGTCGGTACAATTCATTCATGTTAGATCCTCTACTTCCTCCTACTAGTCATTGTCCCTACCACATTTAGGTACAATGTGGGCATTTATTTAAATACTATTAAGGTAATTTTTAGGAAAATATAATGGAGTGGAAGACCAGTGTTAAGTGATTACCAGCACATAACTGATTTATTTTCACTAATTACTAGTTGTGTACTTTAAAAAATTTGCAAATGGTTTGTCTTTAACATTGAAAATATGAAAAAATGTTAACAATAACATCTAATATTTATTGAGCAGTAGGAAGAACTTTACATGTTATCAGAATTAGTTCTCATAAGTAACCTGAGGTATTCTTTCAATATCCACATTTTAGTGTCGTTTACATTATACCCCCAAATGTACAATTACTTAGTTAAAACATTTAAAAATAATGCCCAAGAATTCAGTTTATTACACATTTTTATTATTTATATTCTTAGTGGTAATCTCAATGGAAGTAGAAATCAATAATTTATTTAAACATATAATGAGCATTATAGGGAATACTAATATTCCTTACATTCAGATCACTAATACTGTTCTATAGTTTTAGGTACAATGTGGGCATTTATTTAAATACTATGAAGACGACTATTACATGACTAAATTATTTACATTTTAGTTTCTGGGAATGTTTATTTATTTATTTATTTTTAAATCAATCTTTATTGTTCATATTATTACAAAGGTTCCTCATTTCTTCCCCCCTCCACCAGGTTCCCACCCCACCTTCCGCCCCCTCCTCATCCCCCATTGTCCTCATCCATAGGTGCACAGTTTATGTTCAGTCTCTTCCTCCCTCCCTTTCCCCGATAGTAAATCCCTTTTCAGATAGTAAATCAGTTATTTAGCATTTTCTCATATCAATAATACCTCCACATGCCCAATGATACACTTCACACAAAAGACATTTCCAAATAGGTCAATCAGCCTCATCCAGGCCCCACCCAAGGCACTCACAGATCAACACCCCAGCGCTATACTAACTCAACACATCCAGATCTAAGCCTTCATCACTTGATTCAGCAGACCCTCAAGTTCCCACAAAAGTTTCCAGCCATGTCTGATAGGCAGCCGTGGGGCGGAGGCAGGCGAGGAGCAAGCTGTTCCGGGCCTGGCTGCTCCGGGCCTGGCCTCTGTTGCTCTGGTTTGTTCCACAACCAGCTGCTCCGGGTCTGGTCACTGCCGCTCCCAACCTAGTTGCTCTGGACTTGGCTGCTGTTGCTCCAGGCCTGGCCGCACCCGACCCGGCTGCTCTGGGCCTGGCCGCTCCGGGCCTGGCCGCTCCCAGCCTGGCAGCTGCTGCTCCGGGCCTAGCCGCTCCCAGCCAGGCAGCTGCTGCTCCAGGCCTGGCCGCACCAGATCCGGCTGCTCAGGGCCTGGCTGCTCAATTTCTGGGAATGTTTAGAGTATTTCATCATCATCATGCTTTCAGTAATATCTAAAAATAATGATAACTATTTCTTCATTACCTAATC
Source organism: Pipistrellus kuhlii (assembly GCF_014108245.1). Lineage (NCBI taxonomy): Eukaryota > Metazoa > Chordata > Mammalia > Chiroptera > Vespertilionidae > Pipistrellus > Pipistrellus kuhlii. The sequence continues at coordinate 30,618,131 of NW_023425438.1, read as the reverse complement.
CAAAGTAATTTCTTCTTTCCATTCTCTTCACTAAATTTTCCTTCCTATCCTAATTTTCCCTATTCATAGCTTAAATAAATCCTTACTTAAATCCTAGAACTTCTGCTTCTAGAACTTTCATTCATATTAACAAGGGAAAGGTCATTTTAATAATCTATATCAATGTTCCCTTTATTTGGTATGCAAACAAATGTTAATCCAAATCATAACAAAAAGCAAACTCCAAAGAAATACCATTTATCTATCTCATGAACATTTATTAAGTACCTATTAAATGCCTGTAATAGTACCTGCCCTCATGGCTGTATATGTTTGAGGGACAGATAGACAAGTAAAGCAATACACAGTGTATGATAAATATGATACATGTTATGATTAAAATATGCTTCATAAGCTATGTGAAACTAGAAGAGAGATTTTGAGGTCAGGAACATCTTCTGAACTTACTCAAATGTGAGCTAAATTAGACAGACATTACTATTAAAAGAAAAAAGAAAACGGAGGGCACTGCAAATAAGAACATGACATATTTGAGGATCTGCAAGTTCGGAGCTTAAGATGCCAGGGATGAGGAATGGAATGAGGCTAACGAATGTTCTTATGAAAGTTCTTGTGGCCAAACTAGCGAATGTATTAGTAAACTTTATTCTGACAGCTCTGGGAATCCATTGAAAGATCAAATTCATATTTTAGAAACGTGAATCTAGGATCAACATGGTGTCATCATTGGAGGGGAAAAACAGCATAGGAAGCAAAGGTAAATAGTTCAGCATCACTACTCTATGAGGAGAGGCACACAATAAATACTGCTAATTAAAGAATAAGAAGAAAGATTTAATAGTTAATTTGACACAGGGTATGGGGAAAGGAATCAAGGATAAGTGCCAGGTTTTTGTCTTGGGTGATTATGTGAATAGTAGTTCTAGCATAGCAAGGGGGCTATTTGGTTTGGCCATACCAACCTCTATGTGCCTCTCATGGAAATAATTCAAATGTCAGTTGCATATGTGGACATAATTTTGTTATATATTTCTCCTTTTAAAAAGGTATTTTTCTTAAAAATTTTCTACAGTCAATATATTTTACATTTATAATCGGGGGGAAAAGTTAAATAAATTAAAAGGAGATTTACAACAAAAATTTATTCCCAGATTTATTTATTTTTTAAGTGGAAAGCTTTCCCAGTAATATACTACCCTGACCAAAAAACTTTCCTGGACCAATCTATATACATAAAAGGCTAATATGCAACCTGTCCCCTTGAGAGTTCAACCGGAAGTTCAATGACTTACTATGACATGCACTGACTACCAAGGGGGCAGCGCGGAAGGAAGGAAGGAAGGAAGGAAGGAAGGAAGGAAGGAAGGCCGGCCGGCCGGCCCTGGCTGGTGACTAGTAGCCAGCAGCCAGGGAAGGGAGGCACCAGTTAGTAGACAGAAGGCCCCAATTGGTCCTGATCATCTGGCCTAGGGACTTTACCCATGCATGAATTCCGTGCACTGGGCCTCTACTATCCCACCTAATAAAAGAGTGATATGCAAATTAACCATCACTCAGCTCAAGCCACGCCTACCAGCCAATCAGAGAGAGTATGCAAATTAACCCTAACCAAGATGGCTGCAGCCACAGAGTGCAGTTGACAGGCTTGGGTTTCCCTGGCAATGGAAGCCAAGCTTTCTGCCTGCCCTAGCAGGCCTAGGCCTCCACTCAAGGCTACAAAGTTTCAATTATAGAAGATAAATCCTAAGAAAAATGGCAGAATGATAGAGCTAAACTAAATTGATTCATGAAGTTCTTTTTGCTACTTTTATAATGCTTCCTTCTATGTTTCTTTTGTTCTGTACCTGCCGTTCTGCAACTCCTCCTGCTGTCCTTCCCTGTAAACCGCCATTGTGCTGGTGATTGCTGGAGATGGGAGCCCATGCTAGCTCTTTTGTTTTTTGCATCGGTCTTGGCTCCCTGGTGGTCCCTGGGGATCTTAAATCTGGGCATAATAGTAACCACAGAGCTGGAAAGAGCAGGCTAGGGTTGCCTCCGGCAACAGAGGAAGCCAAGCTTTCCACCTGCCCTGGCCCACCTAGGCCTCCACTCAAGGATACAAAGATTCAATTATAGAAGATTCATAAAACCAAACAGAAATGGCGACAGCTGAAGCGAGCAGGGGGCTTTATAAATTGCATCAGGATGGGAGGACTCTGAATAGAAGGCCATAGTTTTAGCTTCTGATTATAGAGACTAATAACTGGGCATGTCCTTTACGCAGACCTGAGAAATTATGCTTATCAAACTGTTACAAATGATATCAGCTCTTAAACAGCATAAAGATTCTAAGGTAATCCATGATGTAACTATGTGGATCTTGTCCCCTTGTACTCAAGTTGTCATTTGAGTACAGCAGTCAAAGAATAGCAAGTGAGCTGCTGTGAGGACCCTAGTAAAAGATGAATGCTCTGCTGGCTTGCCGTTTCCTGTCCAATAGCCTTCTAAGTTAATCTAATGCTAAGTTTGTCCTATTCAGGTCATGAGAGTCTGAATATGTGGTTAAGCCTATAGAGAATATTTGGTGATCTATGCAACAACTAAAAGTATAACAGAGGCCTTGCAAGTGTCTGAGAATAACTAGTTTCTCTGATACTGTTTTGCTATAAACTATTTCAGTTAAAACTGATTTTCTGAGTTGTATTCAATAGGACTTCAACATTTATGCAGAAGTCTTTCTCTTTCTCTTCTTGTTGTGTGTTCAAATATTCAACACGCTTACCAATGATGATATTACCAAAGTTTAGTTCAAGCACCTGAGGTTTCTGTATAGATGGAGGTACAGATTATTTTGAAACCATAAACAATTTCTTATATGGGCTACAGTATTATAAAATTTCATATGATTATGAAAGGAAACTTTTCACTAAAAGGCTTTGTTTCTTTAACACCAAGATCTATCACTCCCACTACATTTCAGTTAGTTTTTCAAATGCAATTCAAAATTCCCTTGCCCATTAACTGGTGCTACACTTCTGTAGAATGCAGCTATACTTGTAACATCAATAAAAGCTTCCTGCCTAAAGGATCCAAGATGGCTGCGCCCAGGTGAACACCTAGCTGCAGCCACACACAATTTCAATAAAAAACAACTAAAATATTGTATAAAACGGACATTGCCCAGAACTACAGGAAGGTTGACTGACTGGAAATTCTACAGCGAGAAGCAAGGAGAAAACCAGAAGGAGGCACGGAGGAGCTGGAAAAGCCCAAGGTACGGAGACTCGGTGCGCGGAGAGGACGGAGGCAGAGAGGAGGGGGAGGTGGAGTGCCTGGCGGGCGTTCCCTAGCGGGAAGGAGATAAAACTCCAACTGTGCTGGGCCCCCGACTGCTCTGAACCCCAGTTCTAGGCCAGACCCCAGGGACTCAGGCTCAGCCATAGGGAGCCGGGCTATAAGGCGGAACCCCGGGGAAGTGGCGAAAGGAGGTCCCAGCGGCGGTGCGCACACTGCGCGCAGAGAAGGAACAGTCGGCTGTGCCGCAGGATTGCCCTGACGGGAAGGAGACTGGGGCTCCAGACTGCTCTGAACGCCACCTCCAACTCCACTTCCAACTGAACTGAACCCCAATACCAGGCTCATTGTGGGAGAGCATAGACTGTTTGGCAGCACCTTTCTCTCAGAGGCGCCGGCAGCCAGCACTGAAGGACCCGCATAGGGCGGGGCTGACGGAAGCCAAAGCTACAGGCTCCACCCTGAAACCCCGTCCCATTTGTAACTGCGAAATTCGACAACAAAATAGATTAAAACAAAAGAAATGGAGGACAAAAAGCATCTGGATATAGAGTTCAAATCTACGCTTATAAGGTTTTTCAAGAGTTTCCTAGAAAAGATGGATAAGACCTATGAGGATATGAAAAGAGATCAACTAGAATTAATAAGAAGTCATCAAGAAATGATAAGGGATCAACAAATAAAAAATACATTGTCTGAAATAAAAAATATTTTACAGAGTCCTAAAAACAGAAGGGAAGATCACAAGAATCAAGTCAAAGATTTGGAATACAAAGAGCCAGAAGACACTCCTCCACAGAAGCTAGAAGGCAAGAGAATCCAGAAAATTGAAGATAATGTAAGAAACCTCTGGGACAACTTCAAGCGAACCAACATCAGAATTATGGGGGTCCCAGAAGATGAGAGAGAGCAAGATATCAAAAACATACTGAAAGAAATAGTGACAGAAAACTTCCCCCACCTGGTGAAAGAATTAGACTTACAAGTCCAGGAAGCACACAGAACTCCAAACAAAAGGAATCCAAAAAAGACCACACCAAGACACATCATACTTAAAATTCCAAGAGCAAAAGACAAAGAGAGAATATTAAAAGAAGCAAGAGCAAAGAAGGTAGTTACCTATAAAGGAGCACCTATACGATTGTCAGCTGACTTCTCAACAGAAACCATGCAGGCCAGAAGGGAATGGCAAGAAATATTCAAGGTGATGAATAGTAAGAACCTACAGCCAAAGATAATCTATCCAGCAAAGCTATCACTCAGAATCGAAGGTCAGATAAAGAGCTTCACTAATAAAAAAAAAGCTAAAGGAGTTCATCAACACCAAACCAGAATTATATGAATTGCTGAAGGGGGTTCTTTCAGAAGAGAAAGTAAACAAAGATAAAAATTATGAACAACAAATACGTAACTATCAACAAGTGAATCTAAAAACCAAGGAAATTAAAAAAAAATCTGATGAACAATATTAACTGTTGAATATAATAGAATCAGAGGTAAGGAAAAGGAGTGAACTGATGATTCTTGGGGAAAAAGGGAGAGGGGGGCATGGGAAGAGACTGAACATAAACTGTGCACCTATGGATGAGGACAATGGGGAGTGGGGAAAGGGCAGAGGGTGGGGTGGGAACCTGGTGGAGGAGAGCAATGGTGGGGGGAAAAAAAGGAACATTTATAATAATATGAAGAATAAAAACTTATTAAAAAAAAAAAAGCTTCCTGCCTAAGAGCCAGTCCCAAAATGTTTACAGTTAGTAGTGAATTCTGCCTCAGACAGAAAAGGGTAAAGACATTTGATTAGTCCACTATATAATAGATATGATGATTTTACTTTTCTTTTAGAAAAGACTGTAATTTCATAAGATATATTATGTTAATTACTACTGCCTAATAGCAATGTTCCATAAGAAATCACTGACTACACGAAGAGCCTCTAAGTGTCAATCTAAGAGATACACAAAATAATTATAACAATCTTGTTTTTTCAAGAAAGTTGCAACTTAGTGGGGTCATAATATACCTATATGATTTTATTGGTATAATGTAATTGTATTTTATGTATTTACATTTCAATATAAAGATATAATATAGACAGAATATAAAATAATCACCCCCTCCCTTTAAAAAATTGTGTCAACAATTTCAAAACTGAAAGGATGTGTGAATGTAAGCTGTGCTTTAAGTTATTGCCACTTTAGCTAGTAAATAAAAATACCCATACTTTATTTGTACCACGTTTGTAAAACATTTGTTTTGCTTACTCTTCAGCTATTACTTTAACAGATCTGCTGTTAATTTTTAATAAATTCATTATTATCTTAAAATTACTTTACTCAAACATTTTTACAGTAGTGCTGATACTTAACGAAATAATTCCTGAAAATTAATAACTTTGAAATGGAATTTGCATATGCTAAAAAAATGCAACTTAGGAAGCCAAACAACTGTCATGAAATGCTGTGCAATTAAGTGACTGTACTCTGAAAATAAAATAGAAAATACAGATGGAAAAAATGCAACATCAAAGCAAAAAATTTATTACAATAATTATGGGTTTACTTATACTATGCACCTAATCACCCATGGTCCCCATCTATCTTTGCTCCTTCAACACACATTTTACATTCATTACTTTTGGAAAACTAGTCTTGAATTATTTAAGGTTTGATTTATGTGTCTCTTCCTGATCCAATTCATTTCATAAAATGGGACCACACTACCGTGAATAAGGTAGTACATGATTAAAGGTAAAAATGAATTCAATAAGATAATAAGACAGAGTTATCAATATGGCCTACAATAGATGGAAACTTCAATTCATTTACATGACCTTTCAGTTAACATATATATAATAAAATTCTCAATATGTTCTAGACAATGTGCTAGAAGCTAGAGATGAAAAAAAAAATTAGAACATAGTATTTTGTAAAACAGGGGAAAAAATATATAAATAATGGTAACATTCCAAAGAAATATTGAATCATCACAAGTTATATTAAATCAAATTTTTTCAATTATGATTGAAGAATTTTAGACTGTCTAAAAAGAAGTTACTCCACGCTGGGACCGGTTTGGCTCAGTGGATAGAGCGTCGGCCTGCAGACTGAAGGGTCCCAGGTTCGATTCCGGTCAAGGGCATGTACCTTGGTTGTGGGCACATCCCCAGTGGGGGGTTTGCAAGAGGCAGCTGATCGATGTTTCTCATCGACGTTTCTAACTCTCTGTCCCTCTCAATTCCTCTCTGTGTAAAATCAATAAAATATATTAAAAAGAAGTTACTCCTTTGGCAAAAATTTAAAAAAATAAGATATATTTAGGTGCACTGTCCATTTTTTTTATTGGATTGTTAAGTTGTATGAGTTCCATATAAATAATGGAGATTAAACCCTTATCAGAGATAACATTGGCAAATACACTGAGTGGCCATATTATTATAAACTCTGAAGGCATAATAATATGGCCACAGAGGCCCACTGCATGAATTTGTGCATGGGTGAGGTCCGGCCAGCCTGGCAAGGGGGAGGGGACATGGGCGGTTGGCTGGCGTGCCTGCTGGTCAAACTCCTGGTCGAGGGGATAATTTCATATTAGCCTTTTATTATATAAGAGGATATACACTGAGTGGCCAGATTATTGTTTTCAGAGATCATAATAATCTGGCCACTCAGTGTATGTTCTCCCATGAATTGAGCTTTCTTGTTGATTTGTTGATGGTTTCTTTTGCTGTGCAGAAGATTTTCATTAGATGTAGTCCCTAGTTTCCATTCCCCTAGGAGCTGTATTGGCGAAGATATTGCTTTGGCATATGTCTGAGATTTTGCTGCCTGTGGATTCCTCTAAGATTTTTATGGTTTCCCAAAACTAGAAATATCAATCAGAAAGGATATACTACCATGCACCCATATGTTCATAGCAGCACAATTTACAATAGCTAAGATTTGGAAATAGCCTAAATGCCCATCAGCAGATAAGTAGGTTAAAAAAAACTGTGGTAATTTACACAATGAAATACTATGATGCTGTAAAAAGGAAGGAACTCCTACCATTTGCAACAGCAGGATAGACCTGGAGAGCATTATGTTAAGCATAAATATCATATGCTGTCACTCATTTGCGGAATATAATGAACAACATAAACTGATGAGCAAACAGAGATCCAGAGACAGAGAACCTCAGAGGGAAGGCAAGGGAGAGTGGGAGGGGGAAAGGGAGGGGAAGAGATCGACCAAAGGATTTGTATGCAAGCATATAAGCAAATAAACAGATACTAGGTGGGTGAGAATATGTGGGGGGGAGAGAGGCAATGGGGGGATAAGGACACATATAATCAATGAAGAAAAAAAATTTTTTTAAAGGTACATATGTATGTTTAAGAAATAATGGTTGCTATGGTATGAATTTTTGTGACCCCCAAAATTCATGTTGAAATCCTAATTCCCAATGTGATAGTATTAGGAGATTGGGCCTTTGGACAGTGTTATTAGGTCATGACAGTGGAGCCCTTATGAATGAGATTTCTGCCCGTATAGAAAAGGCCCAAAAGAACAACCCTGCCCATTTCCACAAAATGAGGAATACAATGAGAGTCTGTGACCCAGAAAAGGGACCTCACGCGATCATGCAAGCACCCTGATTTCAGACTTCCAGCCTCCAGAATTGTGAGAAATACATTTCTGCTGTTTATAGGCTATCCAACCTATTGTATTTTGTTACAGCAGGCCAAATGAAATATGACAATGAACTATAAAATCTAATTATTATTGAATGCCTTCATTAAATCTGTATTTTGCTAAAAAAAAAAAATAATAATAATAATGTTCTTTCTTTTCCTTTCAACCAGCACAGAACTTGTGATGATTTGTTATCACTATTTTTTCCCATTACTATGATTAAAACAATACGATATAGCTCAAAACAGCTATGTAATTGTGTGGGTATTTTATTCCTATTTATAGTACTAATGTTTAACTGATAATTAGTTTTAACTAAAAGCCATCAACAAAGAACAAACTGTATCCTCCAATTAAAAGATAAAATTATATACCACTGGAATTATAAAAACTCATGCTATACAAAAATGCCTGCATTTGTAAATGGTATAGCATTAGCATAAAGGAGAGAGTGGTCAAGCTTAAGAGGGGAGTTGCCATGAAAGGCTTCTCAAACTATGAGGCAACAGAATTAAAATCTGAAGGACAGGCAGAAGGTCACTGGTAGTGGTAGCAGAGGAACACCAACTTAAGGTACTCCAGCTAGCCAAATTAAAGAGAGATCTCAAAGACAGAAAAGACAAGGCATTTTAAAAAAAACTATATAATTGTTGCTGACATCATTTAAATATAATGCAAATGTCAGCATTAATTATTGGGGGGGAGGGGGAAGAAATCCCAAAATGTTATTGAAATAAAAATAATAGCCAGAAGGGGCTAGAGGAGGTGTTGTAATTGATCAGTATGCCCTATTTAATCATTCTTATCTTGAAATTTTGCCTGGTGTATATATATTTAGTGCTTTATTTTCACTCTAATAATAAAGGTATAACATCAATTCCTTAAGTGTGATAGCCAAATTGTCAGTAAGTATTTATTGATCAACTAGCTGTACCCAGCCACGCATTGCTGTGGCTCAGTCTGGTTAAATGGAAAAGAAAGAAAAGAGAAAGCACACGTTTCTAATATGTTTAGTTTCATAATGCTTGTGGGTATACAATATTTTTTGTTTTTTCATTGTCTGTGCAGATATAGAGATAGTCTGGTTTGCCAACTGTAGAACACGCAACATATAATTGTCCATGGAAGAAGCAATCCGTGTCTAGATCTAAACTGCACAATTCTAAAGATTGGCCCTGAGCTTTGTTGATGTGATTGCAAACACCAATTGAACTGGGAATTGCAATCTCTTAAATTGAAATGGCATATCCGTTGGAATTATAGGAATGCCAGGAATGAGGACATCTTCACCTTTGGAACATCCTGTCAAGACTGTTGCTTCTAGATGTTGCTCATTAATTTTTTTATTGCAAGCCATGTGCTGTTGCAAAGCTTTGGCTGGTTGATATTTCGCAACATGATAATTGGCACGCTGATTTTCAATTGCAGTACGTGCGGTGGCATCCCTGACAGATCAAGTGAATTAAAAAATTCTGTTGGATAATTAACCTCTTCATCTGTTTCCCCAACAGTGTCGACGGACTTGTATGTGACTGCCTCACTTTGAATGTTAGACTGATTAATATTGTTAAGTTTGTAGACGTCTTTCCTCTTAGCTGCAAGAATAGCTCGTTCACTCGGAGCCAATCGTGATTCTTATAATTGAATATTGGGAAATACTTTTTCAACCAATTCTTCTTTTAATGTCACTAAATTGCAGAAGTTATGAGACAATGAAATTCGTCCTGAGGTCAGATCAACTGGCACCTTTACATCCCCAATTTCCAGCAGGTGATGTGAGAATATCTCAGCTGATTGATTGTTTTGCAGCTGGACATGCATATTTGTAGTTAATTTTTAACATCTTTACGTGTCATCACAAAGTAGAATATTTCAGGCAAGCATTTATTTCGTCCGCTGGTGTTGATTGAGGAATTACAGGTAATGTTTGCCTGAAATCTCCTGCAAGCAATATTAATGCGTTCCCAAATGGTCTGATGTTTCCACACAAATCTTGCAATGTTCAATCAAGAGCCTCGAGCAATTTTTTTGTGCACCATTGTGCATTCATCCCAAACAATAAGTTTGCATTTCTGCAATACTTTTGCCATGCTGGATGATTTGGAAATGTTGTACGTGGGAGTTTCAATGAATTTCATGTTCAATGGCAATTTCAAAGAGGAATGAGCAGTTCTTCCACCTGGTAACAATGTCGCAACTACTGTGGATGAAACAAGTGCTAAGGCTATGTCATTTTGGAATTGAATTGCTGCCAGAATCAATCTAATTAGGAACGTTTTACCAGTTCCTCCTGGCACATCTAAAATTTCTCCAACCCCGTTACTGATAGTTTGCATTATTTGATTGTAAATGCCTTTTTGCTAAAGTGTTAGCTTAGGAATATTTGACTGCACATTCAACAAAAGATCACCTGTGTTGTAATTTTGTTTACGAAGCAATTCTACATCAAATGAAGCAGCAGCAAATCAATTGATTGCATTCCCAATTGATTAAGAAATTTGTTCGAGATTTCTAAGCACAAATCTTCAATCATTATCAACATTGAAATGGAATCGAAAAATTGGAAATTGGAAATTTGGAAATCATAAATAGATCGTAAATCAGAAACAGTGAAATGAAATCATAAAATATTTAGTATAGCGCGTGTTGCTTTTACATCCAACAGATGGCACTATTTTTCAAAAAAAGCATGTTTTTACCTGTCACAGGTGTGACATCTATATAATAGTAGGTATAAGGTATATAAAAACACGTGCATATTCAAATGCAACGTTGTGTCAAAATTTCAAAGCAATCGGTGAAGAACTTTTGGAGATTTAAGGTTTTGAACAAACGAACATTTACATTTTTATTTCTAAAAATTAATACAAATAGATTCTGATCACTTAACATTTTAGTAGTTTGATCAAACCAACTAAATGAATAATTGCATGGAAGCTTCTAGATATAAGATAAAATGTCCATGCACTTGGAGAAGATAGCTAATGCAAATTCTTATTTATTTATTTATTTATTTATTTATAAAGGATTCATTCGAAAATTGACAAATTAAGTATGAATATATTCAGGCTATTTTATATTATAATTAGTAGTTCTAGTAAAGTTCTATGCTTTCTTAACTAAATTTGGACATGATCTTAAACTGCTGAAATTTGTTATTAACAGCAACATGCAAAGTTTTCAGAGAGCTAAATGGAATACCCTATATAATAAAAGTGTAATATGCAAATTGACCGAACAGCCGAACAGCAAAACAACCATTCTAGATGATCATCCAGGACCACGCTATGACACCCACTGGTGCCAGGCCAGCCAAGGCGGTGCAATGCAATTGGTCAGGGGCCCGGCCATCACCCATGATCACCCTGCAGAGGGAGGCCCAGGCCACCGACCAGCAGGCTACAGCAGGTGGGCAGAGCCTTCCTGTGCAAGGGAAGCCCAGGTCCCAAGTGCCTGAGGGAAGCCTGTGCCGGCAACCAGGGGAAGAAAGGCCTATTCTTGTACCAGTTTCATGCATTGGGCCTCTAGTTAGATTATAAAGGCTTAAGGAAGAAAAAAATGCCTTGTTAGTGAAACTGTGTTTCCTGGGAAATAAGAATAAGCTTTCAACTTTACAAAAATAAATAAATAAATAAATAAATAAATAAATAAATAAAAAAAAATAACTTACAGTTTAATAAAACCAACCTGTAATTTTTGCTGCCTTTTCCTCTTGGTCCACTCGGTTCTCATCATCTTCTTCATTATCTTCTTCAAAGTCATCTAAATTCCCAATATCAGCCTGCTTCATACTCATCAAACTGGCCAAACTTTGCATGTCTTCATCCCTACATCAATGATTTATAATTCATAGTTCATTAAATGACATTACTTGAAAAAGAAATTATACTTAAAAATATTAATATATTCATTTTTGTACATTAATAAGTCTTTTTAAAGCTAAATAATACTATTGAAAACTCTAAAAACTCATTTATTCATTTTTAAACAGCATGTTTAATTAGTAAAAAGCAAACAAGATTAAAAACTAACTACCATATTTTTCGGACCATAAGACGCACTTTTTTCCCCCCAGAAGTGGGGGGAAAAGTCCCTGCGTCTTATAGTCCAAATATAGCCTACACATATACTTTTTAAAAAAAGTTTTTTTACTTGCCCGGCTCTGCGTGGTCTCTGTGTGCTTGCCTGGCTCTAAAATGGTTCTAAATGCTGCTGTTTACTTTACAGGGTTGATTACATGTGTTTATGACTGTGATGTTGGGTTTTAATGCACATAAAATATTTTAGGACACTATTTGTTTCAGAATCTTTTTTTCTTCATTTCCCTTCTCTAAAAACTGGTGCGTCTTATAGTCCGGAGCGTCTTATGGTCCGAAAAATACGGTAGTTAGGAATTACATTAATTCTGTGCTGCAGACATATGGAAGACTAAAATTTTCTTTATGGGATTCAAGTAGGGTTTCTTAACCATGAAGTCTGCAAACAAAAACTTGTTTCATAAAACAATGAGATAATTGGCAAATCAGATGAGATCCAGACTTTAAAATATTTAAATTCTCATAAGGAATTAAAATAGAAATTCTTAATCTGAAATCCATGAACCCTTTTGGTTTTGAGAACTGGAGGAAAAAGAAGTAGAATAAAGCCCTGTAAATTATATTTAAATCTTACTGAAAGGTGCATTTTTCTGAAAGAGGCTATAGTTGTTCAAAAAAAGCACCTTAAGACAAAGGCTAGCCTTTTTAAGAATTACAAGATAGAAAATGACCTGGATTGATAGAAAAGAAAAAATTTACATCAAATACTGTAAACAAAAAATTTAAGTTTTCCTGATCTATCATTTTTATCTTAAATTTCAAACAAACTACAATGAATGAAACATATTTCTAACATGTCATATACAAACTAACTTTTAATCAAGTATACTTCCTCAAAACTCAGAAAGCCAAATTAAAACAGTTTCTCATGTTCTTAGCACAATACAATAAAAACACACAAACTAAAGTCTCTTATGTAAATATTCATTTTTCTAAAATATAATATGACTTTGCAGACTAAACTGGATTTTAGAAATTCTTTGCATTTTATCTCATATAAGCTTAGAATTAAATAATTTCCCCATTTTAAAATAAGTTAGTAACACAAAGTCTACATGAACAAAAAAAGTTATGTTTTATTATATATATGCCTTACAAGTTGCTCACCAATCAATGAGGATAATTTCAAGATATATTATTCTTAAAATGCTAATTTGCTTAATTTTACCTATTTAATTTTCTCATATTTTAACCCTGAACATTTTCCTTTGGGAAAGGTAACGAGGCAAGAAGGAATACAGGGTGTTTGAGAGAATACTTCACTCAAACTGAGATATTTGGTTTGACTGAATTTCCTCTCACCTACATTTCTATGAATGGTACTGATTCACTTACTGCTTCTGCCCAGTAGAAAGGAGTCCACCTTCAAAGGATTTTCTCTCATTTTGTTTTCTCTATTCTTTCTCTATTTCCTTACCTTTCATTTTGGCTTGGATTTCAGGATAAGGTTTTAATTTTTAATTTCTCAATGTTTAAGTCTACAATTTACAGTCCTGATATGAAAGACTAGTAATGCTTCTATTCTGCACTCTCTACCACATTCACTTAGAAGCAAACTTTCCAGAAAAGAGGCTTATGTTATCCACCAAGTCACTTGCTCCCTGAAGGTGAGTGCCAAATATCTCATTCTGACGCACAGTATTCAGTCTAATCAGTTAAGTAGAAATGACCAATTATATTGTAGTAACCACATTTCACTAGGTCAAATACATTCAGAAGTGTAATTCAGATTAGATTGTAATGTTTATAGGCGCCTTCTTCCCTTCATCTTTTAAGTCAAGATGTAGAATTTACATTTCCATCTTCCAATCCAAATAGATACTAACGGTTTCACTGTACCCAAAACATGCACTTACCCCATGATTTAACTAGAGTGAATGTTACTTTTTTTTTTTTTAACCTGTTCTAGGTATGTTCACCTCATTTTATTCAGCTATAATGTTACATCTTTTAGGAAAGTACAACTGCGTATAGAAATTATCTTTGTGCAATGCCTTTTGAGAGCTTTAGAAGTGATTTTTGAAAAGGATAGTGATTATAACAAAGTGTGCCTACCTGTACACCTTGTTATACAATTTTTGGAAGGCTGAACCAAAGAACATGAATTGGCAAAGGTTCCTTTAATTCTTTCATTACTCTTATCCCTAAGTTTTTCATTTTGGGTTCCTCTTATATCTCAGCTGAACCAAACAGCTCCACAAATTGGTTTATATTTCAGAGTATAACCACTTACACAAAAGACACTAAAATATAAAAACAAACATGTACGATATACTATAATATACAGTTATAATATAAAACTTGAAACTTGCTGCAATCACTTTTATATTAGGTCTAGTAATAATTAATGTCGTTTCTAATACTTTTTTTTAAAATCGAATTTATTTAAACAATACAACAAAATTTAATCAACAATATAGTTGCCGTTGTTTTCTACTACTTGTGCCCAACGCTCAGGAAGCATTTTAATCCCTCTGTTGTAAAATTCTTGTGATTTTGATGCAAAAAATTCGGTCAATGCATTTTTGAGGCATTCTTCATTATTAAATTTTTTTTCCAAGAAGAAAGTTTTGCAAAGAACGAAACAAATGGTAATCAGAAGGGGCAATATCAGGAGAATATGCAGGTTGAGGGAGAACTTCCCATTCCAACTGGCGCAGTTTTTCAGCAGTGATTCTTGCAGTATGCAGTCGTACGTTATCGCGGTGAAGAATTACGCCCTTCCGATTAATCAGCGCGGGTTCTTTTTCTCTTAAAGCTTGGGCTAACCTTTCCAATTGGGCACTATACACTGCACTTGTAATGGTTTGGTTAGATGGTAAAAGTTCATAATGAAGAATTCCTTTAAAATTCCACCAAACACACATCACTTTTTTCGCATGCAAGACAGGTTTTGGCGTGGGCTGCGGAGCCTCATTTTTGTCCAACCATTGAGGCCGCCTTTTCAAATTAACATTCAGCACCCATTCTTCATCTCCCGTAACAATTTGCTCTAAAAACGGCAAACGGTTCTGACGAGAGAGGAGCGAACTGCAAATTGTGACTCTCTGATTACGGTTGTTGTCGGTCAACTCATGAGGAACCCATTTTCCAAACTTTTGGACTTTGCCAAGTGCACGCAATTGATTGGAAATTGTTTTTTGTGAACAATTTAAAGTTGTCGCAAGCTCTTGTTGGGTAATTTGAAGATTTTGCACCAAAAGAGCTTGAAGAGCTTCTTGATCAAAATTGGACACACGGCCTCGACCACTCTTGTCATCTAACGAAAAATTTCCCTCGCGAAATTTCTCAAACCAACGCTGGCATTTTCTGGCGCTAACTGTATCTTGACCAAGAGCACTACAGATGTTTTTTGCAGCCTCACTTGCTTTTCTTCCTAATCGGAACTCGTAAAGCATGCAGTGCCGAATATGCTCTTCATCCGCCATCTTCTTAGCCCTAGTTTTGCAACAAAACCCAAACCAAACACAAACTTTTTCAAGCAAAACTTGTTAATTGCAGTTCACACGTTCTGTAGATACCACGTGTTTGAAGGTTATGTCAATACAAGTCAACGCCAAGCAAGATTTTAAACGAATGTTTAAAAACGACATTAATTATTACTAGACCCAATATTATTCTTCATCCTCTAGACTAGAGTCACAAGGGCTATAAATAACAAGGAATTCATTTAGTTCAATCTCTGAAACAAAGAATGGTAAGAATGATTGGTATGTGGTAGATGTTCTCAACTGTTGCTAATCTACTGAGTCCAAAGCTATAAACCTACAGTGTTTAAACACACTCTGAAGCAGCTTTCTGGACAAAATAAACTTACGTGGCTTTTCCTTCCCGGAGGAAAATGCAAGACAATGAAAACTGGAGAGTGGCAGATACAACTTTTTTAGACAATGGCTTGAATTTTAACTTGACATCAGTCTGAGTTGGCATAGGGCTTGCATACTGTTTCATGTTGATGCTGCTAGTAGCAAGAGCTTTCCTTCTACCGGAAGGGGATTCCTGGAAGATAAAAAAATTATTATGTCATTTGGAGTCATTTATTTTATAGCCAAATATTTTAAAATACAATTTTAATAAAATGATTAAACAATTGAGACTTCCTTCTCCAATGAATTCCTGTAACATAATAATGAAATAAAATTGTAATGAGTTTATATCACAACTATTACATATGTAAGGCAGACATAAAATTGGAAAGAACTGACATAGGCAAAAATAAGGGAAGATTTAACAACTCTCAATAACTCAGGAAAGGAAACTAGAACAGAAAGTCTCCAGGCCTCTGTAAAAAGCACAGGGGCAGGTATCAAAGTTCTCAATAATTGTGTTCCTTCCTTTTGGTTATACTTAATATAACCTAACTACATTATAATGTAAAACTAATGTTATTAGGTTACATTAACCTAATTAACCTTCCCGAATGCCTATACTTTTAAAGGAAACACTCAGCCTTGGTAACATTCTACCTCATTCTACCTATAAATACTGAATTCTATCCTATATTTTGAGTCTGATTTCTTCCTGGAGCCTTTTCTAATCACTTCAGTCTACATAAGTTACTGAAGTGATTAAGATCACATATATCAAGGAAGAAACAGTTAGTTTCTCTGATCCTATGCCTGTGGCATTCACTACTAAGCAAGCCCAAAAGATATAAAATTTTTTCTCCACATAGCAATAGCCAACTCATCAAAAATAGAACACAAAAACAGAACCTATTTGTTATCAAAGGTATTTAACATTCCATTAATAAACTATCTTATTTCAAAATTATCCTTTATAGAATAATAGCATAGGAGAACAATGATAGCAGGACAGAAAAATAATCATTGGGTGTGAAGTATGAAAAAGATAAGGTGTCAATTCTGGAGAAATGTTATAATGAATAAGACATAATAACTCCTGATTATGTGTTCTTATGGCAAGAAAAAAATGTATTTTTTAATTAATTTATTGGTGTGGCATTGGTTAATATCATATGGGAAATTTTAGAAGGTCAATTTGTAAATAATGTAAATCAGAGGTCATACCATCATTAATGTAACCAGAGGTCATAAACTAGCATTTCGTAGAGTTTACTGGTCTGAGAGTTAAGACCTAAAATAAGGTTTAATTTCCAAACGACATGACCTTGAGTAAATCAGTAACTTGAACCTCAGTAACCTTCCCTATAAAATAAGGAGATTAAACAAATCTATTCAAGCTCTACATTGGTTTTCTATAAAATTACCATGGCAGAAAAAACTACCATTACCATTTGAATTATTTAATAAATCTTTATTTGTCCTATGATTGACAAACTTGTCTAAAATTAGGATATACTAATTTAATCAAAACACTGAAACACCCTTTTAAAATTTTTGG
Source organism: Pipistrellus kuhlii (assembly GCF_014108245.1). Classification (NCBI taxonomy): domain Eukaryota; kingdom Metazoa; phylum Chordata; class Mammalia; order Chiroptera; family Vespertilionidae; genus Pipistrellus; species Pipistrellus kuhlii. The sequence continues at coordinate 30,600,727 of NW_023425438.1, read as the reverse complement.
CATTTCTTTGAGCAGAACAAGTAAAAAATGTAATATAGCATCCCTAAAGAATACCTTGTTTTAAAATGTGGTCTTATCTGTCAGATTATGCACAGCAATATTATTCAGAACTATTAGTGCATGTAGATACCTTATGAATGAATTTCAAAAAAGCATCAAGCACTTGAGAAGGATTTAGATTCTCTCAGAAGAAATACTTAAGAATATGCAAATACCCTCAACTGACTCAAGTTTAGCAGATGTGACTATCCCAAACAATACAAGTGATCTTTCTCTAGTCACTGACAATCAAAGAATAAGATTAAGGTTCAATGTTCTGGCAATGTGCAAAATTAAAAAGTACGATCAGGGAGTATCAACTGATTACACTGATATGAACAATAATCTCTTATTGTACCTTTTGAATAGCTAACAACTTCTACATATAATATATGACTTAAAACCTCTTTTGAAAGCATAACATACAATGTACCACATATTATTTTCAGATTTTGTTAAACATCTGTTTCATAAATTATGACATTGATCCCTTAATAATTATCTAATTTTATAACCAAATAATAAAACTCTAAAACATAAGATAACTTGGAAATGCACCTAATTTTAAAAGCCCAGTTTAAGGATGATTCCTGAAAAATCTAGCATCTAGATGATTAAGAATCTGTGGACTTCATTTTTTAGATAAAAGTTATGCAGAAAAGGTTTTCTGCTGAACTTAGGGAATTTTTAACTATTTGGTAAATTGGTGTGTCTGAAAAACCCCCACAGAAAATAAAATTATTAAATTCTAAACACAATTAGCTATACTACTTAATTAAAAGCAAAAATTTGTTCAGTAACAACAAAAACAGTGCTTATAAGATTTGGGCAGGTAAGCAGTATAGAGCTCTTTTGAATCTACAATATCCATTCCTGATATTATGACAGGATCACATTAAAGTTTATATCTTTGGGAGAAGGGGTTTGAATGGTGTTTCTACTAATTCTTCAGCTAGTGGAAACGCCTGCTTCACAAATCTTTATTACCAAATCTTTACCCACCCAAGACTGATATAATTGCTATCAACAGTTCAATAAAGAATAAATTAACTGACTGCATTTCTATATGAGCATATCTTTTACATCCTATAGTCCTCTTTAAGGGAGTAAGGACCAGCCAGGCAGGGAAAGTTTAGAGAGAATTACTGCTATTGATGCCAGAGTCCTAATGCTAACATATCGCATGCAGATTAGACAAGAGAACAAAAATAAGAGGAAAATAGTAAGATAAATTCTTAGAGAAAGAAAGTTAGATGACAAAAGTCACTATGAAGTGAGTGATTACATATGTGTAGGTTTAAGTTTCTGCCTCTGGTCCCATGTTTATACATGTATTAGTGAATTAGGCGGTATTTTGGGAATTACTTCAAAATCTCTAAAGCAGTTTTAAACTTTAGGGCTTATTAAAAACAAAAATAAAACTAGAAGAGTTGTTAAAAATTCTGATGCCTATCTCCCAATCCTAGAGATCTTAAATTAGAAGTCTAGAGATGAGCCCTGCATTTTCTAAAAATAGTATTAAGTACTTCTCCTCCTCACTATCATCACCCTCCCACCCCCCAAAAAAACTCACTACTACTAGGTGATTCTGATCTATTTAATCCAAAAATCACACTTTCAAGCCCTGGTCAGATAACTCGGTTGGTTAGCAAACTGTAGTTCGAGAGCCACATGCAGCTCTTTGGCCAAGCTCACTAAGAACCAAATAAACAAATAAACAAAATCAGAAATGAAAGAGGTAAAGTAACAATCGTTCCCACAGAAATACAAACAATTATGAAAAAATACTATGAACAACTCTATTCCAACAAAATGGACAACCTAGACGAAATGGACATATTCTTAGAAAAATACAAGCTCCCAAAACTCAATTAGGAAGAATAAAAAAACCTAATAGGCAGATAACTACCGAAGAAATTGAAGCAGCAATAAAAAATCTTCTAGCAAACAAAAGACCTGGTCTGAAAAAAGAGATAGAGGAAGACATAAACAAATGGAAAAACATACCATGTTTATGGATTGGTAGAATCAACATCATTAAAATGTCCATACTACCCAAAGCAATCTACAGATTCAATGCAATCCCCATTAAAATACCAACAGCATATTTCAAAGACCTAGAACAAACTCTCGAAAAATTCATCTGGAATAAAAAAAGACCCCAAATAGCCACAGCAATACTAAGAAAGAAGAACAAAGTTGGAGGGATCACAATACCAGATGTCAAGCTATATTACCAATCCACAGTTCACAAAACTGCCTGGTACTGGCACAAAAACAGACATATAGACAAATGGAACAGAACCAGAAATCTACTCAATGGAACCCAGAAATCTACTCAAGCCATTATGTTCAATTAATATTTGACAAAGGAGGCGAGAGCATACAATGGAGTCAAAACACTCTAATAAATGTTGCTAGGAAATTTGGACAGATACATGCAAAAAAATGAAACTAGATCACCAACTTACACCATACACAAAAACAAACTCAAAATGGCTCAAGGGCTTGAATATAAGACAAGAAACCATAAAAATCCTACAAGACTCCATAGGCAGCAAAATAGCAGATATATGTCACAGCAATATCTTTACAGACACAGCTTCCTAGGGCAATGGAGACTAAGGAGAAAAACAAATGGGACTACATAAAAATAAAAAGCTTCTGCACAACAAAACAATAAGAAAGCCCACTGCATGGGAGAACATATTTGCCAATGGTATTTCAGATCAGGGCTTAATCTCTAAAATTTACAAAGAACTCATACAACTTAACAAAAGGAAGATAAATGATCCAATCAAAAATGGTCAAAGGATCTAAATAGACACTTTTGAAAGAAGCCCAGAGACATATGAAAATGTGTTCCAAGTCACTAATCATCTGAGAGATGCAAATCAAAACAACTATGAGATACCATCTCACACCAGTCAGAATGGTAATCATCAACAAATCAACAAATGCAAGTGCTGGAGAGGATGTGGAGATAAAGGAACCCTCCTACACTCCTGGTGGGAATGCAGACTAATGCAGCCAGTGTGGAAGACAGTATGGAGTTCCCTCAAAAAGTTAAAAATGGAACTCCCATTTGACCCTGTAATACCACTCCTAGGCCTGTATCCCAAGAAACCAGAAAGATCGATCAGAAAGGACAAATGCACCCCTATGTTCATAGCAGCACAATTTACAATAGCTAAGATTTGGAAACAGCCTAAGTACCCAGCAGCAGATCAGTGGATTAAAAAAACTATTGTAGCTGAAACTGGTTTGGCTCAGTGGATAGAGCGTTGGCCTGCAGACTGAAGGGTCCCAGGTTCAGTTCTGGTCAAGGGCATGTACGTTCCTTGCAGGCACATCCCCAGTGGTGAGTGTGCAGAAGGATCGATGTTTCTCTCTCGTAGATGTTTCTAACTCTCTCCCTCTCCCTTCCTCTCAGTAAAAAATCAATAAAATATATTAAAATAAATTTTAGAGAATTAAAAAGCTATTGTACATCTATACAATGGAATACCATGCCACTATAAAAAAAAAATGAACTTTTAACATTTGCAACAACATGGATGGAACTGGAGAATATTATGCTAAGTGAAATAAGCCAGTCGGGGAAAGATAAATATCACATGATCTCACTCATATGTGGGATATAATGATCAACATAATTTGATGAATTAGAATAAATCAATTTACAGACAAATGATAGGTGAGGGGGAGGTTAGAGAGCAACCAAAGGACTTGTATGCATGCATATTATCATAACCAATGGTCACAGACACTGGGGCGGTGGAAGCTTCCCGGGGGTTGGAACGGCTCCAGGGTGTGTGTGTGGGGGGGAGTGTCAATTGGGGTAAAAGGAGACATATGTAAAACTTTAGACAATTAAAAAAAAAAATGTCCATGGAATCACATCTAAATTTTGCACTAAACAATTTAGTACTCTGGAACATAATCTAGTATCACTGAAAAGTAAAACAATATTTAACAAGGTATTTGTTCCATTTTGAAGATATTTAAAATAGCATGTAATACATATTTTCTTTCATAGATATTATATTATAGTATGTTCTGTTGTAAAATAAAAATTAATAAAGAAATAGTTCCCCCTAAGGAAGTTCTTATGTAACATTATACTTAAGAAATCTCACTCCCATTTTTAATAATTATTCTCATTGTTATAAATAAGAATCAACCTATATATTTCCATTTCTTTTAAATCCAGCCTATTATATGTGGCACCAGCACTTATTCATTGTTTTACCTTTGGCATATTTCTTCAGGTATCTGAATCTCAGTTTCACATTCTCAGATTGGTAAATATTTTTAAATGTTGGACGATACCAAGTGTTAATAAGAACAATGCAAACTCTCTTACACTGCAGGAGAGAATTTTAATTGATCAGACACTTTGGAGAGTAATTTGGCATTATCTTGTAAAGTTGAACACGTATACCTTACAACTCACAATTCCCATCCTAGAAGTATATCCTATAGAAATCCTTGGGACAACATATGAGCAGTTAGCATATAATAGGTGCTTAATGAATAATGTTTACTATTAATATTTATGAGCCATTTAAAATGGTTTATTACACTAATATAATAAGTCTAATAAGTCTATCTAGAACCAGCAATGTTGAAACGAGGAAAACAAATCTTGATCACCATGCAGGATGTTTGTTTTAAAGTAATGTCTATAGTTAAGTAGTTACTACAGTAATGTAGCAATGTAGTTATTAAAATTTATGCATGGATCCCCCTACATTCTTGCTAGACCTAAAATAAATTATCCACCTCAATATATTCTCAATGGTATTCAAGTGTTTACAATAAAAGCAATATAGGTGAATGTTTCCTCTGTACAGCATAAAATAAAGATTTTATAATAACTAATAAGGAATTAACTGATTATAACATGAATAATTACATTCTCATGGTTCCTCTCCTTATTTGCATACTTCAAGAGCCTTTGGCCTGCTTGGTGTGGCTCAGTGGCTGAGATGACTGGTTCCATTCTGGTCAGGGTACATGCCTGGGTTGTGGGCTTAATCCCCATTGGTGGCATGTAGGAGGTAGCTGGTCAAAGTTTATCTCTATCCCTTCCCCTTGAGTATCTTTGGCTATTTGTGACCTGTTATTCTTCCAAATAGGGGTGTCTGCTTTGTGCAACAAGGGGATTTTATTAGACGTTCCGTCTTGGGGACATGGGAAGTGCTAGACTTTTTTGACTTCTCTATGCAGTGGTAAGAGCAGTGAATCACCAGTTCAGTAGAAACCTTCAGTGGGAATGCTATGATGATGCTTATCTTCTAGACTTCCTACTTTCAATTAAAAAAAATTCTTTGGATTCTTTCTATCTGTGTCATTATAAGAGTGCATTCATAAAGATCATTTGGTCCTATTTTACCCAAGTTTTTATCTGTTTTCCAATAGGAGAGTTATTCATACTACCTATTCTATCACATTGTCAGAAGCAGAATTCTTCATCTGAATTTTATAAGTACAGAACTAATCATTCTGATAAAATAGCCATCAAAACAATATTCTCTTATCTCACATTGACCTAACCTCTTCAATTTAGCAATTCTTAGTGATTTATTAGGATTATTTGAAAATTTATTTTATTGGAATTCTTTAGATGTGAACCTGTGATCATCAGTGCAACTATACATTCTCTTGTCTTGTCTGTTTAGATGCTATGACTCAGAGCTGCCATAAGCAAGTCATGATAAATCAATGCTTGCAGCACTAGAGTCTCACAGTCTAATGCCTGATTCTACTCATTCTTCTCCATTAGAACTCTAAATTCTGATTCTGTACAACTGAATCAAGGCAATCAAGAATTCCAAATAGCATTCTAAAGTCATGTGACCAGATTCATATTTAAAAGTCTTAGTTATTAGATCTTACCCTCTATTTTATGACTATGTGCATTATTTCACAGTAAAAAAAAAAACTAACACACCCACGTATCTGCGTAAAAAAACATTTTCTCTATTGACTCAAATACCAAAATGGTCAAATGAGATAATGTGGAGTTAGAAGGGACCTTTCAAAGGTTTCTTAACCCAATCTGTGGCCCTAAAGCAAAAACACCTTATACCATCCTTAACAGAAAGATATCGTATCTGTTTCCTGGTACTTTTCAATCAAATATCATCTAAAAATGCCCAATACCTTGTTATTTCTAAAAATAATAATAATAATAATAATAATAATAACAACAACAACAACAACAACAACAACTTGGTATACCACAGTATCAAGACCGATAATTTTGCTTTATTTATTCTTTAAAATACTTATTGAGAGCCTATTATGTGCCTGGTATTCTCTCACTTAACTCTGTGATAACACTTAAATTTTATTTTCTAATGAAAAAAAAAAGCCAATCTAAAAGTCAAACTAACTTTTCCAAAACTGTGATGCTGGTCCTTTGAGCTGTCACAAGCCCTGCATTTCTCAGGCCATGCTGAAAAGATCATTGCTTCATCAGCAGACCAAACTGGAATAATACAGAATTTAATTTGGAGTCCATGGAGCAATTAACTGCTAAAGCAGACATGCCACAGGGAGCTCTCTCAACCTCAAAGACTTAATTAGAAAACATGTCAGCTAAAATAACCAACTTAGATGGTTGGATGGAAGAATCTGATAGCATAAATGTGAATTGAAAGAACTGTTAAAAATATGTTTAGATATGTACTCAAAACATTTATAAAAACATATTGATTTTAGAATGAAATCTAACAGCTCTCTAAAAAATCTAAATAAAAAAACTTCAACCTGCTCAAATAGAGGGAAACTCCAGATATATATATAAAAATACAAGTTAAAGTATTCCAGTCAAAGGTCTAAACTAGGGGTGTCGAACTCAAACAGAGAAGGGGCCAAAATCTAAAATCCAGCCTAAATTGCAGGCCGAATGGTTTACTGAACAGTCATAAACTGTCATTGTGATGGAAACGCAGCGGAGTGCAGTGATGACAGCGCAGTGCGGGCCACATTGCAAGGCCTGGCGGGACGGATTTGGCCCGCGGGCCTTGTGTTTGACACATGTGGTCTAAACTAATTATAATTTGTTAAAAAAAAAAAATTATTACAGTGTCCTACAAAAGTTGGTAAAGAGCAGTTATATCAACCCCTACTCCTAAAAGCCTAAATAATGCCACTAAAAGCATATTCATACTATTTTATATATACTAGAGGCCCGGTGCACAGCAGGGGGGGAAGGAGGGGCAGTGAGGGGAGGAAGTGTCCTCTCAGCCCAGCCTGCACCCTCTCTAATCCAGGACCCTTTGGCGGATATCCATCTGACAGTTTAGGCCCGATCCCAGGGACATCCTTCTCACAATCCTGGACTGCTGGCCCAAGCTGCTCACCAGCTTGCCTGCCAGCCTGATCACCCCTAACTGCCTCTGCCTGCTGGCCTGGCTGCCCCCAACTGCCCCCTCTGCCGCCCTGGTCATCCCATGCAGCCTACTGTTTGGTCGTAAGGTCGCCCCTCACTAACCCCCCTGCTGGCCTGGTCTCCCCACTCAGCCTGCTGCTCAGTCATTTGGTCGCCCCTCCCTAACCCCCTATCGGCGTGGTTGCCCCATGTAGCCTGCTGCTTGGTCATTTGGTAAGCCCTCTGCCAGTCTGGTCGCCCCACACAGACTGTTCAGTCGTCTGTTCAGTTGCTATGGTGGCTTTGGCTTTTATATAGATATTTTTTAACCTTAACCAGGAAATACACTATCAGAATTTTCCAATAGTTTTTAGTAGATGTTCTAAGGCAGTGGTCGGCAAACTCATTAGTCAACAGAGCCAAATATCAACAGTACAACGATCGAAATTTCTTCTGAGCCGAAAACCAAATTCTGCACATGGGCCACGAAGTTTCAATCACACTGTACATGCGCACCCACGCATGGTATTTTGTGGAAGAGCCACACTCAAGGAGCCAAAGAGCTACATGTGCCTCTCGAGCTGCAGTTTGCCGACCACAATCCTAGACCGCTGGCTCCTAATCGCTCACCTGCCTGCCTAGTCACCCCTCACTGTCCCCCTGCCAGCCTACTAACCCCCTACAGTCCCCTTGCCGGCCTGGTTACCCCCAACTGCTTCCCCTGCCAGCCTAGTCATCCCTCATGGCTCCCCCATCGGCCTTGTTGCCACACACAGCCTGCTTGTTCAGTCGTTTGCTCATCCCTTACTAACCCCCCTGCCGGCCTGGCCCTAGGCAGCCATCTTGTGAGGGTGTTACAGTCAACTTGCATATTACATCTTTATTATTTAGGATTTTAGCAGCTCATTCGGCCAACTCCAAACTTATATGAAGGGTACAAGTAAAATACCATTGTTAGAATGCATTCATATTTTTTCCCCCTGCATTTCCAGGTTCCAGGGCCATGGAACACAGTTTTCACAAATGCTTACTTGCTTTTGAACCAAGAAGATTCGATGTTTTTTAAAAAGTTATTGGCCCTCAGCCCAGCTAGCATGGCTCAGTGGTTGAACATTAACCTATAAACCAGGAGGCCATGGTTACCGTAGATTTCGGGGGTGAGGGGGGATTAGGGCACATGCCTGGATTACAGGCTCGATCCCCAGTAAGGGGCATGCAAGAGGCAGCCAATCAATGATTCTCTCATTGATATTTCTTTCTCTCTCTCTCTCTCTCTTCCTCCATCCTCCCTCCCTCTTCCCTCCCTCTACATTCCTCTCTGAAACCACTAAAAATATATTTTAATAAAAATTATTGGCCCCCCACAGGTAACTAAAAGAGTATGAAGCGTGAGGGTAAAGAGGTATATAGGTCCTTGTATTGATGCACCAACTTCATAGCTTCCATTATAATTAAATACTTAAATATTTTTGTAGTGTTGAGCTTGCTTCAGGGCAAGTTGTAGGATCTTATTTCTTCAGATTAAAAAAAAAAAATCCAAAAACACACAAACCATATAGATAATTACCATAACTTTCTGTGATGTCTTAGGTACAGCCTTGCCTAAGAGCAGAAAGATGGGCAGGTGATTTCTTAAAGTGCTTTTCAGCTCCAGGGTGATCAAAATGTCTTAAAATTTCTGAAGTTGAAAAGTCATAATTAACCATTTAAAGCTGAACAATCATATACAGTTACAGCATACTTTCCTATAATATAGTGCAAGAAAAGAGGTAACATCAACTAATGTTTCAGCTAAAATTCAGTAAATATTGTTAAAATGCAAGAGTCAACACCTCAAATTACTACCATTTCAAATAAATACTTTATCTGGTTTTAGGAAACTTTTTCAAGAAGCAATTATAGATAACACATGGTTTGTGTAGTATACTTTCTATGCAGTTCTCTATAAAAATTGCATAATCTTACTAATCCTAATCACTTATAGATTTCTTTTCTTTAAAGAATAATAATATGAAAGCTTGAAAACTATTTCTTATCTATAGAACTAGAGAGACCATGTGATATAACATCACTTGGCATCTTTTCCTGTGGTAGAAATCATTAAACATTTCTTACATCATGGATTTCTATAATTCTAGCCACTGCTTAAGACAGATCAATAATAGCACAACTAACTATAATACAATGACAACATACCATGTGTTGAGCACTGTTCTAAACAAATGTTAATACTTTTTGTAGTGTTGACTACACAGGCTTATATGTTGACTAGGATTATTCTCATTTTAGAGATAAGTAAACTGATGTTCATCAGTTTTCCCAGGACTACACAGCTAAGAATGTCCAAGTCTTAACCACTACACTAAAATGCCTCTAAAGAGACAGTTAACTGACTACACCTGGAAAGAAGAGGTGAGATTTTCACAGAAATCCATTATTTTATGAAACAAATAATTGCTTTCAATTTCATTTACATCTTTTTCTTTATTTTCATATATTTCAAATACTATAGAAAAATTATTGATGTTCACAGCATTTGATATTTGATGTTTCACAGCACTTAAAAGATAATGACCATTTTTACCATTTGTTTAGAGACCTACTTTGGGATCATTATTTATTTGACCTTAACTAACATCTTGTTAAATGGTAGGGCTGCTGCTATTACCATTGTTTACAGATGACTATGAAAATTTAGGCCTAGAAACTTTAAAATGCTGCAAGTTTATCAAGACATATCATCAGTTCTACCACTGCAATGGTTTCTGGTTTTGTTTTTGTAAGGCAGATGGGAGGACAAAAGAGTTCATATATAGATATCCTCCAACCACTATTAAAAAGGCAAAAGATTTGCCTATAAGCAAAAGGATTTGTGTTGAAGTTAAATGAAATTATCTTAGTTGGCCCTTCACATACCACAACAGCATACTTAGCAGGCATGCTTTTGCTTATTCATTTATATATCAGCAAAGCTAGGTATCTTAAAGGTAGTATCTGGGATACTAAAGGCTTAACTATTCAGGTTAACTATTGACAAAGATGTCTATTTGATTCTTTTTGCTTTTATGCAATCACTGTCATTCTATGGGAATTTAGTATTCTGCCAATCAAACTGTGTCCGTAGGGCTAAGATGTTTCTGGTATGGTGCCCAGTATGCTATTGGTGCTCAAATTATAACACAAGCAACAACAACTAGCACCAATTTACTGCATGCAAAGTGATCTGACACAAAACCCATGCATAGCTAAGAGTCAGAAGAATTATAAGCAGTATTTGAACACTTTTTTAAAAATAAACAAAAATTTGCTCTGGCCAATATGGCTCAGTTGGTTGGGTGTCATCCCATACACCAAAGGGTTGATGGTTTGATTCCTAGTCAGGGAACATGCTGAGGTTGCAGGCTCAATAGTGTAGGCAGTGGTTGATGGATGTTTGCTCTCACATAGATGTTTCTCTCCATCTCTCCCTTCCTCACTTTCTAGAAGTCAATAAAAATCTTTAAAAAATAAAATATCAGACCTCTGTCATAGAAATAATTTTACTGATACTATTCCTAAGTCCGTGGTCGGCAAACTGCGGTTCGCGAGCCACATGCGGCTCTTTGAGCCTTGAGTGTAGCTCTTCCACAAAATACCATGGCCTGGGCGAGTCTATTTTTAAAAAGTGGCATTAAAATAAGTTGAAGTTTAAAAAATTTGGCTCTCAAAAGAAATTTCAATCATTGTACTGTTGATATTTGGCTCTGCTGACTAATGAGTTTGCCAACCACTGTCCTAAAGCAATAAAAACTAAGGAGAAAATAAACAAATGAGACTACATCAAAATAAAAAGCTTCTGCACAGCAAAAGAAACCATCAATAAAACAACAAGAAGCCCACTGCACGGGAGAACATATTTGCCAATGTTATATCCAATAAGGGCCTAATCTCCAAAATTTATAGAGAACTCATACAACTTAACAAACAAAAAAAATAAAAAAAATAAAAAAAAGATAAACAATCCAATCAAAAAATGGGCAAAGGACTTAAATAGAAACCTTTTGAAAATGGACATACAAAAGGCCAAGTGACATATGAAAACATGCTCTAAGTCACTAGTCTTCCAAGAGATGCAAATCAAAACAACAATGAGGTACCATCTCACACATGTCAGATGGCTATCATCAACAAATCAACAAATGACAAGTGCTAGTGAGGATGTGGAGAAAAAGGAACCCTTGTGTACTACTGCTGGAATGCAGGTTGGTGCAGTCACTGTGGAAAATAGTATGGAATTTCCTAAAAAAATTAAAAATGGAACTTCCATTTGACCCAGTGATCCCATTTCTAGGAATATATTCCAAGAAACCAAAAACACCAATCAGCAAGAACATATGCACCCCTATGTTCATAGCAGCACAATTTATAAGAGCTAAGATTTGGAAACAGTCCAAATGCCCATCAGCAGATTAGTAGGTTAGAAAATTATGGTACATCTACACAATGGGATACTATGCTGCTGTAAAAAAGAAAGAACTCTTACCATTCTCAACAGCATGGATGGATCTAGAGAGCATTATGCTAAGCAAAATAAGCCAATCAGAGAACAATAAATATCACATGATTTCACTTATTGTTGAAATATAATGAACAACATAAACTGATGAACAAAAATAGATACAGAGACAGAGAAGCATCAAACAGACTGTCAAACTTCAGTGGGAAGGTTTGCGGGGACCTGGGGGGGGTGGGGGGGGAGTAAGAGATCAACCAAAGGACTCATATGCATGCATATAAGCACAACACAGACACTAGAGGGGTGAGGGCATGTGCTGGGGGGGTGAGGGTGGCCAGGGAGAGGTAAATGGGGGGGAAAGGAGACATATGTAATACTATATCAAATACTATAAACAATAAAAATAAATAAACAATCAAAAGCCCTGCCCAGTCTGGCTCAGTGGATAGAGCGCCAGCCTGTGGACCAAAGGGTTCCAGGTTCAATTCCAGTCAAATGCATGTACCTCAGTTGCAGGCTCCTCCCAGCCCGGGCCCTGGTCAGGGCTCTTGCAGGAAGCAACCAATCGATGTGTTTCTCTCACATTAATATTTCTCTGTCTTTCCTTTTCTCTTGCACATACTCTAAAAATCAATGTTAAAAGATCCTTTGGTGAGGATTAAAAAATAAAAGAACAAAGACTTGTATAAGATTTTTACATGTTCATATTTTAGCAATCAGAATATGTTTTTGCATAGGACAAAAAAAGAATGATTATTTAGTTATGTTTTCCTAAATATATATTTCTAAGAAGAGAATAGTGTCCTTTCACAGGACCCCTAGTGTCATAGGAGCTAGGGAAGATAAAAGCAGTGTACCTCTATTCACTAGGTTTTTTTAAAAAGCTTGTGTGTGTGTGTGTGTGTGTGTTTTGGAGAGGGGGGGTCGGAAAGGATGGAGAACTTAGAAGACAAAGGAAAAGATCTGCCTCTGCCTGTGCTTACAAATTAGAATAAAGTCAGAAGTAATAAAAAGAGGTGTTCAAGAAAGAAAAAATTTGAACTTCATTAAACCCATAACAAACCACACAATTATTGGGTTTTATTTACAGGGTTTGTGAGAGTATCAAATAATATGAAATGCATTAAAGTGCTTTGTAAATGGTAGGTGCTATAAAATTCAAGTATTAAACTGCATTGAAATTCTGAATAAAACCCATGATTCATTTGTTATTAAAACTTTACATTTAAAAACTCTAAGAAAAATTCTAAGTTTTATGTGGGGAGAAACAATGATATATTATAGTACAAATTTTACAGTGCATGTCTTATATACTTAAAAACTATTAATGTATATGCTTAAATGAAAAGAACAAGATATCAAATATTATTATTCTGTTCTTGCTGTGTATTAAAAAGTGATATGTATAAATCTGGAGATATATTATATACATAGGGATCTAAAAGTAAGTTCTCTGAGGAAAAGAAAATATAAACAAAGTAGGGAGATAGAATTATTTTTTATTCTATTGGTTTTTTATAAAAACTTTAGCTATCTATTACTTTTCATATAAAAATTAATTTTAGGAGCTAATAACAAAAGAAGTAGCTGGTTTGGTTCAGTGATTAAGAGTGACAGCCCATGGGTTAAATTCTGGTCTAATGCACATACTTCAGATCCTTAGTCCCGTCAGGTCAGGGCATGTGCAGGAAGCAACCAATCTATGTGTCTCTCTCACATCAATGTTCTCTCTCTGTCTCTCCCCCTCCCTTCCACTAGCTAAAAAAAAAACAAAACACAAGGAGGGGGTGGAATATTCTCTGGTGAGAATTAACAACAACAAAAATAGTGGGAAATTTTTACTTCCTATTTCCTATTGAAAGCTTAGTAAAATACAATAAATAATCTTATCTAATAAAGAGGAAATAAGCTAATTGACCATCACTCCATCACAAAAATGGCTGCACCCACAGCTGAGGCCAAGTTCCCATAAGAAGCCTTAATGAGTAATCAGCAGAGACCTGTGGCTATCCCCTCCCTCATCCCTGGGGGGCTTGACAGGGGACCTCAGGCCATACCCCTCACCTAGCAGGGCTTGACGGGGGACATCAAGGTGCACTTCCCATCCTGGTGCTGGGCTAGGGGACCTTAGGCTGCTCCCCCCACCAGGCTGGGGGACCTCAGGCTATGCCTCCTGCCTTGGCAGGGGGGGTAAGGGGGGGCCTCAGACCCCACCCCCGCCTGATGAGGCTTGACAGGGGACTTCAGGCTGCATCCCCCGCCCCCCCCCCACCCCCCCGCCCCAGCACTGGGCCAGAGGACCTGACGCTGTGCCCCCTGCCTGGCTGAGCCAAGAAGGGGCAGAAGGGTGAAAAAGATTGGCATTTCAGAATGAATTATTTCATTTACATTATTTTAAGAGTCTTTGAGAAGAATGCTAGACTCTTAGAAATCCATCAAGTCAAATTCATAACATGCCTGCTCTTTTTTTTCTTTTTTTAAAATCAAAATCCTTATGTCCAGCTATTATCTACTAGGGCAAGGGTTAAAAAACAATAACTAACAAACTTCTTACAAGAGCCATTGACTCACAAATGGGAAAAATTGAAATGAAATACAATCACTTGGGGTTACATAGATATTTTAAAAATAAATTTTGCATATTTTTAAAAGAAAAATATATGATTTCCCTAATCTGAATCGACAGCTCATCCAAACTTTAATACCAAATAGGGGAACAGAATAGATTTTAACAAGGAAAAAAAGTGGAAAGGAATCAGAGAGCAGATGAGATGGGCTTGACAGTAAGTTTTTGAAGTGGTGGGAACAATGGTGAGCACAATGGTGGAACTGTACTAATCCCTTGAGAAACTATTAAGGAAGGATGTGGTTTTTTAAAAATGATAGGGAATGACTATATGCATTTCTGAAATGCTGCTAGCCAGGAATGTGCAATTTGAACTGGAGATTCAATAAATGTTGTCTGAAGTTGACAACATTTGAAATAGAGTACAAGTATAGCCTATGGAACTAGAATCATGAAAGAACCAACCACCAGAAGAACGAGAATCTAGAGCAGTTAAAAGAGGCTGCCTTTTGGAGAGGGTTGAAGATAGGAAGGGAAGGGGCAGAAGGATGTTGATTTTCATTAAAAGGTTTTCTATACTGTTTGATTTGTTACCAACTACCTATAATTAAAAAAATAAAAACAAAAAAAATTAAACTCATAAATTAGAAGGTCCTGACCTGTATTAAAAGTTTCTTCTTCACCGAAACCGGTTTGGCTCGGTGGTAGAGCGTTGGTCTGTGGACTGAGGGTTCCCAGGTTCGATTCCGGTCAAGAGCATGTACATTGGTTGCAGGCACATCCCCGGTGTGGGGGTGTGCAGGAGGCAGCTGGTCGATGTTTCTCTCTCATTGACGTTTCTAGCTCTCTATTCCTCTCCCTTCCTCTCTGTAAAAAAATCAATAAAATATATTTAAAAGTTTCTTCTTCTTAAAAAAATAAATTAAAAAAAATATATATATATACATATTTCCCCCCCCCCCCCCAAATTCCATCAAAAGGTTCTTGTCAAAAACAGATTTGATTTCCCCCCCTGTGTATACACACATTAGTTACGGATGATTAACAAAGCATTCATTCTTCTATTTGCTTTGGCTAAGAACTGACTTGTGTTAGTGTTAAGGAAATATTTCACTTCACATGGAGAAGATATTAAATGTTGCTTATTTAAATATACATATGGTAAAAGAAAGGGTTTATACATGTTTTGGGCTCACAAACAATAAATGCATTTAAGTAAATGAAAGTGCAGACTTGATCCACCTTAGAAACTAGAAAAAAATACTATGTACTTTTTCTTTCCTTATTCAAAATAGGCTTTGTGAACTTATCTATTTAGCATTTTAATTTTGGTGAAGTGGTAAAAAATTTAACTGAATAAGATTTGAAATCACAATTATTTTCTTTAATTTTTATACATGCAGAGACTTTTAAAAATACCTTTTAAAGAAATTGAGTAAAAAGTAGCTATTCTGTAAAATCAGATTCTCAAGTTTAGGGTATCTAAAAATAAATACCTAATTTAGTCTCACAAATATACACTTAAAGTGTCTTTACTTTTCAGATGTACAATGTTTAAAACATAATATTCATTTGGAAGAAAATTTTTCTTACTATAGAAACACATATGAAGAAACAATGAGATATGCAAATTTATCCTAATTTTTGTAAAATCACTTTTCTTTTTTAAAAATATATTTTATTGATTTTTTACAGAGAGAAAGGGAGAGAGGTAGAGAGCTAGAAATGTCTATGAGAGAGAAACATCGAACAGCTGCCTCTTGCACACCCCCTACCGGGAATGTGCCCACAACCAACGTACATGCCCCTGACCGGAATCGAACCTGGGACCTTTTAGTCCGCAGACCGACGCTCTACCACTGAGCCAAACCGGTTTCGGCTGTAAAATCACTTTTCTAAAATAAAATTACACTTTATCCAGTCAACAAGAAACAATTATAGCAATTTAGTTTTTTGGAACAACCTGTTTGATTTAAAGAAAAGGTAGTCAAAACCAGTAATATGATTTATACTATACTATGACTGACTTTGAATAGATTCTCAAAGCATTTCTATAAAAGCCTGAAAATGACAAAGGTATAATATACATTTTAAAATAAGAAATGTAATAACACCAATTAAGAATTTTATCTATTCTATGTAATGAAACAAAAAATAACCTAAATCAATTTTTATTAAAATGACCAGAGGCACAAATTTCTTGAGTGCAGGGCGAGGGGGGTGGTCCAATCCGGGACCCCTCAGGGGATGTCCCTCTCACAATCCGGGACCACTGGCTCCTAACTGCTCACCTGCCTGCCTGCCGGATCATCCCTAACTGTCCCCCCACCTGATGACCTAGTCACCCCCAACTGCCCCCCCCCCTTCCGGCCTGGTTACCCCTCACTGTTCTCCCTGCCAACCTGGTCGCCCCACACAGCTTGCTTGTTCAGTTGTTTGCTCATCCCTCACTAACACCCTGCCGACCTGGTCGCCCCATGCAGCCTGCTGCTCAGTAGTTTGGTTGGCCTTTACTAACCCCCCTGCAGGCCTGGTCAAACCACGCAGCCTGTTCGATCATCTGTTTGGTTGTTTCGGTTGCAACCCTCACTTAGGATTTTATATGTATAGATGGGATTATGAATAATTTTTCATTTTAAAATATTTCTAATATTGTCATTTTGTTGGATGTGTAATACATATACAGTTTTTAAAAGATCCACTAAGCTCTTAAAGGAGCCTAAAGAACAAAAAAGTTATATATATTAATTTTATTAGTACATTATTCCAAACACATCTGACTCAGACTCTATAACAGATGTCTTCTTTCTGCACGAAACTAAAAATTCTTCAGGTAGCTGGGCTTAAAATTTTTACTACAAGTTTATTAAAAATGAACTTGGATATTTATAAGTGCATAAAATCTTGCAGTATGTCTGTTTAAGAAAAAATGCTCCCCACCCTTAGGTAGCTGCCTAAGATCAACAGGCAAAGAGAAGACTATCCATGAAAAGTTAAATAACAGGTTATGATAAAATTAAAAGAAAATCCACAAGCTTAATATGTAAATCAGTGACAAATCATTTTTCAAACACTCATGGAGGGACCACTTACTTTGTGTAAAACATAATTCTAAAATGTGGAAATCAGTGGTATTTACTTACATTTCCATCACTCCAAAAACAAGCAAAAAAATGGATGTTTAAAAACTGAGAAAAGAATCTGAACCACTAATCTATCTGAACTGTGTGACACTACAGGCTTACAGGGACAGAGCTCATGTTAAAGTATAATCATTCGGTAGTTCACGTTGCTGGAAATACATGCCCAATGCTTTAAATTGGTTTAAACAGCAGTATATGCAGCTCTCTTTAATTAACTGTAGCAACTGACATACCTAAAAAGCAAAGATCTGAAATCATGTGCTGTAAAGTGTACTTGTAAGCCAATATTAATCTCTAAGTTTAACCCATTTATAGTAGTATCCAATGCTGTATCTAGACTGTAAGGAGAAGGCTGAGTATATATTACACAATCACATTCAGAAATCCTGAGACAAAAGTGCTTTATGGCAATAGTTAGCAATATGCAGAGAATAAGCATTGCTGCTGAGTATTATTTTTTGAATGACAGGACAGATATACATTCACATGAAAAATAACCCATTTTAAAGCAATCTCTAGTTTAGATATCTAAACTACCATTATAAATATTATTGGAAATCATCTGGTTACTATTCTTGATCAAATAATATTTCCAAAGTTCTTTATTTTAATAATGTAAGTATAAAACAATATATTTTAATCATCTTATAAAGACAACTTAAAATGGCTATTTGTCTATATATATTAAAATGTCATAAAAAATCCACCTCTTATTAAAAAAAAATGGGCAACGGACCTAAATAGATATTTTTCAAAAGAGGCATAAAGAAGGCCAACATACATTTGAAAACATGCTCAAAGTCACTAGTCATCCGAGAGATGCAAATCAAAACGACAATGAGGTATCATTTCACACCTGTCAGAAAGGCTATCATCAGCAAATCAACAAATAACAAGTGCTGAAGAGAATGAGGAAAAAAAGGGACCCTCGTGCACTGCTAATGGGAATCCAGACTGGCACAGCCACTGTGGAGAACAGTATGGAGTTCCTTTAAAAAACTAAAAATGGAACTCCCATTTGACCCAGTAATACTACTCCCAGGACTGTATCCTAAGAAACCAGAAAGACCAATCAGAAAGGATATGTGCACCCCTATGTTCATAGCACCACAATTTACAATAGCTAAGATTTGGAAATAGCCTAAGTGCCCATCAGCAGATGAGTGGATAAGAGGGGATAAGGACACATATGTAATACCTTAATCAATAAAGAAAATAAATGAATAAAAAAGCTTAAAACTATAAATTTTTGTCTAAAAAATTTATTTTTACAAAGTTTACACTCAGATATTTTCACAAAAATATAAAATTTACATTTTTATATTGATCATCTTTTTTTTTTTAATTGATTTTTCACAGAGAGGAAAAGAGAGAGACAGAGAGCTAGAAACATCGATGAGAGAGAAACATCGACCAGCTGCCTCCTGCACACCCCCTACCAGGGATGTGCCCGCAACCAATGTACATGCCCCTGACCGGAATCAAACCTTCAGTCCGCAGACCAACACTCTACCACTGAGCCAAACCGGTTTCGGCTATATTGATCATCTTTTTTAAATGAAACTAAAGCATTTCATTCATTATATTATTCAATATATATTTGTTAAAATTTTTAGCAAATTAAGTGAGTTTGTGAGCTTTAGTATGTGGCAAGTATATATGCATGATCTGAAGCAGATGATCTTGTGCACTGAATTTAAATGAATAATCCAGGTGTGGCTGCTGAAAATTTCAGCCTTGTTTTGTTTTCATTATTATCAAAAAATCTATCTTAGTGAAATTGATCTTTACCTAATAAACCTGATTACAAATATTTTTCATATAATAAATTTCAGTTTTCTAAAACAGCTGAATTATGTTTTATTTAAAGAATTATGAAAACCAAATACTTAATATTGTGTTATCACATAAATGCAAATACTGTACGTTGGTTGATAAAAGAATAGAGCAGGGGTGAAGAAAATGAATGGATATAATTTACTACTAATTAGCAATATGACCTTGGGCTAGTTTATGTATCATGATGCCCTCAGTTTCTTTATCTATAAAATGAGGGTAGAGAACTTTATGATTTCTAAACCTCCTTTCACTTCTAAATTTCTATTATTTGATTATTTGAATTAAGAAACCCATATCTACCTTAAGAAACTAGCTTCTAAAATTATAAAATAACATAATGGTGGGTTTTAACTTAAACAACAAAAATATTACAATACTAATTTGAAACATATTAACTATCAGAAAGCAATGCTTTCAAGATAAACTAAACAAAAGCAGGAACAACAACTGCATGTATATGTGCTCTTTTATGATGATGGTATGAACAATGAAGTCTGCAAAACAGGACACTTCGTTTATGGGTACCACTTGCAGAAATATTTAATTTACCTACAAAGCTAGAAACTATTGACAAGTAATGAGAATTCAGCTGAAATATTTTACATCTTACTTTTGAAATGGAGTTCTGTTATACTCTATACAACTTACATGTAGAAACTAAAATGAGTTAAAATGATCATTAAAACTGCATAGGAAAACAGCCATATATCTTTTAACACATTACCAGTCACATAATACTTATATGAATTAACACTATTTTCTCTAAAATTGTGAAATTCTCTAAAGGCTTAATGTATAAACATGTCACCAACAAGCACCTGACTAATAAAATACAACTTTACATGAAGGCAAACACTTTACTTCCTATTATTAATCTGATATATAATAGGTGTTACTGGAATTCAATTTTTCTTTCAAAGGTGTGTGGTGTTTTTTTTTTTGTTTGTTTCTTTTTGTTTTTCAAAGAATATCCAACCACCCACACATTATTTAAAAAACAAAAGAAAAAATTTAAAAACACACACATACACACACACAAAAAACACACCTTTGTGCTAGAAATTGTCTCAGCACTATATTTTGACATTTTTAGCAACTTGACAAACCACCCTGTTTGCTTTCTTCTGCCAATACAAATCAAGCCAAGGAAAAATTTCTTCACTTATTTCAGTCAATGTCAAAAAACACACTATGTCAGGGTAAAGGTCATTCATCAATAATGCGCCCTACTGCTTCAGTTGAAATAAAATGTTCCTCTGGGCCATGTTTCAAAGCCTCGCCCACTGAAACCTATTTAATAAGACCTATAAAACTAGGAGGATGTGGGAAGATCAAGAAATATAAAATACACTTTTCCCATCAAACTTTGTTCGCCAACATCCTATAGCAAATTAACGAAGGCATGCAAAGGGTGTTTTTTTCCCCTTCTAATAGTTTTTATAATCTCATCTTTTTAAAAATGTGCAGGAGTGCCACCCTACAGGCACCTGTGACAGCATCACGAGGTTTTGGATGTAGTGTAGGTGGTTGGATAAAGTTGGACATTGACCAGCTTCGTGTATGTGAAAGGCACCAGGCTGGAACACCATATTTGGCAACTGGGTATGAGACTGCCAGTGCAGTGGGTTGGAAGATGCATGCATTGGCACTGTGTGGAACTAGCAGGCGTTGTAAAAGGTTACTGCAGTCTTGACTTTGGCAGCTGTCTTCTTCAGGTGATCATGAAAAGTTAAGAGTGAGGTTCAGAGTCACACGTATGAAGATCAGAAATGCCTCTCCTTTATAACATTAGGTTGAGAAAGTGTCACATTTTATTTTTTATAATCCTCAGATTTTCATTGATTTTCAGAGAGAGGGAAAGACAGAGAGAAACACGGATGTGAGAGAAACACATCACTTGGTTGCCTCCTGCACAAGCCCTGACCAGGGCCCAGGCTGGGGGAGGAGCCTGCTGTCTCATTAGAACACTTTTATTGATGGCACTAAGTACTACTCTTATGCTATCCTTGACTCAAAGCAGTGCCTTAAACATCACAACCTCTGGTCTTCAAAGATGTGATTCTGGGTCCCACTCCTAACCTTTCAAGATCACTTAAAGAGAGCTGTCAAAATCAAGCTATTTCCATAGCTCATCTTCTTTTCACAGTGATCTCTCCCACCTTCTTTCCCCACCACTACAAAATCAAATATTCTTTATCATCAGAGCTAAAATAGGACAAGACAGAATTATCCAAGCATAGTTGAGTGATATTTTGCAGATCTGTGCTGTAGCATCTATTGAATAATACAGATCACAGCATGTCTTCAACATGTACAATCAAGTACTGAAATTCTATGGTCAATTGGGTATACATTAAATATAGGATTTTGTTAGAGATCACCTTGCTGGTGAACCTTCAGAAACAGGTACACAAAATCTGAATACAAAGTTATGTAAAATAATTTGTTAGTAATAAAATAGAAAATAATTGTCTGAATTAAAAAAAGAAAAAGATGCCTCTTAAAATAAGTATATTAAAGTTGAAAGGAAAAGTATACGGACTTTCAAACTTCTAGACTTTGCAAAGTGTTCTGATATTTTTAAAAACAAAAGTTTATTTTTTTATATAGAAAAAACTCATAACATGATTGTTGCTCTGAATGATATAGATTAGTAGACATATATAATACCCTCCCCAACCTACACTATTAAAATTTAGATTTTTTTTTAATTTAGAGAACTTTATTTCTAAAAAGGAAATATCACAAACACATACTAATTATGACAGCATTCCCTAGTGGGCAGAATTGGGATAATTTAAGAAGAATCTACAAATATTTGAGATGATATTGAAATAGAAATGTCCATATAACGCTTAAAAAATATACTATTTATCAAATGGAGTATTTTTAAGCAAGGTCATAAAACTATTACAAGATTATTCTATAATTATAAAAATATTCTTAGCATGTTAAAAAAAAAAATTAAAACTACTTAATTTAACAGCAGGCATTCTTTAAAAACTATTTCTCCTGACACTAAATCTAAACTCTCACTAAAATAAAAGCAAAAAAGATTCCCCGACAGTCTTCAATCAAAAATACAATTAGTATTTTGAAGTAAAGAAACCACTCCACTCCAACCTCAAAAATCAAAACCTTAAAGAGTTGACACTTAAATATTTAGCCAGTGCTCTGTGAACCATTTTATATTAAAATTGGATAGTTCTAAACACCACACATATAAAAAGTATTGTTTGACACATGCTATTTTGATGATAAATTGCAATCTATAGCTCAAATAATTCTACCCAGGGATTAACATTTCAGAGGCTGAGCCAGAGATTATGTGTGTGGATCTTGAATTTCATCATCTCCCTTTGGCACAATAGCTTATTCTTCCTTTTTTCATCTATTCTCTCATGAAGGGTCAGGAAAGCTTAGCCTTGCTGTTGCATTCATTTCATCTCCACATTAACCAGATACCTTGCAGTCTTTAGTTCTTATGTGTTATTCCATTACAAATACTATACTGCAGTATAGTATGGCTAATGAGGTTTGTACCAAATCAAAGGGTGCCATCAAGTGGTTATAATACTCTAAACAGCATTACACTAAATGACTATTCCAGATAGGCTTTCTTCAATATAGGCAAACTGTAACTTCTCTATAAAAGAACACATCAATGGGGGTAAGGAATAGGGAAATATCCATATTAACTTTTGTTCTTTATTTTCTATCTTTCAGGAAATTCTTTTATGTACAATATATTGATAAAGTACAATTTTATAGAGCCACAGTTAGGATTAATATTTTTTGTCAGTAGATTATCAAATTGTTACCCACAATTCAAGTATGGCAGCCCTACTGGGAACTAAACAAATTTGTCAATCAAAATTCATGACTAGATTGATAGCTTATTTTTTAAAATAAGCAATAACAGTGCACATACTTTAAAGACAGTGTCTTGTCAGATCTGATCCCTAATACTAATGAAAAATTGCAATGCTATGAAATAGAACCAGTATTATTTGATCTATTTCATGCAGTCATGCCTAAGGTCTAACAAGAAATGTAGCAGTTGGTATGAGAATGTATATCAGACTCTTAGAAAACGTTCAACAGTCTATTCAAAAGGCTACAGGGGTCATTTAGAGTTCTGAAGATAGGAATCTAGAACTGCTCTTAGAAAACACACACAAAATAACATGTAATTCAAATGACCCACTCTGTACAGCAGACTATACTCCTGCTTTGAACCGTCCTGCACCAGGGAAATCTCACACACAGGCTTAAAGCATCTTCATAACTTTATATTTCATTCTACTGCAGAGAAAGCAAATTATTCAAGTTCAGAGAGGAGTCAAGATATAAGATCTTAAATCATAAAAGCTAACTTGATTTTTAGAAGATTTAAAGAGCTACACCAATTGAATAGAAAATTCCAGGCAAACCTAAAGATCTATATGATATTATAGCATTAATTATTTCTACAAAGCTGTCTCAGGCTGTCTATCTACAAAAACATTTTTCATACCACATTTTCCTCTAGATCACATGTGTCAAACACAAGGCCCGCGGGCCAAATCCGTCCCGCCAGGCCTTGCAATGTGGCCCGCACCGCGCTGTCATCACTGCACTCCGCTGTGTTTCCATCACAATGACAGTTTATGACTGTTCAGTAAACCATTCGGCCCGCGATTTAGGCTGGATTTTAGATTTTGGCCCCTTCTCTGATTGAGTTCGACACCCCTACTCTAGATCCTTGCTGCTCTCTCATCAAGTGGTGGAGTCTAATTCCCCTCCTTTTGAACCCGGACAGGTTTGTGACTGACTTGTAGCTGAGAGTGTGGGAAGTAACTAGCTTGGCTAGGTAAGAAAAGGTGATGTAACTTCCACTTGGAGAGCTGGAAAAGTCACTCCTGAAGTCTTCAGTTGCCATAAACACAGTCCAACTGCCACTGAAGAAATGGCCTTCTTGTGTCTCATGTTCTAGCCCCAAACACCTCAGATTACTGCATGAGAGACTCCAAACCACAACTGCCTCGCTAAGCCCTTCCTGACTCACAAAAACTGTGAATAATTGAACAGTGACTACAATCTGACCTATGAAACTGGATCACAAGTGGCAGGAAATGATCATTGAGTTCTAGAGAACAGTCGGAAGATTTTAACCTGCATTGCTTATAACAACAAACTGCCACTTAAGACTTCTGAAATTTTTTTAAGTGTCTGAAAATACATTCTCATACAAACTACTAGGTTCCTTGTTAGACCTTACTCTTGGCTGCATGAAACAAATCAAATAATACTGGCTCTATTTCATAATCTTGAAAGAAGTGAAATACATCATGGTAACAACAAGCAGAAGGATCAGAAAAATGAGTTCAGCATCTCTGGCAGATGAGGAAAGGATGATGTAGTTTAGAAAGAAAGAAGTTTAATTCTTATGTTTTATTTTGGTCAAGGAGTCAGATGCCCTGGAAAAGACTGAACTGGTGTTACAGGACCTTATAGCATGGAGGGAAAGTTTTAAAATATTTTAGAGCAAGCCACATAAAAATACTAGAAACCATATGGAATTTAAAGAACAAAGTAAACAAAACTGAAAGAGACTCAGACCCAGAGAATGGTTGCTGAGGGGAAGTGGTTTGGGGGACTGGGCGAAAAAGGTGAAGGGATTAAGTACAAACTGGGGATATAACAGTCATGGGGATATAAAGTACAGCATAGGGAATATATTTAATTATGCTATATAATAAAAGGCTAATATGCAAATTGTCCCTACAATTTGGGGTGGGAGTTCAACCAACCAGAGTTAGATGTGTGCTAACCACCAGGGGGCAGCACAGAACATGACAGGAGTTGGCAATGTGGTGCTGGCAGTGGGCGGCAGTGGAGGTGCTACCAGCCCTGATGGGCCCTGACAAGAGTGGGATCGCGGCAAGATGGTGGAGCAGATGAGTAGGCATCTCCAGGCCAAGGCGGGTGTGAAGGGAGGCCCAGATGGCAGGCAGCCAGGGGAAGGGAGCCCCTGGCTGGCAGCCGGCAGCCGCTAGGAACCCTATCTGTGCTGGAATTTCATGCACTGGGCCTCTAGTATTGTAATGACTGTGTATGGTGCCAGGTGGGTACTGGAAATATCGGGAGGAAAACTTTTGTAAAGTATATGAGTGTCTAACCACTATGCTACACCTAAAATTAATACAAAATAATATTGAATTTAAATTAAATGGGAGAATTTTATGGTATGTGAATTATATCAATACATATGTTTAAATTTGCTTCCTAATAAGAACCTAAAATATAAATAAAATGTAAAAAATACTATAAATCAATGTAAGAAAAAGTATTCTTATTCCCTTTTTCATTTAAGACATTCAACACTAAGTTTTATTAACTGGAAGGAAGGATTCCTTATACACAATCTTGAGCATCTAATTGTGTAAGCAGGTTCAACATCAAATACAAGGATATCCAAGTGAACCTAGCAGCAATTAGCCTGCCATTATTCAGTAAAACTTTCAGCAAGATTTCAATCATGCAATTTGAGGAAAGGATGTGCAGCTCCCCGACTGTCAGGTAAGGGCTTAAGTGAGAACATGACATTGGGATAGGGGGCTCATATGTCTATCTCACCTGAAACCACAACATAAACAAGGAAAAGCCAGAGATATGTACTTTCCTTTCCCATCCTCATTGTTAGGAACTCTGAAGGTTTTTCCAAAACTTTTCATCTATGTCTAATTTCTACATCATGATGCTTTCTAGAGCCTGTCACTAAGATAAGTGCTCGGGGAAAGCAGTATTTTTTACTTTCATCTCCCAAACCAGAGTTTTCCTAGTTATAAGCCTTATATATCAAGACCCAGATACTGGCTTCTTGTCTAGCTCAGCTGACTCACTCCGAGTCTACAATGGTTCCAGGATTGGCTCAAAGGCAGCTGAATTCTGTTTGTCAAATGAGTGTTAACTGACGGAGGCGGAACATAATGGAGGTAGGAGGCGATGCCTCCAGTGGCCTCACTTCACTCAGCTGGAAGGCTTAAACCACATGGAACAGAGGATCTTGATCTAAAATCAAGACAGACTGTGCACATCATCTTAATGGCAGGATCACAAAAAAGGCAAGGAGAAAAATTCCAGATGTTTCCTCTCCTTACAAATACTTTTTTAAAAGGGTGGCATGTCATTAGAACCCTATAGTAATACAATTTCCAAGTCTCTGTTCTATTGTTTTTCATTAGGTGTAAAAAAGGCCACATGCAGATTCATAACATCTTGTATGCAATAGTATATTTTACTGCTGAATTTCTATGAATAAATATGTAAAAAATTGCTCAAATATACTGTTGGTTTTAAATGTTGCTAGCATGGTATTAGAGGTTTGTTTTGATAGCTGACTATCTAGTTTATCAGCTTTCTTCCTCCAGTTGGCAAAAAACAGAATTGAAAGCAACCTTGGTTATCTTTTTTTCTCACTCATTTAAAGGTAGCTAGCAGGAAGAAGAATAATAATTTAAATAGCCCTAGCAATTTAGAACACTGCAGTATACTACTGTGACTCAATAATAACCATACAAATTACATGCCTTCAAATTCATTCAGTATAAGGTTAAAGTTCAGACTATTTTTTAGTTTATAGAAAGTAGAACATACAAGGCTGTGGTTATTTTCCTTAACTCCCATAAGTCTCCTCATAGTCAAGTCACACTCACCTCAAAGGACATACAGTTGTAGGAGATACAGTAATAATTTATTTCTAGTCTATTAATTTTAAATAGAAACATCTATTACAATGTAAAAATATTACGCTACTGCTCTACTTCCTTTAGTTTTAAGGTATGTTTGATGAAATGTATACATTAATTTAAACCTCTAACAAATTCAAACTTTTAAATATTATTCAAAAATGTTAACTGGGGCTTTATGCTAGTGCCGTCCATTTGCTGTATACAAAAAGAATAGATTTTAAAAAGTAAAATAAAAGGATCACTACTACCTAAGGTTATACAGTAAAAAAAACTGGGTTATCCTCGTGAGAAGAGGTTTTTCTGCTTGCATTATGTCCCACACTTATTTTTCAAAAATTATAAAAAAATACCCAGTAGTCTTTAAAGTATTTGGGGCAACAATTCATTGAAAATGTGATTTTTTAAAAAGATGTTCATACACAAACTTTTACTGACATTTTTATAGAGATGGCAATCCTCTGAAGCACAGCCATGCAAGAACCCCGAAGGGTCCCAAGATTCAAGGTTAAGAGCCTTTGTGTGGTGCTGGCTGCGGCATCTGTCACCAGTGCTGCCCGACTGTTCAGGGAAAGATAATTTCAGAAATCCAAGTGGCTGGGTAAGTGACTCTGTACTTCAATATACTCTTTCTGAAACCTTTTTGCTTATAAAGACCTGCTCTTTGATCAAGCATATTCATTTCCAAATCTGGTATTCAAGTTTCCATGAGAGAACCAAGATGGCATAAGTAAACACCTATACTTGCTGCCTCTCACAACCACATCCAAATTACAACTAAAAGGCAGACCCAACTACCACCCAGAACCGCAGGAAAGCTGGCTGAGTGGAAGTTCCACAACTAGAAAGGTGAAGCAAGCACATTGAGACCAGTAAGAGGTGCGGAGGCACGGAAAGTGCTGGCACGTCGATGTGCTGCTCTTTAATCGGGAGGGAGGTACAAGCTCCCTTTTGCTCTGAACTCCAGTTCTGGGCGAGTCTCTGGGGGACCCAGACACATAGGGTGAGAAACTAGACTGTCTGGCATCAAGACAGGAATGCTAGGGCAGTTTTCTCTCAGAGGTGCTTGCAGCTATCATTGTTCCTGCACCGGTCCGGGGACCTCTCCAGTGCAGGCTGAGTGGCAGCCATTGGTGTTTGCTCTGCCCCGGTGATTCCCAGAGACCCCGCCCCACCCAATTTAAACCCCACCAAAGCAGTGTGCAGAGGCTTTTGCATATGAATGGCCTGTCATTTCTCCGCCTAAAACCTGTAAAACTGAAGCTGGGTAAGAGAGCCCAGAGCTTCCAAAAGAAGGCCCAAGGCCCAGCAGCAGCAGCCTGCCTTGCTTCACAGCTGGGCCTCATCTGGGCACTTCCAAACCCCACACAAAGAGGAGGAATCTGAAGATGTCTCTGTAGCTTCTGCCGGGCAGCCCCAGACAGTGGCTGACCTTGCACCTCCTTGGAGATCCAAGAGCCAGTGTACCCAGTGGTCAGAATAAGACCATACCGGATTACAACTCTTCACATCCATAAGAGACACACTCAAGAGGCAGACTCAGGCCGAAACCGATTTGGTTCAGTGAATAGAGCATCGGCTTGCAGACTGAAAGTCCAATAAAAAGACTAACCAATAGCATACTCATTGCAATAGTATAAAAACAGTGCTTCGTTGCTGCAAAGTAAAACTCTTGCTTAAATTTGTGAGCCAGGACATTTTACAAAGTAAGCTACTACATGAATAGTTTACTTTACTATTTATTCACAGAGCTTCTTGCATTGTATATAGATAAATAATTTAGTTGTTAATCCATGTTACTTTCCTTCCTGTTATCAGAAATTTTACAATGAAGGATCTAAAGATGAAAATTTGCTTTTTTCTAATTAACATACTCTAATAAAATTGACAAATGATTAACCAAAAAAATGACTGACATGAGGCAATATGAAAATGGAAAACTAATTACATAAGCAAGTAGGTAGTTACAAAAAGAAATCTTAGGATTTTGAGAATTCTGCCAGGCTCATAGCACATATGATCATTCTTGGACACCTTTGTTTTTATTTTTCATTATTTTCTTCAAATCTAAAGGGTATTTTGAGAATAAAGGGGATGGAATTTTCCTCCAGAAGAATCCTTTTCAGAGATTAAACCCTTATTCAGAGGTAACATTGCAAATATGTTCTCCCATGCAGTGGACTTTCTTGTTTTTTTGATGGTTTCTTCTGCTGTGCAAAGCTTTTTGTTTTGAAGTAGTCCCATTTGTTTATTTTCTCCTTAATTTCCATTATTCTAGGAACTGTATTGGTAAAGATATTGCTATGACATATGTCTGCTATTTTGCTGCTTATGGATTCTTCTAAGATTTTTATGGCTTTCTGTCTTACGTTTAAATCCTTTATCCATTTTGGGTTTATTTTTGTGTATGGTGTAGTACAATATGTTATTATGAAATTTGAACCTCCTCTCCATCCATTCAGTATCACTTTCACAGAAGAAATGTCAACAGGGATTGATCAGGTTCAAAAAGTTACTGAGTCATATTTCTAGCAGGTAGAACATTATAATAGGTAGGCTATAACTAAGGCTATACTAGGGCATATGTCCTACCTTTAAAAAGCTGGGCTATCTCTGATTGGTACTCACAAATTATTGTATTAGTTACATGCAGAAGGAATGCTTCTAATTTTTGAGATGTAGGTTGTGGTATTCTTGTACGTACTATTCATCTCCCTCTCTCTGGCAACCATCAGTTTGTTTTCTGTATGAGTCTGTTTTGGGTTATTTGGTCATTTGTTTTAGTACTATTTTAGATTCAATATGTAAGTAAAATCATATGGGATTTGTCTTTCTCTGTCTGACTTATTTCACTTAGCAAAATACCTTCTGATCCATCCATACAATGGAAAATGGAAAAAAAAAAATTTAATGGACAAAAAATATTCCATTGTAGATATACATCACATCTTCTTTATCTACTCATTTATCAAAGGTTGCTTCCATATTTTGACTATTGTAAATAATGTTGCAATGAACATAGGAGTGCATATATTTTTTTGGAATAGTGTTTTTGTTTTCTTTGGGTAAATATCCAGAAGTGAAATTACTGGATCTTATGGTAGTTCTATTTTTAATTTTTTTGAGAACCCTCCATACTATTTTTCATAATAGTTGCATCAATTTACATCCCCAACAGTGCACAAGAGTTCTCTTTTCTCCACATCTGCACCATATTTGTTAGTTGTTTTTTGTTGTTGTTGTTTTGTTTTGTTTTTAATAATAACCATTCTGCCAGCTGGGAGGTGATATCTCAGTGTGATTTTGATTTTTTATTTCTCTGATGATCAGTGATGGTGAGCATCTTTTCCTATACTTTTTGGCCACATGAATGAATGTCTTCTTTGAAAAATGTCTATTCAGGTTCTCTGCCCATTTTTTAATCAGACTCTTTAGTTTTTTTAAATCGATTTATATGAGGTTTTAAATATATATGTTTTGGATATTAACACAAAATATTGATTTTATACAGGTATCATTTGCAAATATCTTCTCTCATTCAGTAGGTTGCCTTTTCATGTTGTTTATGGTTTTTTCACTGTGCAATATCTTTTTGGTGTAAAGCTACACCAGTTTAAATGGAAGAAAGTGTAACCTATAGTCTTAAAAAAGAAATCCATTACTGAACTAGATGTTTTACATACATTATTTCTAATCTTTAATAGCGTATAGAGTAGATATTTATGCCATAATTTTTATACCTGAGTACACTGAGGCTATAAGAGATTAAATAACTTGTCTAAAGTTACAAAACTAGCAGTAGTAAAATCATTTATGTAAAAGTAGCTTTCTGGTTCAAAGAAAAAAGCTCAGAAAAATGGGAAATCTTCTCTGTAACCAGAAACAAAAGAACCAAAATGATGAAGATAGCATTATCTCAATTTACACAAAGAGGTTGGAAGGTTGCTTTGATAAAAAAAAATACTCAGAATTCTAAGAACTGAGAAATTCTGAGATTTCATTTTGTAATGTCTAGCAGCAGTCAAGAAATTAATCCCAATAGCTTTTAGCCTGAAAATGCACAATAATTAAAGACTACTTTTACTAGTCTAATACATATATCCCTCGCAAGTTTCTCAGTAAAGAAGAAACATTGTTATATTATATATATAAATTTATATATTATAAATTTAAAAATTATCTGATTCTATAATTTCAAATTATTTTCAACTTTGTGACTAAGGGAACTTGTTATTGCACAGAAGTAAAGGTAAAGAGCATGAAGAAGGACAAAACTGAATATGATCCTGACTTCTTAGCTATATAACCTTGAGCAAGTTACCTAACCTAAGTAACTTTCTTTATAAAATAAGAATATTGATACCTGATTCATAATTATTGTAATGAGTAAATGAGATAATGTGTATAAAGTATTCCACATAATATCTGGTATACAGTAAGGGCTCAATAAATTTGTTAGGGTAATATGCTTTGATGACCTCTATGTTTTATTGGGATATTTTATGTTAAGCAAAAACTTAAAATGTTTTTTATTGACCATACAAGGAAAAGAAAGGTATTAAAATTTCCATTCAAAGTGTCAGAACACTTTTCATTGTCTGGACAATTTACCAAAAACCTTTAACAAAATGTATATTTTACAAGAAAAGATGAACTTTAGTCCTTTGAAATTTACTATATAGTTCTTCTGTACATAATGTGAAAGCACATTAAAATATAAGATAGAGCACAACATTTATAATATATTATTGTTACAGTAATAGAATTATTTCTCCAGACAAGAATCAATTCCATCATTCACCACTGAGGGGAGCTGCAACCTAAAAAAAGGTTTATATAGACTCTCAAGGTTATTTTTAAACTTTCTCACACTTCACACTATTTGTTTAATAAATTTTTAATAAATTTTTAATTAATTTGATAAGCATGCCTGAATTCTCTTTACAAGGAATAAGAAGGCTCATTATATCCATAGAATAAAATGGGAGATCTCTATCTATTGCTTCTCTGCTTTTGTTTCACAGCACTTACTAACATACTACATATTTGTCATGTAACATACACTATATATTTATGTTATCTAACACAGTACATATTTCTCAGACAATAATTTTTATTCTCTCTCTCTCTCTTTCTCTCTCTCACACACACACACAAAGGAATGTAAGTCCCATGAAGACTTTTATTCATGTTTTATATACCATTATACAGTATTTCTAGCTAAACTAAAACAGTGCCAAGCACAAAATACATGCACAGTGAATTAATTGCTACTTAATGAGTAAATAAATGAATACTGGTTCATTTATTTGAAAGGTTAAAAACACATATAATTTCAAGTATAATAGTTCCTTTTGTCCAGTTTACTTTCAATGTTTCATTTACTCAGTCAACTGTGGACTAAAAATATTAAATGGGAAATTCCCGAAATAAACTATTCATAACTTTTATACTGTATGCCCTTCATAGCATGATAAAACCTTGGGCTGTCCCACTCTATCCAGCCAGGGAGTTAATCATCCCTTTGTATAGGCCAGTGGTCAGCAAACTGCAGCTCACAAGCCACATGCGGTTCTTTAGCCCCTGGAGTGTGGCTCTTCCACAAAATACCACATGCAGGCATGCATGTACAGTGTGATTGAAACTTCCTGGCCCACGCGCAGAAGCTGGTTTTCGGCTCTCAAAAGAAATTTCAATCTTTTGCACTGTTGATATTTAGCTCTGTTGATTAATGAGTTTGCCGACCACTGGTATAGGCTATCTACCCATTAGCCATTTAGTAGTCTTCTAGGTTAGCATATTGTAGAGATATTGCAGCATTGCGTTCAAGTAACCCTTTTGTTTATTAATAATGGCCCCAAAGTGTAAAACTAGT
Organism: Pipistrellus kuhlii; assembly: GCF_014108245.1. Taxonomy (NCBI): domain Eukaryota; kingdom Metazoa; phylum Chordata; class Mammalia; order Chiroptera; family Vespertilionidae; genus Pipistrellus; species Pipistrellus kuhlii. The sequence continues at coordinate 30,567,659 of NW_023425438.1, read as the reverse complement.
AATACTGGAAGATATAACAAAGAGAAGCTATAAGTGCTCCCTTTAACTGAAAAGGTGAAAGTTCTTAACTCTAAGAAAGCAAAAAAACAAAACAAACACAAAAAACACACATTAAAAATGTATGCTAAGATTGAAAAAAATGCATCTTCTATCCATGAAATTGCCTAATTTATAAGTTAAACTTTATCTCGGGTATGTATGTACAGGGTTCCATACTATCTGTAGTTTCAGGCATCCACTGGGGGTCTTAGAATATATCCCTGTAAGAAAGGGGGGATTACTGTAAAGCAAACAGCTACTACGTGAAAAATGCAATGTCTACATACACTGAATTTTGGTTTAAAAGAAAATATCTAAGAGCCATTAATTAATCCTATAGATGAGTACACAGATCTCATGAGAATGACTTGTTTAATATACATTTATAGTAGAATCCATCTTAAATGATCTGAATGTTTTAAATGAAGTAGTAGCCTATTAACCATGTTGACACATGTGGGATTGAAACCAGGATGTTTTATTGACAGCTGGGAAGTATGAGATAATCTATGTAAATTAAGTAGAGGTTGATCAGAAGAACTTCTATACAGTTGATGGATTTTTAGGTAATCTCTCACCCTTTCTCTCTTTTATTAGCATTTATTTGATGTAGTATTTACTCCTACCTGCATGTTTTTTGTTTCTTCAAGGATTTTTTCTTCTTCTGTACAATCTCTTTTCTGGTTTAGGAAAAATCTGCTCTTTTTCAGCAAGATCATCTTAATATGGCCAGGAGAGCTCATGTGTGGATTAATCCACTGATGAGCTCTGTAAATTCTACATCACATCTTCAGACCATTGTTCACAAAGGTGTGATCAATGACCAAATAACCTAAACTAAACCCATAAATTCAGCATTACCCTTCACATTTTTAACCACGTGCAGCAAAAATTTAGCACTCTTTTGGGGCCACTGACCCTGCAACTCCAGCCTCACCGTTTGGCCTAGGCCCATCTACCAACTCCACTACTCTAATAACAGAATGGCACACACTGCTTTTGTAAAGTGGCATCCTTCAGATAATGGGGGGCTGCTCAGATATGCATATCTTTGATAACCTGGCAGTTTCATGAGTGTTTTTAAAGTGAAAACAAATATTTGAACTATTGATTTGCATGATTTTATGGGGTTTTCTGGGTCAAGAGAATAGCAAACCATTTTCAGAGGTCACCTTAGGATGCTTGCAGAAAGAGCTCTAATTCCTCCCTTAAAAATAATAATCTTTAGAGGATTTCTAACAGTTAACTATAATCATTCACTCTTTCAATAAATATCTACTGAGTACCTATTACACAAAAGGCATTATGTAAAAATAAATTTCTTTTTGTGGTATATACAGACATATATAGGACAGAACTTTTCCCCTGTTAAATTTACTTATCCAAGCTGTGGTTCTGTTTAGCATCTCAGATATTTGACCTAGATTTTTCAGAGCACATAAAAAGATTTAATACCCAGATAGGAAAGAAAAAACTATTCTCAAAATTCATTTATTCCTCTCACTATATAGGAGTTGGTCCAGGCAGAAAGAAAATAAGTTCCTGCCCAATCCTGATCTATTTTCTAGATAAGAATACACTATTTTTTCCTTTTGTTTTGTTTTAGGTTTACCAGTAATTATACGACCTCATCCTTTGAGATTAGATAGATCACAAATTGTGATAGTTATTCTAATTTAGAGTATGTAAATTATTATATTCTTTTTTAAGTTAATATATTTTAAATGATTTGGTTATAATGTACATTCATGCTTTTTCCATTGTATTAAGAACACAGCAATTTCAAAATACATCCGAAGTCTGATAACTATATACAATGTAAGTAAATATGATAATGGATGTATTTACTATTTACCTTTCTCTCTTTAACTCTTTTTTTAAAAAAAATAAACATGGTGCTAGTAAAATAGGTCAAATCCCATATAGTCTATAAAAAACACTTGCTATAAAAACAGCTATAAGCCAGTAATAAAATCATAAAAAATTCATCTAATAAATGTTATTTTATTGAATTTGGGTTCCTAGCAAGCATTATTAATTATTGCCATCATTACTGATGGCTGGAAAGCTGCCTCCATCCCACATTGTGATTAATTTTAATTTTCTTCAAATTAGATCTTCAATACCTAGATTTCACTAAGTTTTGCTACCTATTCAAAGATAGGTATACTTTTTTCATACTCAGAGCTGAGAAACTAGATTCCTGCTACAATGACTAATACCTTTCTCAACATGAAAAGCAAATTTATACCATAATTCAATTTTCCATTTTTTAATAAATTAAACTACAGTTGACAAACAATATTATATACAACATTTACATACCTTTCAAAGTGATGACTAATATAAATCTTGTAGCCACCTTAATAATCTTGTAGCACAAAGATTATTAAGATATTATTGACTCTATTTCCTAAGCTGACTTATTTTATAACTGGAAGGGGTACGGTACCTCTTATTCCCCTTCACCTTTTTCACCCACACAATTTAATTTCCTTTTTTTTTAATCTGGCAATAGAAAGTAGCTATTATAAAAAGAAGAAGTGGGAGGGAAAATACTGTTGTGCTAAAAAGTTCAGAATAAGAAACTCACAACAATACTCATATTCCATTTCAGATTTAGAAGCATACAGAAAATACATATAGAGATATGAATTTTTAAAGAAAGATATAAATTAGGGACATATTAATTTATTCCAAAATAGTATATTAGAAAATTCTTTATATTTCATTCTTCATGAACTAGAAAACCAAAAATTTTACTTACATAAAGGTAATTTTCAAAAAGTTTATAAAAATATTTCTATCAACTAAAACAAAGTCACAAACCTAGGAAAAGCTCTCTGAGATCAATATACAAAAAAACTTTATTTTTAGATGAAGAAACTGAGTTTAAAATATAACCTACTGAAGGTCACCAGTTTTGAAGATACAAAATCAGGATTTATACTCAATTCTAACCCAACCAAAAGTTCATGTTTTCTCTATACTATGATATGGGAGAAAGAAAAATGTTTTCTTTTCATATAAGAATATGAGGCTGAGTGTTAAGAGACATTATGCTATTAAAAAGCATAATGATGGCTGAGAATCTCCATAAGTCCAGTGTTTTACCCACTACATAACTCAGAGTTAAGGTCTTTAGAATCATTGGGTGGCATAGTAAAATTTAGCTCTAGTAATAGTTCAAAAAAATTTTTGTTTTCTAAGTTTTATAAACAATATGAATAATAGTTCAAAGTCATCTATATTATGTTTCTTAGATTTTTATAAGTCTAATTCATTAATAAACATTTGTACAGAAGGAATGCTAATATATTTTATTTTCCGTTTTCCCCAAAGATCATTCCCTAGTAACTTTTCTAGTAACTTCAACTATTTGAGTAAGATATTTACAAATGAACAAAATGATCTTTAATATCATTAAAAGGATATCAAATATACTTCCTGACTTGAGAAACACATACCTCCAAAGGAAAAGAATAATTCAAAATATACCCCGTTATCTCATGATCCATTTTATATCTCTTTCAATTTAAATTTTAATATTTCTCTATCGATATTTAAAACACCTTTATAAAATATATAACACAGAATATCATATAGCTTTTTTTTTTTTTACTTCCACCTTCCAGTAGGTTAGTTCATAACCTATTCTTCAGAAACTTAGAACTGATGTGCTTCCTTATCCTAAGAGTAATTGTGTTGTAAACACCTTTTTAAACAAATATAAAGTTGCCATTTTTTACACACTTTACCATTAATTACAACTCAAATTTAATGATTTAATACATTTAATTAACAAACTTTAGATTTGATGTATAACACAACCATGAGCATTGGTTGAAAGAACATACATTGGGGAGAAGCTCCTGATTTGAGAATGAAAGCCAGCTTTTGAAGCTGTAACTAATTTCAAGAAATCTAAGACTGTTTTTAAAACTTCAGATGCTATTTAAAGTATAATGTTCATATCTACCATTACAGAAAAGCCAGAGTGTTGTTAACATGTGTGAGCCTTCAACATGATAATGGCTTGATATCCAGCCATCAGAACTCCACCTGCTATGCTTGGACCTGACCTCCCTCCCAAGCTTCCCAGCTCTTTCAGACTACAAATGGTCTAGTTAGTGCTGGAAAAAGTGTAAAAATACTTTTATCACTGAGATATAAAACAACATCATATAATATGCTGACTTGGGAAGGAAATATATGCTGCAAAACATGTTAAAATATGTTATCAATATATTATAGAACTTTAATGCTGGTCATGACAACAATGACAATAATTATAAAAACTAATATTCATTAAAATTAAGTATTTAATCCTCACAACAATCATCATGGCTAAGAAGTTAAGAAACTAACCAAGATCACAGAGCTTCTAAATGAAAGAGCTAAAGCTTGAAATATCTGACTCCAGAACTCACACTCTTTTCAATTTACCATATTTCCATTCCCTAATCCCTATTCAAATACATTACTGAACACCTACCATACCCACCTGCCAGTCACTTAAATTCCACAATATATAAATTAAAGATTATTAAAGCACCAATCTATAATCCCTCAACCCAAACAAAAAGTAAAGCATGAGCTTTATTTTAAAAAGATTTCAAAGGTCACTCATGATTTCATTCAACAAATGTTTAAATGAAAATTTGCTATGTAAAAAGCACCATGCTAGATACTGAACAGATAAAAAGTTGAGTAAGACATATAGTCTTTCCCTCAAGCCCCCAAAATATATATATAATTCAGTACTGAAGAACATTTTTACTTTTAAATTGCTACTTAATTTTATAAGGCAACATTACTCCTATTACCAAAATGCTAGTGTACTTTAGTAATGTATATACTATAGCAAAAATGTGAAAGACAGACTGTGCCATTAGCTTACATTTTCGATGACAAATGTCCACTCTTTATCTTCAAACTCCTCTGCATGAGGATCCTGTAATAAAAGCAAAATTATGAAGTTGATATACATTTCTCTTTTTTTATTTTATTAATTTTTAGAAAGGAAAGGAGGAGGAAAGAGAGAAAAACACTGAGGTAAGAGAAAGACATCAATCAGTTGCCTCCATATATGCTTCGATCAGGAATTGAACCCATGACCTTCTGGTGCATGGAAAATTGCTACAACTGAGCCACCCCGTCCAGGGCTGATACATATTTCTTTAATGTAACCAATCAAGCAATAAAATGCAGGTTGCCTTGTTTTCAGCTTTACCGACTGTTTAGGCAGAACAGCTTACTCTATTTCTCTAAACTTAAAGCATTATTTTATATTGAGAAATACTCTACTTCACTTATATTGGTGCATATCATCTTCCAGCATTGCATAGATGACAAGATAAAAAGAAACCCGATCAGAGACAGATAACTTATCGAGTAAACTATTAAGAAGCACTTTAGACATTACATGCTTCTATAAAGCCTTACCCTCATTTTTATACATGTAAATATTTTAAATTAAAAGTATCACTTGAGGCAAGGCTTTCTTCTGAGCAGAGGTTATGTAAACATCCGGTATTTCAAAGTATGCAAAGGACTTCATACTCTACATAAATGGGAAACTGGTGTGGCTATTGATATCCTGATCCCCACTTCACTCATTACTCCTGGAAATGCCTCAGAAACTTGAGAAAGAATAATCGATTCTACAACCAAATACAACTTTAAAAAAATGAGGCACATTTTTGCAAGTATTTATTTAATAAATATTTATTAAATACTTATTATATACTAGAGGCCTAATGCACAAAATTTGTGCATGGGAGGGGGTTGTCCCTCAGCCCAGCCTGCACCCTCTCCAATCTGGGATCCCTCTCACAATCCAGGACTGCTGGCACCCCACTGCTCACCTGCCTGCCTTCCTAATTGCCCCTAACCACTTCTGCCTGCCAGCCTGATTGATGTCTAACTGCTCCCCTTCCAGCCTATTTGCCCCCAACTTCCCTCCTCTCTGGCCTGGTCACCCCTAACTGCCCCCAACTGCCCTCCCTTGCAGGTCTGGTGCCTCCCCCAACTGCTCTCCCTTGCAGGCCTGGTGCCTCCCAACTGCCCTCTCCTGCTTGCCTGATTGCCACAACTGCCCTCCCTTGCAGGCCTAGTCTCTCCCAACTGCTCTCCCTTGCTGGCCATCTTGTGTCCACATGGGGGCAGGATCTTTGACCACATGGGGACAGCCATCCTGTGTGTTGGAGAGATGGTCAATCTGCATATTACTCTTTTATTAAGATAGGATAGAGGCCTGGTGCATGGGAGGGGGCCAGCTGGTTTGCCCTGAAGAGTGTCCCAGATCAGGGTAGGGGTTCCCTTGGGGCATGGAGTGGCCTGAGTTAGGGGCCTATGGTGGTTTGCAGGCCAGCCACACCCCTTGGCAACCCAAGCGGAGGCCCTGGTATCTGAATTTATTTATCTTCTACAATTGAAATGTTGTATTGATAGCTGGAGTGGAGCCAAGCCTCCTGCTCGCTCTGTGTTGGCAGTCATTTCTGTTGGGATTTATGTATCTTCTAAAACTGAAACTTTGTAGCCTGGAGTGAAGGCCTGAGCCGGCCAAGGCTGTAGAAACGTGGCTCCCTCCATTGCCGGGGCAACCCTAGTCTCTTGCTCTTTCAGCTCTATAGCTGCCGCCATTTCTGTTGGGATTTACCTTCTATAATTGAAACTTTGTACCCTTGAGTGGAGGCCTGGGCCTGCCAGGGTGTGTGAAAAGCTTGGCTTCCTCCATTGCTGGGAAAACTCAAGCATCCCTCCTGCTCTCTGTGGCCACAGCCATTTTGTTTGGGTTAATTTACATACTTGCTCCTGATTGGCTGGTGGGTGTGACTGAGTGATGGTTAATTTGCATATTGTTCTTTTATTAGATGGGATAAGGGAGTGTAGAGGTGTTAGAAGGATTCAAACATAGTTGTCTTTGCTTTCTAAGGAAAAAAACAACAACAAACTAATCAAAATAAATATGTACTGAATGAAATACATGGTTTCACCGAACAGTGGAAAAACAACACATCACTTTTTACAGAAATGGACATGAAAACTTTTATGAAGAGAAAGCATGTGAGCCAGGAGGGATGGTTTAAGACTTCTACAGATATTAGAATAAGTAAAAGCAAAAGGCAACAGAGTATAAGACATAAAAAAAAAAGTAGTGGGGTCGCATCATTAAGTATAATATAATTAAATTATTCAAGTTCACTTCCATTTGTTTTTTTTTTGTTTTTTTAAATAAGTTTTTATTATTCATATTATTACAAATGTTCCTTTTTTCCCCCCCACCATTGCTCTCCTCCACCAGGTTCCCACCCCACCCTCTGCCCTTTCCCCACTCCCCGTTGTCCTCATCTATAGGTGCACAGTTTATGTTCAGTCTCTTCCCATGCCCCCATCTCCCCTTTTCCCCAAGAATCATCAGTTCACTCCCCTTCCATACCTCTGATTCTATTATATTCAACAGTTACTATTGTTCATCAGATTTTTTTTTAATTTCCTTGGTTTTTAGATTCACTTGTTGATAGTTACGTATTTGTTGTTCATAATTTTTATCTTTGTTTACTTTCTCTTCTGAAAGAACCCCCTTCAGCAATTCATATAATTCTGGTTTGGTGTTGATGAACTCCTTTAGCTTTTCTTTATTAGTGAAGCTCTTTATCTGACCTTCGATTCTGAGTGATAGCTTTGCTGGATAGATTATCTTTGGCTGTAGGTTCTTACTATTCATCACCTTGAATATTTCTTGCCATTCCCTTCTGGCCTGCATGGTTTCTGTTGAGAAGTCAGCTGACAATCGTATAGGTGCTCCTTTATAGGTAACTACCTTCTTTGCTCTTGCTTCTTTTAATATTCTCTCTTTGTCTTTTGCTCTTGGAATTTTAAGTATGATGTGTCTTGGTGTGGTCTTTTATGGATTCCTTTTGTTTGGAGTTCTGTGCGCTTCCTGGACTTGTAAGTCTAATTCTTTCACCAGGTGGGGGAAGTTTTCTGTCACTATTTCTTTCAGTATGTTTTCCATATCTTGCTCTCTTATCTTCTGGGACCCCCATAATTCTGATGTTGGTTCGCTTGAAATTGTCCCAGAGGTTTCTTACATTATCTTCAATTTTCTGGATTCTCTTGCCTTCTAGTTTCTGTGGAGGAGTGTCTTCTGGCTCTTTATGTTCCAAATCTTTGACTTGATTCTTGCGATCTTCCCTTCTGTTTTTAGGACTCTTTAAAATATTTTTTTATTTCAGACAATGTATTCTTTATTTCTTGTTGATCCTTTATCATTTCTTGATGACTCCTTATTAACTCTAGTTGATCTCTTTTCATATCCTCATAGGTCTTATCCATCTTTTCTAGGAAACTCTTGAAAAACCTTATAAGCGTAGATTTGAACTCTATATCCAGACGCTTTTTGTCCTCCATTTCTTTCGTTTGTAATCTATTTCGTTGTCACATTTCGCAGTTACAGATGGAACGGGGTTTCAGGGTGGAGCCTGCAGCTTTGGCTTCCGTCAGCCCCGCCCTATGTGGGTCCTTCAGTGCTCGCTGCTGGCGCCTCTGAGAGAAAGGTGCCCTCGATTTTCGCCTGCTGCCAAACAGTCTATGCTCTCCCACAATGAGCCTGGTATTGGGGTTCAGTTCAGTTGGAAGTGGAGTTGGAGGTGGCGTTCAGAGCAGTCTGGAGCCCCTGTCTCCTTCCCGTCAGGGAGATCCCGCGGCACAGCCGACCGTCCCTTCTCTGCGCGCAGTGTGCGCGCCGCCGCCGGGACCTCCTTTCGCCACTTCCCTGGGGTTCCACCTTACAGCCCGGCTCCCTATGGCTGAGCCTGAGTCCCCGGGGTCTGGCCTAGAACTGGGGTTCAGAGCAGTCGGGGGCCCAGCACAGTCGGAGTTTTATCTCCTTTCCGCTGGGGAACGCCCGCCAGGCACTCGGCCTCCCTCCTCTCAGGTCCGTCCTCTCCGCGCGCCGCGTCTCCGTACCTTGGGCTTTTCCAGCTCCTCCGCGCCTCCTTCTGGTTTTCTCCTTGCTTCTCGCTGTAGAATTTCCAGTCAGTCAACCTTCCTGTAGTTCTGGGCAATGTCCGTTTTATATTTTAGTTGTTTTTTATTGAAATTGTTGTGTGTGGCTGGGGCTAGGTGTTCACCTGGGCACAGCCATCTTGGATCCTCTCAATAAAAATCTCACTTCCATTTGTTAGAGAAGGGGGAGGGATGAAAATATTGAGAGTGAGACAATATTCAAATAGAGTAGGCTTTTGGCTCAACATTCCAACCTAAGAGAAAGGAAGTGCACACAGATAGAGAATGAGCTCTGCTATTCCCCTTCTGGGTCTCAGGTCCCACATGCTGCTCCTGAGGAAGCATCTTTTTTCATGTCTGATTCCATTTTAGACTATTATTAATCTTCTGTTTCTATTGTCACAGTCTAATTTGAGTCCTTATCATGGTGGCTGAACAGAAGCAACTGCAGCATTCTCAGTCTATCTGTCCTCCAATCAATCTTGTACATATGGATTCTCCCTAAGCACAATTCTAACCATATTAGTACCAACTCAAATTTCTTTAATGACTCCTATATACCAAGGGATAAATTCAAAACTTCTTAGCTTTACTTCTTTATTTGTGTTTACTTTTTTTTTTCCACTGCAATAGCACAGTAGCGACTGATTCTAAGCTGTATTAAAGCAACTATTTCTATTAGTAAATTCACGAAAATAGGATAAAAACCTTTCAGAAAGGAGTTTCTTTGGTGGTAATGGGCAGGGAGAGGTAGAAAAGGCTAAAAGGAAAAGAAAGGTAGAGAACTCTATTTGATATTTGTTTGCCCAAACTGGCCTTGCCCATGAACTAGGTTTATGGATAGAGAATCTACATTAATAAAAGAGTAGGATGCAAACTGACCATACCTTTGTGACACCCACAGCCAATCAGGAGTGAGTATGCAAATTAACCCAATAATGATGACAGGTTAATTTGCATACACAGGGCCAAGCGGCTGGGGGCAGGGTGTTCCACCCCAGCCTAGCCACTCCGGGCCTCTGGGCAGTGTGGGAAGGCAGAAAGGCGGCTCCAGCCAGAGCTAAGTTGGTGCCAGCAGCCACGGGAAGGAAGGCCTGTTCTTGCATGAATCTTTGTGCATCGAGCCTCTAGTACACATGTGTCAAACACAAGGCCCGCGGGCCAAATCCGTCCCGCCAGGCCTTGCAATGTGGCCCGCACCACGCTGTCATCACTGCACTCCGCTGCGTTTCCATCACAATGACAGTTTATGACTGTTCAGTAAACCATTCGGCCCGCGATTTAGGCTGGATTTTAGATTTTGGCCCCTTCTCTGATTGAGTTCGACACCCCTACTCTAGTACTATAATAAAACATTAAAAAGCTTTTCCATGGGGAATTTAAGGCACCATCAGTGCTACTCTAGAGACTTAAGTAATAAAGCAGGACACAATGCTCGGGAAAGAGGCATTTTACCATCCACCCTGCTTGCCCTCCCCCCTCATTTTGTTGAGAAGTGCAGCCTAGCTGCATCATAGCTAGTACATGGTTTTAATGCTATTAGTTATTCACTTGGGACCCTACATCTTTTAGATCTCAGTTTTGTATTCCTGCATGAGATAACATTCAACCGAGCCACACTGGTGATGACTCAAGTATTATTTTTAAACACCAATGATGTACTACCCCTAAAAGAATAATTTCAAGGGACACCTCTGATATGGCAAAGTGAGCAAAGACATGTAAAATAGCAAGAGTAATGTTCATTTTCAAGACACTTCAAAATGGCATCTATACTAATAAAAGGGTAATATGCAAATGGTCGAGATGGCCTCACGCATAACGACCGATCAGCAGACTGCTATGCAGCAGGCATGGGTAGGCAGGGACTTGCAGTATCGGGAAATTGTGTCACACAGTCACAATCCATCATCAGGAGGCCTGGGGCCTGGCAGAGGCCTCCACGCAGCTCTGCCAGGTCCGCAGGACACCGTAAGCCCAGCCCAGGAGCAGGGCTCGGCAGAGGCCCCCACACACCTACACCGGGGGTCTGGGGAACCTCTATGCAGCCCAGCCTGGGGGTGGGGCCCAGTGGAGGCCTCCACATGCCTGCACTAGGGGTCTGGTGGCCTCTGCACAGCCCAGTCTGGAGGCCTTGCTGTGCAGAGGCCTGGGGGAGGGGGGTCCCATGGCTCCAAGCGGCGCAGAGGCGGGACTCACAGCTCCGGCCTACCTCTTTGAGGCAAAATATCAAGCCCGGATGGGTGGGCAGGGCCTACCTCTTTGGGGCAATGGATCATGGGGCTCCCGCACTGTGATAGAGCACAGGCCAGGTGGGAGACCCCCCACCCCGAATGCATGAATTTCATGCAGCAGGCCACTAGTGTATAATAATAAAAGGGTAATATGCTAATTTGACCAGATATCCTTCTGGACAAAGCCAGTGCTAAAAGGAAGCCTGGGTCTCAGGTGCCTGCGAGTGGCCGGAGTAAAGCCCAGGTCCTAGATGCCAGAGGGAAGCCAGGGCCGGCACCCAGGTGAAGGAAGGCCTACTCTTGCATGGATTTTGTGTGGTGGCCTTTAGCATCTACATAAATGTTATTCACTAGACAAAAACATTTGTAATGAAGACTGCTTTCAGCTTGAATCAATTAAGTCTTCTTTGTGTCCTATTCTCCATCCTCTAGAGCAGTGGTGGCCAACCAGTGATCCGTGGATCACTGGTGGTCTGTGAAATCCAAAAAGTTGGCAACCGCTAGTTTAAGGAACCCGGACCACTGGTGGTCCTTGAGGTCTGAATGGTTGGTGACTGCTGCTCTAGAGCAGTGGTTTTTCAACTGGTGTGCTACAAGAACTTTTAAATCATGCAATACATGACTATTTAGGTGGGGTATTGACTGACCTCTTTTCCTTAGATTGTTGTCAAATAAAAATATGACAACAGCCAACACAACAATAGCTACCCGGTATGAATAAATTGAAATTATACTTTTCTTTTCCAGATCTGCAAAATCTATTTTTTGGTGTGCTTCAGAATTTTAGTAATTAACTTATGTGTGCCATGAGATGAAAAGGGATGAAAATCACTGCTCGGTCTCCTCTCATACCACTGCAGTAAAGAGAAAAATTAAAAATGGCTTAAAGGGCTTTTTTTCCTTCCCAAAACTCTAAAAGCCTTGTTATTCATTTACTAGCATCAGATATTTTGAAATTCAAATTTCAAAAACAAGCATGCAACATGAAGAAATTAATTTCTAGTTGAATTATAGAAAAATGAAACATTGATAAGTTCTTTAAAATGCACCTTGACTATGAGCACACCTCTGTGCCTACTATACTTCCAACAAAGAGGGTTTAAAGTAGTCTTTTCCTATTTACAAGTTTCAAGATTAAGGGAATTGTGAAACTTTATTAAAGTAAAATTTAAAAGGGAGAAAATATGAAAGTTTTTCACTCGAATATTTTCAATGATGTTCAAAAAATAAGACCCAAAAATTATCATGAAAAAATGAAAAGTTTTTTTGCTTGATTTACTTTTCTCTATTATAATTCTGGTGGGATGGGGGAGTCAGGAAGATAAAAATGTTGACTGAAATATTTCTTAAACATTCTAAATTATCACAAGGTTGCCTTAGCACAAGTGATACAGTAAATGAGGCAGAAAGAGGTATTTGGGTGTGTGTTTTATTTTCCTACACACTATAACACTCTAAGTCATAAAAGTTCAGTGATGAGGATATGCTGAACATTCTCATCAGTACTTAAAAACAACACTTATCTCCTAATCCTCCAAGTGACAAATTTCAACAGCCACTTTCAACTCAGAATCACTCAGTGTATATACTTTTCCCAAACACATGGCTGTCAGCTATTTATCAGCTCTATTCTAACCGCTCTTCACTATCATCCTCTTAAAAAAAAAAAAAAAAAAAAAGTTGTATAGCTCTGTCCATTCACTTTACCAATATAAACAAAACTGAATCAAAACACTCAAGAGATTACTTAAAATTCTTCAAGATCTTGCTGTTATTGTAATCTATAGTCACAGTCTTTTGATTATAGAATAGGCAGTACAACGTAGAATACAGAACAGGACTAGCCCTGGTCAGCATTGTGCAGTGACTATAGCATCAGCTCACACATGGGTGGGTCTCTGGCTTGACCCCCAGTCAGGGGCATGTACCTGGGTTGTAGATTCCATCCCCACTCCCCAACTGGGGTGCATTCAAGAGGCAACCGATCAATGTATCTCTCACATTGACTTTTCTCTTTCTCTCTCCCTCCCTCCTTTCCTTACACCCTTCTGTTCTCTTTAAAAAATCAATGCAAAAAATATCCTTGGGAGAGGGAGGAGAAGGAGGAGAGGGCAGAGGGGAGGAGGGCTAAATCATAGTGTAATTGAGCAAGATACCTTCATTTCTAATCTCAATACAACAAGAATAATCATAGAACCTTAGGGTTGTTATGAGAATTTAATGAAATACTCCAAAGGTCTCATAGTTAACTTCTAATCTTATTGTTTATTCCAGTAGAAAAAATATGGATTACAGGGGTTTAATAACAGGCTTTTAGGACAGCTGGCTAAAAGGCAATAGGATAGTCCTGGTCATTCCTGGAAAAAAGCAAGAGTAGCTACTGTCTCACCCCTTATTTCTCCCTAGGCAAACCAAGTATGGTGTGTGTGTGTGTGTGTGTGTGTGTGTGTGTGTGTATGTATATGTATATATATATGTGACAAGCATAATCAAGTTATGTTTTAAAGCCAATAATAGTAATATCAAAACTATAAAATACACATAAAATATTAAAAATGCTTTGTAAAATAGAAGAAATGAAACAGATCATTTAAAAGTAGTATTCCATTCATGGTTTAGTACATTAATATTCATCAATGTTTTTCTCTGTCTTTCCCTCTCTCTTCCACTCTCTCTAAAAATCAATGGAAAAATATCCTCGGGTAGGGATTAAAAAAATAAAAGGAGAAATATAGCATTCGTTTTCTAATTTCATCATTTTCAAAAAGGTTGTCTTTTTTCTTTTTTTTTGGAATAGATAAGGAGTTGGTTAGGAAAGTACTAAATATGTTAGTACTTTATCACCATATGTGTGAGAAATACATTATAATATTTCCAGAAATATGTAAGACTTTCAAAAAAAAACATGCATATAAAATAAGCTGGTAAGTATATGTACACTTATATTTTTGGATTTATACTTTGAATTTACACTAGAATTTTACTTTTAAGCTATAATATTTATAAATATTAATATCAAGCCCAGCAGGTGTAGCTCAGTGGTTGAATATCAACCCAGGGAGCAAGAGGCTGCCAGCTCAATTCCTGGTCAGGCACATGACCAGGTTATGGGCTCGATCCCCATCAGAGGGCATGCAGAAAGCAGCCAATGGATGATGTTTCTCTCTCTCTATTGAGGTTTCTCTCTATCCTTCTCCCTTCCTCTCTCTATATACATACTCTAGGAATAATTATAAAAGTATTTATTAAAATATGTTTACAAAATTGACCTATCAGCTGTTAAAGTATATATATATATTTGGGGGGGGGGGGGCCTTCCATGTATTTATCAAATGCTCATTTTAAAACATATCTTAGTATTAGCCAAACGTGACTAACAAAATGAGGCTCCGAACTAAGAATTCCACAAACCTCAACTTTCTTAAAGGAAAAGCACTTTAAATTTTTCCCATGGACAGAACATAGGAAGTAGTAAAAGAATTATCTTAATTATAACAAGTTCAAAAGGACTAGCAAATTATTCTGACTTTATAGACCATGAAATACCCTGATACTCTTGCATTGTTAATAAACTGCTATGTCCCTAAAAATAATGCACATTAAAGTACCAGGTTGGACCCAAATGTATAGAACAATTAATAGTAAAATATTCTCTCATTTAGAACCGTGATTCTATAATAAATTCTTTAATTTATAAAAATGAAACTTACCTTAAAAAGTGTCACAGTGATTTCAATGTTTTCAGGAACAGGCCATACTACAACACCACGGTATGGATTTTTTATTCCAGGTTGCCAGCTATGTGCCTACCAGAATAAAATAATGGCTTCAATAAGAAGTACAGGAAATGCAATGTTAATAATTTAGAAAAATATATTGACCTTACTTAACTATCCGTTACATCTGTAGTCTCCCTGAAATAACTGGTCAAATAAAACTTTTCAAGCTTTAAACCTGGGACATGACAATTATATCACATGATAGCTACCAATGACATCTATAAACAAACCTTCACACTACTGCTCCCAAAGATGCAAAATAGAGGGCTGAGGACACTAGGTTATCTTCTCAGCATCACTTTTGTTGGGTTGCATCCTCTGTGGCAATAATGGGGGGAAGGGGGAGAACACACTCAATGCTGCATGAGAGTCTACCAGCTCTAGACTCCACCATTCCCAATGACAGACCAATGCTGTGGCAATCAATGCCCTCCAACAGTCTGATGGAGGATGCCAGATTTTCATTTTGGAAAACTGTCTCTGAACAAAAACCCACACAAGGCTGTAGTTAATGAAGCTAGTTTTCTAATCACAGCATTCAATCACCCGGGTTGTACATGCATTTGTAGATCTTTCACTTCTACCTCTGCTAAGAGATGAAGATGCGATTTCAGGTGAGGGTAAAGGTAATGAGAAAACCCCTCTATGCCAAAAACTACTCTCCACTTGTAGCCATTCTTGAAGATGACAAAGTTTTTAAATGTTGACACTGTTTGTCCCCATCCCAGTCCAGGAGCCTCAGACACACAAAGGAATAGCTGGTCAACACACAGACCCTTTCCTTGCTGCTTGATCTCTGTAACACTGCCAAAGTCTGTGACAATTGTGATGGTGGGGAGATTGCTTCAAAATTGGGAACCATTGTGACGTTTTGGAAACGTGTTCTCATTGGAAACCTCCTATATACTGCCTGTAAATTATCCTCAAGAATCTCCCCTGACCTTCCTCTGATTTTTGCTGTGGGAATTACACTCCATGCTCTCACAGTATGAGGGGCTCCCTTTAGATTCTCCCAGTACTTGGTCGCTATTCTTCAGTGCTGGCAGTAACAACACATTGGCTGCTGGGCATTAGCTGGTGCAGCAGTGTGAAGCTGTTGCCCTCTGAATTTTTCTCACATAAAGTGACATTGGCTACAACTAAATCTCTTCTTCACTGGGATAAATGGAAGACTCCAAACTCCCCTGAAGGTGTGAGGTGGGAATTTATTACCTCAGAGATACTCATTTTAATGCAGGCACTTCCTGGTTTGCAACCTTCCACTGTGATAGAGGGTAGTACAGGCTGTCCTTGTGTAAACAGGAATCGTATCTAAGAGTTGGGCAGCAGCAGCTTTTGGCATGTCCAGGAACTCTTACTCGGGCTAGAATTTGCACAGAATCTAAGGTGAAAACCTACAAACCAGGTCACAGGTTCGATTCCCAGTCAGGGCACATGCCCAAGTTGCAGGCCCAATTCCAAAGGGGGAAATGCAGTGCAAGAGGTACAATAAATGATTCTCTCTCATCACTGATATTTCTATCTCTCTTTTCCTCTCCTTTCCTCTCTGAAATCAATAAAAAATACATTTTTTTAAGTGAATGACTTTATCTGGCTTCTGTGGTTTTTCAAATTATTTTGGCAGCTGAACCCTGTTTGTTGTAAAAATATTTTTGGAACTCTAATGTGTGAAATAAGTTGTATTTTATTGGCTTAAATTTATTTTAAGGTTAAACTTACAGGATTTCCTTAATAATATATCAGGCAGTGAAAATGCAAATTAACAATTTGGTGGGTTGCAAGGTAGAAAAATTAGGTATTGAATGAGTATACATGTTGCTATATTATAGCATAAGAATATTTTTAAATGAAAAAGAAAAGAAAAAGTAATTGCCTGCTTTGCATTTAAGTTTATTTCCCATTAGACTGTCAATGTTTATTTGGGACAAGTAAAAAAACAAACAAACAAACAAACAAATAAATAAATAAATAAAATAAAGAATGCAATTTTTGCAGTTAATATTTCTAATGGGTGTAATTTTAAAGATTTTTTTTTTCCTTGTAAATCTTGGTTATCAAGGTTCCCTAAGAAATCCCCCCAAATTTGGGATTTACCACGACAGTTCTTTTTTTGTGGTGGCATTTCCAGCCAAAGCTGATGGAAGATTGGTATGCCAAGACATCTCAACTGTGTTCATCTCTATGGCCTGCAAGACTATCCATGGAAATGCCATGAATGTGATAATAAAAGCTGACAGTTTATAAAGAACTTTCTATATGTCAATCTATGTTTGGAATTTACTTCTGTTTAACTCATTTAACCTGCTTAAGAAGCCTATGAAGTATAGTTACCATTCATTCATTCACTCCACTCATTTACTCGGTTGATACTATCTGCCAAGCACTGTCTAGGCACTTGGAGTAGGTAAAAACAAAATACAATCTGCCTTAGTAGAGTTTACAGTATAATAGGAGGAGACACACAAAATAATTAAGTATTGTAAAATATATATTGATAGTATGTTAGGTGGAGGTAAGTGCTATGGAGAAAAATAGAAATATAGAAGAAGAGTAGAGGGGGGCAAAAGAAAGTAACAATTTTCAATAGGGTAGTCAGAGAAAGTGTCATTGAGAAGGTAACAGTTAAGAAAAGGCCTTAAGAAGGTGAAAGAATCAGATATATAAATACATGAGAAGAGCTTTCCAAGGATATGGTATAGCAACTGGAAAGGTGCTGAGGCAGTTAGATCACAAGGAGGCCAATGTGGCTGGAGCAGAGTCATCAAAAAGAGGAGGAGTAGGAGACAAGGCCAGAGAAATAATAAGGGTCCAACCATAATAAGATCTGGGAGGCCATTGCAAAGAGTTTGGCTTGTAATTTGAGGGAGACAGGAAGCTACTAGGGTTTTAAGCAGAAAAATGATAACTTAAATTATATTTTAACAGATTCATTCCAGCTAATGTAAGAATAGGCTCCAGACATGAGAGGAAAACAAGAAGTAAGAAGCTACTGCAATAAACCAGGGGAAAGCTGATAGTGACTTGGCTCGGAATGGTAGAAAGATGGTACAAAATGTCTAGCTAGAATATGAAAATATTTTTATATTTTCAAAACAGAATCAATAAGATCTGCTATCTGATTAGATGAGAGAAAAAGTAGACATGGCAATTCTAAGGTCTTTACCTTTGAGCAAGTAGAAGAAAGGAATGGCTATTAATAACCAAGCAAGACTGCAAGAAGAGCAGGTTTAGGAAGTAAAATAGAGAACTCAGTTTTACACACATTAAATCTGAGGTGCCTAGGAGATATTCAAGTACAGATGTTCAAACAGACTGTTAAATATACCTTGTTTCCTCAAAAATAAGACAGTGTCTTATATTAATTTTTGCTCCCAAACATGCGCTAGGTCTTATTTTCAGGGATGTCTTATTTTTCCATGAAGAAGAATATGGAACACATTTATTGTTAAATGAAAATAAAGGAAATTTATTACCTGTATATGGTACGGTAGTACGGTAGTTGTCAACACAAACCAGACAAACTGTGAATCCTACAGTATCAAGAATTTACTCATTTATTCAATGACAATCATGTCATCTTCTGGAACATCATCATAACAATCCAATTCCTGAATTTCCTGGTGAATTTCTTGTGACTCCATTTCTTTCAGAATGAGTGAACCAAATCTCTCATGTTTAGCCTAGGGGGGGCCTTATTTTCGGGGGGATGCCTTACATTTCACTCAGAAGGAAACCTGTAAGTAGGTCTTATTTTCGGAGGATGTCTTATTTTCGGGGAAACACGGTATGTCTCTGGGATTATAAACTGGGGAATCATTAGCATACCGGTGATATCTAAAGCTTAAGAGTGGATGTGATACCAAGGAAGTACAGATAAAGAATATAAAGACACAGCCCTAGCCGGTTTGGCTCAGTAGATAGAGCGTTGGCCTGCAGACTGGAGGGCCCCAGGTTCGATTCCAGTCAAGGGCACATGCCCCGGTTGCAGGCTTGATCCTCCAGTAGGGGACATGCAGGAGGCAGCCAATCAATGATTCTCATCACTGATGTTTCTAACTCTCTTTCCCTCTCCCTTCCTCTGTGAAATCAATAAAAATATTTTAAAATGAAGAATATAAAGGCACAAGCACTGAACCTTGGAGCATAATATTTACAGGACAAGGAAATGAGAAGGAATCAGAAAAGGATGGTCAATAAAGCAGAAGGAAAAGCAGAGGTGTATTGGGATCCTAAAAGTCTTATGAAGAAAACGTTTCCAAGAAAAAGGAAAAATCAACCACGTGTGCCAAATGTTAGTGATATGTCAAATAGGATGAGATCTGAAAAATAACCACTGGATTTAATAAAGCAGAAGCTATTATTGACTTCACAAGAGTAAGTTTCAGTAGAGTGATGATGGCAAATGCCTGGGTTCAAGAAAGAATAGAAGGAAAGAAATTGAAGATAGCAAGTACATACAACTCCTCTGAGGTGTTTTGCTTAAAGAGAAGAGAGAAATTGTTTGGTTGCTAGTGGGAGAAATACTGTCAGAGAGAATTTTTTTAATAAGAAAAAAATATTTTCATGCTGATGAGAAATATTCATTTAAGGACAATTTAATGATACAGAAGAGAAAGAATTGCTAGAGTAATGTCCGTAACAATACAAAAGGAGACAGATTCACCTCAGACCACTCTGCAATAACAGGAATGAAGATCGAGTATATGAGGGATCACTTTCTGCTGATAGCTAAACACATTTAGGGGCTATTTCTAATGTTTATAATTGTAGTCATATTCTTCTATTAATTATACTTAGTAATGATCTTATATTGTTCTTTTTCCAAAGTTTAAGGCCCAATCACCAAAACCTATAAGAAGACCTTGAGTTTATTTTCAGAACTCATATTTTAATAAATAAGAAAATATTCCAGATTTAAAATATAATGCCCAAAAAAACTATAAATGTATGCTTGGAAGAAGATGCCATTTATACTATAAAGCAACTGAATATTTCCTATAATGCTACATTATAGGATTACATTTAAAAGTTAAAAAAAAAAAATGTATTTACCTTATTTCCAGTGATTCTATTCCTAAGTATCTACCCAAAAGAAATGAAAATATTTGTCCCCAAAAATACTTGTATAGTAGTACCATTCATAGCATGATAGGAAATATTTGCAATATTCACTGGAAATTAAGCAAATGTTCATTAACAGGGTTAGTATAAATAATTACACTGTAATATTATTTACATAATGAAATACTTTTCAGAAGTAAAAAACTACCAATATACAAAATAGCATGAAGAAACTTCAGAAATATACTGATAGAAATAGTGGAAATAGTCTGTATCTTAAAAAGAATGGTAATTACACAAGTATATATTAATCAAAACTCACTATATCATATAAATAAGATCTGTGTGTTACATTGTATGTAAATTTTAGCTCAATAAAAATAAAATTTAAAAAGATACCCTTAGTAAAAATGTGCAATTTCTACTGAACATTTAAAATTCTATTCTACTCTCCATAAAGCTATCAGTCTAAAAAATATAAGCCTTTGAAAAAAAATAAATCCTTATCTTTTTCAACTCAGCAATAGACTCAGATAACTCATCATTTCTTATGTATATCCCAACCTAATCTTCTTAATAAATTATTCCTAGGTAAGTTTTATAAGTGGCATCTATTTAATTCATGATACCTTAGTACAGGGAAGTTAGATAACTTTTTACTCCAGATTACCAAGTCCAAGATCAAGGCTCAGATATCTGGCTTCTATTTTAAAACTTTAGTAACAAGATTATAATGGCTGATCAATCATTTTAGTAGACTATAAATAACCCAAAATATCTAATAATGCTTTAAAATATTCAATGGTAGGGCTAGAGAAGTTTAATAATTTAACTTAAAATTGAATTCAATATTTAAATAAGAAATGCAGAAACAGACTAACCTTAGAAGACTTCCTTCGGCTTCTTCTTGTCCAAACTACCACCAATTTATCTGGTTGCCTGACAAACAAGAAAAAGATTAAATGTAATTTAAGTTATCTTAAATCAAAGTAATGTGAGGTTTGGTTCCAGTATATTTATTTTTAAATTTTAATACCTTTATTGACTTTTGAAGGGGGAGAAAGGACTTAATCCTCACCTGAGGATATTTTTCCATTGATTTTTAGGGAGAGTGGAAGAGAGAGGGAAAGACAGAGGGAAACATTGATGTGAGAGAACACATCCATTGGCTGTCTCCTCCACTCCCACTACAGGTGATCAAGCTGCAACCCGGGCATCTGCCCTGGGGGGAAATCCAACCAGCAACCTTTCCCAGCATTGCCAGAGGCCCAACCAACTGAACCACACTGAGTCACATGGGCGAGGGCAAGTTCTAGCACATTTAAAAGGACAAAAATGTCATTTGCTTTAGATTATATAGGGCAGTTACTCTTACAATAAAGCTTATCCAAATTAATTAATCAGTACAGATAGTGAATATAGTTGTTACCTAATTTAAATCACTAATATTTTAGCCATATGTTTTCCTAAAAATACTTTAGCAAATTAACTCATTTGAACAAATCATGTAAAATTAAATACTTAGAACTAGTGACCATTATAAAAAGAATAGCACACATATATTTTCTCTAAAACTTAATACTATACTTCTAACACAGTAGATACTTTAATTTGGAGAAAATAAGCATATAAATAGCATTACCAAGATAATTTAAATCTCTGAGTTAAACTACTTTGACATTTCTATATTTTATGAACAATTGTATGGTTTTCATCATTTTTATGGTCAACTCAATTATCTTCATAAAAACAATACAGTACTGAAAATATGCACAATACATACTATTATTGCTATTTTATACACTTAAAAACACTGGCAAGGTTAAATAACTAATCAAAAACTCTGGCAAAACCAAGACTGAAATACAGGTCTTGTAATTTCAGACCTGTCTTCTTTATCTGCTGATACTATAAAGTAAAAAACAAACAAAAAGCCTTTACATTTTCAGCTAATACAACTAAGTTCTCTTTAGTGCTCAGGGGGAAAAAAGAAAACATCAAGACTATAATTATCAGTTAATTTCCTTTTATTTTTAAAAATCATGGATAAAAGTTTTTAAATCAAGAAATGAACATTAAGACTCATTTGATGACCTTCACCACTTTTTATGTTTCCTTCATTTTACCCTGGATGTCCTTACTATGAGATGCTATGTCCTCCTATTACATTTAATAAATATATACATGTATATAAAAGGCTACCAGACATAAACACCTTACCAAGTAATTCACCAATACATCGGTCCAAACAGAAAGCTGTACAATGAAAAATATTATGGAAATGACCAGAATATAGCACAGAAATAAAGTGATAAAAATACTGAGGAGAGCCCAGCCAAATGTGACTCAGTGGTTGGGCATCAACCTAGGAACCAGGAGTCACGGTTCCATTCCTGGTCTGGGCACATGCCTGGGTTGCGGGCTCGATCCCCAGGGCTGTGTAGGAGGCAGTCAATGTTTCTCTCATTGATGTTTCTAACTTTCTCCCTCTCCCTTCCACTCTCTTTCTCAAATCAATAAAAGCTGAAGAAGAAGAAGAAGAAGAAGAAGAAGAAGAAGAAGAAGAAGAGGAGGAGGAGGAGGAGGAGGAGGAGGAGGAGGAGGAGGAGGAGGAGGAGGAGAAGGGGGGGGAGAGGGGGGAGGGAAAGGGAAAGGGAAAGGGAAAGGGAAAGGGAAAGGGAAAGGAAAGGATCTGGTACAGATTGAGGCTCAATGACCATCTACTACTGAATGAACATTAAGCTTCATCTAGGAATTCCCAATTGGTTAATTATAATTGATGAGGTCCAATTAAAGCCAGTACCTATATAATACACCTCTCAGCAGCTTATTTGAGCTTTGCAGGGATTCTCACTTCTGCTGATTCACTGAAACTAATATATCTTTTCTTTTTCCACGACCTTCCTCTCTTCCCGCCTACTCTCCTCCAGAGTTCATCAGGACCATAATTTAAAGTGTTCTTTTTTAAGGACTTTGAGATAGAAGGTGTTAAATTTTTATTTAAACCTTCTGGTAAGTTTTAAATACTGATGCCTAGGTTCCACCCCTGGAAAATCTGATTTAATTAGTCTAGTGTGCAGATTTTTTAAAATTCCACAGGTGATTCTAATGTGAAGCCAAAGCTGAGAAATATTGTTTTATAGGAAGTGGTAAGCTATCCCCACACCTCCTAACTTGAAACACTAGTGAAGCATTAGTTGCGATGCCATTGTTCTAACGCCACCTGCACTTCTAACTCGGCTTCTCAGAATCTCCTTCCACCCAACTCAATCTGATCTTGGTACTCAGGATGGGAAAACCTTTTACTGTAAAAAATCATGAAGGATAGTCTCCTAACCCATATGCCTGAAGTTCTAAGAATGTAAATAAAACATAAATAACTTTTTTTGGAATGCCTCCAGAATGCTTAACTTTTTTATGACTCTAAGTTGTGTCCCATTTTTTAAAATGTCTTTACTAGAAATCAATCCACCTGTACATTATCAGGGACATGGCAGAACACTAAAGCAAAGAACTGCACTGTGAGTTACCGTTCTCAGTAGAAGAGTACCAATAACCACACAATTAGCTGACCACAATTAATATTTTAAGCATCTGTGATGCACTAGAAAACAACCATTAAATATTTACCTCTGTGCTTCCAAGAGGCCAGGAACAGAGCAATTGTGAGAGGTTTATCCAACTATCAAAGAACCTATAATTAATTATACAACTTCCTATCAAAAATGTCAAGACAACCTGATAGAGTCCAGATTTCAGAAAGAATTCAACAATCATACATTTAACAATTATATCCAACTAGAGGCCCTTCATGCACTGGTAGGGTCCCTAGTGGCTGCGGGCCAAGATCTCCCTCCCTTCCCCATGCCAACCCCACCCCTGGTTGAACTCCCACACAAACTCTCAGTCAAGGGGACAACCTGCATACTACACTTTATTATATAGGATTATCTAAATTAAGTAAACAGGAATCCCTACACAATATATATACACAGAAATATAAACAGTTAATATATACATACCATATATGTTTACATAGAGATATTTACATATGTATTTTCTTTACATAAACGCACACACAGATACACTTTCTGTAAAATGGATCTAAAGGACTTCTATGGGAAATTCAAAGCCTTTTGGTGGGTTTATTCAGGAAAGGAAACTTTACATTTAAAAATAAACATTTTAACATCTTCTATCCTACCCTAAAAGTCCTTTAAAAAAAAAACTTGAATAGGAAGATGTCAAGACACCTCATATGAGGGTCCTGATGTTGAACTCTGGAGAGCAGAAAAGGGAAGGAAAAGGAGTAAAAAAAAGTTTCAATGAGTCAGATTATAAAGCAGTAATCTGTATCTTTCTTTGGTCTGCAGCTAAATGTTGTGCCCTCCTCTTTGTCACTAATGAGCTACTGTGACATTTAAGGTAAATTTAAAGAAAAACATTTCTGGCTTAAATTTAGACTCCTTTGCTCTTTTCCACTCTCCTGTGTGTCACATATGTGAGATGAGATTAAAAATGCTATGAGGGGGGAAAAAAATCAAAAGCTATCAAGTGAAAACCAGGCTCATTACTTTCCAGAATCATAAAAAACATTCAATATTTTATTAAATGCCTGTTATATTCCTGGAACTGGGCTCAGTAATGGAGATATAGAAATGAAAGAAGATATATATTAAACCAACTAACCTAGCCCAGGCACAACCTTGAAGAATGCAAAGACAAAAAGATTTTATACAGCAAAGAAACTATTTATATATCTCAGGAAATATGCAAACAAAAACAACAAAAACAAAAACAAAAAGAAAAACAAAAAAACCTGCACAACTACTGAGATTACTTGATTTAGAACTGTAAAAAAAAGCTATAATTTACAATACTTGAAATATAAAGTCCAACAAAAGATGATTGACAAATTACACTACATCTATCTAATAGAAAATTATAACATGTTAAAAATATTTTCTAAAAACATTTATAAGCTTGGGATATCCTGTTAAACTTATTTACACTGATCATAATTTTTTTTTTATACTGCGTAATATAAGAAGACACCAAAGGAATATCTCAATATGCTGTGGTTACTACTACAAAGTAAGATTACATGACATTTTAAGAATATATTTTCTGCAATTGATTGACATTACTTATTCTGGTGAGTTATTTAAATGTGTAGTGGAGGAAGTTAAAGTGAAACAATACTTTTCAGTTTGTAATTAAGTATGAACAAAGAATTAAATAATTTAATTTTTTAAATTTTGTTGAATTTAAAGGATTCTCAAACAGCTGAATTAATTTGTTTCCTAAAACAATAGAAGTTTGGACCATGTGTTTTTTGTCTTAACATAAATGCTCCCCCAAGGCTGAGCAGGCCCAAGGCAAAATTGTGAAATAGGCCCCACTTGACTTAGGCATCCTTCCTCCCTTGATTTGCAGCCCCTCCAATTCCAGGGCCATTCTTCCTTGGGTATGCAAAATCAACGTGGTGCTCCATTACAGCAGGTAAAATCACAATAGACAAGTGCTCTTCAGATCACTCATTCTTTTCTACGGCAATTAAAATCCCCCTCCCCAGCGTATCTTAGGAGGTTATTAAAAGGAATCTTGGGAAGCAATATGTATTAACTTAGGAGATAAGAATTTGTAAAAGAAGATGCTTCCAAGATGACATAGTACTAGAATGAAGGTTAGAAAACTAGTTTTTCCGAGTTCTGACCCTAAGTGACTTTAGGAATGTCTCTCCATTTTTCTGAGTCTATTCTGTAATTTATCAAATGAAGAGATTGCAATAAAATCTCAGCTAGTTCTGAAACACCATGGTTCCCGGCAGGGGTCCTCAAACTTTTTAAAGTGGGGGCCAGATCATGGTCCCTCAGAGAGCTGGAGGGCCGGACTATATGAACTACTAATTCCTACTGTAACACCTCGGCTGCGCTCACTGCCCAAAAAACCTGGCGGGCCGGATCAGACTCCTCTGCAGGCCGCATGTGGCCCGCGGGCCATAGTTTGAAGACGCCTGGTTCAATGACTGTAAGGTTAAATCACTCTAACTGATTAACTATTTTGTGGTTTAAAATGAAATTAGAAATTCAGGAATAGGATAAATAATTTGTGGCAGGGAATCACTTGCTTCCTATCTTCTGATAATCTAGAGGTAGCTAATATTACCAACTTTGAACAGTATTATTTGTGTGTGTGTGTGTATACAGGAAGAAGTAGTATTTTTTAGTAGAGAACTAAACTGACCACCAAAGATTCATGCTCCCTGTCCAGGCCTCTAGTGGATAATAAAGGAATATGCCTTCTCCACAGCAGTTGCATGGAGTAGATTCTAGAATGCAAAGGGCACAATCATAATATAAAGGGTTTCTGGGCCCCTGAATGACAACATGGAAAGGCAGTCAACCTGGAATAACCTCTCTAGACTGAGAAGTGAGGAAGAAATAAACTTTGATTAGGTTAAGCCACTTGAATTTGTGGGTATATCTATATAGTACCTCCTCAACATTCTAGAAAATTTAGTAAATTAAACACACACATATACATAACAGTAAGACAATTACTGTCTTGTAGAAGCTTACATTGCAAAGTGCTGAGACACAAACCTTTTTATGTCCTACTAGTATTTATTTATATGACATCAATGTCTCAAACTTAGTAATATTTAAGCCTCTGCACTTTTCCTAAATTAAAAATAAAGAACCGTAAGTCCTTAGAACACAAAAAGTATAACATATTCCCTCTCACCACAGAACCCAGGATATGCCTATAATGAGAAAAAGCTCAAAATATTAACCCTGAAGCTAATGTGAATAGGCACTTCACTAAATAGCAAGGTTTTACTCTTTTTAGGGAAAAGGGCTCTTGGCCATAACTGAACATTTCATGGTGGAATGCTGTGAATATTGAAACAAAAGGTTAGAAATTGTTTTATCACAGAAAACTTTACTATTTCTCAAGTAATTATTTTTATCCTTCAGTAAGCACATCTGCCTCCTATTGTACTATCACTGCTGTAGCTCCAGTTAATTATACTCCTTTATGCTTACTTCACAAGAGTTATTTAGCAAGCTATAATTATTAATTCAACAAGAAAAATAATTATACAAGACAAATTATGCAGTACACATATATAGGATATATTCTTTTTTTAAAAATGAAAGGATAGTTCTAATAAGAGATGTAAATCTTTGTCACTTAAATAAAAATACTATCATTGTTATATTTTGCATCTTCTTACCATCTTTTTTAAAAATATATTTTTATTGATTTCAGAAAGGGAGAGGACAAGAGAGATATAAACATTAATGATGAGAGAGAATGATTGATTGGCTGCCTCCATGCACCCAACTGGACAGGTATTTCTAATGCTTATAAATCAGTATTTAGGGACAGCACCATTTCAACTGACAGACTTCACCATTTGGCAGCCTTTAGATGAGTGTACTTTACATGGCCTGTATACACATACACAAATATATCCCCAAATAATACTTTCCACTTTCCTTATTATTTATAGAATCACCCATACTACGTGCTTCAATTTAGCATCTTACTTACTACTTTTTTTCAATATCTGTTAAAAAAAAAAAAACCTCACATGTTACTCACATAAATATTAGTATTTCCAAGTTATGTACTTGGTTCCCTGAAACTGAAGTTAGTAAAAGATAAAAAAGTTAAAAAAAAAAAAAAAAATCCACTTAAACCATTCTCTAGCCTTCCTCAATAATCATTTTCATAATTTCTTCTCAGCACATTTCTGTAATGGCTTCAATTGAATATTTGAATGATTATATTGTATATATTGGGTCGGCAGCTAAGTAATTGCGGGTTTCACACATATATGGCTTCAGTTGAATTTTTAGGTTTGCAGACGTAGTACAAATGTAAAACACATTTTGTTATTTGATAGTTGGCTATTCAGTTGTTAATCAGTAAAAAAAGTTTTTTGATCTGTTTTGTAGTTTTCGTTTGGCGTTCATTGAAAAATGGAAAATCAAAAGGAACATTTTCGTCATATTTTGCTTTTTTATTTCCGCAAAGGGAAAAACGCATCGCAAGCTCATAAAAAGTTATGTGCTGTTTATGGTGACGAAGCCTTAAAAGAACGGCAGTGTCAAAATTGGTTTGCCAAATTTCGTTCTGGTGATTTTTCACTCAAAGATGAAAAACGCTCTGGTTGTCCAGTTGAAGTTGATGACGCCCTAATCAAAGCAATAATCAATTCGGACTGTCACAGTACAACACGTGAGATTGCAGAGAAGCTTCATGTAT
Organism: Pipistrellus kuhlii; assembly: GCF_014108245.1. Taxonomy (NCBI): domain Eukaryota; kingdom Metazoa; phylum Chordata; class Mammalia; order Chiroptera; family Vespertilionidae; genus Pipistrellus; species Pipistrellus kuhlii. The sequence goes on along the minus strand of NW_023425438.1, from coordinate 30,539,257 downwards.
CATATACATGCATTGAAAATCACTTAAAACAACTTGGCTATGTTAAAAAACTCGATACATGGGTTCCTCACGAACTGAAAGAATCACAGTTAATGCAACGCATTAGCAGCTGCGATTTGCTAAAGAAACGTAATGAAAATGATCCATTTTTAAAACGACTGATAACTGGCGATGAAAAATGGGTTGTTTACAACAATATCAAGTGGAAAAGATCGTGGAGCAGGCCAGGTGAACCAACTCAAACAACATCAAAAGCTGATATTCATCAAAAGAAGGTTTTGTTATCAGTTTGGTGGGATTACAAAGGAATTGTCTACTTTGAACTCTTACCACCCAACTGAACGATCAATTCTGATGTCTACATTGAACAACTAACGAAATTAAACAATGCAGTTGAAGAAAAGCGGCCCGAATTGACAAATCGAAAAGGTGTTGTATTCCATCATGACAATGCAAGGCCACACACATCTTTGGTCACTCGGCAAAAATTAATGGAGCTTGGTTGGGATGTTTTGCCACATCCACCATATAGTCCTGACCTTGCACCATCTGATTACTTTTTGTTTCGATCTTTACAAAACTCCTTGAATGGTAAAAATTTCAATAATGATGATGATGTCAAATCGTACCTGATTCAGTTTTTTGCTAATAAAAACCAGAAGTTTTTTGAACGTGGGATTATGATGCTGCCTGAAAGATGGCAAAAGGTCATTGATCAAAATGGGCAATACATTACAGAATAAAGTTATTTAGTTCCATGAAAAAATTCTTTAAAAAATCCGCAATTACGTAGTTGCCGACCCAATATTTGTGAAGCATTTATTGGGAGAGAGGTGGGAAAGAGAATATGATGAATAAAAGAATCATGAAGGCAGACAGATCCATGTTTGAATCTGGTTCCCCTTTTTCTGTTCTGGTTTTATCATCTAAGCCTCAAGGCTCCTCATCTGTGAAATTAGAACCTCATAGAACCAATGTAAAATCAGGTAGGATAATGTAAGAAAAGTGCTTAGCTCAGCCTGCCTTTCAGAAAATTCTCAAATGTTAGCAACCACCCTTTGTCTATGCACAGAGCTTCCAAACAGCTTTGTACAGTCATCCTCCTCGTAAATGTGAACAACAAAGGAAAACTAATATAAAAGTCAAGTAGCTGGAAAAGAAAAAAACAGAACTTGAAAGGCCAAGTACATTAACGCTAATATCCTTAGAAATATAAAAAGTATTGTACCCATGAAAAATATTAAAGAAATATTTAAAGAATAAGAAAGTATTCTGGAAATAGTCATTTTTTTATTTAGAAAAGCAAAAATTGAAGAGTTGAAAGATAAAGTTGAGAAAATATCCCAGATTTAAAAGAAAGAACAGAAGTTAAAAGGGCAAGAGAAAAAAAAGATAATTTAGATCAATCCTGAATAATCCCACAGGATAATTTTAAAAAAGGTCTCCAGATGTCACCTACACTGCAGGCCTAGAAAGAAACAATTTCAGAGTAGAGCAGAGCCTGAGGGCTCGAGAGGAAATTTGAACTGATGAATCACCAATGTTTAACTGCTTAGAGAGATTATGAGAAACTAACAACAACAAAAGTAAGGATAATAATGACAGACAAATGGAGAGAAAAGGCAAAAAATAAAATAGCAATTTTTAACACAAAAAGAGAAATGCAAATCAAAACCACAATGAGGTATAACCTTACCTATTAGAATGGAGAGGAAGGAATGAGGGGAGGAGGGGATGGGGAAGGAGGAGAAGTAGTAGTAGTAGTAGTAGTAGTAGTAGTAGTATGGACAAGAATGAGGGGAAATGAAACCCTCATGCACTGTTGTTGGTAATAAAATGGAACAGCCACTATGGAAAACAGTATGGAGGTCCCTCAACAAATTACCGTATTTTTCGGACCATAAGACACTCCGGACCATAAGACGCACCAGTTTTAGAGAAGAGAAATGAAGAAAAAAAGATAAAACAAATAGTGTCCTAAAATATTTTATGTGCATTAAAACCCAACATCACAGTCATAAACACATGTAATCAACCCTGTAAACAGCAGCATTTAGAACCATTTTAGAGCCGGGCAAGCACACAGAGACCACACAGAGCCGGGCAAGTAAAAAAACTTTTTTTTTAAAGTATATGTGTAGGCTATATTTGGACCATAAGACGCAGGAACTTTTTCCTCCCACTTCTGGGGGGAAAAAAGTGCGTCTTATGGTCCGAAAAATACGGTAAGAAATAGAACTAACATACGATCCATATTCCATTTCTGGATACACCTCAAAAGTTAACAGAATTAATATCTTGAAAAGATATCTGCACCATCCACACCATGTTTATTGTAACATTATTTACAACTAGAGGCCCAGTGCACAAAATTTGTGCACGGGGAGGGGGATGTCCCTCAGCCCAGCCTGCACCCTCTCCAATCTGGAACCCCTCGAAGGATATCTGACTGCCTGTTTAGGCCTGATCCCGGTAGAATCAATCACAATCCAGGACTGCTGGCTCCCAACTGCTCGCCTGCCTGCCTTCCTGATTGCCCCTAACAGCTTCTTCCTGCCAGCGTGATTACCACCTAGCCACTCCCCTGCCAGCCTGATTGATGCCTAACTGCTCCCCTGCCAGCCTGATTGCACCTAACTGCCCTCCCCTGCAGGCCTGGTCCCCCCAACTGCTCTCCCCTGCAGGCCTGGGTCCCCCCCCCTCCCCCCAACTGCCCTTTCCTGCTGTCCCCATCATCCCCAACTTCCTTCCTCTGCCAGCCTGATCACCCCTAACTGCCTCCCCTGCAGGCTTGATTGCCCCCAAATGCCCTTGCTTGTAGGCCTGGTCCCTCCCAAATGCCCTCCCTTACCGGCCATCTTGTGTCCACCTGGGGGTAGCCATCTTTGACCACATGGGAGCAGCCATCTTGCGTGTTGGAGTAACAGTCAATTTGCATATTACTCTCTTATTAGATAGGATAGTCAAGACATGGAAACAACCTAAATGCCCATTACAGATGAATGGATAAGGAAAATATGGTATATTTATACATTAATAATTCATACAAAAGAAGTAAATCCTGCCATTTGTGAAAACATGGATGGGTCTTGAGGGTATTATCCTAAGTGAAAGAAGTCAGACAAAGACAAATACTGTATGCTCTCACTTTCATGTGGATTCTTAAAAAAAACAAACTCACAGATACAGAGAACAGTTTGGTAGCTGTCAGAAGCAGAAGATGTGGGAATGCGTACAGGTAATCAAAGATACATACTTCCAGTTATAGCATAAATAAGTTCTTGAGATATAATGTACAGCATGGTGACTATAATTAATATTATACTGCATATCTGCAACTAACCGGGTAGGTTAGTTGGTTAGTGTGTCATCCCGATACACCAAGGTTGTGGGTTCCATCTCTAGTCACGGCACATATAAGCAACCAATGAATGAATAAATAAGTGGAACAACAAATTGATCTTTCTCTCTCCCTCTCTCTACACACCACCTTCTTTTCTCTCTCTAAAAGCAATCAAAAAGTCCAGCCCATCTCTCCGACTCCTGCCCTGCCAGCCACCTTCTAATTAATTTCCTTTCAATGTGTATGAATCTGTGCACTGGGTCACTAGTTTAATATGAAGGACATTATTGGGAAAATTGGTGAAATCTGAATAAGGTCTGTAGATTAGATAATAGCATTATACCAATGTTAATTTGAAAACTTTTAAGAGATTTGGTATTCAGAACATATAAAGAACTCCTACAACTTAACAAAAACCCAATCAATTAAAAAATGGGCAATGCACTTGACTTGAACAGACATTTCTCCAAAGAAGATATACAGAAGGCACCTGAAAAGATGCTCAATATCACTAACCATTTCAGAAATGAAAATCAAAACTAAAATGAGATATCACTTATCAGACTTATAAGGATGGCTCTCCAAAAAAGAAAGAAAAATATAAAGAAAGAAAGGGGGGGGGGGGGGCGAGGAGGGAGGCAGGAAGGAAGCAGGAAGGAAAGAGAGAGAAAGAAAAGGGGGGGCGAGTAGGGAGGGAGGAAGGAAGGAGGAAGGAGAAAGAAAGGAAAAAGAGGGGAAGGAATCAAAAGGGAGGGGGGAGGGAAGAGAAAAGTCACTAAGTGTTAGCAAGGACACAGAGAAATTGGAACCTTTGTGCATGTGTGGTGAAAATGTAAAATGATGCAGGCACTGAGAAAAACAATTTGGTGGTTCCCCCAAAAGTTAAGCACCATGTTCATAGCAGCATTATTTATAATAGTCAAAAGGTGAAAACAACCCAAGCATCCATCAACGGATGAATGGACAAACCTTATTTACATACAATGTAATCCTTACTCTGAAATGGATAAATGTAGTATATATGTATAATACAATGGAATATATTCAGCCTTAAAAGGGAATGAAATTCTGACACATATTCCAACATGGATGAATCTTGAAGACATTATGTTAACTATTTGTATACCATAAGCATCTATAGATGCAAGCAGCAGACCTTTTTTATTTAATTAAAATATCATGGCAGTTAACTGATTAAGTGAAAGAAGCCAGACACAAAAGGATTGTATGATTCCACTTAGCTATAATAATATAAGCGTAATAGGCTAATTAGACCAGAGTCCTTCTGGATGACCTTCTGGGCGAAGTCAGGGCTGCGAGGGAAACCCAGGTCCTGGGTGCCTGCCGGCAGCCGGAGGGAAGCCCATGTCCCGGGTGCAAGAGGCAAGCCAGTGGCGGCAGCTGGGGGAAGGCCTACTCTTGCATGAATTTCATGTATCCGGCCTCTAGTATGATATAAAGCATGTAGGAAGTCCCTTTTCCCCTTTCTTCTTGCAGGTCTCCTAATGGCAGAAATGAATAGCAAGCCATCCAATATACTAAGAAATATACTTTGCACAGCTTCAGCCCCAGCATCAGAGTACAATGTATTGTAGAAAGTGTATTTTAAGCTGGAAAAAATATTAAAGAATCTGCATAGTATTTAATTTTAAAGCTTGGATGGATAGAGAATTCTAGATTCAAAATGATTTTCCCTTATAACTTTGAAGTCATCTGCTCCTTTTCCTCTGTCATCCAGTGATATTAATCATAAGTCTAATTCATACTATGGTGTTTTACACAGTCCATTGATGCTCCTATGTTTCACTACCTATTAGACCAGTTTAAAAACATGTGACCTCTCAGTGCATCAGAGGATGCTTAACCAACTGAGCCACACTGGCCAGTTTTTTTCAGCAAACTGTACTGGGATGAATCTAGACAAAGACTTTATACCTTTCACAATACCAAAAGCATACTCCATGAAAGAAAAAAGGTTGGTAAGTTGGATTTCGTTAAAATTACAAACTTAAACTCTCTACAAGATGTTATAAAGAGAATGAAAAGACAAACCACAAATTGGGAGAAAATATTTGTAAAACATATATCTCGTAAAGGACTGTTATCCTAAATATACAAAGAACTGTTAAAACTCAACAATAAGAAAAAAGCAACCCAATTTAAAAAATTCAGAAAGTGATCTGGACATTTCACCAAAGAAGATATAAAGATGGCATATGTAAAGATGCTCAAAATTAATGTTGTTAGGAAATCACAAATTAAAATGAGATAACACTACACACCTACTAGAATGGTGAAAATTCAAAGTGCTGACAACATCAAATTCAGGTGAGAATATGGAGCAAAAAGAACTCTCATTCATTGCTGATAAGAATACAAAATGATACAGACATTTTGGAAGATAATTTAGCAGTTTCTTACAAAACTAATCAGATGCTTACCATATGATACAGAAATTGTGATCCTTGGTATTTATCCAAATGAACTGAAATCTTATATCCCACACAAAAACCAGTCCACGAATGCTTACAAATGCTTCATTCATAACTACCAAAACTTGAAAGCATCCTGGCCAGTTTGGCTCAGTGGTTGGAGCATTGGCCCACGGATTGAAGGGTCATGGGTTTGATTCCCAATCAAGGACATGTAACTGGGTTGTAGGCTCAGTCCCCCCACACATGTTGGAGCACAAGTAGGAGGTAACCAATTGATGTGTGTCTCCTCACATTGATGTTTCTCTGTCTCTCCCCCGCCCTTCCACTCTCTAGAGATCAATGAGGTGAGGATTAACAAACAAAACAACAACAAACAAACAAAAGTTGAAAGCAACAAACATGTCCTTTAATAGATGAATGGGTAAACAAACTGTGGCATATCCACACAGTGTAATACTACTCAGTGTTAGAAAGAAATGGAGGAACTTTCAATGGACATTACTAAGTAAAAGAATCCAACCTAGAAAAGCTATATATTGTATAATCCCAAATATATGACTTTCTGGAAAAGACAAAACTATGGGACAATAGAAAGTTTAGTGGTTGGCAGAACTCAAGAAAAGGGAGAAATGAATGAACAGGTGTAATACAGGAGATTTTTAAGGCAGTGAAATATTCTGTATGATACTGTTATGGGATTGTGTCATTATATATTTGTTAAAACCCATAGCTGTACAACATAAAGAGTGAACCCTAATGTAAACTATGAACTTTAGGTAATAATAACGTATCTCTATTGGATGGAGAATCATATCTACAAAATGATATGGAATGATTTCCAACGCATATTGCTAAATGAAAAGCAAAGTGAAACATAATACCAATAGTACTTTCCTAACCCTTTATGTAAAAGAGAAGAAATAAGGGAAAAAAATACATATATCTGCTCATTTGTGCAAAATGAGACAGGAAAAATATACCCAGACTCAATAAACAATGCTAGAATAATTAGAATAACAGGATATTCACACGCAAAATTATGAATACGGATCCCTTCCTTATACCATACACAAAAATTAACTCAAAATAGTCTTAGATACAACACTAAAGCACAACTAATACAATATAAAATAGATAAATGAAACTTAAAACTTTTGTGCACCAAAAGACACCACCAAGAAAGTAAAAAAGACAACTCACTGAATGAGAGAAATTATTTGTAAATCACATATCTGATTTGTCTAATACCTAAAATATATTCTAAAAATTTACAATGCAATGCTAAAAATATAAACAACTCAATTAAAATGCGTACAGGATCAGAATACACATTTCTCAGGGGGGAAAAAAATACAATGGCCAATAAAGACATTAAAAAGAATGAAAAGATTGTGGTTAAACAGCACCCAGCAATTGGAGAATTGCAAATCAAATCCACAATGATATATCACTAGAATGGCTAAAATAAAACAGATGATAAGGTGTGCTGATGAGAATGTGAAGAAATATGGAACCCTAATATGTTGCTAGTGGTAATATTAAATGATGCAGCAATCCTAGCCAGTTTGGCTCAGTAGACAGAGTGTCGGCCTGTGGACTGAATAGTCTTAGGTTCGATTCCTATCAAGGGTACAGGCCTGGCTTGGGGCTCAATCCCCAATGGGGAGCATACAGGAGACAGCCGATCGATGATTCTCTCTCATCACTGATGTTTCTATCTCTCTTTTCCTCTCTAAAATCAATAAAAATATATTGAAAAATTTAAAAGTAATAAAAACTACAGGTTTCTAATATGCTCTTTACATAAAAAAAAAAAAGGCTTACTTTTAAAAAAATAAAATATAATGATGCAGCCACTTTGGAAAAGGGTTTGGCAGTTCCTCAGAAAGAAACCACATTGACCCAACAGTTCCACTTCTATACTATCTTTGCAATTCTTCTGTAATCATAAAATAATTTCAATAAAAAGTTTTAAAAATAAAGGAACCAATATTTAGATTATTTTATAAATCAGAGTACTCTTCAAATTAAAGCAGACGATTGAACTCATTTATGAACTCAGTTACTACATGAATCAATTCAGTTTCAATGAAGTTACTTTGAGATAGACTAATACTACATTCTCTTTGCCTTTAATCATTTTTGGAAGGAGATAGAGAAGAAAGATAATGTTTCAAGGAAACAAGATTTTGGAAACTTAAGAGGAATGGTGGTAAGTAAAAGAGAATACAGATTTAAAAAATTAAAATTACTACATTAACAGTATCCTATAAACAAAGGGAAATCTGGAAAGTTCATTTTAAAAGGGTAACTATGGCAATAAAATAGACAAAGGACCAGAAGAGGCTAGCAAAGTTTTAAGGACTATTACAAAGCCTACACCAGAGATTCCCAAACTTTCTGGGTTTACAAGACCTATAATGTGTCAGTAAGTTTTTCACAGGCCAAAAGACATACCTAACCATTTTGTTTACTAAATATAATCAGGTTCAAACTTAAGATGTATGTCCTAATAACTTAGCACGTGTTGGGCACTGCACAACTTCTCAAACCTTAAGATCAAATCGGACACTGCCTTCCTCTTTGTCTATTACATGCAGATTTTCACATAGTACTTGCATTTTTGTCATTGCAACTACTAAAAATTCTGCTTTGTAAAAATTTGGTATAATTGAAAGGAATGTAGCAATCCAATTTGGAAATGAACTACTTCAAGCTAGAAGTTTGCGTGGCTTCCAACAGATGTTGCTGGGTTTCCCTCAAAATTTTTAAGCATTGCTTGGCACATCTGTGAGTTCTCTGCAGTGCCTTTATAGACTCCAAAAGTGCAGTTTGGGAACTATGGGCCTTGGCAAAAGATGGCAAAGGATGCCACAAAGGCAGTGGCAATAGGAAAATTGGAGTAAGGAGGCATTTTTCAGAGAAAAAAAAGCAGTAGACTCAGAGATGTTGTCTTGAGAAGTGTCCCACTTCCCAATAGTCCTTGCTTCAATGAAGATAACAAATGAATTTTTTTAATCAAATGAATGAAGCTGTTAAAATATTTATATTAATTTGACAGTTTTATATGTGACATAGATTAAACACACTGCTCTCACTTTAATACACACACACATACACACACACACACACACACACACACACACACACCAAAACAACCAAAGGAAAAAATTCAAGTTTTTGACTCAATAAACTTGTCTGAAATACCAACAGGAATTATCATCCAACATCTGTAAAAAACTTTACTTCAGATACTTGAGAAAGAATCATAAATATGGTAGTTCTAAAACCTGGCTTGATTATTTTAAGCAATTAGGGAACTTCTAAAATGACAGATTTGCCAGCACCATTCCAGACTTATAAAAATCTGCAATTTCTCATAGGCATGGAAATCTCTGTATTTGCAAAGGGCTCTAGTGATTCTGAAATAAGCCAGTTTGAGAGAAATAGCTAAACAATATATTTTATATATTCAATAAAATATTCTGTGATGACAGAATTGTTCCACATTTGCACTGCCCAATAGGGTAGCCCCTAGCTACATGTGGCTAGTGAGTACTTGATATATGGCTAAAGTGTGAGGAACTGAATTTTTAATTTAATTTAAATAAAATTAATTTAAATTTAGATGTAAATTGCTGGGTGTGGTAAGTTGCTTCTGAACAACACAGAAGTTGATGACTTACACTAAGTATTTATTTTTCTAAATAAATTGTACCCTTTATTTAAATTAGATAATCAGAAAATCAGGTCCCTTGGCCATATTCTCTCATAAAGGGTCTTTATAAAGATTATGTATTATAGTGACATAAGTATTATCCAACTTAACAGTCTGAGTCTTTTGTAGGTGAAGATTCTATCTCAAATGCCATTCATATTTTTTTCATAAAAATCCTTTGAATTAAGTTCTAAGCAAAGTCCCTGCAAATTAATTAGCTAAAAAGAATATTATGTGAGCCAATGTGCTTTCCTTTTTGCCTTCCTACCAGTAAACTCAGAACCAAGTCCAATGTCCAATGATAACTCTTCTAAGTGCCTGGTAATATGTACTTTCACTCCTCTAAGACTATCTCTGTTCTATTTATATCCCTAAATTAGTCAACATGATGTTATTTTAAATTCTAAAGCTGACAAACTCTTTCGGACATTGGCAAAGTACCAACTTTTAATATGAGAACTTCCTTTCATTAAAGTCAATCTTTTTTGCTGTTTTTGAGGTATTAAAGTCATATTTAAGTGTTTTGTTATTTTAAAAGTATTTTAAAAATAAAAACACTGGGATTATTAACACCTGGAAAAAATATTAACAGATCAGACTTACCAAAGAAAATCTTACCAAAGAAAGTTTATTAGCAAAGCTGCCTAAAAATATTAACAGTGAAAAATAAGACAAGCAAATAATGACATTGACAGCCTGTAGTAATTTTACTGCCCCCATTTCACAAATTCAATCCCACTCCTTTTAAAAAATATGTAGCCCTAGCCAGTTTGGCTCAGTGGATACTGTTGGTTTGCAGATAGAAGAGTCCCAGGTTCAATTCCGGTCAAGGGCACATGCAAAAAATATATATATGCAAAAGCCCTGATGCAGGATATGAACATCCCTATTGAGCATTCACTTCAAAATGCTTGTACATTTTTTTCTTCAGCACACTGGACTATTTTTATATCACGCAGTGAACTACTTCAGTGACTCTTGTTGAAATTTTCCACAAAATTAGAACAAACACATTTGATGCATCAATAGCACATTTTAAATTCTGAGCATTAAAGTCAATCAACTGCAAAACTAATGTGAAACTAAACTAAACCTTAAGAATAGAACTTCTTCACATAATCCCTTAAAATTTCATTTTAAAAATCAACTTTAAAAACACATAAACCAAGCCCTACCAGCGTGGCTCAGAGGTTGAGTGCTGACCTGTGTGAATCAGGAGGTCATAGTTCAATTTACAGTTAGGGCACATGCCCACATAGCTGCAGGCTCCATGCCCAGTGTGGGGTGTGTAGGAGGCAGCTGATCAATGATTTTCTCTCATCATTGATGTTTCTCCCTTTCCTCTCTGAAATCAATAAAAATATATTAAAAAATATATAAACCAAGACCTGATACCAAAATAATGTAAGAGAATTACACACTACCAAAAGATACAATTTACTCCATGGTTTCATTTAAAAAATCATGACAGGGAAAAAAATTTTTAAAGAAAAACTATCATAAAAAATATATCCTAAATATTACGTTCATCATAATGTACATGCACACACATGCATATACACACACACACACACAAATGTTGGCAAATTAATTCTACTTGATGGTTTCAGAGTACATTGTTGTAAATTCTTTGTTGAGGACACAGGTCTACAGGAGTTAGCTTAACAAGTATGAAGTGCCACTGCCACTCTAGTACAAGTGTGGAGCCAGCCTATCCTTATACTTTGTTTGTTTGTTTTTTGTTTGTTTGTTTTTAAATATATTTTATTGATTTTGTACAGAGAGGAAGGGAGAGAGATAGAGAGTTAGAAACATCGATGAGAGAGAGTCATCGATCAGTTGCCTCTTGCACACCCCCTACTGGGGATATGCCCGCAACCAAGGTACATGCCCTTGACCGGAATCGAACCCGGGTCCCTTCAGTCCCCAAGCCGACGCTCTATCCATTGAGCTAAACCAGTCCCGGCTATCCTTATACTTTGGGAATATTTTCAGGTTGTAGTGCATAAACTGTATTTTTTCCCATCAATTCAATGGCAGACAAAAATCCTTTGTGCCAGACAGGGTCAATGGAACCAAAACCAAATTTCAAAGACAAAATATTGAGTTCTCAATTCTACACGCTTTCAATACTAAACACCCTTAAAAAAAAAAAAAATAAATACCACAAGTTCCTTAATCAGACCACCCTTCCAACATGCAATAGCCCAAACTAATTTGCCATGACAATACACTCTGATCCTTTATCTTCCCATCTCAATTTCTCATTTCTACTCAGGTCACCTTTCACTCTCTCCTGATAGTCACTATTATGGTGATCTACACCTTACCCAGACTGTTTATCCTCAATATTTCCAATCAATCTGGTCCACATCCCTACCCTAGTCGGGGAGCAGGATTAACAACTTCTATGTTCCATGTCTGACCCTATCGGAAGGAGGGGGAGGGGCGCTTGTGGAGTAGTGTTTATAAAGTCTATAGTGTACAGTAATGCCCTACGCCTTCACACTCTCACCACTCACTCACTGACTAATCCAGAGCAATTTCTAGTCCTATATGTTCCATTCATAATAAGTACCCTATACAGGTAAAGCATTTATCTTTTATACTGTATCTCTACTGTACCTTTTCTATGTTTGGATACATTTAGGTGCACAAATGCTTACCACTCACTGTGTTACAAATGCCTAGTATTCAATATAGAAACATGCTGTACAGGTTTGCAGCCTAAGAGCAATACCAAATAGCCTCAGTATATATTGGAGGCTATGACAATTAGGTTTAAGTGCACTCTATAATGTGCACACAACCACTTGGCCTGAAGGTGCATTTCTCAAAAGGTGTCCCCATAGTTAAGTGACACATGCCTGTACTAAGTGATTACAGCCTCCTCTCTCCCCTGAGCTTGAGACTCTTATAATTAACTGCTCAATTAAGACCTCCATCCGGATGTCCCAAATTTTAAGAAAAGCAAAGCCAATTCTTGATTTCTCTTTTATGCCAAACCTTGTCCTTCCCAAGTGTTCCCCTTCCCTATAATTATTATGTTCACCTGGTTGCTCAGGCCAAAAAAACTACAATCATTACTGATTTCTCTCACTTTACATTATATCTAATCCATTACTAAATCCTGTCAACTATACATTCAAAAACATTTATTTCCAGTAACACAGGTATACACATATGTCAAAACTTTCCCCTTACCAGTGTGGCACAATTGGTTGGAGCATTGTCCCCTATATCTAGGTGCGATTCCCGGTCAGGTCACATGCCTAGGTTTTTTGTTTGATCCCTCATTTGAATGAGTGCAGAGGCAACTGATCAGTGTATCTCCCTCACATCAATGTTTCTCCCCTCCCCCCTTTCTTTCCCCCACCCCACTCGTCTTCCTCCTCCCTTCCTCCCTCCCTCCCTTCTTTTCTTAAAATGTATTTCAAAAGTAGGTTCTTCACATCAAGGCTGATATACCTCTGTCTCACTCTACTAGATGGTCAACAGAGAAATCCTTGCTTAATCCACCCAGATTCAGAAGTGGATCTGAATTACTTACTAATGTAATCTGGACTTCATAAACTCAAGTTTTACTTAAAGTGCATGTAGCATCCTGATGTCCAATTGGAATGTTAAATTGGGTTCAGTTACAGATAGCTTGGAACATCTGATTAAGGAGTTTATATTTACTCAACAGGCCAGCATTATAAACTTAAGCACTGGAAAGAGCTACTTTTTTTACTTTTCAAATCCTGAGGTCACAAGGTTTGCAGAGAGGTGTGGAATAATGAAAAAATACAAGGTATTACTTTGAAGGATATATATATATACACCTTTTTATACCTCTAGAATTTTGAACCATGTGATCATATTATCTATTTTTAAAATAAATTATAATTGAAACTATTTAAAAACAAGAAATTCTTATGTGACAGAAAAATCAGAAACAAATGAGTTTATGCCTTTTTAAGAAAAACATACTTTTTGAATGCCATCACTAAGAATTAGATAGATAAAATATAAGAACATAAAATACATGTTTAGGTGATATAGACATATACAACAGAAATCTAAAACACATGCTCATACTTCATGGTTCTTTATCAAAAATTAGGGAGGTTCTACTGGAATTGGATTCTACAACCTTAATTATCAAAACTACATGCCAATTTTCAACTAGTTCCCTTCAGTACCTGAGCAGCCATTGAGTACTCATATGTGAAGACTTCTCTCAGAAGTCTAAAAGCCTGCCAATGATAAAAGAATAGAATAAGAAGTAAACTACGATAAACTACAGTCTCTTTCTCTCAAACTCATCTCCACTGGCCAGTCTCAACACTTGCCAACAGCTACCTCAGTTAAGAAAGATTAGTAATTACATGACTTGGGGACAACCATAAGAGTAGGAGATACAAACTTCTATCTCCAAATTTGCCAGAGCTCTACCTGGCAATCAAGGAGTGATGAGGAACAGGATCTCGCAATACAGGGTCATTCTGGAATTTGTTCCTGACTTAAATTCTAGAACACTACACCATGAAAGTATCAGGAAGTGGATCCTGTTGAGTTGAGGGAAATCATGCTGCATCAACCAGGGCAAAGGCTAAATATGATAAATGGCAATAAAAAGAAAGCAGAAATCCCAAACCCTCAAATCTATAGAATCCATCCTTTGATCAAGGAAAAAGTGCTGTGAGTTTACTAATGGCCTAGATCTCAAAATGTAGCCTCCTTAAACCCTTACCTTCATCCTGTTACCAGCCACGTGTAGACTCAAACCCTAAGGCTATGACAAGAGAACACAGGAAAAGTTCCTCTTCTCCAAACTCATAGAAATAACACATTCTACCTAGGAAAATATACCAATTCCCATTACTATGCCTTTTCTAAATCCTTTGGGTTTCATCTTCATTTTTTAAAAAATATATTTTATTGATTTTTTACAGAGAGGAAGGGAGAGAGATAGAGAGCTAGAAACGTAGATGAGAGAGAAACATCGACCAGCTGCCTCTTGCACACCCCCTACCGGGGATGTGCCCGCAACCAACGTACATGCCCTTGACTGGAATCGAACCTGGAACCTTTCAGTCCACAGACCGACGCTCTACCACTGAGCCAAACCGGTTTCGGCTCATCTTCATTTTTTTGAGTTTCAAATTCATGTAGAATTCAGAGTATTTTAAAAATACTTTATCCTAAAGTCCTGAATGGGTACTTGGTAAGATTTAAAAGATGACAATAATCAATTAAAAGAGTATGTGTGTGTGTATATATATATATATATATATATATATATATATATATGCATGCATATATATTAAAAATACCTCTTAAACTTTAATATGCATACTGTGAATTTTATTAAAATGCAGAGTCTGATTCAATAGGTCTAGTAGGGAAAGGCCTGAGAGTTAGCAGGTCTAAAGGATTCCCAGATGTTGCAAATGTTCCTGCTTCTCAGAAAACACTTTAAGAAGGTTTGAAAAGACAATGGCACTGCCCTAGCTGGTTTAGCACAGTGGACAGAGTGTTGG
The DNA here is from genome assembly GCF_014108245.1 of Pipistrellus kuhlii. Lineage (NCBI taxonomy): Eukaryota > Metazoa > Chordata > Mammalia > Chiroptera > Vespertilionidae > Pipistrellus > Pipistrellus kuhlii. The sequence continues at coordinate 30,524,236 of NW_023425438.1, read as the reverse complement.
TCTGCAGAATGAAGGGTCCCGGTTTCGATTCTGGTCAAGGGCACATGCCTGAGTTGTGGGATCAATCCCCAGTAAGGGGCATTCAGGAGGCAGCCGATCAATGATTCTCTTTCATCATTGATGTTTCTATCTCTCTCTCCCACTCCTTTCCTGTCTGAAATCAATAAAAGTATTTTTTTAAATCCTATATAATAAAACCCTAATATGCAAATTAAACCACAGGCGAAACAACCGGTGGAACAACCAGTCGCTATGATGCGAACTGACCACTAGGGAGCGAAAAGCGGTGGCAGCACTGATCAGGGGCAGGGCCAGCCAGCAGGTGGCACCAGGCCGCCATCCAAGGCAGGTGCCAGCACACCCCCACCCCCCAATCACCCTGCCCACCAGTCACCCCACAGATGACGCTGATCGCTGGCCAGGCCTAGGGACCCTACCCTATATATTGGGAACAGTGTCTTAGATTTAAAATTAAAATCTGGTGAGGCTACTCTAACACTGAAAAAACAGGATGATGCAGCGATGACATGCATGGACCCTGGCTTGCACATTTTGTGGCCAGCCCTGATTCTGACACTTGTAACTGTGTGACAAAGCCAATTACTTCACTTCTCTCTGCTTCAGTTTTTTCACCCAAAAGATGGGGAAAATGATACTACTGCCTCAGAAAGATCATGTTATATACTACTTTTTATTATCAGGGCAAAAAAAAATGTAGCTGCCCATACAACAGCAAGATGCCTTTCACCTGTGTGAAAAACATGGTCACTGGTGCATGCAGCATCCCGGATTGTGAGAAGGATGTCCGATTGCCAGTTTAGGCCAATAAACCGGCAACTGGACAACCCCTGAGGGGTCCTGGATTGTGAGAGAGACCCTCACCCCCCTCAACCACCTCCCCCATTGTGCGTGAATTTTGTGTACCAGGCCTCTAGTAAATAAATAAAAGACAATGGTACCTATATACACAGGTTATCTCCAAAGACACAACCTTAATAAAATGATATCTTTCTTTTTATAGTTTATTTCTCCTTCTCTAACTTATACCAGATGCATTTTCCTATCCTCTCAATACTTGCAATTTATCTTTAATGCCATTACTGATGTCTCTTTCCTTTTATTCAATTGGCTATCTCCAAATTTCCTTCTTTATCTTTTATTCTTCCATACCTCCAAAATAATACCTAAATGTAAAAGTAGCTAATAAAAAACAGTCTTACTATGTGCCCAAGTCTATTTTTTTCTTATTTCCTTTAAATAGTTTCTAATTCTTAACACACACATCCAATAATTTAAGATTTACTGCAAAGATCAAAATGAGGAATGGTAAAAATAAAGGAAGAAAAAATTATAGGCTAAAAGTGTAGAATGGGTCCCTATTTGTATATATCACAGAACCCTATGAAAGTAAGGCAAAAGAAATACTAACTAAAAGTCATTACAACAAATTTTTATATATTGAAAAGATTTTAAAGCTCTATTTAGGGATCCACTTATAAATAAAATTCCAGTACATCAAACAAATATTATTCTTTGAGTCTGTCACCTTGTAAGTTTTAAACTATATTGTTAAATGAGGGGGGAAAGAGAAAAAGCAAAATATTTAGAACTAATGTCTGTATATTCTAGAACATCCAAATGTTTTTTAGTGTTAAGGCCAGATCCTATCATAAAGATCCTATCAATAAGAAATACTTGTAATGAGGATCTTCCTCATGTATTCCTTAGCTTGGTTAAGTAGTACACCCAGTCTTCCAAGTCAGAAATTTGCGTGTCAATTTAGACCTTTCCCTCTCCCTCATCCCAATTCTTTCCAGACCTGTGACTGATATGACCACTTATGTGTCCTAAGTGTTCGTCCCATCTATTCTCTCCATTCCCTCTGCCACTGCCTTAGTCTAACCCTTTCCCCTCATCTTATCTATTATAACAGCTACCCCTAACATTACTATGCCTCTATTTACTATGATCCTTACTCCATGCTGTAATCAAGTGATTTTCCAAAATGCCAACCTACTGTCTCTTCCACCCAAAACCTTTCTCTATGTCCCTATGTAGTGAAAGATTTTGAGTGGAAGAGACAGTAGGTTTTTTGAGGATTTGTATCCTTCCTACCTCTCAAACTTCATATCCCATTACATTACACCCAACCTGCACTTTAAGCTTCATCATTATCGAAATACACTGCTTGCATTTCCAGCACACCCAAGCTATTTAACTGCCCCATGATTTTGCATAAAGTGCTGCTTCAGTCTAGAATATCTTTCATTTCTTCCCCTCTTGGCTTCCTGGCCAACTACTATGAATCTTTCAAAACCCAGCTTAGATTCCAGGAAGCCATCCCAAGAACCTACCCCCTATCTATCTTTAAGAATTAAATATTTCCTTCTCTGCCATCTTTGTAAATAATAATGCATTTGTTGAGCATTTACTATGTGCCTGACTCTGTTAGAAGCTTTTTCATGTACTAACTCATTTTATCTTCACAATAACCCTTCCTATGAAGTGGTACCATTATTACCTATGTGGATATGGAAACTAAACCATAGACAATTAAATAAGCTGTCCCCAAAGATGCCCAACTATTAAGTGATGGATACAGATTAAATCTTAACAGCATACATATTTATATTATTGCACCTATCACAGTGAATTTATTTACATGACTGCCTTACCCTGAACTATGAGCTCCCTGTAGGGATTATGTCATATTAACTCTGAAATCATACTCCCTTGCATAAAGTGGGTAATCAGTACATGCATTTGAGTTCATATAAAATAACATTCCTAACAAGCTCAAGAGAAAAACACTCAGAAACTAGTTTCCAAATATGCTGTACGAGTTCTAGAATAGAGCAAGCCATTTTTTCCAACTAATAAAAAGAATGTCAAATAGAGAGGTTAAAACAGACATGAGATTATAGTTCTTATGGACAGTCAAATGGACTTATTTTTGCAGTCATACTGCTTAATAAATCAAAACCCAAAGGACCCTTTGCTTAACATTAACTTTTTCTCTCTCACTAAGAATTCTTACTGATCATTCAGGGCAGTGAAAAGAAAGCCCTAAATTTACTTTGCTCAAGTGGAAAGAAACAAATCATAGACCAGCACTACTAATTGCTTCCTTAAGTCTGGCCAAGAAATGTATCCCATTAGGCAATTAAAATAACACAGTTGCCTGACTAAGCATATAGCAAAAGAATTCCTAAGGTTATGTAGATTGGCATTCCATTATTCAAATAATGAAAAATTCTTTATCTTAAGCAAAGAAAAATGGGAAAAAAAATCAAGAAAAATAACTATCACCATACACAAAAATATAGATTTTTTAAGTTAAAACATAAATATGTTTACAATATTCCAATAGCTATTTTGTTGCCTTCAAATTGTAAAAATCAAAGTTATTCTAACACTAATGATGAAATACTTTAAGACCAAATCTACTGTATTTTAGTATGCTCTCACAGTCACAGTCCTCTGAGCCATGCTGAAGTGCAATAATGAAAACCTAGAGAGACAATACCAGCAGCAACAATGCACACATTACCTGTTAGAGTAATCTGCACCCTGCCCTGCTCCTACACACTTGCGCACTACAGGAAGGTAAATCTGTCAGAAGCAGCAGAGTTCAGGCCACAGTGAGTTTAGGCCACAGCAGAGCAAACTCTACCGGCAGGCATGTCTTACCATTTCTTGGTGCACTCGACCATCAGCTCCTGGTAGGAGGCCACAAACTGGAACTTGGATGCATGTTTTCCTACACGCTGCAGTCTCTTCCACACTGAAGCCATGATGACCAGTCAGTCCACTGGAGCAGTTCTGGATTGGCAACACAGCAGCTTCAACAAAGCAGAGGTTTCCAGAGCAAAAAAAAAGCTTCGCATGTATGTCTCTGTACTTTTAAAAACTCATCTACCACTTGAAATGATGTCTGGGGTCCATAAGTCTTCTCCCTGCTTCACAGGGTATATCCCATCTTAGAGAGGAATGGCCCAGCCAGGAACAGTGTGATAGACATGACAGGATGAGTGAGTGGAGGTTCCCTCATGGAGACATCACCATCCCATGTCAGAGGCTATGAAGACATGTATCCCGAGAACTGAAAGGCAAAATAAAGAGAAAATATATATATATGAGAGAAACATGACAAGCGACTAACTAACCAATCACCCACGTCTGATCACACTGCAACAGACATCCCCAGTTGTCCACACGTTTCCAAACAATGAAACAAAACACCGACCTCAAAAGCCAGTAAGTAACATGAAAGATACAAGACACCAAGGAGGGGGGTGAAAAATGACAATCCACACTTAGGACGTGGAGCAGCGGTACATCACACCGGGTCCTCAGCATCCCCAACCACCCAGGGCCCCGCATCCCCTCCCGCATCAGCATCACCGAAGGGCGAGCAGGGCGGGAAAGTGCAGGGGTGCTGTTCCCTGTCCACGGCCAACGGGAGGAGTGGAATTATTTTAAAATAAACTTTGTGTGGGGTTTTTTTTTTTTCACCCGATAATTCATAGCCTCGAGTCCTAGAAAGTGTGCTTGGAACAAATGAAGAAGCGGGGAGGAATGAATGCTGCTGCGGAGTCGGAGGGGGCGATGGATGGGGACTGAGGAGCGGAGGGGAGTCTCCGGGCGGAGGGAGGGCAACGTCCCGGCTGCAGGCCCCCGGGGCTCCCCCTGCCCTCCGCTGCCAACCAGAGAGGAATGGAAACTCCTGCCCGGGCGGGAGGGCGGGCGAGAGGCGGTGGCCAGCGGGGTACAGAGTGCGGGGTGCAGGGTGCGGGGTGCAGGGTGCGGTGCCTCCTCCCCCATCCTCAGGGACAGTCCGCCGGGGCCGCCTCCGTCCCCGCCCGGAGCCCGGAGCCCGGGGACCCTGGAGGCAGGCGGCGACCCGCCCGCCCGCGGTCCCTGTCACCCCGGCGATGCTGGGAGATGCCAGCCCGGCCCCCGCCGCACGTCCACTCCGGCCCCTCCTCGCCCCTCGAACCCCGCCGCTGCCGGGCTGAGTCTAGAGCCCCGTACCCGCCTCCTCAGCGCCGCTCCGCCGCCGCCGCCACCGCCGCGTCCTCCATCCCCGCCGCCGGAGCCACATGGAACAGCCGGGCCGGCCGCCGCGGCGCTCGCTCGAGGGAGCCCGGCTCCGCAGCCCCTCGGGCGGAATGGACGGCGCGCCTCACGCCCGCCCCCTCCCGGACGGAGTCGCCCCGCGAGCGTTCCCCCTCCCCCCACCCACACACACACACCCGACAAAACCCCAGCCGGAGCCGGAGCCGGAGCCGGAGCCCGGGCCGCCGCCGCTCAGCGCCCAGCGCCCCCTCCCCCGCCTTCCCCCTCCTCCGCCGCCACCATCATTACCTCCCCCGCCGCGCCTCTCACACTAACCACCCGCCGCCGCGGCGCAACCGCCGGCCGCCCCGCCGCCATTGGCCGGCCCCGCGCCAGCCCCGCCCACCGCGGCGGCAGCCCTCTGATCGGCGGGGCCTCTTCATTGGCCCGTCCGGGTGCCCATCACAGGGGCTCCACTCCCAGGCTCTGGAGGTGTTTTTCCCCCCCACCCCCACCCCCCACCAGGCGGAACGCAGCACACCAATCCACCCTTCTTATTTAAAAAAAAAAAAAAGAATTGGAAGTTACTAAGGACGATCCCGCCCATCCCTCTGATTGGCTCCGAGCGGGAAGCGGCAGGCAGGAGGAGTAAGGAGTGTTTATGGGGACCCGGAACGTGGTTGCTGAAGGTGATTGCCTGTCAGCCGCGAACCGGGGCCGGGAGGGGTTCCCGGCGGAGTCGGCGGCGGGGCTGCCTGCGCTGCAGCGGGGGGGCAGTGCCCCTGGCTGCTGAGGTTTTCCTCTCTCCGTCTCCCATCTCCACCCCAGGAGCTGGGTGCGCCCTCTCCTAAGCAGCGAGGGTGTGTGTTTTCAGCCTTGTTTTCACCCGATGTCTGCAGGCAGACTGAAGTTATGGCCCTGCCAGTCCCTCCCGCCTAACATTCAATCAGCTGGTCCTCAACGGGACTCGATGGCACAGAATGTTTACGGTGCAGTTTCTTCTGGTCCTGGCTTTTCAACATTTCCTTGAATCTTGTGGGTCTTTTTTCCCCCCCTGGTAGGAACTTGTACATGGGTTTGGGAGTGGCTGGCATATTTAAAAAAAAAAAAAGGGTAGTTAATAGGCAAAGGGGAGGATAAAATAATCTAAGAAGAGTGTGAGGGCAGGGGTAAAGGACTCCTTTGGGAATATGATGAAAGCTCTTAGATGCTTTCCCAAGGAGGAAAAAAAAAAGGTCCAGTCACAAATTTGCTTTCAGACATCTGGTGTAGAGAAAGAGGACAAAGAATGGTGTTGGAGGGGGAGGAGGTTGTCCCAACATTTTAGGAATAAGCAGAGAAAGTGAGAAAGAGAAGGAGGAGGAATGGTCAGAAAAGTAAGAGCACCTTACAAGCAACTGGCAAACATAGCGTGTCCCCCAAAAATAAATACACACACATTGAATAATTATAAAGGCAGTATTTATGAAAATACATTTCATTTTCAAAATTGAGCTATCAGCTGTTAAAGTGTGTATACATTTTTGGGGGACACCCTGTAGTGTCAAAAAAGAAGGAAGCTAATATATAAAAAGAAAATAAGCAGGATGGGTTCTGGAAACACTAAGGGCTATTAATCTTACTAAGGATGGGAGAGTAGGATGCATGGACAAAGTAGCTTGAAAGGTGTTAGGGTATAGATATAGATTTTTTGAGCGACTCAACAGAAGAGCATTAATTGGTGAGAACTGAGCACATCTATAGAGATATTGGGGAAAGAGAAAGGAGAAAGATGTTGAAGAATCAACAGAGATAGGGAAACAGAAGGCTTGAATCCAGTATCTAATTATTTCCTTTGCAGTACAGAAAGTATATCAATGTGCATTTTAAGAAAAGGACATACTAGTAGATTATCACTTATTTTGCTATCATAATAATTATAAAATATTAAGACAACCATAGTAATTATATTGATTCTTATTTTTTGTGTACATCTCAGTAATCCTGAGTGGTTTATTAAGTCTCTCCAACCTACAGCCATTATGATCTAACTAGAGGCCAGAGCCACGAAATTCATGTAAGGGGGTTCAGCTTCGTCCGGAAGGTCCTCCGGTTATTCTGCTGTTGGGCTGTCCAGACTAATTAGCATATTACGCTTTTATTATTATAGATACCGTGATATATTCTGCGTCATTAACAGACTTTTAAGTGTATGGGTTTTTTTAAATAGCTGATTTATTTTTTAAAGATTTTATTGATTTTTTTTTTCAGAGGGAGAAGAAGGGATAGGGAGAGAGAAATGGCTAATTTAGAAAAATAGTCAAACTATTTTAATCTAAGTTGCCCTTTAGAAACAACCCTTGTGATGATCAGGAGGGTTTTGCATCCTATTTATTATTGTTCTTCAGAAGTTCTCAGATTTTCTCATGTGGTCATCCTGGTTCTTTTAATACTATGTCCCTGCCTCAAGAAAAGGAAAAAAAAAAAAAAAGGAGACTTTATTGTAAAGAAATGATCTTAAAAGCAACCAGTTTTAAGTAAGTACCTTTCTTTGAAGAAGAAGAAGAAGAAGAAGAAGAAGAAGAAGAAGAAGAAGAAGAAGAAGGAAGAGGAGGAGGAGGAGGAGGAGGAGAAGGAGGAGGAGGAGGAAGAGGAGGAGGAGGAGGAGGAGGAGAGGAGGAGGCAGGAGAAAATAAAAGAACTATGCTAGCTCCCTCCCACCCCACCCCACCCCCACCCCCAGGAAATCTTTCTCAAGTTATAGGAAACTTAAGAGACCACAGTTCCTTAAAAGACAGCTCTTTTTTGTAGGAAAAGTATTTTTCTTGGATATAAACTCTTATTTTTCAGTCTTGCTGCAGAGGTAGCTAAGAAGAGACGAAGGAATTGAAGCAGACCTTGACATTGTTCAGCTGCTGAGCTCAAGTTCATAGGCTGGCTCCTGGAAGCTCCACAGAGCAGCTACTTGTTCCCTCATAACTTAAAAAATAAATAAATAAATAACCTGTCTACTAACTAAATGTATTGAAGAACCTTCAATATAGAATATTTTAATGTATCTTGCCCAGGAGGCTGATATTTATTGAATATCAACTGATTATTGGTCATATTAAGTACTATTATTAGTACATAAGAGATACAGTACCAGTTCTCTAAGAGTTTTCAGAAACAGATGTTCAGCAAGAAAGCAATATGAATTACTTATGTCTCTGAGTTCCAGCTTTGTATTCTGTCAAAGGAATAAACATGCCTATCTTCCTGGGATGGTGAGAAGATGCAAGATATGTATGTAAAGTACCTAGTGCATAGGAAACAGCCAATAAATGGTAATTGAAAATATACACTATTGTGCTTGGTAGCAAACTCAAACATCAAGAAAAAAAACAACCCAGAACTCCAATCAATACTTAGTTGCTACCAAACATCACTACCTCCAAGACTAAAGGATCTCAAAAGAAACAGTGCATTTAATATTGTTCCTTTCCTATTAACTCAGTGATTACCAACAGTATAACACCAATCATTTCTGTGGACTCAGGAATTCATAATAATTACTAAGAATTCACTTACCCTCAATCCTCATGACTACCTTTTGTGTCATTTATTAGCTGAGATCTGTTGGCATGCTAGAAGTTACCCTTTCTTGAGGCCCCATTTCCCCTACCTACTAGCAGAGACATCCCTCTTCCAAGGTGGAATTGCCTACTGTGGTTCTGCCTCTTTTTAATCCTCTGTTTACTCAGGTCTTGATTTATCATCTCCTTCTGTCCTAGGCCTACTCTGCATAAAATAGACCTGTGGGTGGAAGTTAGTTTAATTGTCCTGTCCACTTGACCCAAGTGTTGATCACAAAATTTTACAAATGTTTTAGTTAACAGAGGCATCAATATTTGAAATAATTTTGATTTTGCCTTTAAATAGCATCAAGCTTACAGAGAAGCTAGAATATGAAAAAATAAGTGAAAAATGCCATCCAAAAACTTTAAATCTTCTCTGTCATGACAATTTTGAAATGATAGAAATTATTTTCAAAGACGCAACTTTTCTGCTTCAGAAACCCCCCAAATGAATAGTCTATAAAATGCAACTATAGATTTGAATTATTATTACGTGATAAAATTCTCATCTTTGGGTTTTATAGTTTTTGCACTAAAAATTGTCAGAGGTATTATAGCAGGATTTAATTACTAAAATAATTTATCTGTGCCTTAGTCATAGTAATAAGATTTACTCCCAATAATAACAATGCAGGGTTTTTGCATTGTTTGCCATTACCATAGCACTTATACTACACAATAATATTACTGCAATTTTTAACTGCTGATGAACTTATTTCTTTTAAGTCTATAGCAAACAATTTACTCTAACAATCCTACAGCAGCTTTTATGTACTTAAAAAACTCACTCTGATCCTGGCTGGTTTGGATCAATAGATAGAGCATTGACCTGTGGACTGAAGGAACATGCCCGTGTTGTGGGCTCAATCCCCAGTGGGGGGCATGCAGGAGACAGCCAATCGATGATTCTCTCTCATCATTGATGTTTCTCTCTCTCTCTCCCTCTTCCTTACTCTCTGAAGTCAATAACGACAGTGGAATAAACCCTCCCTGTGGCAGGCTAATACTTCGAAATGTTTAACCAATGGTTTTTGTAGTAGTTGTTTTCCCAACTATTTCTTTGTATCCTAAGGCCACTCCCAAACCCTTATAAACCCATCCTAAGACACCCTCAGCACCACACCCACTCTCACTTAGGCTTCTCTTTGCTCATTATTTCAGGAAAGGAGTATAACAGGACACAGAGAAACAGAATTTTTCCTTGGTTTTGAGTTTCAGAATCCTATCCTTTTAGTGAGTAATGAAATGGGATCAAGTTAGAGACCTGCACTGTCCGTTATTATATCTTCTAGCCACATGGAATACTTTAAATCTGACATTTCAAATTGAGATGTGCTGTAAGTATAAAATATACACCAATTTCAGAGACTTAGTATGTAAAAAACAATGGGTTATACCTCAATAATAATGTTTATATTGACTAGCTGTTGAAATAACATTCTGGATATACTGCGTTAAATGGAAGGCATAAAATTTTAATTTCACCTGACCCTTTACTTTTCTTAATGTGGCTACCGGAAAAATTTAAATGATATATGTGGCTCCCATTATATTCCTACTGGACAGTGCTGGCATAGACAATAGTAAAATTTCCTTTCCCGGAGATGAGAAATTGATCTCCTGGACTAGAAGGAAGAAAAAGTTGGAAGAAATGTAAGGAGAGGCTGGATGCTGGGGAATCCCTATAACTGAACTTCCTGTCCTGTTCTCTCTCTATGCTGGCACAAGCCATGCGGAGGGATGTGTGAAATGGCAGGATCTATTTTTGGGATTTGAGCGCTGAAACAGAGAGAACCTATGTTCTTTTTCCTTGTTAGAGCCCTGAGGAGGCGGCGGGACTCAAGAGAAGAAAAAGCTGGGCCATGTATCTAGTCCAGCCAAGGCTTTAGAACAACACTGTTCAAAAGAACTTTGTGTGGTGAAAGTTTTATCCTGAACTTGGCTATAACCTCTAGCCCCTGGGGCTATTGAGCATTGAAATGTGGCTAGTGTAACTGAGGAACTGGACTTTCAATATTATTTAATTTTAGTTCATTCGTTTAAATAGCTGCATGTGGCTGATAGTTACAATGAATGGTGAAACCTTACCTAGCACCATGGAGATTCTGGAAGCCCAACATAAAAAACACCCAAAAGGGTACAGAGCAGTGGAAGCCTCCAGACCTAAAGGGGCCTTGCTGATAGACATTCTGGATATGTTATACATGGATGCAATCTGTGAGGCTGGCTGCTACTGAGGCATGGTGCAGACTGGGACTCTCAGGGGAGTCACCATGGGAGAGGAGAAAGTTCACCCTAATATTATGTAAGCCTCCTCAATTTAACTGATGCAATCCCTGCCAAACTGACTATGATTAAATGTCTGCCACTCCTTGTGAAATCAGAGTTTGAAACAGATATTGAGTTGAGTAATGAAAAAATGAAATAATGTTTTTTGCAAACCTGAGGTTTTTTAGATTGAGACCTGTACCTACTATGTAACCTTAACATTAATAATTCCAACAAAATATATAGAAACCTATGTCTATTCTTTTAAAAGACAGCCTTTCCCCCTGCCCCCTCTATTATTATAGGACCCTCTATTATTATAGGACCCAAGTTCTTTGGTTGACATGAAAGCTTAGAAAAGCTGCCTGAGATAACCGTCTTTCAACTAAAAACAGGGTATCCTTTTGTGAAATTGTTTCTGTTCCAGTGACCCATAAATGAATCTTTGAAGTTAGTCACCATGAAACTTTGCACCCTGGACCTGACATGGCAATAATTCTGGGGCCTCAATCATGTTAATTTATTTATTTATTTATTTATTTTTTTTTGTCCAGCTCCACAGAATCTAGGAAAGGCCATCCTGGATCTGGTTGGTGGAGAGAGAGAAGCATCTTTGACTGCTTTGAAATTCAGACAGAAACCAGTCTACAGGTATCATCTATTGCTGATTCAGTAAGCCTTACTCCTGTTGGAGCACCATATTGAATAATTAGAATCCTCAGAAAACTTCAAGACTATATCATGGGCAACGATAACATTTAAAATATGGATACTCAAAATATTAACAATAACACAGCGCAGGCAGTAATCAGAGTGGAATACAGCCATAAACCATTGGTCCAGCTATTCTATTGTGGACTAGCTAAAATATCAGTTCTGACTCCAGATTACTCCTATTATTCTGAACCATGCTCTCAGTCTGACTGTTCAAACTACTCAAGATAATTTCATAATGGTAAAGTCGCAGCCCACAAATGCCCTATGCCAAGGTAAATGCATGTGCAAATCAGAAATGATTTGCACATTGCAAGTAAGTATTATAGACCATTATTTGAATTTTTGCAACAAAAGTTTGAGTTAGAATTAGGATTTCTTTTTTGAGAAAGTCTTTGCTAAATTCAATAAATTCATCTATAAAATCAATAGGAAATTTTGACCAAGGATTATTGGCATCTGCTTTTTTTTTTTTTTTTTTCCTGTGTATTCAATAATTAGAAGTCATTCCAGGTAATCAGATATAGCTGTTAGCCAGTGTTTTCCTCTGACTAGTTCCTGGATGGCTATATTTAGTATAAACAAGATAATATAATTAACATACTCCAAAATAATAATGCTGGACAGGAAAGGCAAAAAAAAAAAAAAAAAAAAAAAAAATCAGTAGGAATTCACAAACTTGAAGGGCATTAAATATACCCACCACCCCAATGTGATGTTAAATCAAAAGCATTTTGAGCTCAAACAGTGCAAAAAACAGCAGCCTGCTGAAATCACGCAGACCCCCACTTACCAGGGCACCGGGCAAAGGCCAAGGGAAAGTAGGCCTGTTACAGAAGCCTGTCCCACATGAGTAGAGTTATAAAATAAACCCAAATTTCAGAGGCTAGGATTGACTCATGCACAGTTTGGGCAATCTGTTGTGAAGGGTGAGGTAGAGGAAAAAAGGGCAAAGGTGATCACACAGAAATCAGAGGAGAGCTGCAATATTGTCCCAAATCACACTCTTTAAAAATAATTTTTAAAAATTAAAAAATATTATATATATATATATATATATATATATATATATATATATATATATATTTTTTTTTCCCCCAGAGAGAAAAGGAGAGGGGGAGAGAGAGAGAGATAGAAACATGGATGATGCAAGAGAATCATTGATTGGCTGCCTCCTGCACACCCCACACTGGGGATCAAGCCCACAACCCAAGCATATGACCTGCTGGTTCATAGGTCAACACTCAACCACCGAGCCACACTGGCCGGGCACCGATTTCTCTTTTTATAAGTCACCGAATTAGTAACTGGGCTTAGAGAGAGTAGAACATAGCCAACTATGCAAAAAGGACTTCATGAAAGATACTAGGTGTTTCTTCATATTTGGATGCTATGTTTAAATATCCTCAATAATGAATCACTGATATCTTTCTCCAAGGACAGAAAGTCAACTGTTGAGCAAGAGTTAAGATTTTGTGCCATGGTTCAGCCTTCTGAGGAAAACCTTGTATCTTCAACATTAAAAACCATGATATTTTATCCCTGAAATTATGTTTAGTCCATTTCAGATAATGAACATAGTGCTAAGCTATACTTGTTGAGAAGGGATTATTTAACATGATTAATGTCCCATTTCTCATTTTATCGACTTAGGCAAGCACCTTTCCCCCGCTAATCAGTATACTTCATTGTAGGAAAGGAGAGTGTTGTGCTTGTGCATCTTTCTTTACACAACACATACTAAAAAGATGTATATTTAGAGATCTTTAACTTGATTATATTTTCAAAATTCTCTCTTTCCTTGAACAACTGAATAGAAACAGGAGGCCTGTTTGCTGACTGCTCAACTTCTTTTGTTCTTGTAAAAACACACTTCCTACTCACCACGCCACCTTGTGCAGGCCTCCTCTCCAGATGACATCACCATCCTCAAAACAATAATTACCAAAATCCTGCAATTGTCGGTGATAAATAGAGGAACCTGCTGAGTGCTTCTTCATACATGTCATGCTGGGAAGCGGACTGCTGCACTGCAGGCATGATACCAATGTTCTTTAACCCTGTACGTTATGGTTACCTGCAACACCCAGGAATGTTATTTGATCGAACAATTTTGGCAATAGTTCATTCTGCTTTCTCTTATTAAAATCTTGTTAATTTTCAGCTGATTTTGCAAACTTTGAGGCAACAATGTTACTTGTTGTACCTGGTTTTGCTACAGTGTGTACAACTTAAAAATGATAGTATTATTATTATTTTGATATTTTTGGTGATATTAGTGAAACCCCCATTAATTTATTAACAATTACCTAGTTAATACTACTAAGTGAATCTACTAATCTCAAAGCACTGTGCTATATACTGGGACTGCAGCACATCAACAGAGACAAAATCCCTGCCCTTATGGAGCTCACATTCCTCATCAATGAGGAACTATTGTTTGATGTTTGCTTTGGGAAATCTCTATTGACTGTGTTTTGTTTCACAATGACACAAAAACTAACTGAGAAAAGTGTTAGGAGAGCAATGCACTAGGGACTCACATTAATATATAGCCCACTCAATGAAATTCAATTCTCGAATATTTGTTTTTGGGCTTTCAATTTACACTTTTATTTTCTTGTGGCTGCCTGTGGAAAGTCACCTGTAGGCTTGTCATAACACTCACATATTTATTATTTAAATTGGAGTCCTGTTTACAATTTGTGCCTATTTATTTATTTATTTATTTAAATTGTATTTATATTACTATTTTATCGTGGTTTGTGTTTTTTTTTTTTGAACCACTTTAGAAAAAAAAATGATCCATTTTTTAAAATTATGACAACAAGGTAACTATAAGAAATGCAAATAAACACATGCCAAAATTGAAATTATACTGTCTGATAGAGATGATCTGCAATTTGTTAAATGTTAGCCAAAAACAATCTGATCAATGCAGCCTTGGAGTTCACATGCAACTTTTTAAATTATTTTATTTGTGTTTTATTTATTAATGTTTTTTCAAGATTTATACATGCCTTAGCTCATCTTTAAAGAAAGCCACGCAAACATTTAACTCACCCCAATAATAAATTTTTTTTCTTGTTCTTAAGATCTTCTTAAAGATAGCATAAGATATTGCAGAATATCTAGTGGTTAGAACAGTATTGTCATTGTGCTGAGAAAGAGAAGAATGAAGTGGAGGTAAAGAGTATCCTTGATTTTTAAATAGAGCTTTTAAAACAAAAGCACATGGTTTAAGATTTGCAAATATATTATATCACATGCAACTTTTTTTTAAATATATTTTTTATTGATTTTACACAGAGAGAAAGGGAGAGAGATAGAGAGTTAGAAACATCAATGAGAGAGTCATTGATCAGCTGCCTCTTGCACACCCCCTACTGGGGATATGCCCGCAACCAATGTACATGCCCTTGACCGGAATCGAACCCAGGTCCCTTCAGTCCCCAAGCCGATGCTCTATCCATTGAGCCAAACCGGTTCCGTCCACATGCAACTTTTAAGAATGAATTGGTTAAAAGAATGTGATAGGATTGTAAGAAACACATATCCATCCTATTTAATTTCTCTTTTTGACACCTTAAAATAATTTTTTTAAAGTATAAATAATAGCAGCTTATTTTCACTGCCCTCTACTCAGAAACATTTTATCTCTCTTCCTAGACATTCTTAGAGGTAAATAATTAAAGGTTGGCTTTTATCTCTTATGTATTCTATGATTTTAAAAAAAATTTAATTTTAAAATACATCTGTAGGAGAATAAAGACTCAAAGAGAATAAACAAATAATTTCATGCCATGGTATTAAGATCATGTGGTACCATTTTCTTTTTAAAATTCTCCTTTAATGTTTTAAACTTAAAAAAAAATAAAAATTATTAAAATTGCATAACTGTAGTCTTAGATTAAAGAGATTGTATAAGTCGTGCCACACTCTTTAAAATGTTATCTAAAATCCTTCAACCTATATTTTTGTTTATAACTCATATTTATCTGTTAAAAATGAAAACTCTCCCCAGAATAAATTCATTTCTAGCACTCTAATGTATTTTGATTCTGGATCTATTTTGCCCATAGACACACTTCAGTTTGGGGAGGAAATGAAGATTTTACTTTCACAAAACAGTCTATTCCTAGGAATGTTTTCAGTATTATATAGCATAAAAAGAAGGATGAAATTTCTTTTTTTTTTTTAAATATGCTTGTATTGATTTTAGAAAGAGAGGAAGAGAGAGGGATAGAGAAATTGATCCAGCTGCCTCCTGCATATTACTACTAGAGGATCGAGCCTCCAATCTGGGCATGTCCCCTAACCAGGAATCAAACTGGTGAGCCCAATCAGTGTGACTCAGTGGTTGAGTGTCGACTTATGAACTGGGAGGTACGGTAATGGTTTGATTCCTGGTCAGAACACATGCCTGGGTTTTAGGCTAGATCCCCCAGTGTAGAGCTGTGCACAAGGCAACAGTCAATGATTCTCTTTTACTATTGGTGTTTCTATCTCTCTCTCCCTCTCCCTTCCTCTCTGAAATCAATAAAAATATATTGAGATACCACATCACACCAACTAAAATGGCTTAAAATCGAAGATCAGCAGTACGAAGTGCTATTGAGGATGTCGCAAAATTGAAGTTCTTCCACATTGCTTGTGGGCTTGTAAAAAGAAACAGCCATTTTGAAAAACACATCGGCAGTTCTTCAAAATGTTAAACAGACCTATCATATGACTCAAGAATTCCACTCCTACGTATATATCAGTAGAAATGAAAACAATGTCCACACAAAAACTTGTATATGAGTGTTTATAATAGCCATGAGTGGAAACAACCAAAATTCCATCAGCTGATGACTACATAAACAAATTGTGTGGTACATCCACACAATATTATTTAGTCATAAAAAGAAACAAAATACTGTTACATGCTATAACATGGATAAACCTTGAAAACATGCTAAGTGAAAGAGGTCAGTCACAAAAGACCACATATTATATGATTCAATTTATATGAAATGTCTGCAATAGGCAAATCCATAGAGATAGAAAGTAGATTAGTGGTTGCCAGGAACTTAAGGAAGAGGAAAATGGGGGAGCAATTGCTAATGGGTATGGGCTTTTTTTTTGAGCTGATGAAATGCTCTAAAATAATAATTGTGATGGTTACACAATTATGTGCGTGTGTGTGTGTGTGTGTGTGTGTGTGTGTATACATATCCTAGTTAATAAAAGAGTGATATGCAAATTGACTGTCACTCCAACACACAAGATGGTTGCCCCATGTAGTCAAAATGGCTGCCTCATTTGGACACATTATGGCCTCCAAAAGATGGCCATCAGGGGAGGGTAGTTGTGGGTGATCAGGCCAGCAGGAGAGGACAGTTGCGGGGAACCCAAGCCTGCAGGGGAGGGAATTTGGTGGCAACCAGGGTTGCAGAGGAGGGCAGTCAGGGGCTACCAGGCCTGCAGGCGAGAGCAGTTGGGGGTAACCAGGCTGGCAGGGGAGGGCAGTTAGGGGTGACCAGGCTGGCAGGGGAGGGAAATTAAGGGCAATTGGTTTGGTAGGGGAACAGTTAGGCAACAATGGCAAAAACACCTAGAACTGTATAGATCTGTTTGTTATCACTGCACCTGTCTCCTCTCCTGGCATTTTTTTTTTTTTTTTTTTTTTTTAGAATTCAAGTATAATGTTTATTTATTTATTTATATATTTTTTAATAAATCTTTATTGTTCAGATTATTACAAATGTGATCCTCTTCCCCCACTCAATTGCTCCCCTGCACCAGCTTCCCACCCCACCCTCTGTCCTTTCCCCATCCCCCATTGTCCTCATCCATAGGTGCACAGTTTTTGTTCAGTCTCTTCCGCACCCCCACTCCCCTTTTCCCCGAGAATCGTCAGTCCACTCCCCTTCCATACCTCTGATTCTATTATATTCACCAGTTACTATTGTTCATCTGATTTTTTAATTTCCTTGGTTTTTAGGTTCACTTGTTGATAGCTATGTATTTGTTGATGATAATTTTTATCTTCTTCTTCCTCTTTCAAAAGAACCCCCTTCAGCAATTCATATAATTCTGGTTTGGTGGTGATGAACTCTTTTAGCTTTTTTTTATTTGTGAAGCTCTTTATCTGTCCTTTGACTCTGAGTGATAGCTTTGCTGGGTAGATTATTTTTGGCTGTAGGTTTTTGCTATTCATCACCTTGAATATTTCTTGCCATTCCCGTCTGGCCTGCATGGTTTCTGTTGAGAAATCAGCTGACACTCTTATGGGTGCTCCTTTATAGGTCACTACCTGCTTTTCTCTTGCTGCTTTTAATATTCTCTCTTTGTCTTTTGCTCTTGGAATTTTAATTATGATGTGTCTTGGTGTGGTCCTCCTTGGATTCCTTTTGTTTGGGGTTCTGTGTGCTTCCTGGACTTGTAAGTCTATTTCTTTCACCAGGTGGGGGAAGTTTTCTGTCACTATTTCTTCTAGATCCTTTCGGTATCTTGCTCTCTCTCTTCTTCTGGAATCCCCATAATTCTGATGTTGGTTCGCTTGAAATTGTCCCAGAGGTTTCTTACACTATCTTCAACTTTCTGGATTCTCTTATCTTCTCCCTTCTGCAGAGGAGTGTCCTCTGGCTCTTTGTGTTCTAAATCTTTGTCTTGATTCTTGCAATCTTCCTGTCTGGTTTTAGGACTTTGTATAATATTTTTTATTTCAGACAATGCTTTCTTCATTTCTAGTTGATCCCTTATTATTTCTAGTTGCTTCCTTTTCATATCCTCATAGGTCTCATTTATTTTATCGGCCTTTTTTAGGATATTGTTGAATAACCTTATAACTGTGGTTTTGAACTCAATGTCCAATCTTTTCTTTTCCTCCATCTCCTTCCTTTGTATCCTTCTTCTTGTCTGCATTTTAGTTGTTTCCCTGTTGATGGAATAGCTTTGTGTGCTAGGTGTTCTGGTAGAGCCCAGTAGCACAGCCTTCCCAGTTACCTGCAGTGGACAGTCTTGGTGTAGCCCTTTGTGGGCTGTGTGTGCAATCTTGTTGTTAAGCCTTGCTTATTGTTGGTATCACTGGGAAGCGTTGATCTCCAAGCCAATTGGCTGTGAGGATCAGCAGTGTCTCAGCTAGGACGGCTTCTGTACTCTGCTTGGATAGTGCGGGGTCTTGGAGTGGCACAGACAATCTTTGGTTCCCTGTCAGTCTCGCCTTAGCAAAGTCCTGTTCCTGGAGAGTTTCGGAAGATTGGTTGTAGGTGCGTGCACCTCTTTGGTAAAGGCACAGACAAGCTTTGGATTCCGGCCAGTCTCTCCTTAGAGAAAGCCAGCCTCTGGGAGAGCTATGCTCAGCCACAGATGGGGCGGAGTCTCGGGTTGGTGCAGGCAAACTTTGTTTTCCCTTCGGCTCCTCCCCAAGTCCCGCAGTAATGGCCTCTGGCTTCACACACCTCCAAGAGATCTCTGCCCACTGCCTGACAGTCTGGCCTCTTCCTGTCTGTGGCCGTCTATCAGAGCAATAGGATGATTCTGTTTTCCTCTCGGACAAGAAAGCCAGCCGCTTTAGCTGTCCGCCCTCTCCACGTGCCAGGAGTAAGCCAGTAGTGAACCCAGCCTGGCCTGCCCTCTCTGCGTACTGGGAGTAAGCCAGCAGCAATCTCGGTCCAGCCCTTCCTCTCCGCGCCAGGAGTAAGCCAGCGCCTTTTCGCGCACACAGTTCTCCGTACCTTCACAGTTCCTGAGGTTCAGTGTACCTTCTCTCTCTTTCCCAGATGGCAGAGCCTCCTCTCAGCTAGCCGTCCGGCACTTCAGAGCAATGCCTCCCCTGTTTTTCAGTTCTCAATTCAAATTTGTTGTGGTAGGCTGCATTCCGGTGTCTACCCTATGCCGCCATCTTTGTTTCTCTCTCTCCTGGCATTTTCATATCAGCTAAGATCACCCAGGAAATTCCAAACACTGTGGTTTCAAATTTGATTAGTTTGTAGGGAGGATATTATTATTTTGAAACTGGTTTCCAGGGGTACTCTAATTTCTTTTTCAGTCTACTCCAGTTTTCTAACCTAGTCTAAATGTTTATGGTTAGTTAAGTTTTTACTTGGGAGACATAATAACAACCACTGGTGGGTGACAAAGTTTAAAAATCATGCAATCTACTAGAGCCTTCCATGGCTTTATAACTGGTTATGTTTGTTCAAAATCTTATTTAATAATTATTTTAAATTATTCAATTCAAAAACCTTATTTTTAAAATCACCTGCATTTGATTATTCTTAGGCTGGCTCTTCAAACTACTCCAAAGGAGAAACCCAGTGGCTCTAGTCACTAATTGCTATGCCATGGGGACTGTTTAGCCAGACTGCTTTCACAATTTCCCAGATTAGATGGCATACACCAGGGGTCCTCAAACTTTTTAAAGTGGGGGCCAGATCACGGTCCCTCAGAGAGCTGGAGGGCCGGACTATATGAACTACTAATTCCTACTGTAACACCTCGGCTGCGCTCACTGCCCAAAAAACCTGGCGGGCCGGATCAGACTCCTCTGCAGGCTGCATGTGGCCCGCGGGCCGTAGTTTGAAGACGCCTGGCATACACCATCCAATCCTGGGCAGATACCCCTAAAATTTCAACTATCAGAGATAATATTCAGGTGATTAAAAAGCAGATTTATCACAATTTGTTGTAAATCTAGAAAATTTTAAAGCAACATCCATGCAAATTCTGCCATTTAAAGAAATACTAAGTACTAAAGAATTCTGACAAAGAATGTTTTTTCACTTCCTAGAGTTATAAAATCTACTGCCTTTTTAGTAAGAACTGTAAATATTTTCTGTGTTTATCATTCATGCACGAAGGGCTAAAACTCACTTTAAACACAGGGACAGATACATGTGCAATAAAGTGATTTCATTGGGAGAAAGGCAGGAATTCATATTAATGTAATCATAATACAGTCAGAAGGTTTTACCTCTAATTAATGAAAATAGACACTTAAATTTTTAAAAATTATTTCAATGTTTCCGAAACCGGTTTGGCTCAATGGATAGAGCGTTGACTTGGGGACTGAAAGGTCCCAGGTTCGATTCCAGTCAAGGGCATGTATCTTGGTTGCGGGCATATCCCCAGTAGGGGGTGTGCAAGAGGCAGCTGATCGATGACTCTCTCTCATTGATGTTTCTAACTCTCTATCTCTCTTCCTTCCTCTCTGTACAAAATCAATAAAATATATTTTAAAAAAATTATTTCAATATTAACATAGATTTTGTTTCAGGAAGATGTATCAAAATAGATTCTGAACTAGCCTACTTTTATTTTGTTTTGTTTTAAATTTCTATCATACTTGACTTTTTCTCTGTTAAGGTTACACTTACACTTACTGATATTTCTTATTTCTCCAACTTATGGATGATGCATTGAGACATCTGGGTTTTAATCAGTGAGATTGATGAGTTTTATTGTACTTAAGGATTCTTTTTTGATAAGGACACAATCACTTTTGTCTCCTTAATCTTTTGATAGCCCTTCTGTGCAGATTCCAGAATCTTTTAGTAGTATCTTTAAAGAAATATCCTTTTTCTTTGTATTGGATGCTTACAAATAGTTTTCTAGAACATAACTGGCCTCCTCTATTTAGGTTGGCACATCAATCCATTAAAAAAAAGAAAAATTGGCCCTGGCCAGGGAGCTTAGTTGGTTAGAGCATTGTCTTGATTTGCCAAGGTTGTGGGTTTTATACCTAGTCAGGGCATGTGCAAGAATCAACCAATGAATGCATAAATAAGTGGAACAACAAATCAATGTCTCTCTCTCTCTCTTAAAATTCAATTTAAAAAAAAGAAAAATTGGGGGAGTTCAGTGAGAAATTAATATGCCATATCACAAATGTATTTTTATTGAATCTAGGTAGAAATATCCCCAAAATTAGACAACTAATAAGTGGTTGCTTGGAATTCCTAAATAGCCTACTACTTTTACACAGAGCATAGTAAACAGTTCATAATTCCACACAGCCCACACATACATTGTCTGAGAACCTCAAGATCTCTGCTAGTATGACTGGGGTTTTCTACGTCCCTTTTGTACTACTGGACACTACACACAGGTCAACAGAGAGATGGGCCCAAGGTAAAACAGTTTCTAAACTTTATATTCCAATCTTTGAAACAAGAAGAAACCTCAGCTTCATCAACGGTAATGTTTAGGGTTTGAAGGTGAAAGGCAGTATTTAACTAAAAGGCTTCCTTACATTTTGAAAAATAAAGAGAACATGATCACAGAAAGACAATGTTTAGAATTGAAAAGGATCTTGGAGAATATTTAACTCAAACCCCCTCTTTAAAGAATAAAGAAAAAGAAGAAACCCCCCCTCCCCCCCAAAAAAGGGCTGTGTCTGCTTCAGGTCAAAACAGGTAGAAAGCAGGAGGTCACATGGAGTAGTGCTAAGAGCATCGCCTTTGTGGTTGACAGCATGGATTTGAATCCAGCACTTCTAGTAACTGTTGGAATGGTTTCCTCTTACATAAAGTGGCACTAACGGGACGTGTTTTCTAAGAGTTGTTGTGGAGAGGAAATGCTATCACTTGTGTGAAATGCCTAGAACAGTTCCTGGTACTCAATCAGTGCTTGGCAAAGGTTATTGTCAGTGCAGGAACTCACACTGGGGTCATCTGACTCCTCTTGTACACTGCCCTGCACTATCAATACAGTTGGCCAAGAAAATTCAAATGTTGGCTCAACAAACGAGACTCCAAATGAAATAATTTGTGCATAACCTCAAATAATTAAAAAAACGTATTTACTAATCATTAACACAAGCAACACCCAGTTCTTTTTAGGCAAAGTGAATTGCTGCTCGTTTCTCAGAGGCTTTTAGCTGTTTTCAGATACACACAGCTCAGTACAAAGAGATGACACAAGGGACTTTTTATCTACAATACGGAGATAATTGACATCAGAACTTACCGTTAGCTCCATATGGCATGTATTCATCATTTAGTGAGTTCAGCGCCCTATCTTTAGAGCTTCAGAGATCAGGGTAGAAATGGCCCCTAATTTATGCTTAGCTGGACTGGAAATTCAGGGAGAAGGAAGAGGTGAACGGAAATGCCACTCCCTGCAAGAGTTGGCTCTGGAGTTAGGAGTCCAGAATTAAGGCTGACTGGTTGAGGAATAGCAACCTCTGTCCTAAGAGTAGGCAAAATGCAGATGGCATGAGGTGCATTATTTGTGGGCTGCAATCATGCATGTTATTCCTGTCTGTCCCACAAAGGACTCGACTGCGGTTAAATGTTCAGCACAAAGCCTCATTCACACGGGGCAAGTGGGCATTTGCAGCAACATGTGATCACTTGGTTTGTATCAGCAATAGGAGAAGTTGCTCTCCAAAAGTCAAATTAGGAATTAACCCCTTCCTGGAGCCCTTCTTCAGAGCAGGGTAGGAACTGTATTCTCCTGTCCCGGTTAAGAGTGCAGTTAAGCCAAAACCGGTTTGGCTCAGTGGATAGAGTGTCGGTCTTCGGACTCAAAGGTCCCAGGTTCGATTCCCATCAAGGGCGTGTGCATTGGTTGCGGGCACATCCCCAGTGGGGGGTGTGCAGGAGGCAGCTGGTCAATGTTTCTCTCTCATAAATGTTTCTAACTCTGTATCCTTCTCCCTTCCTCTCTGTAAAAAATCAATAAAATATAATATATATATAAAAAAGTGCAGTTAACAAAGGGTTTCCCTCTCTAATTGGAAAGGCACAGGATCAGTCCCTTTATACAGATGGAATTTTGATTTTCCTTCCATTTTTTTTTGCTTCAGAAGATGTATGAATTTTTCAGGCTAGAAGAATTTGGTCTTTTATCCTTTAGTCATCATGATGAACTCAGTGATGGGAAAGAGAGAATTCTGAAACCAATCCCTCCCCATCCCCATCCTAGTAGTAAGCATATATTTAGCTCTTTATTTCAAACACAGGAGCAAAGTGTACAGCCATTTATAACTTTTGGAATATTAGTACTGTTATGGACTGTTATTTGTCCCCACCCCCAAATCCATATGTTGAAGTTCTAAGCTCCCAGTACCTCAGAATGTGATCTTATTGGAATTAGGGTAATTGCAGAGGTAGTTCAGATGAGGTCATTAGGGTGGGCCCTAATCCAATATTACTGCTATTCTTATGAAAAGGAGGAAATTCGGACATATTCACGGAAATACTCATTCACGGAGAACACCAAGCGAAGAGGAAGGCACAGATTGAGGTGATGCATCTGCAAGTCAAGGGATACCAAAGATCAAAGGTTGCTAACAACCTTCCATAAGCCAGGTGAGAGGCAAGAGAATCTTCCTCGCAGCCTTCAGAAGGAACCAACGCTGACTGTACCACAATCTTGAACATCTAGCTTCCAGAACTGTGAGATGATAAATTTCCCTTGTTTAAGCCACTTAGTTTGTGTCACTGTATTATGACAGTCCTAATAAAACTAATATATGAAACTGACTTCTTTCTTTTCTTCCCCTCCCCCCTTTCTTCCCTTCTTTTCCCTTCCCTTCCCTACTTCCTTTTCCCATGGAGTTCATGAAAAAAAAAAAAAAAAAGAAGAAGAAGAAGAAGATGAAGAAAAAAGGGCTGGACATAGAAACATAATTTCCCTTTTAAGCCATTAATAGACTTTAATGCTTTCGGTAGCATTAAGAAATATGAATATTTGTTACAAGGCACATCCGTAGCTAATTTTGACTAAAATTTGGTAATAGTGGGCAAGAGGGGCTGCCCCAAGGGACACAGGTGCCAATCAATGCTTTGTTCATGGGCTCAGAATCAAATCAATGGCTCCTAAAACGCAATGGCTCATTTCAGGCCTCAGAGAACTCCAGTCTTTCCCTTGTATCTTCTGTGGCTTTTTCCTTCCTTGATTGAAGAACCCCCTTTCAATTTACTAAAAAACTGTCCTTTATCCAGACCTAGCTGCAAGCCTCCAAAATGGAGCAGAAGCTATGTTCTACTGTTGTTTTTTTCCTTCCTAAAGAGTAATTCTGCCTGCCAGCCTGCCTGTCCCCCACCCCCAAAGAGGAGTCTAACCCAAGTTGTTTTTGCTCTTTCCTACCAATTCCAAATGAAAGAAAGAGTTTCCAGGACCATCCATTGGCTATTGTGCTCTTCGGAGTACTTCTTTATCTATGATACAGCATCAGGGCCACCAAGTCTTATATCTGAACACCTATGCACCCCCCACATATCCTCACAGAGTATTTTTTGTTTCATAAGATGACACTACTAGATAATAAGTTCCAACATATGTGCACTTGTGCCTGGTAAGGCCATTTTGAGGGCATGGGATCTTCTTTAGTCAAGTGTGCCTGATGCCTATTCTTAAACTAAAGACAATGCAGAACTGCTTGGTGTTCTTAGAAGCTGCTGCATCCTCATCCACGATGGGCCCGATATTTCTGCTCATACAGTGGCAAACTCTGGACCTCCAACTGCCTCGGGCCATAGCCTGAAGTAGTTTCCCAGCCATCTGTCATGTTACTACACTCACTGAAGCTGTTCTAGGCAAGTGGATATCTGTCATTTTTTGCCTGCCCAACATTCATTCCTCCTCCTCCTTGAGTTTTCCTAATATCTGTACTTAAGGTCTAGGTTCTGACTTTATTTACCCACCTGTAGACCTCTACCATTAGTGAGAGGAAGTGCACATGAACCAAACAAAGCCCATGAAACTTAACTAGAGGCCTTATACTGAAATTTCTAGGAAAGAGGTGCTGTCTCTCTTTGACTTAGAGTTGAAAGAATGTTGAAAGTTAAAAGCCTGGAATGTCTAGCTTTTAGGACACCAGGTAATGGGATTCTCCAGAGAATGAAGCCAAGATGAGAGATAGATCAAGGGGGAAAGGGTGGGTAGGAATGTTATCTTGCCATCACCTGCATCCAAGCCTGAACTTCTCATATGTAAGACAATGAATTCTTTTTTGCTTTAGGCCATTTTGAGATAGGTTTTCTGGCATTTGCAACTGAAAGCATTCTAATATATCCATTGTTTCCCGTGGCCTTTCATTGGTCTTCCACTTTCTTGTTCTTGTGCATTATGTTTAGCCCCATCATAATTATTGGGAGGAGCTTCACTTCAATGTTAATAGGGTGTTCATTGAATATGCTGTTGCTAATTTTGCTTTTCCACTTGGAGAATTTATAGTTAGTTGATGGTGAAATTGCTCTCCCCAATGCTTTGTTCTAGAGCCATAGCTACCTAGAAGGTCAGAAAATATCGTAACTCACGTTAGGCCTATGGCCTAGTTAGAGCTTAAAACTGTGCTGGTATGGTGGTACCATCTGTCTGTCAGATTTCTAAGCATCAGAATGATCTTGACTTATTTCTAGACATTGTCAATCATTTTATCATATACTCTCTATAAAACAGAATCCAATGACATCCTCATTCTAGGCTGAGTATAGATTTTTTTTTGGTGCAAGCTTATATGTGGCTTTGGTTTTGAAGCTGTTATAAAAATAACTGTTTACAGATGGTTTCAATGAATAACAAAAATACCCCAAATAAAGTAGAAAATAAGGCTATTAATCCAAATGCACTGGAAAAGCTGTTTCTTAGTAATTTCCAAGCAAGGATAAAAAGGAAAATGACAATTGACACTTAGGCAGTATCTATCCTAGCCAACAGTGAAGGACACACAGCCCCCTTACTCAGCACTTTTTTGGATACACCCTACTGAGGCACCAAAATATCTTAGAATTGGAGAGGCCACACTGTTACGGAGTTAGATTTCACTTAGAATGCACTTATGTGTCCCACATCTTTCTTAAATCCAGGCTCCTTCTGAATGTCAAAAATCTCCATAGTTGGGTGTCTTTGCCCATCAAAGGAGAACTCTTACTTATGTATTCTCTTGTGCTCAGCCACAGCCTCTCTCCCTGTAACTTTAGAATATCAGAATTTTATTTAAAGAACGTAGAGACCATTACATTGGCACAACAACTTCATTGCTTGCCCAGTGATCTGCCTTCTGGAACAGAGTAGCTAATCACCTCCTTTGTACTGGCCATTTCAATATTTTATGACAGCATCTGTTATTCTTCCCATCACATTTTTTCCCCCTTCTGGGATAAATATTCCCAAGTACTCCACCCCTTCCTAATCCTGGTCAAAGTTCTCTGAGATGCTACTTTAGTTCCTACCTTTCAATTCCCCCTAATGATATCATATGGTCTCCCCAATATCCTACTACTATTCATTCAGAGGTTAGGTATTTCCTTATGGGTATAAAACTAATGGACAAAAAATATACCATTTTCCAGTATTTTATATCATTCTAACTGTTTTACATATTTTATATCATTCTAGCTATTTTATGTATTTATGTAGAACTACTATTATATGTATATTAGTTCTACCCTGTTAAACACATTAGGGTTGCTTATAAACAGTCTGTCAACATTCCTAAATTAAATTTGTCATACTTCAGGTTAAGACTGTCAATAGCATAGATTTGTCCTGTTGGAAGACACCTTATCAGTTACTTAGATCACTGGCTCATTTCAGTTATGCTACCATGCAAGTTTTCAGGTTTTTAATGTATTTTAATATACATTATCTTACTTGATATTCATTATCACTGTGGAAAGAAAGCTGGGTAATGTATTTTCTCCCTACTTTGCATTTGAGGCACCTACTAGGTCCAGATTATAACTAGTCATTGGTAGAGGTAGGACTCAGTCCCAAAACTCTTATCTTTCAGACTACTGTTTTGTTTTCCCTAGAGCCATTGTCCTTTGTCGCCAAATAGCCTCACATTCCTCTTAGATAGTACTACTGCACCAGCAGATCTCTGAAAGGGCACGAGTTTAAGA
Organism: Pipistrellus kuhlii; assembly: GCF_014108245.1. Classification (NCBI taxonomy): domain Eukaryota; kingdom Metazoa; phylum Chordata; class Mammalia; order Chiroptera; family Vespertilionidae; genus Pipistrellus; species Pipistrellus kuhlii. Next base: position 30,496,761 of record NW_023425438.1, on the reverse strand, counting down.
GCTTTCACCTGCCAGCTGCTACCCAGTGGTCCACACCAGAAAAAACGCAGATCTTCTGACTGCTAGAGTCCAGTACTCTCTCATTAAATTCCAAGTCTTTACTCCCATCCCTCCTGTTTTATGCACAACCAGTTCTGAATTCAGCAAACACAATGTTGGAAGCAAAAATAATTTTAAGTGCTCACCTCCCCTTTTCCTTGTTTTCTCCCAAATCCACTGATGGGAGTCAGAAACTCAACTTGCCAAATGTGGAAGCAAGGGACGGATTAATTTTAAATCACAAACTAATAATGAGTAGTAATGGGGAAGGAAAATGAAACTCTTAATCTGTAGAGTTCTCCATATAGAACCTGATTCTTACCCACGCCTCCCTTTCTCTTAGTCTTGAATATAACTCGCTGATCTTCAGATTCAATAACTTGAGGGAATGTGGAGCCCGGGTGAGGGATGTGGGTGAAGCCAGGGAGGCACTAAAAATGATTAGGGAGGAACTGTGCATCCTCGTGGGCAGCACATTAGACTGGACAGTATTTTCAGGAGTAAATCTCCAGGTAGGAACAGTACTTTCCTTTCCCATCTCTCCTTAACCCAACGAAAGAGTTCATAAATAAGAAGATACACAGCTGGAGGCTGTTTTGTTTTAAGATTCTTTGATTGATTTAAAAAAAAGAAAGAAAGAAAGAGAGAAAGAAAGAAAGAAAGAAAGAAAGAAAGAAAGAAAGAAAGAAAGAAAGAAAGAAAAGACACTACCAAGAAGGACAAACTCCTCAATATTTGAGGAGAAAAATTTACTAAGTTCTCTTACCTGAATTGACATGGGAGCAGTGGAAGAGGGTAATGTGTGGGGGGTGGGGCGGGATTAATATGCTCAGTGTACTCTGGATAAATGCTCAGATAAAGCAAGCTTTGTCCTCCTGCTTCTTGGGTCTGCCAAGGCTAAAATATAGCCAGTGCAGCTTAGCGGTGGTTTTTAGCTCCAGACCTCTAGACATTTGGCTCAACACACTTTGTTGGTGATGGTTTGGGATTTAACCTTGAAATCAAGTCATTATATAATTTTGTTGTTGTTACATAATATAATGATCCAAATTTCTGTTATGCTAGTGACTAATACCATCTTATTTATCTTTTAATGTTCTTGCCAATATGAGTTTTAGACTTTGTATTAAGATTCTTTGTCTTAAGGCATTTATTACTACTGAGACATTTGTTTAAAAAATCAAACAGATTTTAAAATATTTTCAATAGTGAAGAGGTGTGAGGTTTTCTAAGACCCCTTTTTTACGTCTAGCTACCTATTGGGATCTTAGGACAAGAGCTGGAATGTTAAACGAGTGGCCTGGGGTATAGGGGGGACAGGGGGAGGTGGAGAAATACATAAAATAGATGAAAAAAGAAAAATAATCCGAAGGAAGACTGTGGATGTTAGAGCAATGGAACTGATTGTTAAAGAAGTGACAAAGGCCTAAAGTTTACTAGGTACACAGGTACCAGTGATGTAAAATTTGCAGGGGATAAAGAAAAATTCCTGATCTGATATCAGGAGGTTATGGTTAATGTCACCTTGGCTTTCTGGAGGAGGTTATGGTGTTGCCAAGCTTGTCATACTTACTTGGGTCATAAAAACAGCAGAACCAGCCAAGAAGCACGGCGGGGGGGAGGGGAGGGGGGGAGAGACAATGAATTGATTGGTAAGTGTGATATTGATGTTTTCATTAAGTCTGTTTTCCATGATTTGGGGAGTGATTAAACCAGCTTTTTATTGAGCTGTGGGAGCTCAAATAAAAAAAGGGATGCCATTCTTTTTAGATTATGTGATAAAATGCAAAGTATAGTCTTTGGGAACAGAAGATGGGGCTTGGAGTCCAGGCTGGGCTTCACTAGCTGAGTTGCCTTGAGTGAGTCAGTTAACCTCTCTATGGCTCCTTGTTCTCTGTATTAAGACAAGCCTGGCAATAATGGGTACTTTGGAACTCAAATAAGCTAAAATATAGGAATGAAGTTTATAAACTCTAAAGTGGTATTTTTATTATTTCCCAAGCCTGCTCGGGTTATGAATCTGAAGGAGAAACAAAACAGCACACCCAACTCTGTGCTGGGAAAACAATACGGAGTGAATCTTGCTTTTTCTGTGATTCCCCCTTCTTACTTCATCTGCATCTTAGAAAAGATGCGTTTACCTGCTATTGTGGCTTTATTCTTCAAGGCTTCTCTAGTTCAGCGTTTTTCAACCGCTGTTCCGCGGCACACTAGTGTGCCGCGAGATGTTGCCTGGTGTGCCGTAGGTGCAGACAAGACAAGAATTTTATAATTTTTCACTATTTTGTTTACTTAATATTTCATAATAAAGTAATTATAAAATACTTTCTTTGTGTTTATTTGATTCCTATTCAAGAGAATTACTTTATATATAGTCAATATAGGCACAGAGTTAAATTTTTTAACATTTTCTAATGGTGGTGTGCCTCGTGATTTTTTTCATGAAACAAGTGTGCCTTTGCCCAAAAAAGGTTGAAAAACACTGCTCTAGTTGATGTCTCTGGGCCTTTCTGCTCCTGTGAAGAACTGAGAAAAACATTGGTGCTTGTAGGCTTGTCCATTCATAATTTAAGGGAGCAAGTTATGCAACTTCACCATAGCCCTTAGGAATTTAAATTTACTGACCACAGGTGACAGACCATGATTTTTTTGTTTTTGTTTTCAGCTTTTTTTTTTTTTTTTTTTTTTTTAATTTTTAAAAGGAATGTGGAAGAGGGGTGGGTGGAGGTAAAAAGGGTATGGGGAGGATTGATAGTAATGGGGAAAATTTAAATTAAAAAAAATAATAAAAATAAATAAAAATAAATGCAATGTGGTTTCTGCTTGCTCTTCCCGCAATATCCTGGCATGGGCTTTTGTGGGCTGATAAACCACTAGAAAACAAAAAATAAAGTATCTCATATAATTCAACAACTCCCTTATGGACATTTTCGAACCACACGGCCCCATAGGATCATGGCTGTGGCAGAGACAGAATCCTCAGTTTATTCATGCCAAATAATCACTCAGTCATTCTATCAAATAAAGGTAACCATCGACACCACCACCGCCATTTTTAAAATGTGAATTCTACTAGTAAAAGGAATATGGCAACTCAACAAAATGTTTTTGTGAAACAGCACAAAACCATCTCATTAGTAACAAGGGAAGAAACCAAAATGAATAATTTTTAGGTGCTAAACTAAGTATTATTTTACACCTGTATCTTCAGTGATATTTTAAAAAATATTTGAACTTTACAATTCATTAAGGTTTACTTGAAGACAATACTCACTTTATGAAATAGACATATACAATGATTCACAATGGTATCCTATCTAATAAAGAGGAGATATGCTAATCAACTGTCATATCATCACAAAGATGGTGGCACCCACAGCCAATAAGGAGGGAATATGCTAACTGACTGCCACACCCTCAAAGATGGCGGTGCCCACAGCCACAAGATGGTGGCACCCAGTCCTCTCAGCCCTACTGAGGCGGCAGGCACGCAGCACTGCTGGGCCTTCCCCAGGTGGATCTGGCTGCTCCACACACCTGCCTCTGGAATCCCCCAGTCCCCTCATCTCCCGAGCCATCCAGGGTCAGTGGGAGGCACAAGCAAGCCTCATATGGTGGTGGCTGTCCAGCCACCCAGGGCCACCTGAAGTTCAGGTAACCAGGGCTGGCCAAGGTTTGAGCTGTCGGCAATGGTAGCAGCAGAGGTGTGATGGTGACATTGCCTTCCCCTGATGGCCAGGTCACCTCCCACCCCTAAGGGCTCCCGGACTGTGAGAGGGGGCAGGACGAGCTGAGGAAGCCCCTCCCTCCAGGGCATGAATTTTCATGCACTGGGCCTCTGGTAAAGCTTATAATAAAGTATTCATGAAATTATACTACAGGATAGGTTTAGAACTACTTTTTTGAAGAGGCTAGCTCTATGTTAACCTGCTTTACTTAGGAGTTTTCAATTATTTTATTTTTTTTTCAATATATTTTATTGATTTTTTTTACAGAGAGGAAGAGAGATGGATAGAGAGTTAGAAACATCAATGAGATAGAAATATCCATCAGCTGCCTCCTGCACACCCCCTACTGAATGTGCCTGCAACCGAGGTACATGCCCTTGACTGGAATCGAACCTGGGACCCTTCAGTCTGCAGGCCGATACTCTATCCACTGAGCCAAACCAATTAGGGCTATTATTATTTTTTTATTATTATTATTGATTTCAGAGGGGAAGGGAGAGGGAGAGATAGAAACATCATTGATGAGAGAGAATCATTGATCAGCTGCCTCTGCATGCCTTTTGCATCTGTTATTGCAGATGACATTTCAGTTTTCCCCTCATATGTCCCTGGTACCTTTTGAGCTCAGAGCAAGTGAATCCATCAGTAAGTCAGTAAGCAGGCCCTTTAAGAGGAACACTTGGGACTTCAGTAGCCTTTGGTCTCACTCAGCCACAATTCCCACTGCTTTTTACAACCAGAAATTAATGGGGTTTTTCTTCCTTGTCCTGGGACCTTGGGCTGAGGGGCCTGGTGTGGGGCTGGGACCCTTCACTCCCCACAGGGGGGACCTCCACAGACGGAATATCCCTTCTGATTTTAAACCAACACATGTGTGTGAGGCCAACCCAGTCTGAGTCCCCACCCTTCCTACTAGTCTCAACGTGGCTTCTTCTGTACATCCTTAGTTGCAGGGCTCTTGTTCAGCTAGACTTCAGGTAGTCCTCAATGATAGTTCTGCAGTTTAGTTGTAATTTTGATGTAGTCACAGGCAAAGGCAAGTACAGTATTTAACTGTCTGGCATTTTGACCAGAAGCCACATATGGGCCTTTTAATTCATTAACTAAAAGGCATTTTGTTGAGGTGAACAATTGACAAAAAAGTCCCTCTTCCCTAGCACTAGGGTTCATGGTCAATAAAGGATAGCTGGAATTCACCCCCAATGGCCCTGGCAAGGGATCGTTGCACATTATGCAAACTAGACTACCATATGGAGTACCTGAAGCCATGTTCACCGTTAACTGCTCCTTCCCCATCCAATGACACTGGAGGCATCATTTCTTTAGCACCAGAAACCTCCCCAATTTCTACCTCCTAGACTTCCTTCAAATAGATCACTCTCTTCTGGTCTCTGTAGTTTTTCTATCTCACTAAAATGAAACCAAATTTTCCCTCTCCGCTCAGTGATTCTCAAGCATTAATTTTTTTTTTTCCAGAGAGGAAGAGAGAGATAGAAACATCAATGATGAAAGAGAATCATAGATCTGCTGCCTCCTGCACACCCCCTACTGGGGATCTGGCATGTGCCCTTGACCAGAATTGAACCTGGGACCCGATGCTCTATCCACTGAGCCAAACCAGTTAAGGCCTCAAATTTTTTTTGACTGAGGGCCATCTAGGTGGGGCAAAAGGCTCAAAGCCACACATATCTCAGCCTTTCCTGCTTTTTAAAGAATTACCTGATAGCAATGAACTATCACTATGCAAACACATTTTTTTGTGGATTTTGGAACTACCAGCTTTAAACATATTGGTATGGATGGTTCCTATGTATATGACAATCCATATTTGTTTTAACACTTTGTAAAAGAAAGCTTGTGGATAAAAAAAAAAGGGGGGGGGTCTATGGAAAGTAACTTCACAGGGTGATCTGATCATAAAATCCTAACTGGGCAGGTTATGGTGGATAGTCACACCAGAGGCATATAACTTTTTAAATAAAAGGTTTATTTTTGCCTTAAGCAAGCCCTGTTCATTGTTTCTGTGCATCTAGGTAAACACACCTTTGGAATAAACCCCAACCACCCTCAAGAGAGCACATAATCTTAACTATCCTACAAATCCTACCTTCATGCAATCTTTCTTAGATTCTCTCCTGAATCTCAAATACACAAAAAGAAATTGCAAACTATTATTGTCCAAAGCATTTATGTCAGTCTGTTGAGATCTTGCTTTCAGGTGTAGCCTCTGTTTGGTTCAAATAAATTTTTATAAAAGTTTTCTACAGACCCTGACTGGTGTTGCTCAGTGGTTGGAGCATCTGCCTACACACGGAAGGATTGTGGGTCCGATTCCTGGTCAAGGGCACATATCTGGGTTGCAGGTTTGCTCATACATGCGGAAGGCAACTGATTGGTGTGTCTCTCTCACACAATGTCTGTCTGTCTCTCTGACTCTTTCCCCCCCACTCTCCTGCCCTCCCAATCTCTATAAAAATCAATGGAAAAAACATCCTAGGGTAAGGATTAACAAATAATTTTTTTTTCTACACAGGTTTGAATGTTTTGTTGTCTTCTTGTTTGTTTTTTTAAGTTTGGACATTCTTACATCAACAAACTTATAGGTCATAAATTGTGTTCACCTATATAGATATCACTATACCACTGTAGGATTGATCAAACAATCCCCCTCAAACAAAATAGATGACAATGGAGGTGAATGAATGGTAATTTATAACTAAAAAGCTGGAATAGTAACCCTAGAAAAAACAACCAACTCAATACAGTATTGATACTAATAACAAAGCAATCTTCCCCCAAATTGGGGACACTTCAATAACCCGCTTATGCCTGTGCAGGAGAGAAAGTGACTTTCCTCTTCCCTTAAGATTCTTTTGAATGATCTAATAATCAAATAGACATGAGACAGGTGAGCAAGAAGAAAGCAACTTAATTTAATACATACGCATGTGTGGGAACCCAGCATACACGAGAGAGTCAGAGGCCCCAAATGCAGGAAAGGTTCAGAGACAGAAAGAAAACACGGGTATATCTGACCTAGGGATAAGAGAAGGTGCCTTGAGAGCTTCAAACGGCTACTCAAGACAATAAAAAGTACAGATGTTTAGTAAATAGAGGTTTTCCGTGCCCTGTAGAATAAATAAATAATAAATAATAAATAAATAAATAAATAAAAATAAATGGTTGCCTCTAATAATCTCTTCTAATGGGGAAGACCCCTAATTCAAGTTCTTAAGGTAGTTAAGGCAGAGGCAGAGGTTCCTCTTGAGCCTGTAGCAAAGTTGCCTTTGGATCAAGATAATCTGAGGCATATCTTGGGTGGCTCGTTATGAGCCCCCATACATGTTTATAGCGGAGCTTTGCAAGTGTTGCCAAGTGTTGCCTGGAAGCCAGGTGGATATTCAGTTAAGACCTCAGTAAATTCTAGTCATGTGCTAAATTTTTATTTATGAATAATAAATACTTCATTCAGCAGTTATTAATAAGTAACCTTCACACACACACACACACACACTGAAAATCTAGGGCATCAAAAGCCATTTGCTAAGATCCAACAAAGAAATGTGTATTTTGGAGTCAGTTTGTGGAACATCAGGAGGATGCCTGTGACCTATCAGCTGGCTACATAGTCCATACCTTGAAAATCACTGCTTAGGTGGTTGACTTGTTCTTTGACTCAGCTTCTTAAAATACTGGTTCACTCTTCCTGTCTCACACTTTGCCGCTGCAAAGACATTCTGACCTTGTGCCCTAGCCAGCTCTCTGGTGCTTCCCTGCCTGGTCCTTTAAATCCCCAGTCTTTCACGGAAGTCCCTCTCCAGGAAGGAGAATCAGGTGTTACCCACTAACTGGGCAGACTCCACCTTGCAGCATCTGTGGCGGCCTAATGTGAGGCCTTGAGGGAAACATAGTTGAGGGCAGTCTGCAGACCTGGGCATGCACCACTTCTGCCATGACAGTTGTTTGACAGCAGTCAGGTGACTTCACTTTTCAGCATAGATTCCCCCTCGATGAAATGGAAATAATAATGACAACCTCCCAGGTTTCTTGTGAAGAAATGAGATCATCTAAATGATAAAACATGGTAAAGTATACATTCATTTATCAAGGTAACACGTGCTATTGTTGCAGACAGACAGCATTCACCCAAATATCTGGACTGTGCCATTTACAAAGTATAACTGATACTAGGAAACCATCATGCATAAGAATGACGGACCACAGAGACCTCCTGTCAATGGTGAAGATCAAATGCACAGATAATAATTTAATAAAAAAAAAACTAAAGTTCACTGTAAAAGAAGAAGAAGCAGAAGCAGAAGCAGAAGCAGAAGCAGAAGCAGAAGAAGAAGAAGAAGAAGAAGAAGAAGAAGAAGAAGAAGAAGAAGAAGAAGAAATACCAAGAAGAAGAAGAAGACGACGACACATAAGTAAAGAAAATTTAATGAGCATTAAAAAAAAAAAATGCAAGGACCTTACTGGCCCTAGAGACTATGGAGGGAGAATGTGAGTTTCTGATTCAACAATCCTGAAGCGTGTTACCCGAAGAACATGTCTCACTGGTTCTGACTCACCCTCCCTCCCCTTTCCCTACTTCTTATGGCTTGGAGAGTGGGACTTAATTCAGAGTAATGCCAAACATTAAAAATGAAAGTAGTTGGTTTTTTGTTTTTTTTTCCTTTCCATCCTACTGGAGAGTAGGAGCTCCAGGGAGGATAGATGGCAATGAATGCTAGGAATTCTTCCCTCCACCCAGTCAGGAATGTGTCCTGCTTTGTGGAGTTAGCAGGAATGTAAGAGCTGCCAGATAAGGCCCCAGAGCTTGGTGGTTGTGGGCCTGTTGTATAGGAGGGAGCCCTGCAGAACCAGGCCCTCCTCAAGATCCCCCATGCTCTCTGGCTGACAGAGGAGACCAGAACTGGAGTTGCAGGACTAACTTTTGCAGACGAGTGAAGAGACACCTCAGCTAGATGTATGAAACAAAGACAGGGCAACTTGGCCTGGGGCAAGCTGGGACAATAGGTCTTTGAGTTGGCAGGGAGGCCATGGAGCAAGGATGAGGCAATGGCTGTGAGATGAGAGGGACTCAGATGCGATTTGAAGGAACTGTCCTGCATGAGAGTTTGTGATAGATCCTCCCTTCCCCCAACTGATAAACTCCACCTGCAGCCCAGACATTCCTGAGCACCTAGCAAGGCACCTTATATGGACTGTACATTGAACCACAATCAGCACCTGCCAAATACCCTAAGCCCACGATTCCTAAGTCCCTAGGTCCCTAATCATGTGCCTTACATGAAAACAACAATCAGCCGAAACCGGTTTGGCTCAATGGATAGAGCATCAGCCTGTGGACTGAAAGGTCCCAGGTTCAATTCCGGTCAAGGGCATGTACCTTGGTTGCGAGCACGTCCCCAGTAGAGGGTGTGCAAGAGGCAGCTAATCGATGATGTTTCTCTCTCATCGATATTTCTAACTCTCTATCCCTCTCTCTTCCTCTCTGTAAAAAAATCAATAAAATATATTTTTTTTAAAAAGAAAAGAAAAGACCAATCAGCGTGTGCTGAGTGCCCTAAGCCCTTCTTTTTCCTCTCCTCAGAGGGCGTGTTCACCCCGGCACGTGTGCTCTTTCCCCTCTGGAAGGCAGCCCGGCAGGGTCTTCTCCACCAATAAAGCCTGTGTTCTGGTCTCCTGGTTGTCCGGCCCTCTGTTTCACCTTTCAGTTTGGACCATGGACACGGAAAGACTTCCTGCTGGATTTCACATCCCTCTTTCATGCTCCCACAACGTCATCATCTACACATCCCTGACTACATGACGTGGGTCTTTCTCTCCTGTGAGAGTAAAAACCTGCTGGGTGGATGCCTGCCACATGATGAATGCTCAGTTATAGGAAATGCTGAGGTAATGAGATTCTGTCGTGAGGTGGACACCCAGGGCTCCTCCTTGGACTCAGGATTCCAGGATGATGGGCTGTAACACAGACTTGAGGATTCAAACTGAGATCACTCTGATGGGCATTCGGGTCTGGCAGGAGTAGTGGGGGTGGGAGTCTGACTTCATGCCACGCTTAACAAGCAGTAGGCCTGAGGCAGTGATTATTAATGATCTGCCTTAGACAAGATTGGCTCAAGAACTGAAGGGACATTGAACTGAATGTGGACCACTTTGACAGTTGTGGTAAGGTGAAAGCAGAGGAGAGAAGTTAAAATCTGCTATAACCTTAGAATTATTGACATACTTAATAAATAGATTGGACTTAGGCAGCAACCACACAGTTTGACTTTCTTGAATCACTGCAATGACAAAAGCAGATTTTCATGTTTTGTGTTTATTATGTTCTAGAAGGTCACTGGAAATGCTGGAAAGTCACTGCTCCCAGGGAAAAAACAGGGTTAGGCTCATGTGAGCTTGCGGTCAGATTTTCATCAACCAATCGGGATGTAACTTTGTTTTACATGTGTTACTTTTTAAAGACACCTCATTTCCTTCTTTACTGTATATTGTAGAGTCATTAACATTGAACTCATGGCCAACAACACTGTAACCTGGGTTGAACAAAGCTTATGGAACACTCATGTTTCCATGTGTTTCTTGTACTTAGGAAGACTGGAAAGCACTTTAGCATGACATTTGGGAGTTTCTTAAAAAAGCAAAATCACCAAAAAAACAGCAAAAAAATGTGAAAAATGTGGCACTAAATAGACCACTTGTTTACAGCTTAGGAGCTGAAACGAGAAGGCAGAGCATCGCCTTGTTCAGCCTCAGCGGGGAATGTGTCTGTCAGCTGACTCACATTTCTCACTGTTCTGCCCATACCCATAAATGACTATGAAAGTTCCACAAGCATTGATTCGAGGGTTACAGATACATTTTAGGGAACTGATGACTTCCCAGACACACAATCCACAAATGATAAGAATCCGCTGTAGCTATAATTTATCAAACACCTATCACATGGCATTGAACTAGGAGCTTTGCCTATGTAAAGCCTTATGTGTGCCATAAAAAGTTCATCAGCTTTTTACTCCTCAAATGAGATGAGTCAGAGTTAACCATGGTGGGCATATCCTTAGATCCACAGGCTATCACTGTTGAAAAAAGTAGGACTTTACAAGATTAATGTCATATGTGATTTTTACACCAAGCATAAGGATGCATTAATGAAAACTTATAATAGGCTGAGCTTCTGCTCCTCTTGGAAACATCTAACTCAATAGTCTGGGCTCTTATAGAACAGTGTTTTTCAACCTTTTTTGGGCAAAGGCACACTTGTTTCATGAAAAAAATCACGAGGCACACCACCATTAGAAAATGTTAAAAAATTTAACTCTGTGCCTATATTGACTATATATAAAGTAATTCTCTTGAATAGGAATCAAATAAACACAAAGAAAGTATTTTATAATTACTTTATTATGAAATATTAAGTAAACAAAATAGTGAAAAATTATAAAATTCTTGTCTTGTCTGCACCTATGGCACACCAGGCAACATCTGCCGCGGAACAGCGGTTGAAAAACGCTGTTATAGAAAACTAAAACTGCATTGCATACTCACAACAGGGCTTTTGACTGATTATGCTTACAGTCCCATAAGATTGTGTACTAAAGTTTGAAGAGAATCTTTTGTGTTTTTTAAATATATTTTTATTGTTTTCAGAGAGAAAGGGAGAGAAGAGAGATAGAAACATCAATGATGAAAGAGAATCATTGATCAGCTGCCTCCTGCATGCCCCACACTGGGAATCGAGTCTGCAACCCTGACTGGGAATTTAACCCTCACCTTCCATTTCATAAGTTGACACTCAACCACTGAGCTACCCCCGCTGGGCTGAAGAGAATCTTTTTTATGGGGAAACATGCCCAGTAGTTAAGAACACAATCATCTTTTCAAGGAAAATCATGTGAAGCCAACAAACAAATTTAGAAATGAATATTTCTTTCAGGGCATTGACTGTAACATGAGTAGGCTCCAGAACATACCAAGTTCCAAAGCTTCGTACCTGCTAAGTGATGATCTTGTCCAAGAACCTGTGAATCTATAGTCTTCATATCTGCTGCTTGTGTTCCATTCAGGTCAGTCTAGACTCTGTTCCAAACCGCATGATACCTAATCTCCCTCTTATCTTTGCTCTTCTCACAATGTCTTCTCTTCCCAACCAAATTACCCTTGACCAGCAAGGCTCAGTTCTGTCCACATCTCTCATCAGACTCTCCTGGACCTCCTTAGGCCTCTAGGTCTCCTTTAACATGGAGAATATGGACCACCCAAAACCTAGCTCTCTTGTCACCTCCTCTGTAAAAGGGAAGTAATAATGCATAGCCCTCAAGACTTAAGCAGGATAGCCTGTGAATGTGCATAGCCTTGGGCCTAACACAAAGCAGATGCTCATCAATGTTGGTAATTCTGAATGTGAATTATGTCTTTCACTTTGGTTCCTATAGTTTGGCTTTTCTGTTGTTACCCTGTCTGACGCAAACTTTAGGAAGAAAAGAATAACATCACAAGAGATAAGGCAACAAAGGGGCCGTGATTTCCAAATTTTGAATTTTATGGACCATTGTAAGAATTTTGGGAACTTACATCAAGTCGCTCAATATTTCCCTTTTGCCTGAAATCTCTCTACTAACACTTTTACTTTATATGATAATTTTCATAAAATAAACACATTATAAAGGCAAAAAGGTAAGAAGGACATAGTATCAGAAATTTTTTGCTCTGAAAATGAATATATCCAGCTTCAGGAAAAACTCACCTCCCTCATACATCTTTTTACTCATTCATCGGAAAAATGTTTATGAAGTGATATGCACTAGAAAGTCTGTGTGATGAGATACAACAGTAACTATGACAGGGAAGGTACCTGTACTTGTGGAACTTACTCTTTCTTTTCTTTTTTATCAGAAAACTGATCTGGGAAAACTCATGGCCAACCAGTACCAATCCAGTCTTGACCATACACTGGCTTTTGAGAGCTATGGCTTGAGAGTACTCAGTCACTAAATAAAGTCCAACCCCTGCATCTAATCCCTGAAGGATGGAACAGGAAGGTGTCTCACTGTACAGAGACAGAGAATATAGAGGCAAAAAGCAAAAGCAGCTCCTCTGAGCAAGCACCTTCTGTCTCTGGAGCAGGGAGCATGCCAGCTTGAGGTCTAAATCCTTCTAGAAGTTACCATGTTCCACCACAAAGGACGACGACATTGTAAAAAAAAAAAAAAAAATTAGTCCAGTGAAACCATAAATATAGGGCACAAGCAATTTGAAACAGTTGTCCAACTGTGGAGATAAACCCTGAGAAAAGAGTGGGGCTGGGGGGGGGGGGCGGGGGGAGGGCGTGATGAAAACCTGGCTCTAATTAGGAAGTTCCTCTCTTTGTTTCTCACCGGGATTCAAATAGCTAGAGGTTGTAAAATATGAGCATTCGAAAGTGTTACAGAAAACCTTTACTGCTGTTAAACGCTTGGAGCAGCACCCAGTCAACAAAAATAAGACACTTGACCTTATTTTGAAATCCAGAATTAAACAAACTAAGGCCAGAATAACACGTGTGTGTCATTCCAGCAAGCCTCGAGAGAGAAACTGGAGGAGAAGCCCCAGGGACTGATAAGTCTCCTATAATATGTTGAATCATTAGGCTGGAGAGAGAGGACATCACAGGTATACATGGCATTTCCTTCCTAAAAGTCACCATGAAGGGGCTGTCGCACCTAGTGCAAACCATCAGAACTTGTCACCGTACTCTCATTATGTTCACAGATTGAGAGACTCCCATGACAATCCTCGGTGTCCTAGCCTAAGATTTGTAAAATGGAACAAATGTACATTCTATATTCCAGAGAACTCTTCAGAGCTTAGGTATGTGTTTACTGAAAATAATATGTAAAAACCCTACTACCTTCCCAGGGCCTGAGAGCTCTAGGCCCCTACCACATTGCACTGCCAGGGAGAAGAGAGCGGGAGGTGTGTGAGTGCTACATGGGGAACAATAAGACAGAAAAGAAAATGATCAAGGGATCACAAGCAGAAGGTTCTTTCTCGTCACAGCATTTTCAGATTAAAAATAAACAGGTTTCCTAAAATGAGCTGCAGTGTGAAACCTTACAGCAGAAAGCTTTAACTAAGGCCACTGGTTTCCACGCAGAGACACAGACAACTTTCTCAACTTCGTACCACAAACCATTGCAAGCAAATTAATTATTTCCAGATGCTGGGATTGAAGAATGCTTGCCGAATTGTTTTGCTTCTCAAACTCTTCAGTATAAACACATTCTCGGGAATGCATTCCCTTTTTTTTTGGCTCCCAACTTGCAAGTAATTACACACTGTGCAGGATACCGTTGGATGAGCTCTCCTTTGAATACCAAGCAAGTTCTGGATTCTGTCAGCCTTCGGAAAACCGTGTCCACAAACATTTTTCTCTGACAGTCTTTAGTAACAACTTGTACACAGATTGTTTCAAATTTATTTTTTTAAAAGTTCAACAGCAGTATAAGCCTCATTCCCAAATTACGCTAAACTCCTTAAGACTCTGAGGGGGCACAATTAACCTCTAATATGGTACAGCTGTTGTCTTACATTAAGAATAGCTTTTCTGCAATCCCTGGGAGAGGTCAGAAGTCATAATAATAGTGTTTATATTTTTATATTCTTTGCATTCTGCCAACAAATAAACAGAGAGAGAGAGGGGGGAAAAAATGGGTTGTGAATTGAGAATATGTTTAGGATTAAACATAGATTCTCTAATTATGTCCAGAATAATGTAAGAGTCATATTTTCTATTCCAACTCCAGATTTTCACAGGGCAAAGAAAATGTGTCAGTGGATGGATGAATCATGGAGGGTTTTTTTTTGTGTTTGTGTGTGTGGACCTTTTTTTGGGGGGGTGGGGGACGTAGGGGGGTGGTGGCTAGCTTGGCTTTTAAACTTCTTAGAGTAAATAAATTCCGTGGACTTGTTCTGGGCCTTTTTAAAAAAAAAATTGAAGTTATTAGGGTGACATTGGTTAATAAAATTATATAGGTTTCAGGAACACAATTCTACAGTACATCATCTGTATATTGTATTGTGTTCACCACCTCAAGTCAAGTCTCATTCCATTCCCATTTCTACCTCTATACCCCTTTCTACCTCTCGCCACATCCCTTGTTCTGGGTTTTTATAAAATGAGGCAAAGTGGAGTGTATGCGTGTATGTGTCTGTGTAAAATGTGTGTGTGTGTGTGTGTGTGTGTGTGTGTGTGTGTTGGAGGGGTAGACAAGGAGGTGCCGGGGAAAACTCAGGAACTGTTAAAGGAAAAAAAACCAAAAAAACACACACCACATTTTCTACAGAAGAAAAGAGAAGTCTACAGTCCTGCCAACAGCAACACAAATGAAAAGGAAAGTTCAAGGAAAGTTGATACCTAAAAATAAATAAATAAAAGGAAATTCAATGAGAAAACAATATTCAGGTCAGGTCAAAGCCCAGAGGAAGAAACCCGCTCATTCAGAACTGGGCTGCCGGCCCGCGTTTTCTGAAGTGAGCAGCTGCCGGTTATGGAAACCAGCCCCGCAGCGGGTCTGGCCGCCATGGCAACGCCCTGGGCTGGCTGCGCTGGAGGAGCTGGCACAGCGCGGTGGTCCCCGGTGGCAGCGCTCTGCTGCAGATTAGGGAAGGGGGTTGTTTCTTAGGTGCGTTGGGATGTTTTGGTTCCTGAGTTCATGGCTGGCTATTGTAAACTCGTCCAACCTATAATAAACCCTGAGTTAGGGGGAAGATTTTCATGCAAAAAAAAAAAAAAAAAAAAGCATCCAGGTGTTCAATAGGCAAATAACTTCTTCCTAGTCTCTTTTAAATCCTCTCTTACTAAGCCCTAGTATTCGTAACTGGTCCCTTGTGTTGCAACTTTAGGATATTTTTGAAATAATGCTTACTTGCTTTTTATATTTGTAGTTTATACAACACATACCGTAATCCTAAAAGGAAAAACTATCATCATCTTGGGACTTGAAAAGGTTAGCTAATAATTAATTGAAGACATTGAAACTAAAAATTTAGTCTTTAGCTTATATATTGTATATGCAGAGCCCCCATAATTGGCACACTCAAGTACCGAACTCACTATTTTGATTTCATGGGTACTACAAAATAACTAATGTATCTACAAGCGAAGTATAAAGAAAACTGCAACATAAGAATTTTGTGATATTATAGCATAGTAAATAATAGCACAGAGGTTAAAGCGATAGCACCTGGGTTCCGATCCTGCCATTTATTTGCTGTGTAAACTTGGGCAGATTATATATAATATTATGAGTTCTATCTATCTATCATCTATCTATCTATCTATCTATCTATCTATTCTATTCTATCTATATAAAAGCCTAAGCGACCGAATGGTCGACCAATTGCTATGATGGGGGACAGAGGCTCAACACAGGACCTGTCCCTTAGTGGTCAGTGCGCTCAGCTGATCGACGGGCGCCAGATGCAGGCTCACAGCTGCTGAGCTCTGCTGCGGCAGCAAGAGCCTCTCCCACCTCCACAGCAGTGCAGCGGGGCCAAGATGAGTGGGAGTGGTGTGGCACTCAGCCTGGGCTCCTCCCCAGCTGCTAGCACATACTACGCCCTTCAGACTGCTGGTTTCAGCCCTATCCCCGGAGACCTGACCGATATCCCCGAGAGGTCCTGGATTGCAAGAGAGCACAGGCCAGGCTGAGGGACCCCATTGGTGCACGAATGTGTGTGCACCAGGCCTCTAGTTGTGAATAAGGCTGCAGTGAACGTGGAAGTGCAGATAGATATCTCTTTGATATCTGTTTTCATTTCCTTTGGATATACTACTATACCCAGAAATTGGATTGCTAGAACATATGGTAGTTCTAGTTTTCATTTTTTTTTTTTTAAGGAATTTCCATACTGTTTTCCATAACGGCTGTAGCAAGTTATATTCCCATCAATAGCTCCCCTGCCAACACGTGTCATCTTTTGACTTTTTGATAATTACCATTCTAACAAGTGTAAGGTGACATCTCATTGTGGTTTTGATTTGCATTTTCCTGATGATAAGCAATGTTGAGCATCTTTTCATATACCTGTTGGCCATTTTTATGTCTTCTTTGGAAAGATGTCTATTAAAGTCCTTTGCCCATTTAAAATTTCTTCTGCTTATTTTTTGCTATTGAGTTGTATGAGTTCCTTACATATTTTGGATATGAATGACATTCATCAGTACTCCTGGGGCTTGTTCAAAGGTTTCTGATTCACCCCAGAACTCTTCCACTGGTATAAAGAGCCAACATATGGGGTCAGATGCACAACTCTCCTGGTGTGCATCCAAATTAGGGCATGTAATTTCTTATAAAACGTGGAGTTGCATTACCTTCTTCAGTGGGGCTGGCCTGAAACTGGCTTTACTGAATAATCTTGTTTTTCTGTTTCCACTTCCTTAATTAAGTGGGAGAAGAATACCTGATAGGTATCAATAGTTGCAAAGTGCTTTTACAGATCTCCTTGGGATAGTTGGATACTTTCTACATAAATGCTATTCCACCCACCAGAGGATTTATGACAGTCTATAATCCAGTCTATCTGAGACTGAGAGGTTAACATTTTATTTTATTTTATTTATTTATTTATTTGAGGTTAACATTTTAGTCAGTGTTCTCAACTCACATGTATTAAGGTCTAAGAACAGGGACAAGACGTCATTCTGTGGCCTCAAAAAAAGAAGTCAACATCTGTTTCAATTTTCAAAATGGCAAAGTCCTGTTTTTACAATGAGGGTTTTTTTCTCCCTTTACAAGAATTCAAAGTGCAATTACATACCTAGAGATGCTAAAAAAAAAAAAAAAAAAAAAATCAGCTTAAAAAAATCATCTTAAAAAAAATCAAGGTCACCCTGTAATTTAACACATATCCTGTTTTCTAAGAAAACAAATGTCCTACCAGATCCAGGAAAATTTTCCATGGAAAATATTTTGGAGGCCAGAAGCAAAATTAGAGAAAGGTGGCAGCATTAGTTCCTCCATAGTTGAAGGAAACAGAAGCTGCACCTGGAAGGAATTCGGACCGAGCTGAAGCTGTGACAGTTTGAGAAGACACAGAACTGGGTAAATTGGCTTTATTATCCCAGGCGTTTTATATGGAAACCTTAAAAAAGCAGTCTCTGTTTTCTACATCCTACTCCACGAATTAAAGTTGTCTTATACAAGGAGGTTGACTGGAGCATTTAGCTATACTGAAAAGAGAAGGGAAACCCAGCTACTGTGGCTCAGTGAACCAGAAGGCCACGGTTCAATTCCCCATCAGGGTGCCTGCCCGGGTTGCAGGCTGGATCCCCAGAAGTACTAGGAGGTGTGTAGTAGGCAGCCGATCAATGATTCTTATCATTGCTATTTCTATCTCTCTCTCTCTCCCTTTCCCTTCCTCTTTGAAGTCAATAAAAATATATTGAGAGAGAGAGAGAGAGAGAGAGAGAGAGAGAGAGAGAGAGAGAGAGAAAGAGAGAAGGGAAATGATGAGGTATAGGGAAAACTGAATCTGGAGCTCAGGTATCCTGAGGAATGAGTCAGGATACCTGAGCTCCAGATTCACTTTGGTCAGTATATGACAATATATGACAAGATACTTTCCCTCTCTGAGATATTAATACTTATGGTGGTGGCAGCAGCAGGGGCAGCAGTAGAAATAGCAGTAGTAGCAGCAGCTGTAGTTTTAGCTGCAGGAGCAGCAGATGTAGTAGCAGCAAGAATAGTAAAAGTAGCAATAGTAGTAGTAACAGCAGCAGCAGCATGAGTGCTAGTAGAAGCAGCATAGCAATAAGAGTGTAGCAGCAGCGTTACTGTTAGTAATAGTACCAGCAGCAGTTGTAACAGCTGTAGTAGCAAGAGCAGTAGTAGTAAGAGTTTGCATTTATTAAAGGTCTATGGTCAGGCACTTGACTAGGAACTGTGCAAACATAATTTCTTTTAAATTCCATGGTGACCTTCCAAGTGCAGGTTGTATTTCCCATGCATTTAACTATTGAGGAAACTGAGGACCAGAAGTTAAATTGCTCAAGGCTACTTTGTTGGTTAATGAAAAAAATCTGGATTTTAAATCTGGATGTACCTGATTCCGAAGTCTTGCCACATGGTTCTTGGGAAACAACGTGGCATGGAGCAGTGTTTCCCAAGCTTTAGTGTGCTTACAAGCCATGTGGCGATCTGGTAAAAATGGAGATTCTGATGCAATTGGTCTGGTACCAGTGACCGGCAAACTCATTAGTCAACAGAGCCAAATATCAACGGTACAATGATTGAAATTTCTTTTGAGAGCCAAATTTTTCAAACTTAAACTTCTTCGACCACCACTTCTTCAAAATAGACTCGCCCAGGCCATGGTATTTTGTGGAAGAGCCACACTCAAGGGGCCAAAGAGCTGCATGTGGCTCGAGAGCCGCAGTTTGCCGACCACGGGACTGGTGTGATGCCTGAGATCCTGCTTTTCTAAAAAGTGATCAGGTGATGCTACTGGTTCCAGGAAGCACACCCCAGCTAGAGGATAGTGGAAGAGCACGCTTTCCAGTCCAAATGTGTGGCCTCGGTTTGCTCATCTGTAGTGCAAAGGGGTTGGATAAAGTGAGTTTTAAGGCTCATCCCAGCTCTGAACTCTTACTGTTCAGGGTATACTGTGGTTATTAAGAAGCCAGATCACACAGGAATGACAGTTAGCCACATTCATTTTTAAACTGGCCTCAGATGAGATTCTGACTGTGATTTATGTATCTTTCAGCAGCATCTCTGACAGGTAGGATCAGACACCCTCACTCCAATTACATTATTGTTAAGCTTTAGGCTGAGCTAAATCTTACTGAAAGAGTTCAAAGCACTTCTTTCCATAAGCATCTTTAAAGATTATAAATGTAAAAATAGTTTCTTATGAGACGCTTAGATGGCAGGGTTTTTCTTTTTAATAACAGAAATGAGAAGTCTCCAGAACCACAATGGTAGCACAATCCATAAAAAATATGTTAATGCCTCATCTTAACGTCTTACAGAAATTGAGGTTTTCTGAGTTAACAAAATAGAATTCATCGCAGATGGTCTGCATGATAAAAGGAACCAGCACACTGGTGTAGCGAGACTAAAAACACTGCTCTTAGCTGAGCATGCTGAAAGCTTTTAAAGAAATCTTTCTACATATAGCTCTGCTGAGTGTTGAAGGAGAAACAGTTTTGATTGGCAAGGACACTTCAACTGCTTTAGGCAAAGCTCAGGGCCATGGAATGTGCAAGTTTTATGAAGAAGCCATTTCTAATTAAAATGGCTGCCCTTGTGAAGATGCATTTTCTCATCACTGTGTGCCCTAACACAGGACAATGACACCAGGAAAAGTGCATTTTGCTCTCTTCCAAGAGCTACTGTCCAGATTGCCAAAGAGAGATGCCATGAGCGCCTTTTTCTGAACTTAAGCAAGTGCAGCTGTAGGAGTGGGGCTTGGTCTATAGTCTATAGTCTGTGAGTTGAAAGGTATTTTCTGCTTTGCCGGTATGACTCGGTGGTTGAGCGTGGACTTGTGAACCAGGTGGTCACAGTTCGATTCCTGGTCAAGGGCACATGCCCAGGTAGCTGACTCGACCCCCAGTAGGGGGTGTGCAGGAGGCAGCTGATCAATGGTTCTCTCTCATCATTGATGTTTCTATTTTTCTCTCCCCATCCCTTCCTCCCTGAAATCAATAGAAATATATATTTTTTAAAGTATTTCCCAATGGTGAGGACTGTAAAATTCAAAAGTGATACCCTTTATTGAGGGCTTTAGAATTCAGACATAAATACATGTCCATCTGGAATGGCCTAAATATATTCATGTCTAAAGGTCAGAGGAGTCCAGTTGGCTCAGTGGTTGAACATTGACCTATGAACCAGGAGGTCAGAGTTCAATTCCCAGTCAAGGGCACATACTCAGGCTGTGGACTTGACCCCCAGTAGGGGGTGTGCAGGAGGCAACCAATCCATGATTCTTTCTCATCATAGATGTTTCTATCTCTCTCTCTTCTCCCTTCCTCTCTGAAATCAATAAAAATATTTTTTAAAATAAATGAATAAAGGTCAGGGGAGGTTTGATGTCATGGTGTTTTTTATGGTCCTCGAGGGTGGTCCATGTTTACTTAGCCAACTCTCAATTACCCATGATGGTGATAAACTTTTTATGTATCTGTAAGAGATTAACACTATATATCGATCTCTTAACAATTGAGCAGCCTAAACCAGTTGTCTCAGTCTGAGAATGAAACAATAGAGCCCTAGGAAAGTTGAGTTTCTCAACCTGCAAGACTAAGGCTGGCCTGAGGTGACCTCACCAAGGTGACGCTCCCCTTAAGGCTGAGTAGGGATCCCACCATTTCTCCAGATTATACTCTTATTCCTACGACACCTCATTTACCTACAACACAATAACACGCTAGTGGTGGGCAAATCTCCAAGGTTCACATCCTTTGCTACATGTAGGTTTAGACAGTAGGTAAAACCCAATTAATTCTAACCAGTGACTGGTAAGTGAGCCAGGTTCAGCTCTAACTCTGTATGATATAAGGGTTAGTTAAGAAAATGGATAATGGTAAGCAATGGTTCCGTTTTTTGCCCCTGACATAGAATAATATTGTTGGCATAAATAACACAGCCCCATGTGTGGTTACTGGCTTCATCTCTGTGCTGTTTATACCTCTGCTTTTCTCTCAAGAAAGCATATTGAAATGCAAACACATGGCCATGAGATTATTATGGTAATCTTAAATCGTCTCTGGTTTATTTTAAAAAGCAAATCATTTTCAAACTTAGATGCATCCACTATAATATGTATTCAGTTCCTTGCAACACATCAGTGTGTCCTGGTGAGACCTGCTGATGTAAATACTGAAAGGAAAATGTTTAAGCTAATGATTAACTAAGTTGTTTACAAAAATTAACTAAGTTGTTTGTAGAAGTAACATGCCAATTTCACTTTTTCTTGCCAGTCCCAGCAGGAGGCACAGAAACCACAACTTGGTAATGCTGAGAGCTTGAACTGAAGTAACTGTTCATGCTGGAAAGCAAAAAATCACTTCCATTATTCAGCAGTTCAGGCTATCCTTCCCAATCAGGTTGAACAAATAAGATTTTACTGAATAATGAAAGTTTCAAGAAAACTCAAGTCCCTTGACACTGATGTTCTTTTCACTCTAAGATTTAAAAAAATATATATTTTATTGATTTTTTTACAGAGAGGAAGGGAAAGGGATAGAGAGAGCCAGAAACATCAATGAGAGAGAAACATCGATCAGCTGCCTCCTGCACACCTCCTACTGGGAATGTGCCCGCAACCAAGGTACATGCCCTTGACCAGAATCGAACCTGGGACCTTTGAGTCTGCAGGCCGATGCTCTATTCACTGAGCCAAATCGGTTAGGGCTCATTCTAAGATTTGAAGGAGTTCAGAACAGGCCTCCCCAAGATGCGTCACTTTGACATGTGAACTATTTTGAGCTGAAGGTAGTTGAGAGGGCTCACAAGAAACTTTTACCTCTCTCTTCAAGGATTTAAATTAGGGGCCTTGCCCATAGTAAGAGTTATCACAGGAAATAAGATTTTGTGACCTATCTCTAGGGCAGGGCAAAGTTCCAATTACTGAACATCTGCTCTTCTTGTCATCCTATGAATGACCTTCTTCCCCTCTGAGGCCCAAGGTGCCTTCCCTCTTCCTTAGCCCAGAATTCATAATAAAACTCATTTTCCCTGTCTCTGAATTTCTCACAGATGTGGGGTTTCCATACATATGCATGTAATTAAATTTGGTTATTTCCTCTGGTTAATCTGTCTCATGCAGATTTAATCATTAGAGGAGCCAAAAGAACCTGGAAGGGGGAAGGAGAGTTCCCCTTCCCCCACCCCCAGTTGTTGGTTTTGATTCCTCAACTCCACAGTGCTTAATCGATGGCTACAGACTGAATACCATGGAGGTCTGTTAATACATTCTGAGGTCGCTGGGGGACTGATGTAGTACTTGACCTGCAAGTTTTGCCTTTAGAATGATAGACCTATCTGTGTAGAATGTAGAGAAGCAGGTGATATTTAATGAAAGGTCATAATGAAATGTTTTTTATGTCAATGTCACACAGAACACCTGTGAGTTAGGCTTTAAAGTGTGGAGTAAAATGCTGTGCTGTTTATACCTTATATTGATGGTTTGGGTATGGCAGGGTCTTTTAAAAAACAAAAAAATATGCAGCCCTGAGCCTGCATCCTACATGCATGGAATTGCTTAGGAACAGAGCAATGAATTAAAGATGGCATAGTTCCCTTTGCCTAACATTTCCTATTTTTTCAGGGGTTTGTTTTGCAACTTTAATATTAATCTACACAACCTTTTACTTTTCATTTGGAATTTATATCAGAATCAAGCTAATAAATTAAAGATGAGTTAATTCATTGTTGGGTGTTTTAATAGACCTAGTATGTTAATCCTGATGTGCTTGTTACTAGGATTTTAAAATTTTTATTATTATTATTATTATTTTTCTGCCTTGTAGCTGTGGTTAGGCAGTAGCAATAAATCAGGACAAAGGAATGAAGGTATTGGGGCTTTAGGGAAAACATGTATTAGAAAAAAATTGGTTTGGCACTAAAGGCTGTATTGCATTAAGATGGATTTTAGAGATACAGCAGTAAGAGAATGTAGACAAATAAATTGTATAAATAATCTGAGAAATAGCAAGTCTGTACAGACCCTGAGTAACCCCGTAAGCTACCATCAACAGGACTTCCTAATTCCTGTTCAAACAAACCGAACAGGTACACTCTACTTAAACAAATAGCCAGGAGAAATGGGCACGGGCCTGATGCTGGGGAAAGTGGGAGGGACAGATAAAGCTCTTTAGAATAACCCAGAGGTTTGGAATAATAGAAGTCAGTGTGGGAGTCTGACATAGCATCTTCTGTGAATAGGGCTTTATTGCCACTCCAGGCACTGATATTGCAAACACATGCTAAGACAGCCAGAAACCGGGAGCCTCACAGTGCATCTCAGGCCTGAGAATGTGGTTCTCTACAGTAGAGTTCACATTGGCAGCCTGAAGGCAGAAGAGACAGGAAGGAGCCTTCAGATAAGGCTGAGCACAGGAATAAAAGACAGAGTGGTGGAAGGTGGAGTTGATGAGAATGAGATAGGACCATTCCAGGGCCTTAAGGAAGGGCAAGGATGCCAGGAAGTACAGAAGGAGAAAAAAAAAAAAATAGCAGGATCAAAAAGGACTTTTCTTAGTAGCCTGAATGTTATCTACACCGAGAGATCTAATATTCTAGAACAGATTTTATCCTCAACTAAAGCATAAAAGCTTTGTAGATGTGGAGAGGTAGCTTGCTTGAAGCCCTGAACTTGTTTCTGTAGCTCAGATATATAGAATCTGCTTTGCCTCTGGTTCTTTCATCTAAGTTGGTCCAGGCCGCATCACTGTGCAGAGAGCAGACTTTGTCCCCAATCTTATCTTTGATGCTCACCTAGACCCCTTTCCTGCTTGTTCACTGGCCCAGCTATTCCCTGGGCCTGCATCCTATTGCCTGAGCCAACTTCAGACCCTGCTCCTCCTCATTGGGCCCCTCTACTCCACCTTACTGACCCCTTTCTTTTCTTGCACTTTTAAAATTCACTCTCCCCCAGCTTCCCCAGAAAGATATACTTAACAGGATATGACTGCTAAGCCACTGGTGGTTACCCCAAGATAATAGTAGTAATAATAACCAAGCCATACCATACCGCTTGTCATCTAAAAATGGGACCATTTCTTTGGCTTCATGGATTTGCAAGAGTTGAGAGTCCCAACACAGGTAGAGGTTACTATTTTTTCCCATCTGCTTTCTTCCCCTCTTATTCAAATAAGAATAATATTTGAGTATATCGACCCTGATTTCAAAGAACTTGCAAAGGAATATAAATGATTAAATATAAATGTTAAATATTCAACAACAGGAAACAAATAATCATTCTTTAAAAATGGTAAAGGAAAAAGTCACTAGTCGGTACATAGTTACTTGGCAAATGAATGGGTACTAAATGGCACAAAAATTTAAAAGCAAGAAAGACTATTGAGGTAAGGAGGGGATTGGGACGAGAAGGGACCTGCCAGGCTTATCTGTCAGGGAGTTGAAGGCTTAAACTTGAGTTCTTGTGAAATCGCCAAAGTTCTAGTTGAGATAAGGGGGGGGAAAAGAGCTTGAGGACTCATGAGCAGCTGACAAGAAAGGACATGGGCCGATAAATCTCACCCTTCACATTGAACTTTGACTGCGACCTTTTTCTGTCTTTCTGTGAAGACATGCTTGCTTCCTTGATTTTGAACCATGATCTTGGTGCATCTAAAATTTGACAATGTGTGTCACCGGAAAGCATGTAAGATGTGAACTGAGAGGAAAATTCTGCCTTCTAGTCAGCGTGCACAGCCAAAGAAGTTTGTGCTCTTCAACCAGCCTGAAGCTAAAACCAGGCGATTTTCACTCTTTGGTTAAGTGCTTGCTAAATTCATTTTAATACTGCACTGTCAGTATTTTATTTATTTGTCTGGATGCCACATTTCCTCCCCCAAATCTCTCTTGCATAAATGATTTACTATTGGTCCCTAAAGCCGAAGATTTTATGCCTTGTCTCTTTTTCCCTGATAAGAGGATATTGCAGCAGCTTTCCTTTTATGCTGTTGATGGTTTTTATTTTGTTAATTCAAAGTTCAGCAGAGTAACTAGTTTAGGAATGCACAGAAAACCAAGAGGTTCAGCCCTCAAAATGACTAAGACAGTAAATCTTCACTGGCCCATTATCACATAGAACCCTGTTGAATTTGCTTTCCTGAAAAGTAAGTTAGCAGAGTATGGTCCTTAAAATAGGTTTTCCATTTTCTTAACTCTCCAAACTAAGCATATTTAACTATAGGACACTT
This sequence comes from Pipistrellus kuhlii, assembly GCF_014108245.1. NCBI lineage: Eukaryota > Metazoa > Chordata > Mammalia > Chiroptera > Vespertilionidae > Pipistrellus > Pipistrellus kuhlii. The sequence continues at coordinate 30,471,066 of NW_023425438.1, read as the reverse complement.
AAGGCCCTTAAGATTAAGTTATTAAAAAAACAGTTTTACAATGGAAACCCATAAATTTTGGGGGGGAAAAAATGGAAGCAATTCTTTCTGGATATATACTTATTAGGTCTTCACATAGGAAGGTAGAGTCACTTCATTTAAGACGGGGATTATGTGATTTATAAAAAAAAATTTCAATTTCTTTTAAGGCAGTACTTGGGATGTTAATTTATAATTAAAGAAGTTATGTGCCATAGTTCTTTATGGTGGTGGTCCATAGACTAAGCTAAAAGATTTAAAATTAAAGTCAACAAACAAACTGTCCAAACTTTAATTTTACAAAATGCAAGCCAATAAAAAGTCTATTCCATACTGAAGGCTATAAGCAAAGTAGAGACCTGAGTCCTGCAAACTGTCCTACCTCCTGACTTCCCTCCCCTGGGATTTGGGAACTAAATTTATTACAAAACCCCACATTACTTTCAGAATGCTTCCCTAGAGTCTTTTTTATTTTAGTTAATATATTTTTATTGATTTCAGAGAGGAAGGGAGAGGGAGAGAGAGAAACATCAATGATGAGAGAGAATCACTGATTGACTGCCTCCTGCATGCCCCACACTGGGGATCAAGACTGGAATCTTGGCATGTATCCTAACTGGGAATCAAACGGTGACCTCCTGGTTCATAGGTCAACTATCAACTGCAATGGAACAACCTTACTCAAAAATACAAAAGAGATGAAGAAAAGTATAAAACTTTCTAGAAAGTATTTTAAAAGACCCTGAAAAAGAGAAAAATATACTATAATTCTAGATAGGAAGACACAATGTTATAAGAATGAATCACCTCAAATTTAAAAGTTCCAATGGGATTTTTTTAATGGAAATTGGCAAATATTCTAAATTCATTTGGATGAGTAAAGTAGCAAAGATTACGAACCAAGATAGAAGAATAAAAATAATGAGAAGGAACTCAGTCCTTTAACAAAGCTTACTATAAAATGATAATAATTGAAATAGTGTAATATTGGCACAGAAGTAGATTAATGAATAAAATAGTGTCCAGAAACAAATCAATATAAACTTGAAATTTAATATATATAAAAGATGTAATTTCAAACCATTGTGAAAATAATAAACTAATCAATAAAGAATTTTGGGTCTACTAGATGATCATCAAGGAGAAAAAAATAGAGTTCTCTTCATACCACACATATAAAAAAAACTACATTCCAAAGGGATTAAATAGCTAAATGTAAAAAGAGAAAACTATAAAAGTTTTAGAACTAAATACAGAAAATATTTTTATAATCTTGGGGTGGAAAAGTCTTTCTAGGTAAGACACAAAACTCAGAAGTCACAAAGGAAAAGATAAACCTATATCTGCATAAAATTATAAACCTCCTGTAAAACACATTTATAACAGAGAAAGTATTATTATCCCTAATATAAGACAACTATTGATATAAATAAATAAATAGCAAATACTCAAAAGAGAAAAGGGTAAAAAATATGAACAAGTAGTCCACAAAATAACAAAATGCTAATACCTAGTACTGTGTGTGTGTGTGTGTGTGTGTATATATATATATATATATATATATATATATATATATGAAAAGATGTTCAACTTCACTAATAATAAGGAAAATGCAAATTAAAAGTAAGATGCCATTTTTTATGCATCAAATTACCCAAAATTAAGCATACTGATGAAGTCCAGGATTGTCTAAGGCAAACATGTCAAACTCGTGGCCCAAAGGCCACATGTGACCCACAAAGAATATTTTTGCAGCTCAGCCAATATAGTAATGGTGTGAGCAGTTATTTACAATTATGAAAGGACATAAATCTCCTGTCAGATCCAGAATTACTGACATTCACCTTGGGTCAGTTTTAAAAGTAATCACTGTGGCTGAAGCCGGTTTGGCTCAGTGGTAGAGCGTTGGTCTGTGGACTGAAAGGTCCCAGGTTCAAATCCAGTCAAGGGCATGTACATTGGTTGCAGGCACATCCCTAGTAGGGGGTGTGCAAGAGGCAGCTGGTCGATGTTTCTCTCTCATCGACGTTTTTAATTCTCTATCTCTCTCCCTTCCTCTCTGTAAAAAATCAATAAAATATTTTTTTTAAAAAAAAGTAATCACTGCAAATAAGCTTTCCCCAAGCAGGAAAGATAGTAGCAGAGAAGATATGCCAAGTATTAGGAAGAAAACATTAATTTTATCATTGTCCTTGTTCTTTTTGTATACTATACTTTTCTAAATAAACCTACGTTTCTATGAAAGTTGAAGCTTTTGTTGTTTTGCGGCCCACATTAACTTAAACCTTGTCTAATTGGCCCGTGTTAGCCTTTGAGTTTGACATGCTTGGTCCAAGAGTATGGGAAAAGTCATATAGGTCTGGTGCAGGTAAACTGTGACAGCCTATTTGGAGTGACAAATACAGTCAAATAACAAACAGCTATCATCATGATGTATGAATAACTATCCCGATTAAAAATACTTTAACTCACTGTTTTAAATTACATTCTATAGTAATACTTGGACAAGTGTGCGAGGATATATGTACAGAACCCCATGCGGTAGGTGCTGCTCTTCTTATTGTATAAATGAGGAAGTTGAAGCCCAGGCTGCTAAAACAGACAAACAGAAACACACCAAAGCAAGACTTACTTACATCATGCCTAGAAAGTGGTATGAACAGGTAGCTAACTATCTTTAAACTAAAAAAAAAGCAAATAGGAGTAAATGTTAATCAGATCTCAAGGATGCTAAATTGTTTGAGTTTGAAACAATAGAGGAAATTACAAAGGAAGGATTCGTGGTATTATACTTAATCTAAAAAGTCACTTATCAACTTAAAAATAGGAACACTAGGTAGAAATTAGAGAAGCACATTAATTTTTTTAGGCTACTGGATCTTGCACGGCCTGTCGTATCCTCTGCACCTTGCACAGTGCCAGGCACATTGTAAATATTCAAAAGATACCATGTATTGTAATAATTAACTAAGTAGACTTTGATTAATTATCTAAGACAAAGAAGTGACCCTAGAGTCCAATTAGCCAGCTGCAACTAAGAATGATAAGTGCAAATTAATTTCTTTGGCCCAGATGCACGAGAACCACTGACAGGAGCTTGCCTAATCAGCTGTGGAAAGGACAAGTGATGGGAACAATAGATGGGCTGTGGAAGTACTATCAGGACAAATCATGTCGCACCATAAGCATCAGCCGTTGGAGAGTGATAGCAGCCAACCGGCCACACTGGTCCCCGACAATCAGCAAATGTATGGCTCAACTCAAGAAATCATGTTCAACTTGGGAGGCCCAGAGACCAGGGTGCTGAATGACAAGGCTTATAAACAGCAGTCTCCGCTGCTAAACAAAGGATGTGATTGTGTTTGGGAGAGGAGAGAGAGAGGACCACATACTTCTCGCCAGTCTTTTTCTAGGATAATTATTCAATGAAGTGAAAAGCACTTACTAGGCTTGATGGTTGCTGCATCTTCTACCTGAGACAGTCAGAGGGATCTTAACATCAGTCTACGATTGTTCTCAATGGATGATAGTAAGGGAAACAGTCATTCAAAGTAATTTAGTAGTTGGGGAGTCCATGCAGTAAAATGTTTCCGGTTATTTTCAGAGCACTCTGTGCTCATGGCTACATTCAATACATTTTTTTTTGCTAAATCAGTGAATGAATTGAGCTAAAGAGTGATCATTTTGGTTTTGCCAAGATCTTGTTTTCCAATTTAGTGTTGGGAACATAGGGAACTGGTCTAGTATTTGCTAATGGTATGAATCTATGTTTCCATTTTTAAACCCTGTTTTCCCCACAGTGATAAAAATAAACACACTGGGAGTAAATTAGGAGCACACACTGTCCATCTTCACTGCATGCCTGCATCCAGTGTCCCATCTGTCACTTAGATTACAGGATAGTTCCTTCAAGATGAGAAGAAATTCTTTTGCTATTATTACTTGACCAGCAGGCAAGCTACTAGATGGAATGGGTCCGAATAAGCTGGAAAACCACTCATTTCCTAGGATTTCCTATACAAATTTCCTGAGTACATGGGAAAGGAGACAGGTTTTGTTTTTTTTTAAACCTGTGAAATAGCTGGTAATGACAGGTATGTGTTAAGCACATGTAAAATAGATATTTCTACCATCGTGGGAGGATATGTCAAATATCTTAAACTCCATAATCAAATTGGAATAATATCAAAAGTGATTTTAATCGGAGGCCGTAGGATTCCATTTCCCTGCATTATGGAGATTCCTCTGAGCAGACCCAGGTTAAATGATTGCTCTGAGGCTGATAACACACTGATTCCTACTGCCAGCAATGACTTCAGTCTGATGGCAACCTTTCCAAATTGCTTCCTGTAAATTCTTTGGGAGAATAACAAGCGACTCATTTCGCTTGAGAGTGACTTTTAGCGGCTCCACCCAACAATCTAGATCTAATAAAACAAAATACAGTTTGGTATGACACACATCTTTTCTGATATGTATGTATCCCACATAAGGTTTTGGGGGGCGGGGGGAAAGCTTTTTTTTTTTTTTTTTCCCCCATTTTCTATTCAGTGAAAACCAGATGGATGGATCCTTATGCCTAGTCAAGATTACTGAGTTTATCTGATGAGTTTGTGGGGAAGGATGGAAGGGGAAGGAAGGTCACTGAAAAGCTACATATGTGTGTGTGTGTGTTCATGTAAGATATACAGGTCAGTATTTACAGAAGACTTTTTTTTTTTTTTATTGATTTTGTACAGAGAGGAAGGGAGAGAGATAGAGAGTTAGAAATATCAATGAGAGAGAGTCATCGATCAGCTGCCTCTTGCACACCCCCTACTGGGGATGTGCCCGCAACCAAGGTACATGCCCTTGACCGGAATCGAACCCGGGACCCTTCAGTCCCCAAGCCGACGCTCTATCCATTGAGCCAAACCGGTCTTGGCTACAGAAGACTTTTTTGCCACAAACAGAGCAATGTTTGGTTATTCAATCATGTATTCATTCACTTATTCAGCACAGTATTTACTGAGCGCCAGGGACTGTTGTAAGCTCTGGGGAATACCATAGTTGAACAAAACAGACAATACTTTTGCTCTCATAAAACTTACATTCTAGTGAGGGAAAACAGATGATAAGCCAAAAATTACCTAAAGAAAATGTTTCTAAAGAGGACTCTATTTAATGGGCATGGTAGAAGACTTAACTGCTTACAGAAGAATGGACAATGGGAGGATTTATGTCTTTGTGACTGGTAGTCGATAAAATCATATTAGTAAATATTTAAGCTTGGCAATACTCAGGCACTGTATATAATTTATGACCTAGTTCCTGAGCTCAAAGAAGTTTACCATTCCAACTTGCAAGATGTTCCTGGACATCACTCAGGCAGAGAGGAAAGGAAGAACCGTCAGATAATTTGTATACCATTTGAATCAGAGCTGCATTGCCTTCCTGGTTACAATCAGTGGGAAGGTTAAGAATCCTTGGGCTTTTAGGATTAAAATAGGAATAGGAATTCTTTGATATTGTGTGTCTGTTCCTACTTGGTAAAAAAAGAAAATCAATGTAGTCATTGGCAAGACAGAGAAAGTATGTGTGTATATGTGTTAGAAAGAATGTCCAATCCACTTTGTTCATTCCAATTAACTCACTATTAAAGGAGATAGAAACAAAAGAACCTGTATTTTTCTTTTAAAGCAGCCATAAAAAAAAGAAGGACCTTGGGACTTATGAGGGAAAAATCATTAAGACTTCTTTGAGGTAACATCTCTGAAATTTCTCTTATTTCTGTTCCCACTTACTCTTTCTTCAACTTTTCTCTTTTCAATGTTCTTTGCCAGCTATAATCTTAAATCAAGGTTTTGGATTGTTTTCATAATCTCCAGACATATTGGCCTCAGAGCTCATCAAATCAAAACCACCTTATGCTCTGCTACCCTTCCGGAGCCCGTCAGAACTACAGCAATCACCTTCTTAATGTGGCAGAAGGATCCCTTTCTTAAGCACAACCACCTTAATATCCCCACGTTCAGTTGCTTGTTGTTTGAAACTGCCTTCCAAGTCTCTTGTCTCCTTGCTCTTGCAGGAACATTTGTTCACCTAACACACATACATTGGGCTCCCCCTGTGTGGCATTGTGTGGGCACCTGGGGCCTACAAAGATGTTGCAGATATGCAGTTGCTCCCTTTACGGTTGAGAAGGAGGCCAGGTTCTCAGCTACAAAAGAAGGTGGAAAGACAGCAGCAAGATGCAAGGTGGAGGGAAACAAATAAAGTACCGTGTTTGCTCAGCAAAAGCTTCTGGCTAGGAATTGTCACAATTTGGAAATAACCCAAATAGTCATCAGTAGATGAGTGGATAAAAAATGCAATACTACAATACATGGCTGTAAAAAAAAGAAGGAACTCCTACCCTTTGACACAGCATGGATAGACCTGAAGATTATTATGCTAAGCACAATAAACCAGACAGAGAAAGACATCTGGAATCTCTTATATGTGGAATCTAAAGAACAAAATAAATTGTCAAACAAAATAGGACCAGAGGCATGGCTACATGGCACAGACTGACAGGTCTCAGAGGGGAGGAGGATAGAAAGGATGAGAAGAGATCAACCAAATTATATATATATATATATATATATATATATATATATATATATATACACACACATAATCCATGGACATAGACAATAATGTGGTGAAGACCTAGGAAGGAGCAGGGTAGAATGGAGGAAGACAAAGAGGGGGAAGTGAGGGACAGTTATAATAGAGTCAATAATTTTTTAAAAAGCATGCTTAAAAAGTAAAAATAAAAGAAAAAATGAAAGAAAAAAAGAACCTTAGAATGGCAGCATTGGAGCAAGACTTTAAGGGATAGATATGATTGCAACAGATAAAGGACAGGTAAGCAGATGTGAGTTTACCTTTTTATTTACCACTTTTTATTTTTAATATATTATACAGTCCTTCCCATTTTTATGTATAGTCTTCAAATGAGGCTTTCCAAATTAAAAAAAAAATCCCTTTTAACCTCACAAACCTCTCTTCATTTTCTTGCGTTAATGTTGCTTTAAATCTTTAATATGTTTGCTTTTAATTCGGTATTTAATCAACTTTACAGTGAAAGTTAAATAAAAATATTTAAATCCCAATAGCAGCATGAAGTTCCTAAGAAAGAAATCACTTCAAATTTCTATGTTTTCATAAACCCTGCAGATTTTTTCCATTCTACTGTTAACACAAAAACAATTGTGCATTATTGTTATAAGCCAGTATTTGTCATGAATTATATATACTTTTTCTCATCTGCTATTGTTTTCTATAGTCCTTTACGCATTTTATATGTTTCTCATTATGCCTGTTTTAATGTATCAATGTATCCTACTTACTATCTTCTTATTTCCCTAAAGGTATATATGTGAGCTTTTCCTAGTTTTTAGATATATTAATGAGTGCTACACATATACATACACCTTTTCGTTCGTTTGAACTATCTCCTAGTTTTTCAAGTTAAATAAGGTAATACATGGTTAAGGCTGTGAGCACTGGCATGCTGCCTGTGTTTGAATCCTGGCTCTATCACTTGCCATCTGTGTGAACTTAGGCAAATTACTTAACCTCTCTGAGGCACATTTTGCTCACCTAAAAAAAATAGGAATAATAACAATAGCCACATCATACGATCAGTCTGAGAATTCCATGCAATAACATATACATATAAACCCTGAGAACTTAAAACATCATAAGCTTTCAATACTGTGATCTATTTATTATGTGTGGTTCTTAGTCTATTTGTTGTATTTTAAAACTCAATAAACACCAATTTCCTTTTTCTCATCCCAAGTTATTATAGCTTGGACAAAATGGTTGATAATTTCTATTAATCATGGAATTATAAGCTCATGGTTGTGAGAAACTTTGAAGTTTTAGTCTCTGATTCATGTCACGTGTGTCCAAGATGCTTTCCAAAAAAAGAGCATTAGCATCATCGGGTGCCTCCAAACTTTCATTTTTATGTATTGTTTTGGTTTTATTGGTGCAAGGATCTTACCTTGCTTTTATCTGCATTTGTTTGATACCTGTAACAGATGGAACCCTGGGTTTCAAGTAAGAAATCTCAGCCTTTAACAGGAACGAAAGGTAGAAGTTCAGCTGGGTAATATTTTTTTCCCTCTGCCTCTGGTCTCTGTTTTTCTGTGTGCGTTAGCTTCATTTTCTCAGCCTGGCTCCCTCCACATAGTAGGAAACTTGGCCATCAGGATCCTCATGCTTCATGTAAATGGTGACTGCACATCTACCAACTCCACATTCCCAGAGAAGAAGTCTTCTTGGACTGCCTTGGATAGTTGCTCAGGCCTAAACCAATCAGCTGTGACCAGGAGAGTGGGTGCTAAACTGGTGTTTCCTGTCACAGCCATTTGTCTTGAGTGGGAGAAAGAGCAATAATCCAAAGACAGGATACCAAATGAAGTTCTGATCAGACCAAACAACAGAGTCCACCACATCAAGCTATTAGAGGAGCTTGACATGTTTCACATCCTGTTTATTGTTCTGGTGTGAACCTCCTTCTCGTGTGTGAACTACTCATATCTTTGACCATTTGTCATCAAAATTAATTTTCCCTTATAAATTTATGTTATAGAAATACTACTGGGCTACTATTGAGGGAATTTAGGATGGCATCAATAAGGTCATTGTAGAACTACTAAGTTCAAGTTGTGCTGGGTGCCATGAAAAGTTGAGAGACCTGCATCACCATGGACGGTTTAGTTTCTCAGGGGGTTGAACAATAGCAATAAAAAATGAAATAACAAAAGGCTGTACAATCGTGGCTCCTCAACTATGGAGACCGTATTCTTCAGAATGCTGAGACAGAAGGACCTGTGGTTCAAGAACTTAAATCCCTAAGGTGAAAATCATGTTGGGGAAATGAGGTTTGGAGTAAACCTTCAAAAGCCATTAGGATTATGTTTTCTTATACTAAAATGAATGACTTTTATACATCTCAATTTAGTAATCATGATTACTATATAGATATTCGTTTTATACTCACTAGCAGGACCTTCTCTTCTGTAGTTCCAATAAAATGTTTACAAATCATTTTGTAGGATTGTAATAAAATATCCATAGTAAGAAAAACACTTTCTGGGATTGGCCCTCCTCTGACCAAAATCTGTCTTATTTTATGATTTCTAACAGACCCACTGCTTTCCTTTCCATATGACTTACAGGCCAGGGACTTCCTACTATAGGTGTCTGTGGCTCTGCCAGAAGGCTTCTTTCAACTGCTGGGGGGTTGGCGGGTGAGGGAAGGTGGTGGGGAGGAGGGAGGGTAGGAAGCAGGCTGAAAGCCTGGGACATAAAGTGTACCAGATCTCATGCCTCAGGAGGGATGACTCATGTGGGGCCTACAGGATATCCAGGATTTCTAGAGGGATTGGCCTCAGCTGACCACAGCAGGAATGTGGTCAGTAACACTTTGTATTGACTTCCTGGGATTGCATCTAAACAAACTTCTCTCATTAAAGCCTTTGTTTTAAGTCTGCTTTGGGGGAGAACCAAGTCTAAGATGAAGTTTAACTCCAGATTGGGCCCTGCCTCTTAAATATCTGGGTCCCCAAGAAATGTTGGAGGCTTGAGATGAAAAAGCCTTTGAGAATTGGTCTCCCCCCAATACCCAGAGTTTTGCAGCCCTGGATCTGCCTATGGTAACTCTATGCCAAGTACAAGCATATCTCTCTGTTTCCTCCCCACTGATGTCACATAAAGTGCTTCCAAAGCCCAGGATTATTCCTGCTGGTCTTGGACCTGTCCAAATCTTCATTTCACAAATCTCGACTTTGTCTCTGTTTTAAGACCTTTTCTATGTTCAACCTCCATTTCTCTCTTTTTCTAGCTATCCCTGTCCCCAGAAAGAATGACCTGAAATTTATATATCCCAGGACTGAAATTTTGCAGTTGCTGATAAAATATAAATCTATATGCATTGAATAAAAATGATGCCTAAGACAATGTCATGGTTAGGGAGTTTTAAGTAGTGCATTGAAAAGGAAGCAGAAATACAATCCAAGTAGTCGGGGGAGGCCTCTCAGAGAAGCTTGGAACCCCTGATCTAGTCCAGTCTCCCATTTTACAGATGTAGAGACTGAGACCCATGATTCAGGATCCCAAGAGTTTAGGAGTGGCGAGCTGCCCCCATCCCTCACCCCTCAGCTCCCTCTGGTCTCCACTCCATGCTGCCTACTCACCATGGGTCCCGGGCAGCCTTGCCTCTGCCTTTGCCTTTTGTCGGCCTTGAAATTTGCCAGGAGAATGAGGACCGGAAAAGGATGAAAACGAATAGCACCTTCTCCTAAGCACTCTTCACACTGTACACGACCAGTTGTCCTAAGAAATGGAGTTGTCCTTTGAAATGGGTTGAAAATATTGTTTGTTTTGTTTTAAATCTTGGAAAACATTCTAGTTGCATGGAATTTTTCTCCCCAGAATTAATCACGAGTAGCATACTCTTTAGCTTTGTTCTTCTGTGAAGCAGAAAACAACATAGCCATTGTAGGCCCCTTTGTTAAACCCAGGGCCTGGTGACGTGTGCACTCCTCCCATCGAGCAGCCCTCGGATATTGGTCTCTCTGGAGAGCACTGGGCACCCAGGGTGGCGGAATGCTGCTGAGTAAGCCCTTCCCAACCCAAACTTGGGACAATTCCTCTGTCTGTTCTTCAGCTTAGCCATATCAAATATTCTCAAAGAGTTCTTCCAATGTCTGTTTTTAAAATAAAAATAAAAAGACCAGCACATTCCTTTTATGTTTGTGCAAATGAAGCAGAGGCAAGAAGCTGGGGAAACTAGCAAAAAAAAGAAAACCACAAATCTTTTGATATGCAACCGGAGCGATTTCCTACTGAAGTCCTGAAATATGAATTAAAAAAAAATGTTTACTTTGTTTCAGATTCCAAGATTGTATTTTTGGCATTTTTCTACAGACTGCAGGATCAATATGCTAAGCACAAGTCTGTCTTTACCAACCTCCATTAATAGTAACTCGGGTGTACTTGGGATCCATCAAAAGAACTTCCTCTTCCCACGTTATATTTTGTTTTAAAGGAGGGAGCATCATTAGCTCACATAGTGTTCACTGTAGAACAGTGCTATTCACCATGAAGTCATTTAATTAAAAAGATAATTTCCCATCATGTGAAATTTCAGGCAACTCAATGTCAGTTGAGCGATACACTGACAGTAATATTATGCACACTGTACTGCTCTCATTTTCGGCATTGATTCGTGTTTGACTCAGATCTAATCAGGAATGTCTCACTACAGAAAACCCTCTTTTTCTGTAAAGATTTTAAGGTCCTGGAGTGTATATTGCTGCCGGGTATGGATGTATGTATTCACGTAAGGCTCCCAGTGGGCCGCAGAACCTGCCTTGTAGCTAGAGGTATGGTCCATAACCAAAAACAAACAAACAGCAAAAGGACAAAACCAGCATTGCATTGTCCCAAGGTCCCTGCTTCTCCTGCAAAAAAAATGATTGGGGGGGGGGGGGGGGGGAGTAGAACCTCTAGAAAAATCAGAGGCACGTACTAGGTAGTAAGGGAGCAGAGGTCAGGCACGTGCAGGAGGCAGCGGAGCCATGTATCACTCTCACATCAATGTTTCTCCCTTTTCTTCCTCTCTCTCTCTCCAAAGTCAATTTTAAAATCTTAAAAATAAATTTTGTTATTGTTCTCTTCTGTCTCCTGTCTATTGAATTAGAGACCAGCCAAAGAATCTTGAGGTAGAGGGAACTTTCCCCCTCCCCCACACTTGTTAAAAGGACCAACAGCAGGTAATTCCAGTGCACAGTAGCCTCTGGAAGTGGGCACAGGTGTGTGCACACAATGAGGGCACAGGACACCTAGAGGCTTAATCACAAGGAACAACAACAGCCTGTAATTATTGGAATCGAGAGTCTAGGTCAATGGTTGGCAAACTCATTAGTCAACAGAGAGGCAAGCCACAACTCGCCAGCCGCAGTTTGCCGACCACTGCCCTAGGAGAAAGGTGTTGAAAGAAGGTTAAAAAAAAATGCCAAAGTAAACATCATTCATTAATTTCAACATGCAGCCTAAGAAAGGAGTTAGCACTGCCCTCTCTCCCTCCTTCTTCATCATCTTCTCCTAAGGCCCTCCCTTCCCCTTCCATTTGAGATTTGAGTCTTGCTCAATCCTTGCTCCCAGGAACAAAAATTTAAACCAACACGACTAGTACAAGAATATTAGCAGCATTATTCATTACATTGGCTCTTCTGGAGTATGCTACCAAGCTACAGGCCCCAGCAAGTAATAATCATATTATTACTAATGACTAACAATAATAATTAGTATTGTCACATAATTATCATTATCATTGTAATTACTCATCATGTAATTATTATCATTCTTTTTCATCTTCTTCCTCATAATCATCATCATCAAAGCTTTCTTTGGGATACTTTGTGCCAACTTCTAAACTTTTGTCTACTGCAGCTCCCCGGTTGAACGACGGGAGAGTGTAAGGACAGCGGGAAAACAGGCAGGGCTACTGCGGACAGACCTGTGCAGGTTGGACCCTGTACTTCAGGGTTGGGCGCAGAAGGTGAGTGGACTCCGATATCTCATCTGTGCTCTGCTTTCCCGGCAGAACGCCTTGGCTCGCAGCAGCATCTGCAAGGAAGACGAGGCATCTCTTCTCCCTTGCACCAAGGCTTCGGGCTGGCCCTGAGCCCAAGAGTGGCCTCGTGCTAATCACCAGAGTCAGGGAAAACAAACCTAAGAAGACGCTAAGCCTTTCAGGAGAAGTTCCAACACCATCACTTGGCAGTGTCAAGGCCAAGGGGGAGAAACACGTGCTTGGGGACACGGTGAGGAGGTGCACAATCTAGTGTTTAGATTCAGGACTGTGACTTCAGCCAAGGCAGTTTTCGTTGCATTACCATCACCTCTTGGTGTCTTCATGGTTTTTCTTGGCTTGGGCCATTAAGACTTTAACCCTAGATTTTTAGAAATTTAATTTGGTCATATGCTGGGTCCTTCCTGTTTTGAAATAGCTCTTGGAATTTCCTCTTTATCTCCATTTACCTCTTTAAAGTGACTAACGTGAAATTCGGTCCTTTTAACACGTAGTCTGATTTGCCTGCTTCTTGATTTAATCTGAGAATATATTTAAGCGAAACTTGTTGGAAAGTGAGTTAACGTGTGGCTCATTAGTCTGGAGCCTGTGAAGGATGTTACAGCTGCTGCAGCGAGACAAGCAGGCTTTGTTTGGATTGAACCGCAGCAGTGTCTCATGCTCTTCCTTGCTCTCTATTTAGCACTCTATCTTTATCTAATCTTTAACAAAGCATAGTCTGTGCAGGCAGTCTGCATTTTGTAAGCATTGTGAATCAGCTGAGCCTTCTGAAAGTTGGCAGCAGTGTCGAGTGTCTAAATACTTATTTCAAATATAACGTATCCTGTGGTCTCCCACATCCAAAGACTTTCCAGTTTAAAATACCTGAGACTGTGCCCAGCCAGAGTGGCTCAATGGTTGAGCGCCGACCTTTGATGAACCAGAAGGTCATGGTTGTTTGAGTTCAGGTCAGGGAACATGCCTGGGTTGTGGACTCAATCCCCAGTAGGGGGCATGCGGGAGGCAGCTGATCAACAATCCTCTCTCATCATTGATGTTTCTATCTCTCCCTCTCCCTTCTTCTCTGAAATGAAATAAAATATATTTAAATAAAATAAATACCCGTGACTAAATAATTCACATGGCGTTTGCAATAAGAGGCCATGCCAATGGACTCAAGGGTCACCATCACTAAGCTAGTGTGAACCACCCAGCTGGCCCTCTTAAGGATGGCTGAGGGGAAGAAGAGCACTCTGCTTTGAGCAGGATGGCCTCGATGATTGTGCATATTGGTAGGGATGCCCTGTGGCATGGATGGCGGCAGATGGGAAGTGTAGTAGACAGAATGGACTAGGTCTATAGTAACAACAGCCCCAAAGTCTCGGTAGCTCAACACAACAGAAGTTGACTGCTTGCTCGTGCTAAATGCATGGCATGGATAGGCAGGGAGGTCCCACTGCACCTCAACATGTGCTTTACAGTTACACCAGCTGGGAGAAACCAAGTGAGCCACACACTGGCTCTCAAAGCCTCTGCTTGCCAGTGATATGTGCCACTTCCCTTTCCACTTTATTAGCTAAAGCAAGTTACATGTCCACACAAAGGAGGCAAGTACATGCAATCTTACCACATATCCAGAAGGAAGAGAGAATGGAAATATTTGGAACAACTCTAATGATTACAACCAGGGGTCACTTAGGAGGACTCCAGTGCCACCTTTGTGCACTAGGAGCTGTCAACAGAGATTAGGAAAAACGATGTCCGCATTTATATGTCAGGTGATTACCCTCACAACTTGGGTGTCTTAAGTCCAGAGATAGGTATTCTCTCTAGAAGGAAAAGCAGTAAGTTCTGACTCTTCCATGTGGGCTCACTATATTTTCATCTTAAGTAAAGAATTTCATAAAACACACAGATACCATTACTGAGAAATAGGATATGAGAGAGACTGATTCTCAGAGACTTCAGAAATGACACTGACTCCAGGTAGCAGATAGGCATTGCCTGAAGGGCCTATTCTTTCTGAGTATCGTCCTTCCATCTACATTTAAGTCACTTGTTAAAACTGGTGGGAATCTGGAAGCAATTCTTTTTAACAGGAGCCTGTATCCAACACAGAGCAGGTTGGATCACAGTAGACATCTGACCAAAGCTAGGCCAGAGTCTCTTCCCTAGGAATGTGGTTTGGACCAATAGAAACACTTCTAAGAAACAAGGAGTTTGACTAATTGGTCTGGGTTGTCTGTTGATTAGAGATAAACTGAGACTGTTAGTGCTCACTAACTATCCATAAGCTCCTCCTGTTCTCCAGTTTCCCTTGCAGGTAGATTGGAGCCATGTGGCTGACTTCTGGCCAATGGGAACTAAATAGGAGTGATTTCAACCACTGTTGGGCTTGGCTATTGAAAATATTCCTGCTATCATTTCACTTTCTGTTTCCAGCAGTGACCCTGGAGGTCTTATGTTCCAGATGGCGTAATTATAAGATGTAGAAGGGCTTCCCATCCCATAGAAAATTGTGACATGAAGAAAGAAGTCTTTTTTTAAAAAATTTTAATATATTGGTATTGAAATTTTTAAAAAAAGATTTAAGAGAGGAAGGGAGAGAGAGAGAGAGAGAGAGAGAGAGAGAGAGAGAGAGAGAGAGAGAGAGAGAGAGAGAAAGAGAGAGAAATATCAATGATGAGAGAGAATAATTGATTGGCTTCTCCTGCATGCTTCACACTGGGGACTGAGCCTGCAACCTGGGCATGTGCCCTGACCAGGAATTGAACTGTGACTTCCTGGTTCAGACGGTCAACCACTGAGCTATGCCAACTGGGCTTTTTTTTTTTTTTTTTCTAAGAAATATTTATGGTTTAGAATTTATTCCTTGTCTCAGCATATCCTAGACTATCCTAACATAGCACCAACACAGAAGCAGCCTCACTCTGCTGAGAATTAAAGATAAGATCTGCAAAGGGGAAGAAAAATTATGTACATGAGCAGAAGGGAACAGAGATAAGAAAAAGAGACCTTGGCTCCTTCCAATTTCTAGTTCTAATATCTTCTTGAAGGCAAATCATACATCTGTCCTTGGTTTCTATGATTCTCTTAAGTCCTTATTATAGTATATTTCTTATTTTTAGTAAGCTGTACCAAAAACATTTTGTCCTTTTAAAATTAAAAAAATTTATAACTAATACTGCTCCTTTCTCAGTGCCTCAGTTTATTCTTTAACTCATCATACCATGAAAACAACTAACAAGTTAATAGGTATGGTTCTGACTTCATTTCCAATTCCATCTAATTCCATGCCAGAAATGCCAAGATCTAGAGCAAAATCTTGTCCAGATGGGATTCCACAATAGTATAGTCAATCCTCAATACACAATTCCAGAATTACAGATCTCTATTTATATAAGATTTAAATAAAGGCAGATAATTTTTTCAGTTTTATTGGTTACAAATGACCAGCTGACAAGTTACTCAGCTTCTACAATTGCAGCAAAAGAGCTATCAAGAAAGGGTTGCTTGTTCAAGAACAGCTAAGGAATTGATTGGCTCTTCAGAATCTGTGCCAGCTTCCTCTCTGCAGGCAGGCTAAATAGTGGATACTTTTTATAGAAAGAAAGCCATCATCTTAGGAGAAAAACTCTCTCTGCTGTGAACAAGCTAAATCCAATAACAGAAATTGCAGACAAAAGAGTTTTTGATGACAGATATTGCTGATGCCTTGTACCTTCAAAGGCATTCCAGGAAAGGTGAAGGCATAATAATGACTAATCACAACTCATGTTTCTTCCAGGATATTCCTCACTGGACCAATGGATCACTTGAGATATATGTCAGTGAGTCAGCTCATATTTTTTGGCAAAAAGATCCCAGGTCCCCAAGCTCTTTGCATCGAACTGAGTAAACCCTAAATGAATACACCCTAATGAGAAGTAATGGCAGTGAAGTTTTGAGAGTAAAAAACAAACAAATTTTGCTCTTTCAGTTTCTACTGCCTCACCCCATATATCTGAGCGATATCAAAATTTAAAAAATTTATAACTAATACTGCTCCTTTGAAGGGTATGCTTGAGATTTTCTTCATTGGCCTTGATAATTTCAGATATCAAGGAGGAAGAAAAATTATGTACATGAGCAGAGGGGAACAGAGATAAGAAAAAGAGTCTGAAACCAAGGACAGATGTATGATTTGCCTTCAAGAAGATATTAGAACTAGAAATTGGAAGGAGCCAAGGTCTCTTTTTCTTATCTCTGTTCCCCTCTGCTCATGTACATAATTTTTCTTCCTCCTTGATATCTGAAATTATCAAGGCCAATGAAGAAAATCTCAAGCATCCCTTTAAAAGATAAAGGATCCAGATGAAGGAGAAAAGCAGAAATACCAGTAGGAGACAAGGAGAGTCTAACAACTCACCAACCTCTGAAATGTGAACTTATAAGTTTATGTTGCAACTTACATGATACAAGGACATAACAAAACCAGTTAAAATAATAATGGTTACAAATAAAAAGGAGGTTAGACTTGATGGCATAGGGGCCTTTATTTGAAATTCCATGATGAAAGGACTATGTGTACTGATGTAGCTCAAGAGCCAAATGTGGCCTTGGATGAAATTTATCCTATTATAATGACATTGATATTCATTTTCTTATATTTTAGTGCATTGTGCATTCAGAAGAGTTTATTAAAACATAGGTACAGTTTAAGAAATAACAATAACACAATATCCATGTAATCACCACCTAGCCTTTATGGTTTTACTACCTATATTTATATACCCAAACAACATATTTTGTTCTGAAAATTTGGTAGCTACATAAAGAAAGATTAAAGTTACACTACTAACTCAGGGATGAACACAACAAAATATCTTGTTGACAACTCCCCTGAGAGTTTACAAGAACCCTTTTTAGGGAAGTCAGTGGGCAAGATTATAAGCTACTCCTTAGTGCAAACAGGGCTCTGCACACTCAGGACATCTGGCAATATGGCCAGGTAAGCCAGGTCCTGGAGTCAGGTAGAAGTATGGTCAGAGGATTTGGGATGCTCCCTATTTTCCATCTTAGATGTAAGTTTAAGCAGAAAGTTTGATGAGATGTATCCTCAGTTGATCCAGGCATTAGATCATGGAAAGGGAGCAGAAACTTGGTCAACAAATAATCGCAAGAATCACAGGTAAGGACCATCCATTTCACTTTCCACAGAGACAAAAGCTTCAGATTTCTGTTAGGATGGGGGGCCAGACAGCCACCCGGTGCCACGAAAAGGGACAAGGCAGCTAGGAAGCCAATTGTTTTTCAAGTAGATTTTTCTTCCTTATTTGAGACCTCTCATTTACCTCACTCCTAGCATACTGAATGCTGCCAGTTCCTGAAACTTCTGAGCCTCTGTGGTTGGAAGCCAGGTGGGGACTCCGCTTTCTTGGGCCTGTTAAGCCAGTTATCAGTGGTCCACCTGCTTTCCAGCTTCCAACATTTAATTGCTCTTACCAACGCTACTATTTTCCTTGTACTCGTGTGTTTATGTCTTTTGTTAAAATCTCTGTAATGTAGTTTTAGCTTGCTTCAGGAGGAAGTAAAATTAATACTTGCATGCAATCCACCATCTAAACCCAGAACCTCCCACCCGCCCCCACTCCCCAGCTTCCTTTAAACAGTCTCCTTTGGAACCTGCTTTTCACTTACTTAAGTGTACTGATGATGATGCTGCTCGTGCATTGGCATGGCAGTGACAGCTAACCCTAAATCCCAGGCACGGCTTCTGCTGGAGGCCTGAGATGGGAAATATCTATTGGATTATCTGTTCAGCACTCCCTCTCCTCCAGCAGTCCTCCAGCTTAGCATCTTAGGAGCTGTGATTTAGGAGATAGTCCTTTTTTTTGGGGGGGGGGGGTGAAATTATTTAGTATTAACATGCAAGTTTTAATAGCAATTAAAATTTTTCATCAGGAACCTCTTAGTGAAGTAGGAAAGGTATTGACTTTGAATTTTAAAAATGTTGAAATCGCTGAAACCGTTTTTGGCTCAGTGGATAGAGTGTCGGCCTGCAGACTGAAAGGTCCCAGGTTCTATTCCAGTCAAGGGCATGTACCTTGGTTGCGGGCACATCCCTAGTAGGGGGTGTGCAGGAAGCAGCCGATCAATGATTCTCTCTCATCGATGTTTCTAACTCTCTATCCCTCTCTCTTCCTCTCTGTAAAAAATCAATAAAATATATATTTTTTAAATGTTGAAATCTATGTTCAAATGCTGTAACTGCTCAAGTTATTTGACCTCTTTCCCCTCAGGTTCTTCATACGTGAATGGGGAAGGAAGGTGCAGGGATGAAAAAAGACCCAGTTTAAAAGATGCCTGGCCTGGGAGGGGTGTCCCCTCTCCACACCCACTTTATCCACCTGCAAATGTATTTTGGAAAATAAACAAAAAGAGATGCATGGCGTATGGTTAAGCTCTATGAATGTATATCCTCCCCCTGTTTTCCCCATCTGCTAGCCAACAGCATCAAGATAGCACAGTTTGTTCTGTGAAGTACATGTTCCCAAGAGCACATGTGTCAAACACAAGGCCCGCGGGCCAAATCCGTCCCGCCAGGCCTTGCAATGTGGCCCGCACCGCGCTGTCATCACTGCACTCTGCTGCGTTTCCATCACAATGACAGTTTATGACTGTTCAGTAAACCATTCGGCCCGCAATTTAGGCTGGATTTTAGATTTTGGCCCCTTCTCTGATTGAGTTCGACACCCCTACCCAAGAGTATCCACAAAGGCAAAAATTATCTATCAGCAGCCTGGGGGAAGTGTTGAGAAGGGTACTCTTTACAGATTTTTATTTGATATAAATAATGATGCCAGCTGCCAAGGTACCTGAGAAAACTGTTCTCTTTTGTTCTTTTCTGACCAACCAATAAGGATATCTATGCTTTGAGCTGTTTATGTATTCCCCTTATGAACTGGCTCTCAGGATTTAAGATTGCAGTCTGAAACTCGATATTGTTTTCTTTTTTGAATTTCATTGGACCTATGCTAAGGGCCTGGCTAACCCATGTTCAAACCTTGTGATCCAACCCTGGCATTACAGACAAATGATGCACACTCCCTTAAAATAAACACAGACGTTAGAGTTACCTTGGGCACTTAACCATCAATTATCCCACTGTTCTGCAGGTACTTAATGAGTACCTCTGCCTTTCCCTGCACCAGTCTACTTTCTCCTTTGACAGTTATTTTTTTCTCAGACTTGGTTAGGGTCCATTTATGACTCCTTTGCATAAAAACCCCCAGAGGTTTCCCACCATCTTCAGGAGGAAGACAAGACTTGTCATATTAAGGGCCCTGCCTGTCCTTGCAGCTCTTGAATTTGGAGTAGAGAAAAAGTGAAACCTCGACATAGAGCCAAGTGTTTTATCCAAGTATGATTCTTGTCCTCAGAGCCTAGGAGAGAATAATCAGGGTATAAAGTATAAATAGCAAATTAAATCCTTCAATGCTTAGCCCACACTTGACCTGAGAGAGTTTGGTGCTCAGAAAGAAATGTGGGCTGCTTTCAGGGAAGTGTTCATGGCTTGTTTCTTTCTTTACTTCCCCTTAAGAGATATAACCTATTCCTGTCTCTTACGGGGAAATGAGCCTAGCCCGAGGAAGCTTTGGTGGAAATGTTAACTAGAAATAGAAAAGCAGGACTAAAGGAAAAGGTAATATTTTAGGTCTAAAGGTCATTATCGTTGCCAGATTCATGCTGGATTCCCTGGCAGCTAGGGCAAAAAGGGAAGCAGGGTATACTAGCACGGTATTATTTGAATTTTGTTGATAGAAAAGAGAAACCAGTTCTTGAAAATAGGAAGGTATTTTATATTTCTTTTCATTGCATTTTAAATTATAAAATTAATGCATGTCTTTTGTAAGACAAAAAAAAAAAACAAACCCTCAAATAATACAAACTTATATATGCTGAAACATGTGTATACTCGCCTTACTGATAGCTCCACTTCCCTTATCCAGAAGAAAACTCTAACCCCTGAGACTGGCCATTCTTTCCTAGAGGTTTATTTTTACTTTTGCAATTAGAAGTACTTACACAGCTTTTGTAGAATGTGAGTTTTATTTGTTTGCTTCAAAATTTTTTATCCAACTAACCATAGTATTTTGTATCTTGCATTTTCACTTTAGAGTGCGTTAGGACCATTCTTCCACGTCATATAAATAAAACTACCACTTCAATTTTACTGTCTATAATATTCCAGTATATGGAGGTAGTATAATTGACTTAATCTCTGTTTGTTTCTGATTTTACAGTCTTATAAGTAATGAACATGCTTGTGTTTACACTTTTGTAAAGAAACCTATTTCTATAGAATACATTTCTTGAAATGAAACCATGGGATCACATGGTTTGCGCATTTAAAATGTTGATGACTTGTCTTTAAAAAGACTGCATCAATTTATACTCTCACCAGCAGTGTTAGAGAGTGCCATTTCCCCATTCCCTTGCCAACATTTGATATGATCAACCTTTTTTCATTTTCTGGCACAAATTTCTAAATGGAATTTCTCCTAGCACGGTCAGTATATTTTAATCCAGAAAAGAGACCAATGAGACAGCCTCGTTTCTCCTGTTCTAGGGCGGTGGTTTTCGGGCTGTGCTCTGTGGAGCCTGAGGAATGCTAACGATGGGAGTGGGAAAGCACCAAAGACAGGACCTCCACCCTCTCAACCAAGGCAACTGAGTTTTAATGTTTTACATGTTGCCCTGTGGGACTAGGTTTTATCTTTAGATAAGATTTTGTTGTTAAACACAAGCTTGCAAACTATGCGTCTGAGCCTTGTTTCTCATCGAACCATAAGCAACGTAAAGAGGAACTGGAAATGTAATCCTTCAGGGCAAAAAAGAAGGGATGTTAAGCAGTGACTTCTCCAGCTGAGCCAAAATAGTCCCACTTACACACTGTGTGTTTGTCTGCGAACGATCTTGTTCACGCGAGGCCTCGCTCTGTTCTGTCCAATTGTCATCCTGCAACCAATCCGAAAGCAGCATTTCTTCCACGATTCGGATTAAAATTCCCCTATGTAATCACCCACCCCTCTCACAACACACACACACACACATACACACACACACACACACACACACACACACACACACACACACATGGATCACATCCCTCTTTATTTGTGTAAACTTGATGTTGCCTGGGCTTCCTTTCTCCTGGCCGGAGTTAAACCCCACGGCCCATGACCCGCTAAGGTTTCTGTGAGTTCCTTCAAGCCTCAGGCTCTCATGGTCTCCTTTGCTTTCTACTCCTTCTGGCGCTCTCTTTGAGTTCCATCACGTGAAACTTAGCTCCTTCTTTGATAGTCACACACATAAATGGTAACAATAAACTACCCCACTACACAATGCCTTCTTGAGAAGAGTTGTATTCACTGTAAATAGCAATGCTCGGAAGGTCAGAGAGAGATGGGTTTAAGCCACAAGGATACAAATAATTTCAAAATGGCACAGGGAGCAATCACTGTTGACTTTCGTGGTCTAACGGCCTTCCAGCAGTCCTTCTTTACCTTGCCAGCTCCTCTCTTCTCCTAATTCTTTATCTTCACTCACTCCCCGCTGGACTGAACCAAGAACTTCCAATTATTTTCCTCTATTCAGCTTTGTAGCTCATTTCTTCCCAGCTTTTACCCCCAAACTCAGGTGGCCAATCTCTTCATAGTGCTCATCTTGTTAAAGGGGCTTTCCATGTAGTGGAATCAGACCTTTTTTAGGAGGCTGTTTTCTTAAAAAATAGCAATAGAAATATTGCTTTTTCCTCTATATCCTGTTATTTCTTCCTCACTGAGACATTGTCACTGGGTTGCTTTTGTCCTCTAATCATTTTGTACGCCTGGCCCCTGCAGCTGAATGCTACGCAGCCCAAGAGCAAGAACTCTGCCCTTTTATAGCTTTAAAATATCCAGTCTTTGGTATATGTCTCACAAATGCATAATCAATAAAGTAAGCACTGATTATGCAATTAAAAGAAGAGTAAACAATAAGTGAATATGAGACCCTTGGATATTTTGTAACATGTTAAAGATATCTCCTTGCAAAGATAATAAAATTAGTAATCTTTAGGAAGTTCATAAAACATTCAGACATATTTTCAAGTTGAATTTATTTTTTTAGGAGACCCGTAATGCAAGATTATCCTACTCAAAATATTCACTACTTCACATTTCTTTTTTATGTTGGCCTTTATTCTCCTAAAATGTCTTCTCTACTTCTCCCATGAACTAGATATTATTTTTGTTTATGCCCACCCCACCTGGCCAGATAGGAAGGAAGCAGAGATGATTATCTGTATATCAGTACAATATCTCATCTTGCGGGGATCTTAAGAATAAAGAATACTATATAAAGTAGCATGCTATGTAAACCAAGGCTTAAAACATTCTTTAGCAAACCATCATAAAATATCACTTGAAATTCCTACAGGATCATCTGCCTGCTATGTTTAATTTCTAAATCTCATGTTATTAAAAGAAGTCTGTTTACTCTTTTATCTACACTCATATTTTACTTTTTTTTTTTTCATCAAAACTGGCTTAGTTTGGTGTGAGGAAGCTGGAGCATATGACAAGTTAGAATTTCTGATATTTGACCCTTTGCAATAAATTAATGTCTAAGAATAACCCAAAGTTCAGAAACCAGACCCAATTTAATTGTGGAAATATACTGTTCTATTCTGCTCATCTGTATGAAAGAATTTTCCCCAAAATATTCAAATGAAAAAAGTTTATCCCAACTATTTGCTGTTTATAAGGACTCATTTCAGATTTAAAGACACATATAGGCTCAAAGTGAAGAGACAGAAGATGGAAAAGGCTATTCTTTGAAAGTGAAAATCAAAAGAAAGAAGGATTAGCTATACTTATGGCAGACAAAATAATTTAAACCAAAATGGTAACAAGAGAAAAAGGTTATTATATCATGGTAAAGGGGTTAATTCATCAAGGAGATATAACAACCATACATATATATGTACCAACACTGGAGTACCTAAATATATTAAAGAAGTATTCACACATCTGAAGAGAGAAATAGACAACAATACAATAATGGTAGGGGACTTTAATGCCCCACTTTCAGCATTCAGACAGAAAACCAACAAGAAAATGTTGGACTTTAACCATATATCAAACCACATGAACCTCACAAATATTTGTAGAATAATTCATCTAATAAGAGCAGAAAGTACATTCCACTCAAGAGCACATGGAACATTCTTCAAGGTAGATCATGTGATAAACCACAAAACAAGTCTTAGCAAATTTGGGAAGATTGAAATCCTACCAAATCTCTTTTCTGACCACAATGGTATGAAACTAGAAATCAACAATAAAAGGAAAACTTGAAAGCTTATGAGCATGTGGGGACTAAACAACACATTCCTGATCAACTGTTGGGACAAAGAAGAAATTGTATTTAATCTGTAAAATAAGTTTAAAAACCTATACTATTCACAATAGCATCAAAACAAATAAAATATTTAGGAATAAACTTAACCAAGAAAGTGAAAAATCTGTACAGTGAAATTTATGAGACTTTGATGAAAAATATTAAAGAAGATGTACATGGAAAGACATTTCATGTGTACGGATCCAAACAATATCGAAAATGCCCATATTACCCAAAGCCAGCTATAAAGTTAATGCAATCCCTATCAAAATTCCTGTGGTACTTTTCACAGAACTAAAAACAAATGAACACATGTGTGGAACCACCAAGATTCCAAATAGCCAAAGCAACCAACAGTAAGAAAAAACAAAGCCAGAGAGGCATCACACTTACTGATTTCAAACTATACTATAGCAGCTATGTATTATTTACTATTGTAGCAACAGTAATTAAAACAGTATGGCACTAGAGTAAAATTAGACATATAGACCAATAAAACAGAAATGAGAACCTGAAAAATAAACCCCACATAAATGGTCTCTTTTCTAATATTTGAAATAAGGGCCAAGATTACTCAACGGGGAAAGAATAATCTCTTCAACAAATGGTGCTGTGAAAACCATAAAACTGCATGAGGGAAATAAAAGTGGATCCCTATCTTATACTACTCAAAAAATAACTGAATGGATTAAAGATTTAAACAGAGACCATAAAAGTCATATAAGAAAACATAGGGGGAAAGTTTCTTGATATTGGTCTTGGCAGTGATTTTTTGGATATGACACCAAAAACATCATTGAACTAAGAGGCTTCTGTATAGCAAAAGAAATAATCAACAAAATTAAAAAGCAACCTACAAATATAAGAAAATATTTATAAACCATATATTGGATAAGGAGTAATATCCAAAATATATATATAAAAAAAAACCTCAAACAACCCCGTTATTGTGTCTTTAAACTTTTTCCCAGAATCGCTCCTGCTTTCAATTTTATTGAAACATCAAGAATACACTCATACCGCGCTCGCTGATTTGGCTCAATGGACAGAGCACCAGACTGTGGATCAAAGAAAGGGTCTCAGGTTCGATTCTGGTCAAGGGCACATACCTTGTTTGCAGGCTCCTCCCCAACCCAGGCCCTGGTCTGTGCTTGTGCAGGAGGCAACCGATCAATGTGTTTCTCTCACATCAATGTTTCTCTCTGTCTTACCCTCTCTCTTTTACTCTCTCTAAAAATCAATGGAAAAATATCCTTAGGTGAAGATACTAAATAAGAGAGAGACAGAATACACTCATACCCTTGAAAATAATATGTTAAGTGAAAGAAGCCAGTCACAAAAGACCAGATGTTGTATGATTCCATTTATATGAAGTTTCCAGACAAAGCAAATCCATGGACACAGACAGTGCATTAGTGGTTTCCAGTGGCTGAGGGGCCTGATCCCTGGGTGGAGGCAGCCAATTAATAATTCTCTCTCATCACTGATATTTCTACCTCTCTCTTCCTCTTTCCTCCTCTCTGAAATCAATAAAAAATATTTTTTAAAAGAAAAGAATATATTTATGTCCTGCCGTACTGATGTCTAAAACTACATTTTTAAAAATTTCACTTTCCTTTTTAAACAATAAAAACAACTGAACACACATAGAAAAATAAATGTATCGACTACTTTAAATTATACCTAAGTTGCCGAAAACCGGTTTGACTCAGTGGATAGAGCATCAGCCTGCGGACTGAAAGGTCCCAGGTTCAATTCCGGTCAAGGGCATGTACCTTTGTTGCGGGCACATCCTCAGTAGGGAGTGTGCAAGAGGCAGCTGATCTTTGATTCTCTCTCATCGATGTTTCTAACTCTCTATCCCTCTCTCTTCCTCTCTGTAAAAATCAATTAAAAATATATATATACATATATATATATATATATATATATGTATGTATATATATTTTAATTATACCTAAGTTGATATAATTTATAAAGTTCAGTTAAGGTTTTCATTTTCTACATGTAAAATAGCCAATATTAAACATAGTCCCCAATTTCAATGAGAGCAGAACTTGAGAAGGTTTGGTCATGGGGATAACGATCTGGCCTCTGTGGTTGGCTGGCACACACGGTGCAGGCGGGAGGCAGAGGAGCTCCTTATGCCCAGGGGTGATGTTCAAAATATTTTAAAACTGGAAGGAATCAGGCTCTCACCAATCAGAACGGATGCCAGCTGGAGGCTGCTTAGCTGCTGGAATTTGGAGGAGCCTGGGGTCCAGGAGGAGGGGCCAGGGAAGCTCAATGGGGAAGAATTAGGAAAAGGGGGCACTTGGAAGCCCAAGCAGGGATGTTAATACGTGATACAGAAGAGGTTAATATTTCAGCAACTGGCTGGAGCTGTTCCGGGCCATATCTGCCTACATTATCTCTGGTGTGCCTTCAGACTGTCACCTGACTCTCCGAACATGGCCTGGAAAATCTTAGACATTTAGTGGTGATCTATTCTACTCCTGACATTCTACAGAGGTTGAGAAAAGGATGGGCTTGTCCACGATACATGAATAGTATGAGTCAAAACAAGGATCCATATCTCTAAATCTCAATCCAGGTCAAATGAAGTAGGGAAAATGGGCAAAACATCCTTATAACAAATTAACTTGCCCAGTCATCATTTTTTAACTATTTCAAAATCAGACTTGAAATTTATTTTTGTTTTTTGCATATGTATTCTTCACAAGAGTAAAAGAACTTGGACATAGAAAACAAGGGGGCAGTAGGTCCAGATTTCTGGATAATTATTTTTTTTATTACGTTAATGGAAAATACCATGGCACACATACATGTAGCTTGTCTCAACAGAACCCATGCATCATTGCCAAAACAAATTTGAAGAGAATAAATCAAAGGCCTTTAAAGCTTTAAAATGCCATCATAGCCTCTAGCCAGTTTGGCTCAGTGGATAGAGCGTCTGCCTGTGGACTGAAGGGTTCCAGGTTCGATTCCAGTCAAGGGCATGTATCTTGGTTGTGGGCACATCCCCGGTGAGGCAGCTGATAGAGAGTTCCTAACTCTCTATCCCTCTCCCTTCCTCTCTATAAAAATCAATAAAATATATATATTTAAAAATAAAGTGCCATCACATAATCTCATTTGGTAACTCTTGTCTTCCTATTGTTATACAGAAAAGACCAAAAGAAAAATAAGATAGACTAAAATGATTCTACTTATGATAAGTTTTGTTTAGAGAATTGCCAATAGAATGATGCAGAATGGCTTTTCTGGGTGCTTGGGTTTTTGTGTGTGTTGAGAAAAAGAAGAATATATACACTCATTCATGTTTTATTGGAGGTAATAATGACTACTGATATTTGAATGACCCTTTTCAATTCTAAAAATGCTTTCCTAAACACATAGGAGAAGATTATTGACATGGGAAATATTTTTCAACATATTTCAATTTACAAAGTGTATGCTATTTTTGTTTAAAAGAATGTGTAGTGTGTGTGTGTGTGTGTGTGTGTGTGTGCATATATATTAAAAAATTGAAGACATATTGAAATACCACATCTTGCCCTTGGTTGGTAAAATTCTGAATACTTTTTTGCTTTCCTTTATCTTTTTTTCTTTTTAATCCTCACCTGAGGATATGTTCTTATTGATTTGTTATTGTTTTGAGAAAGAGAGAGAGATAGAGAGAGAGAGAGAGAGAGAGAGAGAGAGAGAGAGAGAGAGAGAGAGAGAAACATTGATGTGAGAGAGAGAAACACGGATCAGTTGCCTCCCATGTGCACCCCAACAGGGATTGAACCTCAGCCTGGATATGTGCCCTGACTGGGAATTGAACCCACCACCTTTCGGTGCATGGGGTCGATGCTCCAATCAACTGAACCTCCCAGCCAGGGCATCCTTTGTCCTTTTTTGTTCTCCAAGTTTCTTGCATTGAACATGCATTACTTTTGTAATTAAGAAAAAAAAATTAATCTACATTTTATATCCATTATAACTATCATGTGATGCATCATGCTGCATTTTATAGAAAAGGGTATTGAGGCTCAGAAGAACTGAGTGACCTACTACTTGACAGGCAGCTGTAGAGCTTGGGTTTTCTCTTAGCCATCTGACTCTAAATCTTAGGCTTTCCTCTACATGGGACGCTCAGCTCTTAGAACTGGCTTGCGTGGTGACTCACTGCAGCCCATTCAGGGATATCTGTATGCTCTCCTGCAGCAGAGCTCCGTCCACTCATTTGTACCTGCCAGTCATTCTGTAGAATCAATTTTGCAATTAAAATTGGTAGCTGTTTCGAAAGTGGCACCAAAGGCTTGAAGCAATTAAGCTCCAACAACAAATCCCTGCGGCTTTATTCATTTGAGTAACCATTATGGCCAAGCTGTACACCGCGCACTGCTCTCAAATGTTAAACGCTTCCCAGAGTTTCTCCTGGACTCAGTCATCTTCCTCCATATCCAATTTCTACTCTCATCAGTTTTTCAAGGTATGAGTTTTTGTGACCTTTTTCTTAAAAGCTACTTCTTGCTTCCTAATAGGTCCTGTTCCATTATAAAAAAGAAAACAACAACAACAACAAAAACAAAACAAAAAGCAAAGACCATTGTGGGAAGGTAGAGCTATGGAGCCTAATGTGACCACAAGCTCTGTTGGGAGCTCTGAAGACCTAACCCACTGCCCCATTACCTCGCAGATGAGCTGGGAAGGAGTTCTCAGTCAATTGCAAGTCTCTGCCTTGGGATTTTCTGAGTACTGTTTTACTCTTTGACTTCTCAGGCAAATTTCACAGCATTGAATACATGGTGTGGACAGGTGGCATTGTTACATTGGAAATATTTGGAGTGAAAGCTCTATAACCATTTTGTGAGGTACATAGGGAAGTTCTGGGGTAAGCCAAAATCTGAACTTGGTGTACTTTTGCCAGACGAAACTCTACCTTCATCCTTCAGAGCCAAGCTATATTATTCTGAGCCCAATGATGACAGTTTCCAGGTGTTTATTTCTTTATTCTGCTTTTAAATAAGAATGTATATCTTCCGTTGAGGATGCTGATATTTATAAGTAATGTGACCCAGATATGCCTGGGCCTCCCAGCCCTGTCCTGAGTTCACAGGCACCATGAAGTAGGACTCAGCAGTTCTACACTTCTGAACAGGATCAAATCCAACTCCCAGAAGACACCAACAGGAAACATGGGTTTTATTGTAGATTTCTTGAGTGGAGCATTAAAGGATTATATCAAGCACCACATAGCACACTTTAATATAAACTCCTATTAAACAAACTTGGGTCTCCCCAGAAAGTTTCCCTCAGCTACTTCTTCACCCTGGAATCTTGTCCACATATATTCAATAGGTTCTAAGTTTCCCTGGGTTCTGGATCTCACTGTATTGTCCCTTAGCTCTGCCCTCCTCCTCTACCTCCTACAAAATATATTTTCTTTTGTCTAATGCAAAACAAATTAGTATACTCTCTTAGCCTTGCATCCTCATACCCATCACTCTGTTCAGCAAATGAAGAATTTTTTTTTTAAATCAGTTGGATATTATAAATTGCAAGTCATTTTTCTTTCTCACAAATCATTTTCCCTTTGTCACCATAGTGTTGTTCAACATGAATAATTAGAGAAATGCAAATAAAAATCACAATGTGATATTACCTCACACATGTAAGAATGACTATCTTCAAAAAGGTGATGGATGTTAACTAATTTTATTGTGGTAATCATTTTGCAATATATACATATAAATCAAATCAGTATGTTGCACACTTTAAACTTATGCAATGTTATATGTCAATTATGTTGAACTAAAACTAAAAAGAAAAAAACACAATTGTGTTGGCTTACCATGTAAACTTCTTCTGAAACTGTTGGTCCAAATTTCAAGATGCTTTTTTTCAGGAGGTTCAGCAAAAGCCCGAGTCTTTCTTTAGCAGAGTCATTTGGTGGGGATGCAGAGAGCAAGGGCCTGAGATGGAAGGAACCTAAGGAATTTAAGGTGAAGAAAAGAGAAACTAAAACTTACATAATTTACTCTATTTTTTTTTAAAAAAATGTTATTTCATTGCATCTTCAGCACCACATTTTACAGATGGGAAAACTAAGGGCTTAGAGAATTAAAAATAAATTTGAAAAGTGTCATTTCTACTAAAAAGCATAGCCGGGATTCTAAGCCAAGTCCACTGACTCCGCAGTCTGATGTCTTTCCTTATACTCCATCTCCTTCCAAGGGTTGGGGATTTCCAATATTCAGAGAGCCACCTCCTGTACCATCCCTTTAAGCTCTTTGACAGCTCAGAATTGGGTCTATGCATAGAAAGCCATTCTTTTCTTACACCAAACTGGCTCAACAATAGCTGGACTTAATATCTCCTGGCTCAGTCTCTCCCTGTCCAATTGCAAATCCTATCCAAGCAGCCGCATGAATCTCTGACATCCCATTGGAAGATCAAAATATTGGTGCTATTGAGAAAGGGATGGTGGCTGAGTTTGAGTGCTGTAGTAGAAAGCACCCTGAACCAAGACTCAGGCTACACAGACTAACACAGAATATATCAGTGTGCACCTCTCAATCTCTTTGGAAATAAATTTTTGCACAAAGTGCATTGAAACAGAAAATACAAGAGAATTCATATTTGTGGATTGCTCTCATAATGCCTCTCAAACATTACTACAGTAAACTTTTTTATTTTATATCCGAATGGTTTAGAAACTTGACATGAACAGATTCAGTCTTGTATAAAGTAGGACAGAACATATTTTAATTCTCTCCGTCATCTCCAGGAAGCATTATTTTTATACATACAGTGCAGACTGTATGTGGACCTACTTCAGTGGCCTATTCAGTGCCTGAAGTGTCATTGTTCAAGTTACTTCATTTCTTCCTACCCTAATTTCTTTAACTACAAAAGGAGGAATTCAGGCTGCATACGTTTCCTTCCAGCCATGTAGTTTATAAAGTGAATATCTGCAAAGAACCACTTACCTCGTGGAAAACACTATTCCATCCTGTAAAGAATCCCAAATTCAACACATTTACCAGCAATCATAGCTCCCATAAAGTTACCCCAAATTGCAGGTGGAAAGGGGACAGAAGTAAGGGTGGAGGGTGAAGGTAAGACTGAGGGAAATGTAATTGTGGTTTAACATGACTTTGCAAAGTTTTTTAGTGTGTGTGTGTGTGTACGCGCATGCCACCTATTCTACTGGTTTATCTCCAAGCTATATTTATTACATTTTACATTATACTACCCTAGAGAGTCAACTGTAAAAAAAACCTCCTGCTTTTGGTTTTTAGGAAAATCACATTAGAGAGAGCTTTAGCTGCTTGCCTACACACACACACACACACACACACACACACACACACACACACATATATATATATATATATATATATATATATATATATATATATATACACACACACACAATATATGGAGAGATTTTTCAATAATTAGCTGTTTGGTTTTTAAACCTCTTTAGATATCTATAAAAACTCCCCATGACGTAGCAGATCACTGAAAATTAAAGGTGCCATTTTCTGGTTAATTTTGTTCAGTTACACATGAGGTTTATTCCTGGACTAGTACAGAAAACATATTGATTAAATCAAAGACAATCGCAAACAGCTTTTGAACATTGTCACGGACAGAATGTAGACCTACATTTTGAAGACACTTTTCAGACTGTGACCTCTGCAACATTTAACATCCCTGCTCCCTCACCCCTCCTTAAACCACTCTCTTCTCTTGGCTTCTATGACACCATCTTCTCTGTTTTCTTTCTCTTTGTCCTCCAATTCTTTTTATACGATTAGCCCACTGACTCTCTCCAGGAGCTGTCATTCATTCCATGCTCAAGACATTGATCACCACCTCTTCCCTGATGAGTCCTACAACTACACCTCTAGCCCAGACTATGTCCTAACCTACAGGCCCAAATGTCCACTGCTTACTTAACATCGACACAGATGGCCCACAGGATCTCTGACTCAGCATATCCAAAATGAACCTCATCGCCTTCCCTCTAAACTTGACCCTCTCTCCTGATTTCCCTATCCCCATGAATGACTCCACTGTCCACTCAGTTGCCTGAGCCGGAAAACTGAACAGCATCCTTAACTCTCTCTCTTGCATACCCAACACCCATTCCATTAACCATCCAATAACTAGAATCTAAACCCGTATTATCTCTGGAATCTGGCCACACCCTTCCATCTGCACTCTGCTCACGTCACCCAAGGGAGCTCTTATTTGGAACACTCTAATGCTCTTCTCCTCTGTTTCTCCTCTCTGCTCCTCTTCATACCATTCTCCACCCTACAGCCAAAGTGAGCTTTTAAAAACAGAAACGTGATGGTTTTGCCCATGGCCCTTAAATTAAAGTGCATAGTCCTTTAGATAGCTTACAAGGCTCCTCTAATTTGCACTCTACACTCAGAGTTAGTATTTCCCCCCCAGTTCTCCAAGAGATCCGTGGTCTCTCCCACCCACAGGCTTTTACATATATTAGTCTCGTTTCCTGAACACTCCTACTTTCCTAACACTCAGAAGTCTTTCTTGACTCCCTTCCCCCTCCACACACTACTAGTTATTACAATGCATGGTAATTACCTATTTAAATATCTTTCCACTAGACCACACAGTCTATGAGGAACAGGCACCATGCCTATATTACATCCTAGCACTTAGCATTGTGCCTAAAACATAGGAAAAGTTCAATAAATATTTGTAGTATGAATAAGAAAATAAAGGTATCACTGCTCTGAACTAGCAGCAATATCAGTGTTCTAAACCTACTTTAATTATATGCAGTGTATGCTAACTACTGAATAAAGAAAAAGTATTCTAGTTGTTTATTTAAAAAGACATTTTTTTAAGCACTGAAACCCTTTCTTCTCTTCAAGCGAATATGTGTTACAGCCCAATTTACATAAAATGGACAAAAACAGAGCTGCTCATATTAGAACTGGGGTGAGGATACTCATTTATTCCTCTCTTGATCCTGAGGGATTTCCAGGAAACCCATGAGGACGCTCAGAACTTAGTTTGAAAACCATTGATCCAACCAATCCTACTGCAAATAGGCAGAAACATTCATATCAGCTGAGCCTTTTGTTCTTAAAATCCTCTAAGAAGTGCCCAGAGATAGGAGAAGGTGCTTCTCTGGAGAAATAAGGAATCTAACAAGTAACCCTATTTCAGCTTTCCTGTGGATGCTTTTCGAACCTGCAATGAAAGAGTAAAATACTCTTTCAAAGATTTAGAGGCTCAAAGTACTTCAGGGAATAGACTGAATACATTTTACCATGAACCTTGACATCTGAGGGGTGGTTCAGAGCTGGTTAAAGCATAAGAGGATTTGCCTTGATGCCATCTTTGCTTTGGTTGGAGCCTGAAGTCAATCACACATATAAGGTTCAAATCCTCATACAGTTGTGCTTTTTCTTATGTTGCTAGCACTCAGCACCGAGGTCTGGGATTCTTTTCATTAGGAAAATTTTCTTCGCGAATAGTGTTTTCTGCCAAAAGGAACCAACTTGCTTCAGACAGAGCGGCACTGAGAAAAACATTTGTCAATAGGAAACCACACAATGAAATGCCTTTAGGGCAGAGGAGGTACAGTTGGAAGTAGTTGAGAAGAAAGTCTAGCCAAGGGCTCACACAATACACTGGGCGAGGCCGTGGCACACACTATTATCAGAGGGCCACCGACACGTAATGTACCCGTGGAAGCCTTCACCTTAAAACCAGCAAGAGCTCATTTCCCCTAGATTTCTTGGGAGAAAATAGAAACACTTTTCATGTTTATAAATGTTTATTTTTGCTGTGGGGAAAAAACTTGAAGTATGAATAAAATGCTGGGTATCTTAATGACTATATGATGGGGAAGCACAGAACAATCTCAATTAGATAAAAATTGTACAATAAAATGTATTCTTTTCTTTCAATGGCTATATCATTAAAAAGGAATTGAGGACAAGAATATATGTGATGATGGTTAAATTTAGGAGCTGTGGCCATTGGAAAGAGACTACATCTAATTTTGCTTATATTTAGCACATGGTTAACTGAACATAATTGTACTACAAAAATGTATTCTTTGCTAAAGTACATGAGGCAAATTGGTCATTTTTTTTAATAGGTAATATAGACTATGAAGCATTTATAAGATGTTAAATTCAATTTCTTGCTCAATAGCTTATAATCTAGCTTTAATGTCAGAAACAGGCAAATAAGTGAACTGTAGAGATTAAGGTGGGCATTGCAATAGCAGTTAACACATAAGATGAAGACCTACATTTTTGCATGGTTGAAAATTATTACAATAAAACAATTTAAAATAAAATAAACACAACAAAAAAATGGTCTGGTCTTAATTTTTACCTTGTGAGATAATTTTAAACAACTGATTTCTTTAATTTTTTTAAATTATTTTCTTTTTCTTCTTAAAGAAGTTTTATAAGTTATATTTTTGTAGGAATTTATCCATTTCTTTATATTTTCCAGTTCACAGTCTTGAAGTTGTTTGTAATTATCCTTGATAACCATTTAATTGTCAGCATCAACTATAGTTATGATTTCTTTTGTTCTAATATTGATCTGCAGAAGGCTTTTTAAAGAATTGTAGGTCTTTTTAATCCTCTCTTTTGTATTTTTTTCTACTTCATTGATTGCTACTATTACTTTTATTATTTCCACTCTTTTATTCTTTATTTTTTTTAACTTCTTAGCTTATTAATTACTAGCCTTCCATCTTTCCTAATAAAAGTATTTAAGAATGCAATTTCTCACTAGTTGTTGCTTTATTTGCATTAATACTTCTTGATCTATAGTACCGTGTTTCCCCAAAAATAAGACATCCTCCGAAAATAAGACCTACTAGTTATTGCTTTATTTGCATTAATACTTCTTGATCTATAGTACCCTACCTTATGAGTGAAATATAAGGCATCTCCCGAAAATAAGGCCTATCTCCAGACTCTTGATATTGCAATAAACAAGCCATTCAAAGACAATTTGCACATGGAAATTAATGACTACATTGAAAATAACATGGAGAGAAATCAGCATGGAAACTTTGTGAAACCTAAACTGCAAGAAGTTGTGACTTGGGTAAAGAATTCATGGGAGAAAATCAATGACAGTTGCCTTGCAAATGCACTGCGAGCAGGCTACCTTGACAAGAAGTACTCATTTAAAGACAGTGCTATGCTAAACATGAGAGATTTGGTCCACTGATTTTGAAAAAAACGGAGTCACAAGAAATTCACCAGGAAATTCAGAAATTGGATTGTTATGATGATGTTCCAGAAGATGATGACATGATTGTCATTGAATAAATGAGTAAATTCTTGATACTGTAGGATTCACAGTTTGTCTGGTTTGTGTTGACAACTACCGTACTACCGTACCGTATACAGGTAATAAATTTCCTTTATTTTCATTTAACAATAAATGTGTACCGTATTCTTCTTCATGGAAAAATAAGACATCCCCTGAAAATAAGACCTAGTGCATCTTTGGAAGCAAAAATTAATATAAGACACTGTCTTATTTTCGGGGAAACAGGGTAGAATCAGATTAGCTATTGAAATTACTAGGCATAGAATATAAACTAAGTACGTTAAATGTATTTTAAGAAGTATGAGAATAGATTGACAATATGTATAAACCATGACCCAGCATTTTTTAAAAAGACTTGAAAGAACCTCTAGAAGTTTAAAATATAAATTTAAAATTAAAAACACAATGGGTGGATTTTTATCTTTGTTTTACTTTATTTTTTATTGATTTCAGAGAGGAAAAGTGAGAGAGACAGACAGACAGACAGCAGAGAGATCAATGATAAGAGAAAATCATTGATCTGCTGCCTCCTGCATAACCCTCTACTAGGGATCAAGTCTGAAATCAGGCATGTGCTCTTGACAGGAATCTAACCCAGAACCCTTCAGTCCTCAGGTGGATACTCTATTCACTGAGCCAAACCAGCTAGGGCACAATGGGTGGATTGATAGCAGAATAACCACAGCTGGAGAACGGATTAGGAAAGATAGATCTAAATTTTCTTTTTACATAATGTATCACAAAGAGGTGGAAAATATAAAAGAGAGGTTATAAATTATGGAGCTATTGTAAGAAATATAACAATTACCAAATTGGAATTCCAGGAAGACAGTAGAGGCCAGAAGGAGTAAAAGCAATAATTGAGGACATAATGGTTGCCAATTTCCAAGAAATACAAACCATAGACTCAAAAAGCCCAATACTGTTAAGTAAAAGGAAATTTACACTTAGAAACATTCTAATTGCAAGCTGAGTTATAAAGCAAATATCAAATATGATAAAGAAAAAATTTAAAAGCAGCCAAAGAAAGAAAAGACATTACTTTTATCAGGACAACAATTAGACTTTGAAACAACTATGGAAGTCAGAAAAAAATTTAAAATCTTCAGTATGCTGAAAGAACATTTCTATCAACCTAAATTTGTATATTTTAAGAACAATGAAAAAATCAGACATCTTCAAACAAGCAAACAAAAACAGAATTTGCCACCACCAATAGACCTTCACTAAAGGAAATTCTAAAGCTCTCTAGGTAGGAAGAAAGTGAACACATAGGAGGTTAGAGATGAATAAAGTAAGAAAAGTGCTAAATATGTAGTTAATTGCAAATAAATATTGGCTAAAAACAACACAATAGTATTCTCTTAAGAGGTTAAAAAAAACTAGCTAGAAATGAAATACATAGCTATCTATAATAATAAAAACATAATATGCTAATGAGTACAGATATCCCTCTGGATGACCATCCGTAAGAAGCTGGGGTTGTGAGGGAAGCCCAGTCTCAAGTGCCAAAGGGAAGCCAGTGCCGGCAGCTGGGGGAAGGTAAGTCTACTTTTGCATGAATTTTATGCATCAAGCCTCTCGTCTCTATATACATGTAAGTTGGGAGGGAATAATCAGAGTTAAATGTTCTGCCCT
The DNA here is from genome assembly GCF_014108245.1 of Pipistrellus kuhlii. Lineage (NCBI taxonomy): Eukaryota > Metazoa > Chordata > Mammalia > Chiroptera > Vespertilionidae > Pipistrellus > Pipistrellus kuhlii. Next base: position 30,434,030 of record NW_023425438.1, on the reverse strand, counting down.
TTTTATTGTTTGGGAGAATGGTAAAAATATTAAGTATGCAAGTTAAAAATTTTAGCATAACCATTTTAAGGGAGTGTGGCTTTTTAACTAAAAAGGAGAAAAGTGGAAAACATAAAATAATCAAATGAAAACAGAGAAAAAAGAAATATTAAAGATTTAAGACTCATAAAAAGCACAAAATAGGATGGTAGGAAAACAAATTTATCAGAAACTAAAATAAAATAAGCAAAAATAGACTAAGTGCCCAACTTATAAGGCAAAAATTTACAGGTGGGGTGTGTGTGCATACATATATATTCTGTTTTAAAGAATTCAATTATATTTTGTTTAAGTCACATTTAAAACATAATGATTCAGAAAAATTGAGAATAAGAGTATGAAAAAATTTATACCATGCAGACACTAATCAAAAGAAAGTTGGGCCGAAACTGGTTTGGCTCAGTGGATAGAGCATCGGCCTGCGAACTGACAGGTCCCAGGATCGATTCTGGCCAAGGGCATGTACATTGGTTGCGGGCACATCCCTAGTAGGGAGTGTGCAGGAGGCAGCTGGTTGATGTTCCTCTCTCATCGATGTTTCTAGCTCTCTATCCCTCTCCCTTCCTTGCTGTCAAAAATCAATAAAATATATTTTAAAAAAAAGAAAGTTGGTATTGCTATATTAGTATCAGACAAAATAGTCCTTAAGACTGGAGGCTTTAAAAAGAATAATTTCACAGGGATAAAAGATGTAGTTCTTCAGGAAGATGTAAGAGTTCTCTAAACTTATAAGTATTTAGATCAAGCTGGCAAAATCAGTAGGGAGAAAGAAGATCAGAACAATACAATTAATAAGCTGGCTCTAATTGAATAAGTAGATAGAGCACTGCACCTAACAACTACACAATACACATTTGGTTCAACCAACATGGGGTATTTTTTGAAAATTAACCACATGCTGAGCTATAAAGCAGATATCAACAATTTTCAAAAAACTGAAATCAATAACAAAAGGATGATTAGAAAAAGATCATATGTAGAACATTAATATATCCTCTACTAAATAACCTATGGGTCAAAGAAAAAATTATGACGGAAATTAGAAATACTTAGAATGTGTGATACAAAAATACCGATATTGTTTGTTCCTTCTGCTGGTCCTTGCTCATGGTGTATTATTTCCTTTTCTATTTTGTGATTTTGACCATGACCTCGTATTTCTTTAGCATTTATTTTTTTAAAGACTTTTTTAAAAAACATTTTTATTGATTTTTTACAGAGAGGGAGAGGGATAGAGAGTTAGAAACATCGATGAGAGAGAATCATCAATCAGCTGCCTCTTGCACACCCCCTACTGGAAATGTACCCCCAACCAAGATACATGCCCTTGACCAGAATCGAACCTGGGACCTTTCAGTCCACTCTATCCACTGAGCCAACCCGGTTTTGGCATCTTTACGTTTATTGATGAAAAACTCTTTGAAGTCTGGGTTAAAGAAGGGAACCTCCAGGACAGATTTGCATTTATTTCTGCTAGGCGCCCAGGAACTGCACATAGAGGTTCACTGCAACCTTAATGCTCGGCTTGCTTTGGGACTGCCAGGTGTGGTGTGAATTGGGGCTACAAGCCTGTGTGAATGCCCATTATGTTGCAAATTCCCAGGGGATTTATTTCTTCTCTCCCTCCATTTAGAGTCCTTCCCAAGGCAGACAATTTTCCTTGCAATTTTCTGGAGGTGGAGGAAAGGCGGTAGGTTTATTTGTAATTCATCCTTATAAAAAAAAAAAAAAAAAAAAAGAGAGGGTCCCAGCTTTAAGCAGAAGCAGAGGGGTCCAAAATTGCACTTTTCACTTTGCAGACATTCACTCCTTTGACAAATGCCCTCAAGGCAAAAGTCTCTCAGTTTATTTCCTGGGTTCCCCCTTGCATTTAGTCCTGGCTTCTAATAAGTATTGCTTATTAAAAAAAAATAATAATAATAAATATATATATATATATATATATATATATATATATATATATATATACACACACACACACACACACACACACACACACACATACATATTTAATTTATTTCAGAGAGGAAGGGAGAGAGAGAGAGCTAGAAACATCAGTGATGAGAGAGAAACATTGACCAGCTTCCTCCTGCACGCTCCACTCTGGGGATTGATCCTGTAACCCAGGCATATGGCCTGACTGAGAATTGAACTGTGACCTCTGGGTTCATAGGTCAGCACTCAACCACTGAGCCACGCTGGCCAGGTAAAGTATTCCTTATTTTTGCTGCCACCATAAAATGCATTTCAACTTTGTCAACTAGTTTAAGTTGCTTTCAGTGAGGGGATTGTTGAGGATATCTAGTCTGTCATATTGACAGAAATGGAAGTCCCTCTGCCTCTGCCTAAGGGTTAAGAGTTAATCTCAAGGCTTCCTTCCTGGGTCTTTCTCTCTCCTTAGTCTACATGCTCTCTCGCCCAGACAACTTTTTAAAAATATGTTTTTATTGATTTTTTTTAGAGAGGAAGGGAGAGCCATTGAGAAGTTTTGAGTATGAGAGTAACATAATCCAATGGATGTTTTAAAAGATTATCCTGGCTGCAACAAGGGTAACATAAATAGGGCAGGAGTATAAATTAGGAGGTTGTTGCAGGAAACCAAGAGAAAGCTCACAAGTAGCTAAGTTAAGGCAGTGAGGATGTGGATGAACAAAAATCAGATGAATTTGAAAACTATATAGGAAGTTATGGGAGAAAAAAAGAATATCAGAGAGCTGCTCCGCAACTGGTTTTGGCTGCTGAGAGGATGGTGGAGCCGTCTCTGAGAAAGAGATACAGAAAGTGGTCAGCCATTGGGGAGTCAGTTCAGTTTAGAATGTTGTGGAGCAGTGCTTTTTATGCCCTACTTTCTAACCTGTTGGCTCATCTGTCATTTCCATGTAGCTGTGGGAAACAGGTTCCTGTATTCTGACAGTGTCCCACCTCTACTTTTCTGCCTCACAACTTTCTCCACACCTGGGGAAGGTCATTAAAACTGGCAAAGGTACAGGCCACAAGTGCCCCAGATTACCATTTCCTGGAGACAATCTACAACCAATGGGCGCTGGTGGATAATGCTCCAGCCTCCCTTCCTTAGGAGCAGGGGTGGGGAACCTTTGTTCTGCCAAGGGCCGTTTGGATATTTGTAATATCATTCAAGGGCTTTACAAAATTGTCAACTTAAGAAATAGCCTGCTATATTTGGTCAAACGTTTCATTAACTCACCCCTAATGCCTTGGCAGCGCCAGACCAAATTTTTTCCTGGGCCTTATCAGATCTGAGGGCTGGATGTTCTCCACTGAGCTTCAGAGAGGCAATTCTGTCACATGGACAGTGAATACCAGTCTATGTCCACAATGATTACCAACTCAGTAACATATACTTTACTGTCTTTCCCTCCTTCTGTTTCTTCATAATTCATCACTCCTGCCTTCTGGATTATCTTCCCAAATAAACTTCATGCATCTAATTCTTTATGTTTTAAGGCTCTGCCTGAGGGAGGGAAATCCTAACTGAGAAATCATTCAATGACTGAGAAATCATTCAATGAGAACAGAAAGGGGTCCATGAGGGAAATTTGAGAAACTACAGGTAGAGGAAGAAATAAGAAGACTGAGATCCAGAAGAGCAGAGAGATAGGAGAACCACCAAGAGAGTTTGCAGACATGAAAACCCAGGGAAGGGGAAAATTTAAGAAAGAGAAAGTGGTCAGAAGTATTAAATGCTACCGAGAAGTCAAAAAAAAGTATAGAGAAGTAACCACCGTATTTAGAAAATAGAGGTCATCTGTGACTTGGTGAGAAAACAATTCTAAAGCATGTTGAGGCTGAAGCTAGGTTACAAATATTTGAGCTGGGGGGAAGTGAGAATATAAAGAGAGTTAATATGGGGAACTCTTTTAGGATGTTTGGCTTTAAGAGGAGAAATATGAGGAGATAATTGAGTCAAGGGAGTGTGTGTGTGTGTGTGTGTGTGTGTGTGTGTGTGTATGTGTGTTAAGATGAGAGAGACTTGAGACTGTTGAGTCTCATAAGAAGCAGGTAGGCAGAGAAAAAAGTTGAAGGTAGGAAGGAGAGAGTGTGGAACAATGAAAATAATGAATTTCTGAAAAAGAAAGGAAAGGGTTAGTTTCAGGTAGGTAGATTAGATTCAGTTTGAAGGAGGGCATATTTTCCATTGAAACAATAACATGGTTACTTATCTATTTCAGAAATTATATCGGTAGATAACTGCCTACTTCTTTTGCATGAAATTGTCTTTATCTGAAAATTTTTAATTGGATTTAACTAATATTTGATAACATATAATAGGCCCAGCAGCAAATTGACTTGATGCTGCCATGATATTAAGATTGGAGTCCTTCAGATGTTACATATGTATTTGCTTGATGGTCTGTGAAAAACATGTGTTTCTCAGGTAAGGGAGATAAAGGGAAGCATCATTAAATGTCAGCCTAGCAATCTGGCATTACGTGACCCCATCTGCTCTTTTTGGGAAAGTCAGCAAGTAATTTACTGCTTTGTGGTCTGTTTTTCATTTATAAACTGGGCCCAATTAAAATAGGTATTTATAATTTATTCCTAGATATTGTTCACAAATTGAGCTTGCATAAATTAAGCCTTTGTTATCTATAAGGTTATAAATGAAGTAAGTGTTCTGGAAGACCCATTTTATACTCTAAAATACCAAAATCAATCATGAAAAGACAAATACATGTTTTTACAGTGATCTAAGCTTGTAAAGAAAATGTCAGTGTTTTAAATAACCATCTTGGAGAATTCTTCTTCAATCAACTGGCTGAGGCTTCTTAACATACCAGTGCAAAGAGGTTCTGACTAAATATATTCTTCTGGTAAATCTCCCTGACACAAGTAAATGTTTCATTGCTCTAAGGACCTTCAAACTATGGTCAAAATTAGGGCCATCTGCCTAAACACTACCAGTGGGTGGAAATTGTTGTGAAAGTTCAAGTTTTTCTTATTCTGTGTTCTCCTCCTTTTCTTCTCCACCTGCATCTCTTCATCTCTGCTGCGACTGTATCATCATTAAAGATGCACAGCACATAGCAACCTTCGTCCTTAGCAGACTTTGTGGGCAAATTATTTGATTATGCCCTTAAGGTTAATGTTTTGCCAACTGTATTCTAAAAGCAACCCAATGAGCTTTTTGCTTGCAATAAAAACTTCTTCCTTTGATGTCCCTGGGTAGCTACTTTTCACTATAAATGGGCAATGCTTTTGCAAGAGTGTTGACTAATTCAGATGCATATGGATTCGCTTCATCTATACCTGCATCTATAAAATCAAAAGTTTTTCTACTTTATACCTAGTGCCAATCAATGTAGGAGCAGCCTCAGCTTTCTTGTAACCGAGGCAGTCACAATGGCGATATTTGGCCAATACTGAGGAGAGTCTATTTACAATAACAAAGGTCATAATAGCAGTAGTCTAAAGTGAACCTATTGTGAGTCGGGTACATTTCTATCCATGTTTATTGTGAGGATTAAGAGCACAAAATGCTTAAAAAACTACAAAATCTTATACAAAAGGGAGGAATTATTGTAATCCAAACCTGTATAATATATACAAAAACACCCAAACCAAACAGCACTAACCCATGGTTCAATACAGGTCTGTGTACTTAGAATTTGAAACATTTCTTTTTTTCCTAAAAATTACAGGCTTCTTCTTACTGAGTCAAAGAAGTGTTTTGGTCACCACCGAAGTTTAACACCGAGAATCCACCCATGAGTAGGAAAGGAGCCGTTCTCCCTCCAGCCTTCTCCCTTCTCCCCTCCATCTCTATACACTGACCTGTATTGGCCATTTGTGGGGCTCACTGCTTGCCACTCAGGAATGATACCTTTCCCCTCAGAGTTTTCAGGCTTGAAAACTTCTGACAGAAACCTATGAAAGCATACAACAGCACCGTACCATTCAATTCCGAACCAGTCTCCCACCTCGGAGACAGACTACTAAATAAAAACTTGTGCCCCTCCCAAAAGCTTTGAAAGGATCAGTGTTCCTTATATTTAAGTACAAAATAAAAAGAAAGAAAATCCCAACTAGCTTGTTGTAAACAAAGCAATGTGAAAGTCTACTCACATACTGCAAAAAGCCAAGAGGTCATTTTGCCACAAGTCCCCTTATGCGACTATTGGGAAGGCTTCCGAAATTCAATCTGGGGTTTGCTGTCCCCCCTACTCCTGTAGTGCAAAGTGCCGGATCAGAGCAGATGAACAAAGCCTCGAGGCACATGCCAAGCCATTTTTCTCTTAAATTTCCGAAGACTAACATAAGATGGTGATATTGGGTACATTCATATGTATGAATTCAATAATGTTTATTACGTTCCAGCCACGCCTACGTATGCTGTCCCCTTCTCTAAGTTGCCTGTGATTTGCTTCTAATATTTCCAACATCACTAAAACAACAGCTACAATAGCAACCACAGGAATTTTCACTGGAGCAAATATGATCAGAAGCCCTCATCATGCTCCATGAAAGCTAAAAGCAGAAAAAGCAGAAGAGAATTTTAAGTAACATATGTTTCCCCTGAGCCCTGCCATGATGCATTTCCATGCTCGTGTCCATGCTTAGCTACTTGGTATTTCCCAGTCTCAGTTAGAGACTCACCTGGGAGAAATGGATATGACTTTGGTATGACATCTCACAGTTTACACAGCTTACCTTTATGTTCATGGTTTCCTTCCATCTGCACAAAACTGTTTGGGGAGGTAGGCATTATTTATTGTAAATGAAAAGAGTGAATCTCAGAGACTTCAACAGACACAGCTAGGAAGTAGTAACGCTCAAAACCAGACTATCTGACCTTACACCACCCCACGTTTCCTTAGGTAGATGAATACAAAGTTAATAGGATGTAAGGAATGAGAAATGTTCAACCATAGACAATATATAAAGATAACAAAGAGAGATAAAAAAACACACATATTAAAAAGACAGTCCTCAATGGGGAAAACAAAAGGAATATCTGTAATACTTTCAACAATAAAGAGAAAATTTTAAAAATAAATAGACAATCCTCATTTTTACACACACAGACATCACTGCTCATAATTTTTAAAATTATAATCCTTTTTTTATTTAACAGGTCTCATGATGTTAACCAATTGGAAAAAATAAACAGAAACCATTTAATTAATGTGTGTGTTTCCACTGATTTATTTGTGGTGTTATTAACATGGGAACTGCTCACAGGCTATCTTCGCACTCATAATAACTATTATTTACTGATAGCAAAGCTCCGTGGATGTGACTAAAGTGTCAGTGACATAAAGAAAAGCCTGTTTAAATGATCCGCAAAGCAGGGCCACAGCTGTAACTGTGCCCTGGCAGAGCCTGTCAAGTAAATAGCATGATCTTCTCAAACACAGCCACATTATTTCCTCCCTGGCATTTGTAATTTGTTAAAACTCTCAGAGTGCATGCTTTTCCTCTTAATAACAATGGCAAATGGCCAATCTCTGTCCTTATCTCGTGCACACACATTAATGTATACTGGAGTGATTTTCTATATTGGAAGGATATATGTATATATACATGAATGTACCTCGCTGCAAATTTTACATAGCATTCTGTGGCTGGTATGATACAACCTATAACTCAGTGATGTCACATTTGGAAATGCCAAACAAAAGAATTTTGTTTGAGATGCTATGAAAGTAGCCCAAGATCAACTCTCGGATCTGCTTAGAAAAAAAACAGAAAAAAAAAACAATAATCATGATGCTTCAAAACTGCTATTCGGTTTTGTATGACACACACATCTGATATTTATAGGCTCAGTCTTATTGCCAGAGCATCTGTCTGGGATCCCAGCATTGTCTCCAAACGTATTTGTTCCTTGGTAGATATGTGAATATCCAACAGCTTTCTAAGGATGGGTGGATTTTTAGGAACTTTTATTTTATTCATAATTTAAAGATTAGGTACTAAAACAGGAGCCACCTAGCATCACTGCCAATAAAATTAATCTTTAATATAAATCCCTTTAGGCATAATTTTTCTCCCCATATAACTATACTAACTATACAATCTTGGGATTTGTTGGGGGGAAGGGGGTTAGAGGGTTAAAGTGCTATACTCTTTATACCCTTTCCTCTCCTTTATGGTGCTTTCCATCTGATGTTAGGACAGGAGGAAGAATGGGGAAGAAGATAATTTGCATGACTCCCTTTCAGAAGATTGCAATTTCTTTCCTTAGGATGATGCTGCTTCTCTAATTAACCCTGAAAGATTTCTGATGCTCTGTATATAGAAGCGACTCCAGTTTCTGGCTCCCTCATTGGTGAGGGTTCTTGAGGTGCCTCCCTGCCACCCAGTTCCTGGAGGCATATCTTACAGCTATTTGACCTCTTCCACAAGGGGCCAGCTAGCAGTCTTTCTTCTGGGAGGGAGCAATGTGAACTACTGTGGTGCTCCTTCCCTCATCTAGGCATTCTCTCTGCTGCTCCCTTTCCTTGTCCTGGAATATAGAGCACTCTGCTGGTCTGGGATAAAGCAGAGACTAAACAATCACCAGTCTCCAAACTAGTAGAGGGGGAAGACTGAGCATCTCTCAACTTCATGAGCAATTCTCTTAAGGGCTCTTCTCTGGGCTTTGAGAGGAAAAGGTATCTTCCATCTCCTCCTTTAACACCGGTGGTCTTGATCTGGCATCAAGAAGGGTTCAGAAATCTGGAGAACTGCTGTGTGTAAATTAAATAAGACTCCAGAGACTAAACATAATTTCGAAAGGCATCATGGGGAGTCAGAAAAGACTTAGCTAAAGGCACCAAGTTCTCCTTATCTCAGAACCCCTTGCTTTTTATTAACACAATTTCCCTTAAGGTGAGGTAGAGATATACACATCAAAGGGTAGGGTTAGGTACAGAATCCATTGTCAGATTGGGGAACTGCCTGCAGCTGTTCTGGTGTTTGGCCAACAGGAGGCAATAACATGTAGATTGAGGTGCCCTGAGCTGTCTGACAGCAAGTAATCAATTTATGTATCTTTTTCAGGTTTGGGGAAATGCCTTTACTCATTCCCAGATGATTCAGCCCTGCTGACATGCTGGAATTGGCTCCAGGCACTCCTTTACAGTGAGAATGGATGAAGAGAGAGATTATTCTGCTTCACAAAAAGCTAACCCCCTCTCTATTCATCCTTTCCTTATATTTCAAGGAATAGGGATGGGGTAGTTTGGGACTGTTTAGTGGTAGGGCTGTTTCCCTTATACTAGTCCCCCCTTATCCATGGAGAATATGTTCCAAAACGCCAAGTAGATGCCTCAACCTGCAGATAGTACCAAACCCTGTGTATACAAATGTTTTTTCCTATACATATGAACCTATGATAAAGTTTAATTTATAAATTAGGCACAATAAAAGACTAATAATAACCCTATATAATAAAACCCTAATATGCAAATCAACTGAACCGCAGAACAACTGCCAGAATGACAGGTTGCTATGACATTCACTGACCACTAGGGGACAGATGCTCAACACAAGAGCTGCCCCCAGCCCACAGGCCCCGACCTGCAGCTGCAGGGGAAGGGGCTGGCAAGCAGATGGCACCAGGCCAGCTAAGGCGGGGCCAAGCAGGGGCCCTAACACCCCACTGGTCACCCCACAGATCAGCCCTCATCACCAGCCAGCCTAGGGACTCTACCCATGCACGAATTTTGTGCACCAGGACTGTAGTAATTAATAATAAACTAGAACAACAACAACAATAGTCTGTAATAAAAGTTATGTGAATGTGCTCTCTTTCCCAAATATCTTATTGTACGGTACTCACCCTTCTTGTAATGACATGAGATGATACCAGTGTGGTTAGAGGAAGTGAGGTTAGTGGTATGGGGATTATGATGTAACTTTAGCTACTATTGACATTCTAACAATCCATCTGAAGGAGGATCATCTGCTTTGGTGAACCTGGATCACCAAAGCAATGACAAATGTTCATAGTTGTATGCGCAGGTACTATTTTGGGACCAAGGTTGACCTTGAGTAACTGAAACTGTGGAAAGTGAAAAGATGGATTAGAGGAGTGGGCTGGCCCAACCACAGGCGGTTCCTGAACCTAAAATACATGAGCTCCTCACCTTCTGTGCACAGCTTTGTAGCTGAGCCAAGGCCCAGGACAGCCCTGTTGACCTCCTATTATACCTGTTTCCAACCACCTAGAACTTCTGTTAATCTTCGCAGCATGTGTTAAAAAAAGAAAGAACAATTCTATATCAACTAAAAAATACAGCGGGAAAGGGAATGGGATGCAGGAATAATAGCATGACTTTCTATTTTACAAAGCAAATTTACCTCCAAGAAAATTTGGAGAGCTGTGTTATTCATCTACATAAATATAATAATTCAAATGTACCTGAACTCTTTACTTGTGTGTACACCTTTCATTTCAATACCAAATTGTCTATCAGATTTCTACTCTTACAACTTTGATGTCATTGGGCTTCAAAACGGAGTATGACTAAGCAACGTACAGTACGCTACTGAAGACAATGCGTACTATTTGAAAGCACAGAACCACAATCCAAAACAAGTAAGAGGGTACAATGCATCAATATTTATGGGACGGGGCAGGGCAATATTTTATTATAGTCAATTAATTTTTTCCCAGAAAGGAGGACAGAATTAATATTTTAAATAGTGTAATATAAAAATATGACTAGTACAGTAATACTGTTACTACTAAAAATGGAACTATTACTTATTTAATAAGATGGTCACTTGCTTCTAGCCAGTATCACAATTCGCTTGACAGAGCTGAGGTTCCCGTGAGCAGGTTTTTCTTTGCTGATCTCCCTGGGCTTGCCATTCCCGTCTCCCACATCGCTGGATGCAGCTTGCTTTCACAGATGAACACTGTGGTAGGCTAACACAAAGAAATGCCACAGAACCAAAAAAAAAAAAACCCTATAATTAAGCAGCATTTTCAAGGGGGGGGGGGGACTTTTCTAATAAAAATGCTCAAGGAAGATGTCTTTGAAGACTAGATATTCAAGTCAGCCTTAAAATATCACTTCCTATAGTAAGGAAAATTCTTTTCATGAGACTTGACTTTCTATGTAATCCAGAGTCTGGTTCTTTTTTTATAAACCTGAATAGAACGGATTATACTAGAGATTCAAAAGGCTTTTTATTAGCCATCAACAACTTGAAGATTATTGGGTTACATTTCAGGTTATTTAGAATAAGATATTTTTTTAAAATATGGAAACTGACGTGGGGTCATATCATATTAGAACTGTCTCAGTTCATTTTAAGTCAATATATTGAATATTATGTTCACTTAAAAATGTTTGTTGGCAAACTCTTTATTAATATCAAGTAGAAAGAGTTTATATTTTTATTATGCCAAGGAGTAATTTAAATAATCATGTCACATAGTGTAATACATTATTAACAGGCAACGTTGCCTCTTATCAAAGGGAAACAAACAATTGTACTAGGCTCAAAATTTTTGTGAAAAAAAATATTTAAGAAAGTAAGCCATAAATGTAATTAAACCCCATTGAAATTAATTCTTGGGGAAGCAGCTATTATTCTGACCATCAACATTGTCGTAAGAGTAAACAGTTTAACTTTATAGGGTTATTTAGTAATCCTGCTGGGAATGATTCTCATCATTTTAAGCACAAAGACTCTGTACTTCTCTCTTTAGATTCAGAATAATAGGTCTAGAATAGGGGTGTCGAACTCAATCAGAGAAGGGGCCAAAATCTAAAATCCAGCTTAAATCGCGGGCCGAATGGTTTACTGAACAGTCATAAACTGTCATTGTGATGGAAACGCAGCGGAGTGCAGTGATGACAGCGCGGTGCGGGCCACATTGCAAGGCCTGGCGGGACGGATTTGGCCTGCGGGCCTTGTGTTTGACACATGTGGTCTAGAAGATGGGAAACCCAAATTATACTGTTTTTTTCATTCCATGAAAGTGGATTCCCTTCTCTGTTCTTCAGTAGTGAACTAATATGATTGTTGTCCATAAATATTATAAACATCAACTAACAATTTTTGGAAAGTTTTTTAGCCTTTTTGACCATTTGTGACATCGATAATGACAGGATTCTTGGCCTGGCCGGTGTGGCTCAGTTAGATGGGCATCATCCCATGCACCAAAGGTCGCTGGTTCAATCCCCGATCAGGCCACATGCTAGGGTTGGAGGCTCTATCCCTAGTAGGAGGCATGCAGGAGGCAACTGATGGCAATTGATAGATGTTGCACTCTCTCTTCAATATTTCTCTATCTCTCCCTCTCCCTTCCTATATCTCTAAAAAAAATCAATTAAAAATACTTTTAAAAAAATTTAAATAGTAATAATAATGGCAGGATTGTTTCCAAACCACAATTTTTCTAACTCTAACATATTTTTGCACATCATTGTTTCTTCCTCAATTTATTTTTAATATTTGTTCTGAATTATGACAGGCATGTTTATTATAGGGAACTTAAATAATAAAAGGAAAAACTATAATTCTGATAATTTTTTTCCTCCAGAATTCTGATGAAATAATTTCAGTCAGAACAAGGTGTTTCACCTCTTTATTTCAATGCTAAGAAAATATGGTTAAAATTATTCACTCAAGCCCTAACCGGTTTGGCTCAGTGGATAGAGCATTGGCCCGTGGATCGGTTCTGGTCAAGGGCATGTACCTTGGTTGTGGGCACATACCTAGTAGGGAGTATGCAGGAGGCAGCTGATCAATGTTTCTCTCTCATCAATGTTCCTAATTCTCTATCCCTCTCCCATCCTCTCTATAAAAAATCAATAAAATATATTTAAAAAATAAATAATTCACTCAAGTTTTTGGTAAACTTGGTTAATATTATTAATTGCACCTTCTGTCTTTACTGGAAGAACAATAGAGATATTGCTTCACAGGTAATGTTAAATTCAGAAAACTAAAAGGTGGTATGATTTCACATTCTCATCACACCTCCTTCCCTGTCACCCCCGCCCCAGGTAGCCCGCAAGAGGTCGCAGCCCATTGCCGATGCCCACCAAGTTTCACACCACCCCCTGGTGGTCAGCACGCATCATAGCGAGCGGTCAAACTACCGGTTCAATTACACGCCCAAGGGAACAATTTGCATATTAGGCTTTTAATGTGGTTTTTTTTATTAAAAATACTGTTCACTGCACATGCATCAGAATGGATGGAGAGGATGGAAAATAGGAAGTGTTGGTAAAGGATGCGGAGCAACAGGAATGCTCATACATTGCTGGAAGGAGTAGAAAACGGTGCAACCATTCTTAAGCCAGCAATTCCACTCCTAGGAATAAACTCCAACACAAGTGCATGCAAATGCTTACGAAGAGGCATACTTTTACCAAAAGTGGCACTATTTACAATAGTTCTAACTAGAAAAGACACAGATGCTCATCAACAGTAGGATGGATAAGCTTAATGAGTTAGGGTCCCATGCAGCAAGAAAAATGACTCTACAAACTATATGAAGGAATTTCATAAAAATAATTTTGATTACTACAGAGCTAGATTTTTTAAAGCACTTACTGTATTACTTTTATGTAAAGCATAAAAAGAGGCAAAACTCTCTAGTAGAGGTCAAGAAAGGTCAGAAGTGGGGGTTTAGTGACTAAAAGGATAGGAAGGGGGAGCTTGTGGATGTGCAGGAAGGGTTTCGTTTCGTGATCTGGGTGCTGCTTATACTGTAAGTTCAGTTTTTGCCCTTTTTTGCATGTACAGAAGACACTTGAATAACGCTGGGTTTAAGGGTACTGACCTGCCCCCGTATAAATTGTCATCCTTCTCATATATGGATTCCCAACTTCAGATTGAAAAGTATATTGTACTTAAGTAGGTGTTTTTTTAATAAATTTATTTCTTCACTTATTTAAAAAAATACATCTTATTTGAGAGGAAGCTGAAAAATACAAAAATGTTTTGAAAAATTTAAATCACCCAAAACCCACTTATGCTACCTCCTCCCCTTCTGCTCCCCAACTATTTACACACACATTTTGCTAAATTAGGCTCATTTCTATTTAGTTTTACTTCTGTTTTTTTTATTTTTACTTGAAATTAATCCTTATCAAATATTCATTGCAAGCATGTTTTTTTTAAGCTGCAGCAATGTATTCCATCAAATGTGTATGTAAATATATACATACATTACACATATAGTGAATATATATATATATATATATATATATATATATATACACTTTTCTAGGAACACTTCCTATTATATCTGATTAGAATATTATCTGTCACACATATGTAGTCCTAGAACAGGAGCTACTGGGTCGTGAACATTTTTTAAGCTCTGCATTCGCCCTCTACTTCCAACCAGAAAGGTTGCATCTATCTCCTAGCAAGGGGTGAGGGAATCTCTCTATCCCAATCCAAACCCAGGTCATTTATTATTATTCCTACTTGTTTTTAAGATATCGGGGCTTACAACAGGACGAAGGAATCTACCCTCCTGCCTCCGGCCAAGGCTCCCCGCAGGAGCCGGCTTCCTCCCAAATCCTCGCTTCCTCCCAGGCTCCAGGCTCAGCACTGGCGCCGGCGGCTGCGCGGTGCGGCTGCGCGCGCCCCGTTGCCTTGGGAACCACACAGCCGCCCCGGTGAGAGGTCCGGAAACCGGGCCATGGAGCTGCCGGAACCGGTCCGCCTGCGGCTGGGGAACTTCAGCCGGACCGTGTTCAGGGACTCAAACCGGACCGACCCCGAGTACAGCGAAGGCCCGGGTGAGTGGCCGCCGAGGCCCAGCTCGGATGTTGCCAGGACCCAAAATGGCGGCCTCGCCTTCAGCGGGCGCCGAGGAGCGGGAGCACCTGGAGGAGAGGCCAGGGCTGGGCCGTCTCAGGTCCCTGAGGGCCGCCGGAGCTGGGCTGGTCGTGCTGAGGCCTGGCCCGCCGATTCCCAGCTGGGCCGCTGAGGTGGAGCTGGCCTAACTCAAAAAATAAAATATGAATGCCATAAAAACCGCCTTCGCAGCTCCTGTCAGGCCCGCGCCCTCTGCGGAGGCGGCCCTGGCTCCGTTAGCCCTGATGGAGGGAATGGCCCCTTCCCAGTCCTGCACCTCAGCCCCCACCCCGGTAAACTGTGTTCTTTACAACTTTCCTAGCAGGACAAGGACGTTTCCGGCGGAAGAGATGGGAAGAAGTTTTTCCAATGAGTCGTTTTAAATCGCTGTGACAGTGGCCACCCTGCATCGCCTCCCGCAGACCGCCTGCTTCCCGCCTTCTCCTGCCCCTCCCTCCCCGACACAGGGCTCTTCCCCAGACCTGCCAGCAAAATGCCCTGGTGCTACAGCATGCAACCTGGCAACAAGTCATAGCCATTTCCTCCAAAGAGTTTCCCCTCCTTAAATCATGATGATGGACAACAGACGGTCAACCACACGCTTTTATCCCCAAACTCTGCAGGAAATGGAAATCTTTTCCTCTTGTCTCGGTTTAGGGATTTTTAAAAGGATCAGAGAAAAGTAAAGTCAGTTTCCATAGTTGTATTTTTCAACGTCATTACTTGCCTGTTCCCCCAAGTTTAGGATGAACAGAAAAAAACAAGACAACAACAACAACAAAAACATAATGTGAGAAATTAGGTTTTTAACTTTTCTGATTTCTAAAGCTAAGGCTTAACAGGCTTTAGAATCTGATGGTGCAAGGTATCAGGTCAGCAAACATTTTCTGTAAAGGGCTAATAGATAGTAAATATTTAGAGTGTACGTGGTAGATCTCTGACAGTTATAGATGATGATAATTAGGTCGACGGCAGTGTTTCAATAAAACTTTATTTGTGGATACTAAAATTTGAATTTTGTAAGAATTTCAGTGTCAAAAAATATTATTCTTTGATCCCCCCCCCCCCCCCCAACCACTTAAAAATGTGAAAAAGCTCACTTGGTATACAAACCCAGGCAGCTGGCTGGTGGTTTGCCTATCTCTGATTTATATTATATTTATGTTTTAATTTAAATTCTATTTACAGAACTCAACTTGTACTTTTGCAAAATTTAGTGAATTCATGTCTGCTTTCAAGGTTCATTTACATATTAACTTGATTTTCAGTTGCATGATTATAAGTTTGATCTGCTGAAATACAGAGCATAACTCTTAAAATGTTATTGTACAAAAATTTTTAACACAAACTTCTTTGCTTTGCAAAATTTGACTACAGTTTCCTCTCTAAAGATACTAAATTTTCAGCCTAACTAATTTATCATTGTTTTTCCACATTTTCTTTGTGGATCTGGAGTAGGTTTACTTGTACTGTAATTACAAGTGTATATCATTACCATGTCCACAGCTGACCAAGAGTTGCATTATTTTTTTAATATATTTTATTGATTTTTTTTACAGAGAGGAAGAGAGAGGGATAGAGAGCTAGAAACATCAATGAGAGAGAATCATCGATCAGCTGCCTCTCGCATACCCCCTACTGGGGATGTGCCCGCAACCAAGGTACATGCCCTTGACCAGAATCAAACCCAGGACCTTTCAGTCCACAGGCCGATGCTCTATCCACTGAGCCAGTTCGATTCCTAGATCCCCAGTAAGGAGCATGGAGGAGGCAGCCAATTGATGCTTCTCTCTCTATCCCTCTCCCTTCTCTCTAAAATCAATTTTAAAAAGATAAACATATTTAAAAAGTAGATCATAATCAGGCATATCCTTGGAGCTGAAGAAAACCTTGCTGTGAGATCATGATTATTCCTTATATTTTTAAATTATTAAATGTTAGATATAAAATACTAAGTTGTGGAGAAAAAGGAAACAGTCTGTTCTGAATTTATTTTAAGAACCTTTGTAAATTCTTGCATTTAGAGCAATTGATTTCTAAATATGTGTCTGTTCCTATTAGTAAATTTAGGATGCAAACATAGGGGTTAGTTTTGTTAAAAACTTTAATTTAGGACCTTTCTCCCTTACACAAAAACAAAATATTATGTCATCAGCCTTATATAAATGAAACTCATGCACCACAGATAGCTACACTGACGATGTCCTTATGACAATGTTTTCATAATTCCTTCTGCTTATGTGTATTTGATATTTACCAGTTTAGAGTAACATGCTAGGTTCTCTGGGGATCTCAAAAGTGGGTAGAATGTGGTCTGTGTTTACAGTGAGCCTGAACATCAGTGAAAGAAAAGGAAAGGGAACATTTACTGAGTGCCTCCTAAGGGCCAGGCATGATGCTAGGGGGAAATAATTTGTATTCCCTCTAATCCTCACAAGCAATCTGTGAGATAACTTGAGTGTTACCATTTTTAAGATGAAATTGACAGACAAAAAGGTTAAATAGCTTATCTCAAGTGTGGCATCCAGAGTTACTGGGGAGTTTGGGGAATTCAGGGTTTACTTGGACTCCAAAGCTCGCGATCTCTTCAGTACACCAGACTGTCTTAAGTGAGGGACGTATGGTGCTTTGCTATGTACACACGTTAGAGTGATAAATACCTGCAAAGGAACGAGATATCTACTGGAGTTGGGGAATATAATCAAGAAAAAGAAATTTATGGGAAAAGTGGCATTTAATTGGGTATTAATGAATGGGTGGGATTTGGGTATGCTGAAAAGGGGTGTGTCTACTTACAATTTGGGGAGATTCTTTTTTATATTTATTTGTAAGAGTAATTTTCTATATTTTATTTTATGTTCTTTACATAGAATTCTACAAAGTTGGTAAGAATAATTATTGTGTCTCAGTAGGATTTATATTGATAGTAATAGCAGACTAATGGCAAAATGCTAAAGTAATTGAAAAGCTTGAAACAAACCCCCAGTAACAAATATATGAACTAAATAATATGATGGTGAATATTTCCTTGTACTGGCAATTGTTATAAAGATGCTTAACATTTGTAATTTTGTTGAGCCAATATGATAGTTTTTCTAGGGCACTGAAGGCTTTATAGGGCATAGACCGGGAATAAGAGTTTATCCCTTTTCTCTCCGTTTCTATTGTAGATAACGAAGTGGTTTCCAGTTTAGCATTGCAGATGTCACTTTATTTTAATGCTTACTTTTTCCCACTTTGGTGGGTGAGCAGCATCATGATGCTTCAAATGAAAGTAAGTCTAAATTTTAATACTTCTGCTAAGGTCTCTTCTGCTCATCCCCTGGCATTGTTACATTCTCAATAAAATCCAGGTTCTTAATATTTTATTTCTTACCAGGTCATTTTTACTATATGTGAGATTTTAAAAGCATGTTTATATTTGTTTTCTTTAGTATCCAATTCTGCCTGATTACTACAAATTCATTGTGGTCACCGTTCTCATCCTCGTAACCTTAATCGAAGCTATCAGGCTGTATCTGGGCTACATGGGTAACCTTCAGGAGAAGGTAGGCTCTCCTTCCCTTTCCTTCAGCGCCGCACATAGATGCAGTAAGGCTTCCACGGCGAGGAAGTGGCAGTGCACTGTGGTGGAAGGAGCAAAGGCCTATAGTTGAGGCCTGGCTCCAAGGTTACTTTTTTTTTTTATATACATATATTTTATAGAGTTTTTACAGAGAGGAAGAGAGAGGGATAGAAAGCTAGAAACATTGATGAGAGAGAAACATCATCGACCAGCTGCCTCTTGCACACCCCCCCACTGGGGATGTGCCCACAACCAAGGTACATGCCCTTGACCGGAATCGAACTGGGGACCCTTCAGTCCCCAAGCCGACGCTCTATCCACTGAGCCAAACCGGTTTCGGCTCACGATGGTCTATTTACTTAATCTTGTTAGCCTTGGTTTCTTCATATGTAAATTGAGAAAAATAAATATATAAATAAATAATAAATAAATAAGATGGAGAAAATATTTACTTCACAAGTTGGTTGGAATTAAATGAAATCCTTATATAATAAAAGGCTAATAATCAAATTGCCCCCTCCACTGAGAGTTTGACCAGGGAGCGGGTCGAACCAGCCAGTCACCTGCAGCCCCTCTCCCCAGCTGGCCCCACCCCTGACCAACCCCTCTGCACCGATTGGGCCAGGCCAGCCCCGGGGAGGGGACATGGGAGGCTCGAGGGCTGGCCAGACCCCACCTGTGCATGAATTCGTGCACTGGGCCTCTAGTAATATATATAAGGTACCTGACCATAGTAAGCACATAAGAATTGATTATTTTCCCTGTTCTCACCAGTCTTGAAAATACTCAGTCAATTAAACATGTTCATTTGGATCCTGAATAAGAAAATGGGAGCCCTGGCTGGAGTGGCTCCGTTAGTTAGAGTGTCATCCTGAGCACCAAAAAGTTTTGGGTTCAATTCCTGGTCAGGACACATACCTAGGTTGCGCATTTAATCCCTGGTTGGAAACCGATGGATGTTTCTCTCTCACATCAATGTTTCTCTCACTTTTTCTCTCTCTCTCGCTTATTCTCCCTCTAAAAACCGATAAAAACATATCCTCCGGTGAAGATTAAAAAGAAAATGAGGAGAAATTATAAACTCATTTACTATGCTGAGCACATGTTGTCTGAATCATCAAGCTACCTAAGCATTTACAGGTAGTTACCAGAGTTTTGGGATAATGCCTAAAGATTCCTAAGGTTTTCTAAAAGGCCCTTCATAATTAGGCCCCACCCAGCCTATCTCACTGTATTTGCTGTTTCCTAAACTAAACGTATTCCAAGCTGACATACTGATTCCCAGTCATGCTCATCCCACATCTTTGCTTAATTACCTTCTTGTGTCTTCCTCCTTCTACCCAGCTTTAAAAGCCTACATCCTGAATTCTTTCACCTGCTCTGATCAGCCTCTTATCTTACATCTTGTAGCACTCGGTCTATATTTCTAAGTGACACATTTAACTATTCACTAAGGTGTAGTATTCTAGGGCTGTCACATAAGTTAGTTTTCTCTTCTAACCTAGACGATAAGTTCTCTGAGGACAAGGACCATGTTATACTGCTTTTGAATGACAGCTCACAATGTAGGTTCACAGTAGTGCTAAGGACTTGCTTATCTGTATGAACAGAAGAGTGTACTTTACTGATCTGATTGCTTTCAATGTGTGTCATTTCAGGTTCCTGAGTTAGCCGGCTTCTGGCTTTTGAGCCTTCTATTGCAGTTGCCTTTAATTCTCTTCTTGCTCTTTAATGAAGGCCTAACAAATCTGCCCTTGGAAAAAGCGGTGCACATTGTCTTCACTACGTTCCTTACTTTCCAAGTCGTGTCTGCGTTTCTGACCTTGAGGAAAATGGTAAACCAGCTGGCCACTCGTTTCCACCTCCAAGACTTCGACCGGCTCTCCGCGAACAGAGGCGGCGTGAGGACCATGAGAACCTGTCTGGAAGAGATTTGACCCAGTGCTGTCCGTGAGGACGGAAAGCTCATTCCAGAAGACTCTGAGGTTAGGGACACGTCAGAGACGTAGCAGGAGAAAAAGGACGAAGCAAGTGTTTGGACCTGTAACGTCTCAAGCTCCAAAAGTCCAAGTGGTAACCGGGAACATGAGCCGAGGTGTTTTCCCCGTCGTGTCTCCCGACGCCCAAGCATGAGGTGCTCGGGCCAGAAGATTAGCAAAAGTGTGGAAAGTGTATTACAGGCAGCTTCAGACTCCCCGCGCGGAGAGGGGAACCGATAGTGGGCTGCCCGTCAGAGCCTGTAGCCCCGGGGTATATGTTTGCTACAAGCCTGCTCCGTGTCTACCTGTGTCGTCCCCTGATGGATTCCCTCTGTTGTTTTTGCCCAGCAAGGGGCCTGCTCCTGTGTGTTCTTTCTCTGTCCCCATGCTGGACTTGCTCTGTTTCTATACGTTCGCACACCTTGTGACTGCAGGCCCTCCCTTGTTTTCCCATGCCTCCTGCTTTGAGTCCAGAAACATTTTATTATCTCTACTTGGTTGGTTGGTGTAGGCTGGCTCAAACTGCCATGTCTGCCCCTGCCTATGCCCCACTGGACCCTGCCTATCTGCCTGCGTTTCAGGTTAACCCTCTCACAAGGTTGAGGGCAGTGATAGACTCTACAGTATGAATGCAAGTCAACCCTACATCCTAGATGATGTCCACCTGATGCCAAATGTCTTCATTTTTTTGTTTTTGTTGGCTTTCTCAGGTTTGCAGATTTCCGTGTTGGCGGTCACAGTTTACCAGCTTTACTATAATATTTCTAGTTAGTAATGTGTATATTTCTTTTAAATTTGTTTTTTTTTTTAATCTTTATTGTTGAGAGTATTACACATGTCCCCTTCTTTATCCCCCATTGCCTCCCTAAACCAAGTTTCCGCATCGTCCCTGGCCTTCACCACCCTATTATGTGTGCACATAGGTAATGTATACATGCATATAAGATCTATGGTTGGTCTCTTCCCACCACCCCCTTCCCTCTGAGATGCCTCAGCTGTCCATATCTTGGCAGTTCATCTGGAGCACGTGGAAATCCTTATCAATATTCTGGTGTGTTAGACTATATTTATAAACAAAGACACCACATTTTCATGCTGCTAGGGTTAAATTATAACTTAGCCTCAGCTGTTATCCTGAGGTTAAGAAGAAAACAAGTAGATTATCATGGCATTTAGGAAATATTTTTATAATAAAATTGTAACTTTCATAAAACCATGTTCAGTATTTATGGTGGTTGTGGTGGTGTGCTAAATGTCTTTACAATACATTATAAAATATTTATGTTAAAAATATTTATAATAAATCATGCTTGTCTTGTACCGTTCTTTTGGGCATGATTTTATTTTTATAGAGTTGCAAAGGATGGAAGGAGGAAAAAATAGAGAGCTTCTATGTAGTAGGCACTATCCAGGGGTCCTCAAACTTTTTAAAGTGGGGGCCAGATCACGGTCCCTCAGAGAGCTGGAGGGCCGGACTATATGAACTACTAATTCCTACTGTAACACCTCGGCTGCGCTCACTGCCCAAAAAACCTGGCGGGCCGGATCAGACTCCTCTTGGGGCCGCATGTGGCCCTCGGGCTGTAGTTTGAAGACGCCTGTAAGCACGTTAACCCTTATGATCTCATCTACTAAATCAGTATTCACTGAAGAACTACTTCATACTCAATAAATTCATATGAGGGTTGATTCAAAAACCAGGTGCCTATTAGTCCATAGCGAGAGCTAAGGTGACCAAAGGGACTATACTCGTGATCTTAATAAGCATGCTCCCTTGCTAACAGGAAAAACATTTAAGGAAATTCAGGTAAGAGCAAATTGTTTGGGTGTATCTGAACATTATTTTTAATTAAGTATAGCATTGTCTTGATGGATATACAGTAGTCTCCCCTTAAACTCTTTATCATAGGTATATGATAAAGTTTATAAATTAGGCATAGTAAGAGATTAGTAATAATAAAATAAAACAATTATAACAATATACTGTAATAAAAGTTATGCAAATGTGTCCTCTTAAACATTGTACTGTATTCTTTTCTCTTGAAAGCACTCATAGCTTCTCTTTGGCATAGCTTAATTGTCAACATCACTACTCTTGCACTCTGGGGCCAATATTAAGTAAAATAAGGGATACTTGAACAACACTGCAATATTAGTTGATCTGATAACTGACTAATGATCGGTAGCATCTTCTGTGTGGAGACACCGGACAAAGGTAAGATTCACATCCCAGGCAGAGGGGGGCAGAGCTAGATTTCATCATGGTGTTTAGAGCAGGGCACAATTTAAAACTCATGGACTTATTTCTGGAATTTTCCATTTAATATTTTCAGTCCATGGTTGA
The DNA here is from genome assembly GCF_014108245.1 of Pipistrellus kuhlii. Classification (NCBI taxonomy): domain Eukaryota; kingdom Metazoa; phylum Chordata; class Mammalia; order Chiroptera; family Vespertilionidae; genus Pipistrellus; species Pipistrellus kuhlii. Next base: position 30,411,325 of record NW_023425438.1, on the reverse strand, counting down.
CCATGGAAAATTGGAACTGCAGAAAGCAAAACTTAAGATAAGGAAGGACAAATATAATATCTTCTTTACTATTAAAAAAAAAAGTGCCTTTATACTGAGAAATGGTTATAGCTACCTTAAAATTTTTTTTTCTCCAATTTCCCATCTCTGTAATTCATGCTCATCTTAGGTTTTCCATGCTTTGCATTATTTATTTTTATACTGCTTACTTTTTGAAAATGTTTTTACTTCCCATTCTCATTTACACCCTACCAAACTATTTATGCTAATTTTATTGCTGTGGGGTTTTTTTATTACACAATTCAGACACCACCGCCTCCTCTTCCCCAGTCCTCCACATGCACTGGTTGATTAAACTTTTCCTCATACCAAAGTAGTCACTAGGTATACTCCAATAACTTGAAATTCAAAATAGAATTCTGTGTGGAAAGTTTTTTAGAACTTACATTTCTCTGGATTTATTTTCAGATAGGAATTGATGGATGAATCTATAAAAAAAAATATAAAATAAGAACACTAAATTTACTTAACATAAACTAAGGGGATAATAAAAAAAAGACTTTTTAATAATTGTTTCAAAGTTTTATTTTAAATAATGGAGACTCTGACACACTTAAACTTTAATTTAGGATTAAGAGACTAATGGCTAAAATACTGGAGTCAAAAAAATTCAAAGACTATAAAAATTTTGGAAAAATAAATTTGGCCTATTTAAATTCTCCAAAAATGTTTTTGCTAAAACAATATTGCTTAAAATACAAACATAATAAGGGTGGGGTAAAAAATATTAAGAAAGTCAATTGAGAACATGACAAAGTCATTTGTTTTTCATCCAAACAGTAAAACCATGATTTTGTGTTAAGCTTAACCAATATTTGATATTAGAATATACCTATGTAAGCATATGAAAATTGAGGTTGAGAAGATATTTACATGCCAACACACTTGGAATTTAGAATCCATTATTTTATTTGAATAAGTTTGTTTATCCTTCTTAATTCTATTACATCTTTCTCTCTAGGGCTTCATAACACTTTTCTGAACTTTTCTAGTTAGGATGTTGAGCTCCACAAATACTTTGTGTTTCACATTTTCCAAAGTCTTCCTCATCACAAAATAGATGCAAATTTTGTAAATCAGAAAGATCTTTTAAATTGGATTTTAATCAACTTGTTTGAATGTCTAATATGTGCAAGGAATAGTGGAGGGTACAGACAAATAAGATGTGCTCCCATGAGGAAGGTAAAATATTTGTAAGACAATCTTAAGACAAAATAGAAAAGTCTGACTTCACCAGAGAGGTGCACTGAATGAGTTTCTACCTGAGAAGTATCTTGGCTCCCCACATATCTCCCCTCTTTATTCCTAGCTCTTACGTGTGCAGGACTAGTACACTGGCCCTTCATCTTCATCAGTTAGCATTCACTATTCCTCTCATTGTCAGAGCACAGGGAAGATGAGGAGGCAGTTAAACATATATGTTCATTGCAGCATTATTCACAGTGGCCAAGACATGAAGAGAGCCAGTGTCCTTTGATAGAGGATCAGGTCAAGAAGACTACTCGGCAATAAGAAAAGATGCATACTGCCATTTGGGACAACATGGATGGACTTGAAAATACTCAATAAAATAAGTCAGTCAGAAAAAGCTAAGAACCATATGATTTCACTCTGATGTGGATATAAAACTGAAACTCATAGACATAGACAACAATATGGTGGTTACCAGAGGGAAGGGGATGGAGGGACAGCAAAAGGTCAAGGAAGCCAAACGTGGTGATGAAAGATGATTTGGCTTCGAGTGGTGGGCACACACTGCAATATGCAGACCATGTCCCATAGAACTAATACACTTGAAACCTATATGATCTTATTAGCCAACGTCACCCAATAAATTTAATTAAATAAATAAACCCATACACACTCATTGGAACTTGCCTGCCCACACAATAGTGAAAGTTTAATGCCCAGTGGAAAAAGCAGATAAGCAAACCATTGACAGCACAGTGTGATGGGGGCACTGTAGGATTACAGAGAAGAGATTTAGGAAAGATGAGAAATCTGGGAAGCCTTCCTAAACAAAGTTCCACTTGAGATTTGGAGAAGGAATGGGTATTAAGTGTCAATTTCAGTATTAAGAGTCAGAAGTCATGGTGACTGAGCACTGTTTCAGGAATGACATGTGGTCTGATAAAGCCTGGTGGGAAGGGTGCATGAGAAGAAAGGGCACAAAGTAAGGCAGAGAAGCGTAGGAGGAGCTAGTAAGCTATGCCAAAGGTTTAAATATTCTGAATCTCTGAGTGGTTTAAACGTCACAAACAGATTTAGATTTCAGAAAGATCTCTCTCTGAAGACAGTGTGGAGAACGGATTCAAAGGGTTGGACCAAAGGAAGAACTCGATGCAGTAACTTCAGACGGAACACGCTGACCTAGATAAAGTCAGTGGCAGTAAAATAATTTAAGTAGGACCTATTCAAGTTTCAAAATTTTTTATTTTACATTTAAAAATAGGTAGCAAATGTCTTTCCCCAACTAATTCTTTTGGGGATTACACACAACAGTAAAAAAAATGACATACTCATTGTCTTATTGAACACTCCCTCAAATTGTTAGGTTATTAGACTTAAATAGAACTCTGTCTAAAATAGTTTTTATTTTATTTTATAATATATATATATATATATATATATATATATATATATATTATTGATTTTTCACAGAGAGGAAGAGAGAGGGATAGAGAGTTAGAAACATCGATGAGAGAGAATCATCGATTAGCTGCCTCTTGCACACCCCCTACTGGGGATGTGCCCGCAACCAAGGTACATGCCCTCGACCGGAATCGAACCCAGGACCTTTCAGTCTGCAGGCCAACGCTCTATCCACTGAGCCAAACCGGTCCCAGCAATATATTTTATTTGACACTAGAGGCCCAGTGCATGAAATTTCTACACTGGGTGGGGGGAGGGAGTGTGTCCCTCAGCCCAGCCTGCACTCTCTCCAACCTGGGACTCCTCAGGGGATGTCCAACTGTCCAAACTGGCAGTCAGACATCTCTCTCACAATCTAGGACTGCTGGCTTCCAGCCTGATCACCTAACCACTCTCCGCCAGCCTGATCGATGCCTAACTGCTCCCCTGCCAGCCCAATTTCCCCCAACTGCCCTCCCCTATTGACCCAATCGCCCCCAATTGCCCTACCCTGATGGCCCAGTCACCCTTACCTGCCCTCCCCTGCAGGCCTGATTGCCCACAACTACCCTTCCCTGCCAGCCATCTTGTGGGGGCTATCTTTGACCACATGAGGGTGGCCATTTTGTACAGTGTGAGGGTCAATTTGGAGAATGAATGGGTATTAAGATATTACCTCTTTATTATATAGGATAATCTACCTAAATTATTCTTAATTTACAACAGTTAAGATGATAGTTTTTAAAAACAAATTTTTAAAGAAATTGAATCAAGATTTTGAGAGTAAAGAACAGAAATCTATAATTCCACAACCTTAAAAGAACAACTATTAGCAAATGCCATGTTCCCTTGCAGTTTTTACTTTATAAATTCTTTCTAAAAATATTTTTTTTTTATTGATTTCAGGGAGGAAGGAAAAAGGATAGAGAGAAACTTCAATGATGAGAGAGAATCGTCAACTGGCTGCCTCCTGCACACCACACCACACACGGGATTGCACGCACAACCTGGGCATGTGCCCTGACAGGGAATCAAACCCTGACCTCCTGGTGCATAGGTTGACGATCAACCACTGACTGAGCTATAAATGCTCTTTAAAAACATAGTTGTGGCTGAAACCGGTTTGGCTCGGTGGATAGAGCATCACCCTGCAGACTGAAGGTCCCAGGTTTGATTCTGGTTAAGGGCATGTACCTTGGTTGTGGGCACATCCCCAGTGGGAGGTGTGCAGGAGGCACTGATTGATGTTTCACTCTCATCATTGTTTCTAAGTCTCTATCCCTCTCCCTTCCTCTCTGTTAAAAAAAAACAAACGATAAAATATATTACAAAAAGAAAAACATAGTTGTGATCATCAGCACTTTCAATTCTGTACTCTGTTTTTCTAAGAACATTATAAATATTTATCCATCTTTCTCCATAGTCACACAACCATCATCTTTAAGGATTGCACAATATTCCACCAAGTAGATAGGCAGTAATTTAACTTCTCTCCTATTGTTGGGTATTTGCGTTGTTTCTTCTTTTACTTTTATATGTAACATTATAATGAATAGCTTATGCATAAGGCTTTTTCTATATCTTATTCTTTTTCATGAATAAGCTATCAAAATTGCAAGATCATAGGCTATGAACATTTTTAAGGACCCTTGATGCATACTACCAAATTGTAACATCCACTTTCTGCCACTTACCACCTACAATTCTAAAGATCGTATAATCCAAAGTTTGATAAGGACAGACTATGGACCTCAATTACCCATTCATCTTTGTTTTCGTGTAGCTACCACAGGAACACTGAGTCTCCCAAGGAGGAAAAAAATCTAAAAGCTGCTAAAGGAGAAGTGCAAAGAATTAAAAAAATATATATTTTTGAATTAAGGGAAAACTGATAAGGGGAGGGAAAAGGATTAGGCAGGCTGGTCACAGTCAGCAACAGAGAAATGTGACACAATAAAAACTGGGTCGTTGAGTTGGGACAGCCCTAGGACATAAAAAGACTGAAATGAAGTAAAGCTCTGGATTACTTTGTTCTTGAATATTGAATTTTTTCAGAAGCATGGAGCATGAAATATTATAGTGATAAGCCAAGATTGGAAACACAGCCAAGAAAAAGAAGTCTTTAAGGGATTGTTTAAAATGTGCTGAAGGAATAATTTGGTTTGGTCTTAAACGGCTCAGAAAGTAAATTGACATAAAGCTTCTGCATAGCAAAATAGGCATGGAAGCAGAAAACAATGAGGCAAGCAGAACACCCCATAAATTTGTTACAATATAAAATGTTAGATTTTTAGTTCTTAAAAAAAGGCTTATCAGAAGACTTAAATGCTGTGTTTTATAAGTGCAATTAACACTAACTTGTTATGGGTATATATATATATATATCTTTATTCTAGGTTTAAAAGACTTAATTGGGGGAATTTAAGTCAAGAGAAAACTAAACATTTAATTATGAGAATCATTCTAAAAACCTACTACCACTACCACCACCACCACCACAACCACCACCGCCACCACCACCCCACCACCATAGCTACCACCCACCACCCCACAGTGTTTAAGCATTTAAAAACAGTCAGCCCCTGAAAAAATGTGTTTAAACACAGGTTTAATCACATTTAAATTGGTCGTGGAGCTCACATAGATTTACAGTACCTCTTTCTTAAAATGAGTCCAGGCATCAATGTGTAATCAGTAATCATTTTAACTAAAGTTAAGAAAGTACAGCCGAAACCGGTTTGGCTCAGTGGTAGAGCATCGGTCTGCGGACTGAAAGGTCCCAGGTTTGATTCCAGTCAAGGGCATGTACATTGGTTGTGGGCACGTCCCCGGTAGGGGGTGTGCAAGAGGCAGCTGGTCAATGTTTCTCTCTCATCGATGTTTCTAGCTCTCTATCCTTCTCCCTTCCTCTCTGTAAGAAAAATCAATAAAATAAAAAATAAAAAAAGTTAAGAAAGTACAGAACTCTTAAAAAAAAGATACCGTACCAGAGAATAGATGGGGTGTGTGTGTGTGTGTGTGTGTGTGTGTGTGTGTGTATATATATATATTTTCTATGAAAAACCAGACACTTAAAATGTATCTTATCTACATGCTCAATCTAGGCATGCTGCACAGCAACACTCTTGTTTAGAAAAGCTTATGAACTTATCAAGATGCATTACGATCACAATGTATCGATAGTATATGTCACAGCAATTTTTCTTTCATCGCTCCACAGACCTAAGTATTTTGTACTTGGCTACATTAAAAATGTAGACTTTAGCCAAAACCGGTTTGGCTCAGTGGTAGAGCGTCCGTCTGCGGACTGAAAGGTCCCGGGCTCGATTCAGGTCAAGGGCATGTACCTTGGTTGTGGGCACATCCCCAGTAGGTGGTGTGCAAGAGGCAGCTGGTCGATGTTTCTCTCTCATCGATGTTTCTAGCTCTCTCTCTCCCTTCCTCTCTGTAAAAATATCAATAAAATGTATTTTTTTTAAATGTAGACTTTAGCCAAAACCGGTTTGGCTCAGGGGATTGAGTGTCGGCCTGTGGACTGAATGGTCATATGCAGGAGGCAACCAATCCATGTATCTCTTCACATTGATGTTTCTCTCTCTTTCTGTCTCCCCTCCTCTCCCTCCTTTTCCACTCTCTCTAAAAATCAATGGGAAAAATATCCTCCAGTGAGTATTAACAAAAAAAACAAGCAAACCAAAAGACACCATTCAAGAAACTTTCATGTCTTTGAAACTTCGGGGTGCAGGAGAGAATAATGAAGGGGTGCTTGGTAGGGAGAATTCTGGGCTTCACTGGATGAGAGTCTGTCCCAAGGAGTCTAGAGCATGAGCCATGTTGGAGCCAGGAAACCGCGAGCTTTTAAAGCAGCCTGACATACACACTCTCTTTTTCTATCTCCTTCCTTAGAATAAAGCAAAATTCCTGCAAATGCAAACTAAATAAACTATAAACAGCGCTCTAGGCTCACCTCTTGGGGCTAGGCTCAGCTCTCAAGAGATGCTGACAAAGGAGAAAAATAATCATTCATATGAAGTGGCCAGAAAAGGATTCAAAGAGAGGCACCTTGAATCGTTGGCCGTCTGTGCCAGTTAAGGTGCCCACTTACTTTTCTGTCTCTCCCAGTCAAGGGCATGGTTATTAAACTTAAAAATAAGAAACATTTTCTACAAACTCATAACTTCTTGAGTCCTCTGAGTCTAAAGCTGAGTGTTTCTAAAGTATAATCTTTAAAATATGAGAAGTGGCCAGATCTTTCTCAGTGATTACACCTCAGCATTTATAATGTGTGTGTTTTTTAATATCAGAATAAATATATTTTGAAATCAATATTAGCGCCTACAGAAACAAAAAGATTTCACTGGTTCTGGATTTCATTGATTTGAAGACTGTGGAACTCAAATGTTGCCTCCTAGCATTTTGATTGAGGTTTTTGTTTTGTTTTGTTTTTTCTTTGATTTTTAAACTTCTTTTTAAAACAGAGTTAAGGGTGAGGCACACGTGCACGTGGGCTGGTGTTGTGTGACTCCATATCACACAAAATCTTAATAACACCTACCGCTTGCCAAATTTCTTCTGAAAACTTGTCTTCTGGGTTACAAAAACAGCCCCCAGTAAGCTGCTGATTTTACTGTGTGGAATGGAATGAGCCAAATATTTCCTCCTTTTGCAAACAAGCCCAAATCAACACACGGAATGAGGAGTGAAAAAGCCACAACAAAAATAAAAGAATAATCAAGCCCCTCACAAAAATGCCCCCTCTGATTGCAAGGTAGAGGCGGTCTCAAGTCAACGTGATCCTCACTAAAGACAACAACAATTTGCTCACAGCAAACGCAGCTGCAGTAAACAACATGAGCAATATTCAGAGCAGATCTGAATGCACACATGCCAGGGAAGAGATTTTCATGATTCCAGTAGAGAAAACTCCACCTTCTACCCCACTCAGGGCCAAGAGCAAAGTCTGGCAAATGGAAAATATGCTGGAAACTGTGTTGGGACTCTCCAACGAAAACATTCCTTCCCTTCTCTATTTAACTATTTGATACAGCCAAGCTTTGGAGCTAGATGATTCTAAGTCACCACTTGCCCTTGGGGCAACCCGCCCTAGGAGTGTTTTGCCATAATTGCTTTGCTGAGATGACAGGGCCACTGGTAGATGTGTTTACTATTTTCAAGCCTCAGGGAGTGTGTGTGATGTATGCTGCCAATCTCAGTCATCTGGTAAAGGTGTCCATTTGTAAAAGGCACATTGTTTTCAAGTTTAATTCCTGACTTAACAGTATAAGTGCCTGTATTATTGACTGAAAGATAGCCAAACACCCCAAAAGGGTGTGTGTGTGTGTGTGTGTGTTTTGTTGTTTTTAAATCTGGTCTCTGAGCAGAGAAATTGTACTAAGGTTGGGGAAGTACTTAATTCCACTCAAAAAAATAAAAATTTAAAAAATAATAATAAAACAGAGAGGGAGTGCCAGCCAGCAGGAGCTCAGAGTAAACTTTTAAATCCAGCCTTTTAATTGGTTGGGGACTATTTCTTTCTTCCTTGATTTCCCTAGATTCAGGATTCAATTCCTGGGCTTCCCAGTGAAACGGCAAAGGGAACTTAGCCTTTAGAACTGCATAATTGGGTTTGATATATTTGGATAGCAATCATGGGCCAGCAGTCAGAGTTTCAACTTGTCAGTTGTTTTTAGGATGAAATATCACAGGTTTTCAAATTCTTTTTCAAAAAGCTTGTTAGTTATCAATAAAAAGTTTGTTTATATGTTGATTGCTTGCTACAAATAATCTATTACTCCTTGACAGAAATTTTTAAAAGGTCAGTCCTGGGGCCATGGCTTTTATTCTCCACTCAGCATCTTTCTGTGGCATTCACTTAAAAAAAATTATATATATCTATATATATATATATATATATATATATATATATATATATATATACACACACACACACACACACACACACACACACACATATCTTTGCATTAGGGTCAGACCTCTATCCAGCAGCCATCTGTGTTAAAAACTATCATCTTGTTCCATTTCAAAGCTACTTGGGTGGCTTTAAAAACAGGGAATCTTAGACCAGGGAAGTGAAAACATCATCACCAGAGCAAGTTCCTGTGGGAACAAAACATGATTCAGTTCTGACAGCTGGCCACACAAGGCCATGCTTTCTCCATACCCTTTCCCTTCAATATGCATTGTCATCTCGAGTATGCCCAGAAATGAACTGAAGAGTGACCTGTATCTTAATCACGTTCTAGCCTCTATTTCAAAGTAAACTCAGCTAGATCTGTGCAAGTTTTGTTTACTTTAGTTTTCTGACTCTTCCTTCAGCTTCCTCATCTATTAAAAACATTCATACCCCTCTCCTCAACCCCCCTTACACACACACACACACACACACACACACACAAACTCACCTATCTCACAGGCATTTTTTTAGGGTCAAATGAGTTCTATAAAAAGACTTGGAGAAAGGTGAGTGTTCATTGTTAACAATGGTGCCTCAAAGATGTCCACATCTCATCCCTGCAACCTATGAATGTGTTGGATTATATGGCAAAGGGGAGTTAAGTTTTCAGATGGAATTAAGGTTACTAGTCAGCTCATTTTAAAAGAAGAAGGTTAGCCTGGCGGTGTGGCTTGGTGATTGAGTGTTGACCCGTAAACCAGAAGGTCACAGGTTCGATTCCCAGGATTTCAGGCTTGATCTCCAATGCGGGGCATGTCATCAATGATTCTCATCATTGTTGTTTCTATCTCACTCTCCCTTCTTCTCTGAAATAATTACATATATATATGAAATTATACTGGATTATCCAGGTAGGCCCAATGTCATCAGAAGCATCCTTAAATGCGGAAGAGGGAAGCAGGAGAGTGAGTGTCAGAGAGATATGATATGAGACAGATATTTGCTGGCTTTAAAGGTGGAAGGAGGCATAAGCCAAAGAATGCAGCTCTTCTAGAAGATGCAAAAGGTAAGAAAATAGACTCTCCTGGAGCCTGTAGCGAAGAACACAGCCTGCTGACACCTAGATTTCAGCCCAGGGAGATCCATTTGTGCTGCTTTAAGCCACAAAATTGGTGGTGATATGTCACATAGCCATAGGAAACTAATGCAATTAATAAAATTACTGAACTTCCAAAGACTGAAACAAGTTCTAGATGGATTATGAGGGCTGAATGAAATAACACTGAGTTGCTCTCCCAGAGTCTGCCTTGTAGGTCAGCAAAACACATCCAGTAAGAGAAAGAGGTGGCAGGAGTACACAGCCAACCAGCGAGCGGCAAAGCTCAGACTGGAGCTGCCCCAGGAAGCGCTGAGGAGGGGCATGTGATAAAAATGACAAAAGATTGATATTCCCATCTGTTAGGTGGGAATCCCCCACCCACTGTCACCAAGCTGGGCAGAAGAGTCCTCCCCATGGTGGTCGCCCCTCCACTGGAGCTGCATCCACTGTGTCTCTTTTGGGTCCACTCCACCCTTTTTTTTTGGTCTTTATTTTATTGGTTACTTCGAGAGAGAAAGACATCGATTTGTTGTTCCAATTATTTATGCATTCATTGCTTGATTCTTGTATGTGCCCTGACTGGGGGATCAAACCCACAACCTTGTCGTATCAGGATGGCTCTCCAACCAACTGAACTACCTGGCCAGGGCCAGGGCCCAAATGTCTTTTATTTCATTTTATTTTTTTTTCAACAATTTTAAAAATAATTCTTTATTATTGAAAGTATTACTTGTGCAATGCCCTCTACCCTTTCAACCACTTCCAGACTGTTGTCTGCACACTGCCCTGGTAGCAGGAGTTGGAGCTGGCCTTGCTGGAATCCAGGCCCCAGGGTCATCACCGCTGGCCACCAGGTTCCAGAGTTAGGAGTGGGGGCAGAGTAACTGAGCAACTTCTTTATCCTATTCTTGCTGGAAGATCATTCCTACTTCACATATGTCTCATCCGAGGGCCTCCAGGGACAGAGGCAGAGCAAATGCAAAATTGAAAAATTATTTTCCTCCAGCTGTGCATTAATATTTTATTTCCATCTTGCCCCAGAGCCTGCTCAAGATGAAAAGCTTGAGGGGTTCCAGAGGTGGATCAGAGCCAAACCGATTTTTGCCCGTGTCCCCAGGCCCCAGCTCTCTCCCGCCTCCAGCAGCCTCATCATTAAAATGAAAATCCTGCCCCGAGAGTCCTCTCGCACTGCAGATTGCACACCCCCAACACCCCGGCCAGGACTGAGCAGCCCTTTCCCAGCCAGTGCCACTTCCATGGGAGCGTCCACTCTGACCCACATTCCTGGAACAACTTCTTTTGCAAATCAGCAGGTTTTAAGCAAACAAGGGCACATTTCAGGACACTGAACTCTGCAATTAGCTGAGGGTAAATTTGGCAAAGCATCTGGTCTGTTTACCAAAATGGAAATACAAAAAAAAAAAAAAAAAAAAAAGAAAGAAAGAAAGAAAAGAAAAAGTGCAGCTTTTAAAAATGAAACTGCGTAAGGTTAATTTTGTGCAAGTCTACTGAAGTGGTACAGAGAGACCCTGGCTCTGTGCAAAGGGGTGAGAGACCAGGATTGCTGGGGTTGCTAGGAGAACCGTCAGATTGGGAAGATGCTGAACACGGACAGACATAGTGTAGTAGAGCCAGAAAATGAGAGCAAATAGCCAGTCATCTCCTAAAGTCAACTTTCAGCAGGTTTCAGCATTTTACTGTGAGCATTAGAATTGCTCAAAGGCCCTAACCAGTTTGGCTCAGTGGATAGAACATCGGCCTGCAGACTGAAGGGTCCTGGGTTCGATTCCCAGCCGAGGGCATGTACCTCGGTTGCAGGCAGGCTCCTCCCCAGCCCTGGTCGGGGTTTGTGCAGGAAGGAGGCAACCAATTGATGTGTTTCTCTCATACCAATAATTCTGTTTTTCCCGCTCTCCTCCACTCTCTAAAAAAATCAATGGAAAAATATACTCAGGTGATGGTTTAAAAAAAAAAAAGTTAAAAGGACACACTGAATTAATCAAATTAAAGATCTACTCCCTGATATTCTGGATCCCAGAACACATTTTATGTAAAAGCCTGTCCCACTTTTCTCTGTGTAATGCAAGGTCCAAAGCACAGGCCAATGAAACAGTAGAAGGGCAATGGAGAGGAGAAAGTGGTGGTAGCAAACATATCCACTACGGAACCCTTCAAGCCACTTCCATTTCATGAATATTTCTGAAATTTTGGAATCTTCACTTCCTCCCTTTGAGAATCAGAAAGTCCAGTTTGACATAATATTTCCAAACATTACGGCAAAATAATATATATATAAAAATCAGGCAAGCAGGGAATCATGAAGTAAATATTATCTTTGCCCCACTTTTGCAGCAATAGGAAGCCCCTGATGTAACAGAAATTATGAATCCGTTAGCAAAATCATGTCTGCTCACTCTCCTTTCACTCCTCCTTCTGCTCATCTGAGGAATGTCTATGTAATTCTCCACCAGCTGCACCAGTTACAGTGTGACTGTCCTTTTTGGTCAAGACAAACTATTCTAAAAAAAATATGAGACATGGATAAAAGTGGGATTTTAGTAGTTATAATTACAAACTTAGGTGCATTAAAAAAGATCAAAGCATTCAAATGTAGAAGCTGGAGACTATAAAGAGACTAAATAGAGTAAAAGATCCTGGTAGACCACAAACGGAACAAAAGTCAACATATCTTTAAAGAACTAGGATAATACGTGGGAGGCCAGAAATAGGACCACAACATGTATGTGCTGTATCTGATGGGAGAGTTAAATACATGAGACTTTTTAAAATTTAAATTAAACATAAACAATATTTAGAATTCAGTCCCTTAGTCACACATTTCGAGGGCTCAAAAGCCACCCATGGCTAGTGGCTTTCTGTATTGGACACCACAGATACAGAATATTTCCATCACTGCAGAAGGTTCCATTAGATGCTGCTACCGTAGAGAGAGGAGCTCTGGAAGGGAAAAGGTGAGGAGTGGCTAGGCTTTACAACGATGGGAACTGTTGAGTCAAGACTGGATATTGTCCACTTGTGTGAAGAGCTAAAGCAGGAAGCTGATAAGTTAGTCATAAAGAACCCCTCAGTGAAAGGGGACTGGACACAGAGAGAATAGAAGGAAACACTGTCAAACATGTAAATGTGGGAAAGATTTTAAAATAGCATAGCAATTTTTTAAAAATATGTTTTTATTTATTTTAAGGGGGAAGGGAGAGGGAGAGATAGAAATGTCAATGATGAGACAGAACCATCAATCTGCTGCCTCCTGCACATCCCCAACGGGGATCGAGCCTGCAACCTGGACATGTGCCCTGATTGGGAGCCAAACCATGACCTCCTGGTTCATACTCAACCACTGAGCCACACTGGCTGGGGGCATAACAACTTTTAAATTAAACATCTTGGGGTGACATTGGTTAATAGCAGCATAGTAATTTGATATCCCGGATTTTGTATTGGGGGATTAACTAGAATGAACTTTGTCTTAATCACAAATTTGCCTCGATCAGTTCAAGTCTAGTGTATAGTACTTAAATGATAGGCACAAGTAAGGGTTGCTCCATGCATCCCCTCAGATTTTGTTTTGTTTTGATCCTTCATATGCACGGTGGCTCTCATCCCAAATCACATCCTTAGATCTTGACCTCAAAACATGGCCACTTTCACTACGCTCCACAGTCTACTTTGTTTCCAGCTCCCCTCAGGCCTTCCTTTGAGCAGCCCATTGGATCTTTGAAAAGCTACGGAGACAAAGCCTTCGGTAACCTCACATGCACTGACTAGGTTGGTGTCTCTGTAGAATGGCTCAGAGAGTAAGTGTGGAGGCTTTGGAATTGAGAGGTCCCATATTTGTGTTCTAGCACTTACTCTTACTGGCTGGGCAACCTTGGGCCGGTCATTTAACCCTTTAGGCTACATGTGTCAAACACAAGGCCCGCGGGCCAAATCCGTCCAGCCAGGCCTTGCAATGTGGCCCGCACCGCACTGTCATCACTGCACTCCGCTGCGTTTCCATCACAATGACAGTTTATGACTGTTCAGTAAACCATTCTGCCCGCGATTTAGGCTGGATTTTAGATTTTGGCCCCTTCTCTGAGTTCGACACCCCTACTAGGTAGACATACTCTCTTGGTTGGAAGTAACACTTTCTTTTTTAAATACATTTTATTGATTTTTTTACAGAGAGGAAGAGAGAGGGATAGAGAGTTAGAAACATCTTTGAGAGAGAATCATCGATCAGCTGCCTCTTGCACACCCCCCACCGGGGATGTGCCCGCAACCAAGGTACATGCCCTTGACCGGAATTGAACCTGGGACACTTCAGTCCGCAGGCTGATGCTCCATCCACTGAGCCAAACCGGTTTCAGCGGAAGTAACGTTTTCTTGAGAAAAATTGAAAACGTATTGGTTTCTGTACTGGGAGGCCAAGGGTCTGCTCCCCACACATAAGGAATCTACATTTGAGGATCTCTCATTTCCAGTACTCTTCTTTTGTCACCAATGTAGTTTATTAGTCTTGTTTTGGTGGCAACTAATAAAACCCCAACCCAAACTAGCTTATTATAAATAGGAAATGTATGGGCTCATGTAACCTGGGTGGTTCAAGAGGAGAGCAAACTGTAGAGGTGGTTAAGTGGAGGGGAAGGGCCTAAATAATATCTTCCTCTCCATCCTCAGATCAGCATGTTTCACACGGGAAGGAAGATGACTGCCAGAGCCAAGTTACAAACGTACCTTGACAAGCCACCGAGAGACAAAGATCCTATCTTTCCCGGTAGAAAAGTCTCAGGAAAGTTTCTGGTTGCTCCGGCCTGAGTCAATGCCCATGTATGGGCTAGTCATGTGACTAAGAGCATAGAGTGCTCTCATGGATCGGCTTGGGTCACATGCTCTTCTCTTTGCCCAAGAGAAGACTGGATAGCTCATACCCAACCTGCAGGGATTGAGTTTCTCACAGAAAAGAGGAGTCTTGATTGATTATAATGTGCTCATGATAATTTCTCAATCTTGGTTTCCTCATCTTTAAAATGGGAATAGAACACATTTCTCATAGGGCTATTATGAAATTAAAGGAAGCTACTTATGTAAAGACTCTGGAACACTGCTCAAAAGATGGTAGCTCAATCATATTTTTGCCAAACAATGATTTACTGTTATTTTGTTTAGAACACATGGTGGCTTTGTCATGTGTCAACTTGGCGAGGCCGAATTATATTTCCCAGAATTCCTGTGTGTTTATAATTAAACTGAGCTTTAAGAGAGATTCTTGGGTGAGATTTGGAAGGTGGAAGTGAGGTAGCAGCTATTTGGCAGCTCACATATGTCACCTGCTGGCTCACCTCATTGGTGTGGGGCAGCAGCTGAGTCTACAATAGTTCTGCCTTCCCTTGGAACCTTCTTCAGACCCTCCATCTCCTGGGCCGGGAGGGTGTTTGCTTTGTGAGGGAGGGTGCCAGCTCCTCCTACAGGACATCCACACCATCCAGTCAGAGGCAGAAAGTGACATGGGTTTCAGTCCTTTTTGGGTTCACCTCATGCTTCTGGGTTCCAGCTTGTCCTTATTCTCTACTGCTTTACACCCACCTCCCCTTCCCAACCATCTTCCCTGGGGACTTCAAGCATTAGACCCAAAGATAATATAGAGACTTCTTAACCAACTTCCTTAATGCATAAGGTCAAATCTTCCCCCTCCTTCCCCCATTACCCCTTCTCTCTCTCTCTCTCTCTCTCTCTCTCTCTCTCTCTCTCTCTCTCTCTCACACACACACACACACACACACACACACACACACCTACCTCTAAATGGTTCTGCCTCTCTCACTGGATCCTGATGGATGAAACCAGAACCTAATTTTTCTAAACTCTCTTACCTACTTTTGGTTTTAAAAGAAAGAATTCTCTGGTTCAAGAGAAGCATACATTAGGATAAAATGAGAGCTGACAGTTAAAGTCATCTTCAAAATAATAAATTTAAAAACACACACAAATAAAACAAGAAAATAAATAAAAATACCACAATACCAACTACATTCTAACTGCCTCCCAAAGGCACAGTAAATGGAATAAACAGAGACAGCATCCTTTATTATTGAGCTGGCATTGGTTCGTATTTGCCCAAGATCAATGACAAAGCCAATGCAAGAGGCAACAATTTGATTTAAGTAATCAGATTTCTCCCCTTGGGAGAAATCAGAATCTTTTCCCGTCTAGTTACGTACAAGCTTAAGGCCCCTGTGTGAGCAAGTCCATCGCACCCATGTACATGCACCAGGGGAATCTCTTGCCATGTGCCTCTCTGTGCTTGGAGACTTGGCTGGGTCCCTGGTGGCAGCTGCCCAGGTCAGTGTTCTCCGGGCTTCCTCATTCCTGCCCTCTCTGTACAGGAAGCAACAAGCAGTACATGCTGCTCCCTTCTCTGTGCTTGCAGGGAACTCACAACAGGCAGCACTAGCTAAGAAAGGAAGCATTCCCATCCCGTCACGTGAACGGAGGTGGACTGAGGGAAAAGTGAGTTCATCTGAGGACGCCTCTGGGGAGGGAAGCTCTCTGGCTTCTTGACCTACCCTCCCCACTCCGCCTGCAAATCTCTCCTCCTCATGTGTGCCCACCTGAAGTTGACTCGTCCTTTACTGTGGACCCAAGTCACAACCAAGTTTAGTTATCTTTTTACCTTCTCACAGTACGTAGAGATCTTTCCAGCAAGGCATGGGAGGTTTAATGGCACCTGGCTTTTTTTTTTTTTTGAGGTGGAGGGGTGGTCGTCTAGGGAGATACTAGTATGAGACTCAGGCAGTAGGACAGGGAAGCCCTTAACACGTTAAGCGCCTAGCCAGTCACTGGTGACTGACACTACACTTTTCGTCCAGAAGACCCAACAGGCTGGGCGCGTACCATGTTAAGGAAGCGTCGATGCAGTGTGAGTGCAGGGAGCTGCCATAGCGAGAGTGCCTGGGTTGCCCTGGCAGAGTGTAGGGCTGTAGGTCAGAGGGCCCTGCAGGTCAGAGATGACACATAAAGGAATGTAGAAAGGCCCTGAGCTTCCCTCTGCCTCCGTTTAAGGACAAATGCCTTCCTCCACAGGTTCTTTCCACCTTTGTGGCTTCGTGGTTTCCTGGATCAAGTCAGGGGCCTGGCCCACATTCTCTAGATTAGGGGTGTCGAACTCAATCAGAGAAGGGGCCAAAATCTAAAATCCAGCCTAAATCGCGGGCCGAATGGTTTACTGAACAGTCATAAACTGTCATTGTGATGGAAACGCAGCGGAGTGCAGTGATGACAGCACGGTGCGGGCCACATTGCAAGGCCTGGCGGGACGGATTTGGCCCGCGGGCCTTGTGTTTGACACATGTGCTCTAGATGATAAATCAGACGCCTCTGGCTTCCTGCCTCTCTTCCACGATCTCCTCTGTGGTTCTCACTGCAGCGGGCGCCGGCCTCACCCTGAGGGCCTCTTACCTCCAGAGCAGGCTCGCATCTTTCGCTTCCCCTCTCGGTGGTGCTGTGGACACTAGTGGGAGCCCATGGAGCATCCACACAGGCACAGCCCTCACCGGCGGGAGGGACTCCCCCAGGGGAGGCCTCACACAGAGGGCTGTCAGGCGAATGCCTCTGCTGGCTCATCACCAGGTGATGACTCTGAGACGTTTTTTCCACATTCCTTCGAAGGTCCTGGGCGGGATTAAGCTCCTCTACAGAGCGCTGGCCTTGATAGAATACCTCTGTGGGCTTCTGTCCTTCTTTCCCTTTCCTCCCTTTTGCTCCATCAGATCACCTCCCGGTTAACTACCTGCGCACAATCCCTTATTTCAGGCTCAGCTTTCCAGAGGGAACCTGGGGTAGGAAAAAATAACATTTTGGGATAATTTAAATAAATACCAGGGCCTCCTGAGACTTAGCCTTAGCAGGAAAATTCAATGCATAGTCCAGCAAACAATATGGCATCATGAAAAAGAATACCCCTCTTCAGTATTTATAAAGATACATCACAGAGGATCCAACGCTTTCTAAATTCTCCTTGCCGGGCCCCAGGTCATCTCACAGATACCCCAGGCCTCCTTGAATGCCAGTCTTGCTTGTTTTCATCTCTTTTTCTGTATGAATGAATGTATTTGGCTTCTCTGGCTTCACACAAACTCACTCACACACACACACACACCTCTGTGCAGAAGCTGTTCTCCCGATCCAGCATCCCTGAAGAGCCAGCAACAATCTGTTTGCTGGTGGGGATGGAATGGGGACTCCTATTCCTTCCTGATGCCCTTCCCCTTTGGTTCTTGGATAAAATTAGACTGCAAGCTTCCAGGGCATAAGCACAGAGCCTGGCTTGCTTGGTGCCTAGATGGGAGCCTCAGACACGGGCGTTTTTGTATCCCATTCAAGTAAATGGATGCAACTGCCGTCCCCAAGACCAAGGGGCTCCCTGACTTGCTTGGTACAACAACCTCCATTTGCAACACAACCATGCGTCAGAGCCCCCAGCTGGGAAGGCTGAGGGATGTGCAGGGCATGACCAGGACCCTCCACACTGTGGTGGGTCCTGAGAACACGTGCAGAGTGCACTCGCGCGCTCTCTCTCTCTCTCTCTCTCTCTCTCTCTCTCTCTCTCTCTTCGTTCTCGCTCTCGGCTTCTAATGAACACAAGCATTTGCTTGACATTTTCCTGCACATTCTTGCGTTTTCCAACCGCCTCCCTGCCCCTATCCACACATTCCACAGCACGGCCATTAATTGTCCTCTGCTGCTCAGCGGCATTGGTGTGCACAGCCACGGCTGCAGTCCTGCTTTGTTCCCAGTCTAATCGGCGGCTGTCCCTGGCTGTCCCTCCACAAACAGACAAAACCAGCCAGCTGTAGACCCAGCTGTCAGCGAGCCCCAACCCTGGCGTTCAAGTGGCCGCCGGAGAACCCACCCGGTGCCCGGAGCGAGCACATTCTTCTCCTTTCTCCTCCTAACAATCGCCAGGCTCTGAGCAAGGAAGCCGGGAGCTCTGGGCTTGGCAGCGGGCAGGAGGCTCTTGTTAACAGCTTGCCTTCCTGTTTATATAGGGTCTGGCAAAACTGTTAATTTCTCTCACGGAGGTGGCAAATGGGAAAACCAGAAACGCCAAGGAGCAGCAGCCTGGGAAACAGCCTCGAAGGGAAGGCTGGAAGAGGGGGACGGACCATCTTGGGTTCCCGGGCCCAATGAAGAGGATATTCTCACGTCGCTGTCTCTCCAGAAAGACACTGAGCCCCATGCTGTGGGCATGCCTCTCCCAGTGTCCTATCTGCTCCCCTTCCTCAGTGAGCATCTGTGATAGGACCTGCGGTGTTTCCCCATTGTCGATGGCAACCCTCAGCTAGCCCTGAGCTGCAGTCACTCCAGGAAATACTTCAGGATGCTGTGACCCTTTTCCTGCTGCTTCCCCAGGAATCCTGAGCCCTAGGCAGAGATCATCCACCCTGGCTGCACACTGACAGCACCTGGGGGAGGGTCTGATGTCGTTCATTGTTCTGGGGAGGGACCTGGGTGCTGACGTGATTCTAATGAGCTGGCCAAGGCTGGGAATGTCCGGGAGGAAAACCTTCCCCTCCACCCTCTCAGGTTCCGTGACGGAAGGATGGCAGATGTAGCTGTCAGAAGACGAACAGGAAAAAAGGAATAAAACCCATCAATGTTTTATGTACACAGGAGCACACATAAAAGAAGAAAAATGCAAGGAAGCACTTAGACTCAGGAACTTAGATGCTCTTCTTAACAAAAGGAAGAAGGTCTGGGCTTCAGGGGACAATAAATTATGGGGAAGTGACGAGGAAGCACAGGAGGAAGACTGATGGGGGATGAGGGTTATTTTAGTAAGCTTTGCTCATGCAGACTCTTCTGGGCGCCCACCCTGACGAGGAGTTGCTCTCCGCTTCCTGGCATGGAAGAGCAGTGCCTCTTCCAATGGAAATTGTAAGCCACTTCACAAAGAGACATTGGGCCCTGCTTTTTTTCTTTAATTCTCACCCCAGGATATTTTTCCATTGGTTTTTAGGGAGAGTGGAAGGGGGAGAGACAGATAGAGAGAGACACCTTGACTTGAGAGAGACACATCGATTCGTTGCCTCCCAAACAAGCCTGGACTGGAGCTGGGGATCAAGCCTTCCAAGTAGGTATGCGTCCTTGTGTGGGAATTGAACTCTTGACCCTTTGTTGTTGTTTTTTGTTTTGTTTTTGTTTGTTTTTAATATATTTTATTGATTTTTTTACAGAGAGGAAGGGAGAGAGATAGAAAGCCAGAAACGTTGATGAGAGAGAAACATCAACCAGCTGCCTCCTGCACACCCCTCACTGGGGATGTGCCCGCAGCCAATGTACATGCCCCTGACCGGAATCGAACCTGGGACCTTTCAGTCCGCAGACCGACGCTCTACCACTGAGCCAGACCGGTTTCGGCGAACTCTTGACCCTTTGATCCTCAGGCCAACTCTAACCACCGAGAAAAACTGACCAGAGCTAGGCCCTGCTTTTAGGTGGGTAAGGAAAGGACAGAGAACTCTTCCTGCATCGAATGCTTCTCAAATGCCTTCAGCTCAAAATTATCCTTTTTCTTTCCAAAATGGCATATTTTTGGGTGGCATATCCTGTTCTCCTTCAAGAACTACTGTAAAGGATGGATTATTGTTATTGTTTTCACTATCAAATATTATTCATTTATCCTTACCCAGTTGGTTGCCTTCTGTATTTTTCCCAACTGGGGATCAAACCCACAACCCAAATATACACTCTGACTGGGAATCCAACTGGCAACGTTTTAGCACACAGGACAATGCTCAACCAACTGAGTCACTTGGCCTCAATTATTATTTTAAGTTAAATGCTAGCTTGTTTGCAAAGGTGGGGATGGAGGCAAGGAAGGAGACGAGGAGGTAGTGGATTCCAACAGTCACAGCCCTCAGAGACAAATAAATAGTCCTGATTTGACTGAGACTTAGAGCGTGGGTTTGGGGAAGCCTGTCTACCATGTTTCTCCGAAAATAAGACCTAGCGCATGGAAAGATAAGACATCCCCCGAAAATAAGACCTAGCGCAACTTTGGGAGAAAAAATTAATATAAGACACTGTCTTATTTTCGGGGAAACAAGGTAGGTTGTGAGGCGGGTGCTACACCTGGGAAAGTCGCTGGCCCACTAGACTCCAGGACACCTGAGGCGGCCTTTTCTCATGGCTTCCCTGGGCTCCTAAACCTCTTGAAGAAAGGGGAGGGGTTATTCCCCAGTATCTGCCATACAGAGGTGCTCATTATCCGGTTCCTGGATTTGCTGCCTCCTATTTAATTCAACAAAGGCCCCTCGCTGCTAATATTTTATGTGGGAATGGCACCGTGCTTTCAGGGCCTGGAGAAAGACAGCGCTGTTTGTTCCAGAGAGAGAAGCAGCTTCCGAGTGGGCGGCAGAGCAGGCTGTAGGCTGAGCTTTGGGGGAGCATTTGCAAACCTGCGGACACAGAACGCTGTGGCTGCCAACCCTGCCGAGAAATGGAGCTATTCTCCCCGCAGGCACGGAGCTCATTCAAATACCCCTGGGAACGCAATTCCTGTCACAGGGGCTGGATGGCAAAAATTAGCTATTTTGGAAATTTTGTCTCTTATAGAAGAAAAAAATCAAGATTCCCTCCTACGCCGTCTTTGCTTCAGTTTTACACGGTGGGAGTGAAATGAGGATTTGAGGATTAGTGGAGAGCCCTGCCGCTGAGGATTCGCAAAGCCTGACAGGCAGGCCCTCCCTATCCCACCACACTGGTCCCCTCCCATCTTCAGCGTAGCCGCCCAGAGGGCCTGCACAGCCTGGAGGACCTGCCGGGGTCCTGCCCAATTCCTGTCTGGGAGGCTCCTACCGAGCCCTTTTACTTCTACTCCTTCCTCCTGCAATGGTCAGCTCAAGCCTAAGGGTCCTCCCTGTCTCTTTTCTGGGACTTCTCGGAGCAAGCCGAGGTCTACATCACACGGCCAGCAACCCTCTGTGATCCATTCTGGAAGCAACCAGGTCATTAGTTCTGCCAAAATCTCCTCTGTCCACCCCCCTCAGTCCTGGTGTCCCTGAGACTACGTGGGAACCTGGGTGGCTGTGGTCTGCCCACCTCCTCAGTATGATGTATAACCAGTAAGAAATAGCATTGGTCAGACACTAAGTCAGCAAAAAGCCCACGATGCTGTGATCCTCCGCTGTTTCCCTTACTCCCAGCCGCCGGAGTTGGGAGGGTGGGGGTGGGAGGAACATTGTGTCAGCTCTGGTGCCGTGGGTTCTCTGACGTGCCGCCTACCCTGGTTCTGTGTTGTGGGCATCCCTCCAAAACTCCCAGGGCCACAGACTGTCTACCATCTCTGCCGCAGTCCCACTAGGTTCTTGGCTCCCAAATCCTAGCCAGATCCTCAGCTCAGCCCCGGGGGGAGCAGCTGAGCACATGCTACCTGGCTTCTAGCTATGCAGCTAGATCCTCCTGGCACCTTATTTTTCTCATCCAGTAAAATGGTACCTACTTCACTGGGTTACTGGGAGGACTGAGGGACCTACTCTTACCAAAGCAATTCGAATATATAATAGATGCTGGCTATTATGTAACATTTTTTTTAAAAAAATATGTGTTTATTAATTTTTAGAGAGAGAGAAGAAGGGATGGGGATAGAGAGATAGAAACATTGATGAGAGAGAAACATTATCAATTGGCTGCCCCTGCATGCATCCTACTGGGGATCAAGCTACACCTTGGGTGTATGCCTTGACTAGGAATCAAATCATGGCCTCTTGATTCCTGGGTCAAGGCTCAACCACTGAGCAACACCTGCCAGGCTATTTAATTTTTTTTTATTTTTTTTTAATGAAAGAGAGAGAGGCCACCTGATATTTGTGTGAGTTCTCAGAAGTTTTCCCATCTCTTATTTTTAGAAGAAGTTGCAGCCTCCCTAGAAGCTTCTAACCCCAGCCAATCCTGGGTTTCCTTCTGTGCTGTCCTGTGCTTCCCACAGAGGCCAGCCAGGGCCACATTCTAAAAAGGTTGTCCTTAGTTGCCACCCCAATATAGTCTATTTCTAATTGTTTTGAATGGTTTCGTCTTGATCCTTCAAACCTCTGTGTGCTTCCAGAGGAAAGAAATTCTGTCTTGTGTGATTTCTTTATCTCCCATCTATGCCCGACATAATTCTAGGCATGGCTGAGTGACACATGAGGACCTGGGAGAACCCCAAAGTGATTGTCCGTCCCCATTGCCCAACATCCTTGAGATGAAAAGTAGCACCAAAAGAATGTCCTTGAATGTGGACATCGGGTCTAGAACAGGCAGACTGGCAAATACACCTGCCCTGGATTTTTGCTAAGTTGACATTGTGGAGTGACAAACCAGCAGAACTTCCAGCCCTCGCCTCTGTCCATTCCTTGAGGTCTGGAAAAAGCCCAATAGCTTGATTTGGGAGGCAGACAGGGGAGACACCAGCCAGAGCCAATAAACAGACATCCTTCTCTCCCATGGTTCAATTCCTCAGTGGAGTACCAAAACGAGGCTGAGCCTAGAGTCGTAGTAATAAAACAGGCATAGGCCAGGAGGGGCTATAATTCCAGGCCGCAGGGAAAGCCCCAAAGCTCTGCTGTGATTCTCCATGACCACCCTCCTTTTACTGGCAGGGAGCTGTTTATAGCATCTCTGAGGTCCCTCTGACATTTTAAGAGCTTTTGCTGGAAAATGCTCTTCGATTAGCGTTACGTCTGAGTTACCAGTATCCTAGAAAAGTCTGGGTGAGTCATAAGGAAGTTAACCTCCTCTGTTTTCCACAGAGAACTCTAAATTCCCTCCACTCCTCTGAGCAACCTGTCTGTTTCCCCACCCACCCTCTCGGCTACCTGCTGCAGAGGCTGGAACCCTGCTGCTCCTGGAGCTGCGGGCTGGCCCCCTCTTCGAGGCAGGGCCCTGCACTCTGTGTCTGGGCTCTCGCTCTGCTCTGACATGGACAAAGGCACATTAATGGGGCCAAGAGGGCTGAAACACTGAAGATTCACTGCGGTTAGCAACCTTCGGAGAAAAGTCCAGGTATTAAATTCTTTAATGTGCAGAAATTGTCAACAAATAGCAAGACGGACCAGCCCCCACCCACCATGCATGCGATATTCCTGCTTGGGTACCCAGGCTCAGCTGGTCCCTTGACTGAAAGGCCCTCCCTTCTCCTAGGCTCCTGACAGTCCTACTACCTTTCAACGTTGGCCCTAGCTCCTCCTTCCCTCCTGTCCGTTCATTCAGAATGCATTAACTGATGCCCTGGCTGAGTAGTTTAGTTGATTAGAGAGCTGTCTCATTATGCCAAAATTGCCGCTTCGATCTCTGGTTACAACACATACAAAAAGTAACAATGAATGCATCAGTAAGTAGAACAAAACAAAAAAATTGCACGCGTTCTCTCTCTCTCTCTCTCTCTCTCTCTCTCTCTCTCTCTCTCTCTCTCTCTCTCTCTCTCTCTCTGTGTGTGTGTGTGTGTCTATCCCCCCACCCCCCAAATCAATAGATGAGTGGATAAAAAAACTGTGGTACATTTACACCATGAAATACCATGCAGCAGTAAAAAAAAAGAAGTATCTCTTACCCTTCAAGACAACATGGAGGGACCTAGCGCATATTACGCTAAGTGAAATAGGTCAGTCAGAGAAAGACAATGATGTCACTCACATGTGGAATCTAACGAACAAAATAAACTGATGAAAAAAAAGAGAGACATAGAAGCATAGAACAGACTGCAGAATCGCAGAGGGAAGGCAGGGGAGGGTGGGTGGGTGGGAGGAGATCAATCAAAGAACATATGCATAACTCATGGACCCAAACAATAGGGTGGTGAAGGCCTAGCGTGGGTTAGGGACAGGCTAGAAGGAGTCAAGGGGGGAAGAAGGAGGATATATGTAACACTTTCAACAATAAAGATTAATTAAAAATAAGCAAATAATGCCGAGACCGGTTTGGCTCAATGGATAGAGCGTCGGCTTGAGGACTGAAGGGTCCCGGGTTCGATTCTGGTCAAGGGCATGTACCTTGGTTGTGGGCATATCCCCAGTAGGGGGTGTGCAGGAGGCAGCTGATCGATGACTCTCTCTCATCGATGTTTCTAACTCTCTCTCTCCCTTCCTCTCTGTACAAAATATAAAATATATATTTAAAAAAAAAAAAACAAGAAAAGTGGTCAAGTGCTTTTCGTTTAAAATAAAATAAAATAAAAATAAACAAATAAGGGCTGAGGTGGGCTAGAAGGGGTCAGTGGGTAAAAGGGGACATAGGTAATACTTTTAACAATAAATAAGTATATAAGTAAATAAAATGTTAAAGACTATCAATGTGCATTAATTGAGCACCTGCTGAATTTCAGGGAGTGGGCTAGAAAAGAGATACAAAGATGAAGCTCACAGGCCCTCGCTACAAGGAACTCCCCACCACTCCAGCCCACCAGCACTGGCCATATTCTGAACTCTCTTTGAGTTGGCCCAGCCTTGACTTCCATAAATATTATCCCCAACATACAGATGAAGGAACAGTCCCTGGGAAGTTAAGAGCATTGTCCAAGGTCCCTGTGCCTTACATGCTCCAGCTACTCTCTCTGTCAGTCTTATTTCTCCAACTGGCCTCTAAGTTTCCCAGGAGGTTGATAGACAGATTTTCGCTTGTCTACCATAGCCTTCCGGTCAACCACGTGGCACACCTTAAGCACCCAAAAAAGGCTGACAGCTTGCTGATTGCTCTTGAACTGGCCCAAGGTGAGAACCTGCTCTGTTTGGGACCCCATGGTGCAGACCATGCATCTTGAGAGGCTGAGTTTCTTCATTGCGCCATCCTCTCACTCATGTCAGTCTCCGGAGGGAAACATGCATCTTGCTGTTCGCAAACAGCCTTCACTTGCATCAGGACAGGCCCCGGTGAGAAGCCAATAGGATGGGCAAGGTTTGCTCAGATAGAGGTCTTGGCTGCAGCTTTCTCCCTTAGAGAAAATCAAAGAACCCTGATCTGTTTTCTTTGAGACATTTGTGGGGAACAGGAGGCAATAAAGAAAGCTTGGTTTTCCTCCTGAGGAAACTTGTCAGGCTTCTCCTTGTGAGGGGCTGTGGTCTTGCCCGGAGAAAGCAGTGTGAGGGAAGGGTCAGTGGGACTGTGCAGGGAGCTCAAGATGGGCCCCGCCCGCCCAAAAGCGGGCTGGCCACGGTGATGTCACCGGGGACCCTGTGTACCTGGGCTTCTGGCCAAGGAGTTAGGCCTGGCTGTCATCCAGCCAAAGGCTGCTGTGCCCATGAGCACGCGCTTCTGTGGACACAGCCTCCGGTGAAACGCCACAGGCCACGGGCCAAAGTCTGCCTGTGGGTGCTTGTTTTCCTCCCACAGCCGGCCCATGGGCGGCTCTACTAGGCAGGCGAGTTTCGGAAGCCGGAGTGAGAAGTCTGTATGAGGAACATTTAGGTTTCAATATTCCGGTGAGAATCTTATAGAAAGATGTGTTGTCTTCGTGGCAATTTTAGTGTCCGTTTAACTCTCTGTCCAGAGCTGGCCCCAGAATCTGGCCAATTGGAAGAGTGGCCTTAAGGTCTTGGAATTAAATCCTGGGGGTGGAGGCTCGGAGAGGGAAGTGCTCAGGATAGGGAGAAAAGGTACCCCACCTCACCCCGCTTCACACACACAGAAGTGGTTGGTGTGGGGAGGAAAGCTGACTAATTGAGACTTATTTCTGCCAAAGGGAATCAAACCACCTGGTAGGGTGTCTTCTAGAGCGAGGAGACCTGGAGGAAGAACCAGCTGGCTGGCCTCAGAGGCGGCCTAGCTCCAGAGGCCAGGGAAATGAGCGGACACACTCCGGAAGAGCATTTTCAAGGCCAGAAGAACATGAGGATACGAAGGTGAAGGTCATAGAGAAGGGCTGGGGACGGTTCCTCACGGGCGGGGGAAGGGAAAGAGCCTTACCAACTGGAGACAAACTCACAGCCAATCAGCAGGGCCCAGGCTGGCCAGGCAGCTGACAGACAGGACACGGCCTGCTTCTAGGGCACCAGACACTGCCTCTTCCCAAAAACCACAAAGCTCCGGCCAACAGGAACGCCGCCTGGGGCTCCTGGGGCCCGGCCCTCGTCTTAGGAGCCAGGAATGTGCCACCGTCTTCTGTCTCCCTGGCCTCACCAACTGCACTCAGCAGAACCACTGGATTTTCTCCAAATGATATTTGCCTCCCAGCACCTGGCAGCGGGCAGCAGGCGGCTGAGTAACCATCACCTTTACTTTTTGTTTTTCTTGAAATAAAATTCCTTAGAAAGAGCTCTGAAAGTGGGGAAAACAAATCCTAACTTGGCAACACTGCCTAATGATTCAATTTTTCAGGGCAATTCAATCTCTGGATTTTTAATTTAAAATTGAAGAAAGAAAGAAAGAAAGAAAGAAAGAAAGAAAGAAAGAAAGAAAGAATGAAAGAAAGAAAGAAAAGAATTAGCCAGCTGAAACCAGTTTGGCTCAGTGGATAGAGCGTCGGCCTACAGACTGAAGGGTCCCACGTTTGATTTCAGTCGGGGGCACGTACCTTGGTTGCAGGCACATCCCCAATGTGGGGTGTGCAGGAGGCAGCTGATCAATGTTTCTAACTCTCTATCCCTCTCCCTTCCTCTCTGTAAAAAAATCAATAAAAATATATTAGATTTTAAAAAAGAATTAACTGAAAATGACCTTAACAAGAAGCTAAATGAGCCCAGGCAGTTTGAAAACAAAGATAAAAGTCTTAGAAAAGTTCAGTCTTCCCTATTTCACATGTGTGACTGGCCAGGGGACCTTCCAGACTTGCTCAGCACATGCCCTTGCCCTGGACCCATTTTGAGGGGAGACCTTAGCAATCTCTACAAGCCCAACCACTTCTACTGAACCTAACCTGAGGCTGAAATACGCCACTCGCCAACTTAGGGACATGCTTTCTTGTATACTGAGTTGTCTGTGCAGCACATAGTAAATTTATGCAAGATAAAAATTGAGTGTCTGAAATACCATAAAATGCATTTATTTGCACATTTTGTGGAAAAATGAAGATGTTGTTTGGCGTGGCTCTCAGAGGATGCTCCCAGAGGGTAAACGAGGCGGCTGCCTGCCATGGCTGGACCTTCCATAACACAGAGCTGAGCCAACCCCATATCCCCATTCAGAGATGGGGTGTGGGGTGCCAGGGTTACCTTCCCCTCCTGTTCCAAGGCCAGCACTCAGCTCTGTCAGACTCTCCTCACTGTCTCTCGCGGCCCCTCCCACCTCTGCTGGCTCATTTACTCAGTTTTCCACCCGACACAGTCGGTGAACAGCAGTCCTTTAGGTCAGACTTGCTGACACACGAAGGATAAGCATCTTTGGGTATCTCCCATGTGTACGCGCCTGTTCTGCCTTGTCAGCTGCACCCTGAGGTCCTTGCAGAGAGGAATCTTACTCTCCACTTCTCCCATGTTTAGAGGTGTGTCTGTGGTGAATGCTCAGCCTCCACTCTGACCTCCCTCTTCCCCAGCACTCACAGGCACCCATGTACCCACTGGTCTATCCAACAGCCTACAGGTTAAACATGGAGGGATAAACACAGGCACAACCTAAGCCAGGGCCCTAGTTGTGGTTGTACTGGAAGCAACTGATTTATCAAATATATTTTATTGATTTTTTTACAGAGAGAAAGGGAGAGAGAGAGTTAGAAACATCGATGAGAAACATCAATCAACTGCCTCCTGCACACCCCCTATTGGGGATGTGCCCACAACCAATGTATATGCCCTTGACAGGAATCAAACCTGGGACCTTTCAGTCTGCAGGCCGAAGCTCTATCCACTAAGCCAAACCGGTTTTGGGGCAACTGATTTTTTTAAGGTGACAAATATGACTGCCCCTTGGACTTCAGGTCAAATGTCAAATGAAGATGTGGAGTCCCTGATCCTGCCCTCAGGGGATCTTTTTTCCCCTCCTTGAAAGCCTGACAGGGTATGGATCAGGGATAGCTGGCATACCCCTCCCCTCCCTACCCCATGCATGGCCCTGGCTCTGAGGACAGCCTCTTTAAGAGCAGGGAGGGGGGTGCTGGCTGTCTCCACAGCACCCTGTGGGAGCGCCCAGGGCTAGGCTCACGGGGCAGAGATGAAATGGAAGGGAACTTTCAAAAAGGCAGGAAAGGGAACCACACCGGACCCTGCACAGTGACCTAAGCCAACCCAGCCCTGGTCTCCCAGGTCTGGGGCTGCTGTTACCACCAGCGACCCTCAGCCTTCTGAGCGAGACCCAGTGGGCCACCAGGTCCTGGGGATTCACTTTGAAAGAGGTCCTGAGTCAACAAACAAGCAGGTTTCACCATGAGCATCTGCTCTCGGATTAGAAAAGACTTTAGACCGAGGTGGCAGACACACCTGCCATTGTGTGCAGGCAGGCGCCTGTGAGGAAGCTTCCCCCCTCCCACCAGGTCCTGCCACCTGGTCCTCTGTGAACACGCGGCCTCCTGTGCCTCTGGAGCGTGCAGGAGCCCCGGGCCAGCAACTCCAGGCCCTGCCAGCTCTGAGTCACCCCAGCCCCACCCAGTCCTTCAGGCGGAAAACAGAACCACCGAGTGTCAACCCAAGGGCCAGAGAGCTTGAGAGGATTCAAACAGGCCTCAGTGAGCTGAAGAAAGCAGGACGGAGGTCTGCCAGGAGCCAGAAGAAACAAAACCTTCGGCTGGCATCTGGGGAGGAGGCCCATCCACTCCACCTCTGGAAGGTGTTGGCTTCTCACCAGGGTGAGGCTTCCCAGAAGGGATACTACAAAAGTCTCTACGGTGCTGGAACTGGTTTGGCTCAGTGGATAGAGCGTCGGCCTGTGGACTGAAAGGTCCCAGGTTCGATTCCGGTCAAGGGCATGTGCCTTGGTTGCAGGCACATCCCCAATAGGGGGTGTGCAGGAGGCAGCTAATCGATGTTTCTAACTCTCTATTCTTCTCTCTTCCTGTGAGAAATCAATAAAAGATTGTGTGTGTTTTTAAACATTTTTTTAAAAAAAGTCTCTATGGTGCTTCCACATTCACATGTTTACGGAATGTTGAAGAGGAAGAGGCCGTGTGAGGAGCTTTTACAACCCCTTTCTCCTCCCTGGGCCACAGCCTGCGTATCTGCGCGAGGAAGGGCTTGCTCTGGATTCGCAGGTCTCAGCCTGTTCCGCACGTGGGAGCCACCTGGGGGTGTCGTAATCGTGGGCTCTGACGTCTGAGGTTGCTTCAAAGTAACCCAGGGGCCAGGGCCAGGGGTGGGCAGGGGAGGCAGTGCTGTCACAAGACTGACAGAATTGAAAATTGCTTGAGTGAGCCCTCGCAGGTTTGGCTCAGTGGATAAAGCATCAGCCTGCAGACTGGAGAGTCCCAGGTTCAATTCTGGCCAAGGGCACATGCCCAGGTTGCAGGCTCGATCCCCAGTAGGGGGCATGCAGTAGGCAGCCAATCAATGATTCGTTTCTGTCTCTCTAACCCTCTCCTTTCCTCTCTGAAATAAATATATATATATATATATATATATATATATATATATATATATATATATATATATTTTTTTTTTTTTTTTTTTTTTTTTTTAATTGAGCGAGATAATGGACAAATGGAGGGGGACATTATTACGTCCATTCAGCTGTGTGTGTGTGTGTTAGTGTGTTTGTGTTCAGAATAAAGAGTTAACAAAAGGATTGATGCCCTAAAACTACCTATTTCTGGTTTTTACCTGGACCCATTAAATCAGATTATAAGGGCTGGGGCCCTGGCATTGGGTTTTTTTTTTTAATGAGTCCCAGGTGGTCCTGATGCACAGCCAGGACGGAGAACGCTGGACTAGACCCTCTCCCCGGCTCCCACGTGCAGCTGAGCCCGCGCACAGCAAGTCACATGCAGCCCTACCTTTGCTTTAAGGTCCCTCTGCTGCAGCCCCTCCTCTCAGAGGGGGTGATGGGAGGTGCCGGGAGGGGCTGAGGCCACGCCCACAGTCTCACTTAGCACTTAGCGCTGGGAGCCCTTGCTGGGCCTCAAAACCCAAGGTCTCCCGTTAGCACTCTGCCCTGAAAGGTAAACCCTCAAATCTGCTGCTTCTGAGACCTCCAGGGCCCGCTGTGCCAGCTCAGGAAGGGTCCGGACGGGACCAACCTCTCTCACCCATACAGCGAGCTTGAATCTGAGCCTCCTTTCTAGTTTCCTCATGTGACCAAGCGGCCGGGCCTCCCACCTCTCCGAACACAGCGAGTCACATTGCTGTTGCATTTGGTTTGACTTCCTAGCAGATGCTCAATGTTCCTGGACCGCTTCCCGGCATCCTTTCTATCCCTGTTTGCATTTAGGCATCTGGGGCAGGAAGCAGCAAACGGGCTCGGTTTGGATTTCCACTCAGGATGCTAGGCCTCCTGAGGCCCCCATGTTCCACCTGCTCTTACTGAGCCCCACCCTCCTCCAAGATTGTAAGCTGCCGCCGGCTGGTGCAGACCCTCACATTCCAGACCCCTAGCAAACGTCTTAGAGGTTCTCCCGCTCCCTCCTTCCCTTGGCCTTTCTGAAATGTGGGAACGTGTAGGTTTTGTTGCCAGTTTTTCATGCAGGTGCTTCCCACTGCCTTTCTCTATCTGAAATTGGCTTCCTATTTGAGGCCTTTCCTATTACATCCCTATGTTTGAAATCTTTTTTTAGTCTTCTGTCTTGGTCTCCTGGTCTGCTTTTGTTTAACCTGCTTGGAAGAACGGATTGAACTCCCCTCCACCTGCCATCCTTTGAATGTATCAAACCAAATAGAAGTTAACATTTCCTGAACGCTTACCGTGCAGCAGTGCTAAGCACCTTACAAACCCCGTCTCATTTATTCCTTACAAATTCCGAGTCACTTTTAAAATTAATAACTTTAGTCGTGGAGAAAAATAGTAGAGAGCTCCATACACCCCTCACTCAGCTTCCCCTGTTAACCTCTTACACAACCCATAGCGCATTGTGGGTGTGTTTTTTCTCCCCAATGTTCTTGTTTCCATCAAGGATCCCACATTTCATTTGGTTGTAAAGTCTCCTTATGCTGCTCCAACCTGTGAGTCACTCCTTAAGTCTCTCAGTGTCTTTAAAACTTTGACTCACTTCATCGGGCTGATTAGTTATGTGTGGAAAGCCTCTCATTCCGGGCTTGGCTGATGTTTTTCTCGTGACTAGATGAAGTTATGCATTTTGGCAGGAGCCATAGAAGTGACGTGTGCCCTTCTCAGTGCAGCCACCAGGGGATGTAACATCAGTTTGTCTTATTAAAGCCTGTCATGTTAACCTTGATCACTTGGTTAACGGGGTGTCTGCCAGGTTTCTCCAGAATTTCTCTCTTCATAATTGCTACGTCGTCCCTTGCGGGAGATACTCTGAGATGACGCAAGCATCCTGTTTCTCCCCAGCTTCTGCCCACTGCGTTTATGTCCATCTGTGGATCTTGCCTGCAGCAGGAACTCCCGTGAGGTGGGCCTAAAAAGGATTTTGTATTTCACAAGGGCCCCTATTTCCACCACTTTATAGGTGAGGACACTGTGCTCGGGTCTGTAATGGAACTTGCCCAAGGTCCTACTGTTACTAAGTGCAGAGTCAGAACGCAGGGACCGAAGTGCTGTTTCCGACACTGTGCTCTTTATTCTCTTCGCGGGGGAGTGAACCGCAGGCTGACCCGTGGGCACCTCGTGTCCCTCACTGCTCTTGCGTGTGCAGTCTCCTCCCCAGACACAGGTCAGGAACTGTGTCTCCAATCTCATTCCCCAAACTGCTCAGGGCAGGGCATTGTGCTCAGTAAGTGCTTGTGGGCTGACTAGTCCTGGTGAACCCAAGGGTCCTTATTACTTTTATTAAAACTTAGCATTAAACCCTAGTTCTAGAAATCATCTCTATCCTGTCTAATAAAAGAGTAATATGCAAATTAACCATCACTCCGCTACACCTACAAGCCATGCCCACCAGCCAATCAAGAGCAAGTATGCAAATTAACCCCAACAAAGATGGTTGTGGCCACTGAGCGAGCTTTCCTGGTAGGATCGGGCCTAAATGGGCAGTTGGACATCCCTCAAGGGGTCCCAGATTGGAAAGTTTGCAGTCTGGGCTAAGGGACACCCCTTGCCACCCCCCCCCCCCCCGCCCCATGAATGAATTTTATGCACTGGGCCTCTAGTGTGTGTGTGTTTGTGTGTGTGTATATATATATATATATATTCTTCAGAGACCTAGCCTTTCCCTTATTAACCAATAACACCTGAGGCAGCAGAAGACCAGTAGCTTGGACCTGGACCTTTAGCTAAAGATAACATCTTGGCCCAAGTTATATTTCAGCTCCTGAGCCTTAAAGTAGAACCATTCCCAGGCTATTTTCGCATGAAACCAGACAGCAGGACAGTGGGACAGACCTGAGAGCTGTCCTCAAGACCTAAAGAAATAATTTGTTACCCTCACATCACCTCTGACCGATCAGCTCCCAGCAGGATGCCCAACGCTAACCCACAGTGTCTAGTGATTTGGTCCCATATACGCTGAAAGCTACATGCCATCGGGAGTTCGGGCTCTTGAGCATTAGCTTCCTGTTCTCAGGTGGCGCCATTCATCAGAAAAAGCCAACATTTCTCCACTGCAGTTGTTGGTGTCTGGAGTTCGGCTCTGCTAGCACCGGGTGGATGGCCTCTCTCTGTTCGATCACTCTGGGAGAACTGAAGAGGTCCTGCATGTCCAGAGGAGGAGGTGGAACCAAGAGACCATGCAGCCTACTTCCTTCTTCCAGTCCAAACAGTATTATGGCCACAGACACCTGTCAAGAAGGGGACTACTGTGGGCAGGGCTTCCCCAGATGAGTGGGAGTTCAGGAGAGCAGATACCACCGGGGGAGTGTAAGCCAGAAGATAACTGGTGGGAGAAAGTTAGAGAGAAAAAGCAGGAGGAAGAAGGAACAATCTTGTCAGGACCATGATTGTACAAATTAAATGGCCAAGGCCAGTGCTAGGGCTTTAAAGATTATAGTCAGACCCTGGAGTGCCAAGTGAAGCATGCTGGAAGGATGGGGGATGGGGGGGGGAGTGTGCTGGTTTACCAGTTCATTAGCAGAAAGTGCAGCCTGAAGAGGCCTTTTCAGCTCCAGCGTTTCCCCCAATTACTAGCGTCTCTGTGGCTCTCGATTCACATTTATCTATAAGGCAACAGATATGAGCACCTTCCTTGTGGCCCCACTGCGCTAGCTACCGGGAATAAACTGTGAGTGAAGCCCGGGTCCCTTGGCTCACGGGGGAGGGCGTGGCACCGTCTGATTTGTCTTCTCCAGACCATGGAGGGTTAGCCTACGCTGAAGGAGGAGCCGAAGGAACTAGCACACTGCGTCCTGCAGAGGCCAGAGTCACACAAAGTAGCACTTCGGGGCTTGTAATGCTGATTTCAGGGTTCCTCCTGCTAACACTTCTCAATCATATTAGCTCACCTTTAAATGTATACCGTGTTTCCCCGAAAATAAGACATCCTCCGAAAATAAGACCTAGCGTAACTTTGGGAGAAAAAATTAATATAAGACACTGTCTTATTTTGGGGGAAACAGGGTATATATATTAGAGAGTATTTGGTATTTTGTTGTTGTTTTTTTTTGTTTTTTTGGGTTTTTTTTTTTTATCAGCATCGCTCTGCTTACTTAAGAAAAACCATTTCGCTAGGACCTGAGGAAAATCCAGTACTCACAAATGTTAATAGCAAGATGATGTTTTGCCGAAGCCGGTTTGGCTCAGTGGTAGAGCGTCGGTCTGCGGACTGAAAGGTCCCAGATTCGATTCCAGTCAAGGGCATGTACCTTGGCTGCGGGCACGTCCCCAGTAGGGGGTGTACAGGAGGCAGCTGGTCGATGTTTCTCTCCCATTGACGTTTCTGGCTCTCTATCTCTCTCCCTTCCTCTCTGTAAAAAAATCAATAAAATATATATATATTTTTAAAAGATGATGTTTTTATAATGTTCTAACGACATTAGGGCTGACTATGAACGTCCTCTTTTCCCCTCTAGGTAGGAGCTTATGAAACCACATGAAAATTCAATGGAGCAGCACAGTGTGTTCTGGGGGGGGAAGTCAGTGCGTAAGGCAGTGTTGGCGTTCTCTGTGGAAAAGCGTTAGCAGAGCCCTCACAGAGGAAGGCTCTTGTCGGGGCGGGCTGGACAATGAACCGAGGATGGCGGATGCTCCAGGCAGTGACTCGGCCAAGAAAACTAGTCCGGAAGCAGAAATACGGGTGCTGTCTGACCCAGGACCAGCCAGTGGTGGGTGCTCTTTCATTCTGAGTGAGTTTGCCTTGAACCATTGTAGATAATAAAGAATTCCAGTGGAACTGCCCCTGAAGCCCACACTGACGCAGATTTCAGAGACAAGCAATGAGGGGTCGGTGAGGGGTCGTGCCAAGGCACTGCAGCAAACGCCCTGGAGGGCCGGTGGTGCGCGCCCCCACGCGTGGATGGGGAAGGCAAACACTTCACACCGAGACGTGCTGCCTGTTATTCACAAAGACAGCCCACTGGTTCTCAGGAATACCTGCGGGACTCCCCTCCCGCCACATCTGATTGAACGCTCTCCCAGGAGGGAAGCAATTCTCCAACCATCTCACAGTTTTCCATCAGAAAAGCCGCACGCAGGGAAACCACACGCCCCCAAAATTACCCTTGTAGATATTCATCCGAGAGAAGGGAAGTGGCACAAGTTGTATACGAAAGCTCCCGCCGGCTTCATTCAGAATAGATTGTGCATCTTCTTTACAGGCTGCGGCTAAGTTTCGCTTCAAAACTGGGATTTAGTTGCTGCTCGATGTGTCGGCAGGATTTCATATGGGCGGTGTCTGAAGACGCCTCTTGAGAGGGACTCTGAGCCGGCTGTCATGTTCAAACATATCCAAGGACCCGAAAGCCCTGTGCGGGCCCAGGATGTGCTGCAGACACAGATGTATCATCCAGTAGTTGCAGGATCCTCTCTACAAGGCCCAACTTGCCTTGGGTTTTCTAGTCTAAGCCTCTTCTGTCCTTCGTAGCAAAACCCAAGTGTCCATCATCTGGATCACCAGGGCCGGTTGCCAAGGGCCATGTGCCTGGCTCAGCAGCATCCCACACATTACGTCTTTTTAAAATGTATATATATATAATATTTATATTAATTTTCCACAGAGAGGAAAGGAGAGGGATAGAGAGCTAGAAACGTCGATGAGAGAGAAACATCGACCATCTGCCTCCTGCACACCCCCTACTGGGGATGTGCCCGCAACCAAGGTGCATGCCCTTGACCGCAATCGAACCTGGGACTTTCAGTCCCCAGACTGACACTCTATCCACTGAGCCAAACCGGTTTCGGCCACACATTACATCTTGATCCTCAGCATGTATGGAAGCAGTAGGTGGTGCTATACTAAGGTGACCAGATTTTAACACTGGTAAAGTGGGACACCATTGATGAGGGGGGTGGGGGAGGTTCTTGATTAAAAATTTGGTCTATATGGAGCAACAAATATTTTCATAGAACGCAAAAATAGTATTGTACTATATTTTTTAAATTTTAACATAAGTACAATTTACAAATATAATAAATAAATAAAAATTATGTATAGTAGTGTCACTTTCAAGGCCAGCGCTAGACTTTTGCCACCCCTATAAATATAAATAATACGAGTACTGTCTGCTAAATTCAAGAAAATTTATGTATTTATGAAATAGATAAATTACTTACCTAAATTATCTGAATAGCTGATTTGTAATGACATCACTTGTTTAACTAGCTTACTAGCACGCAGTATGATGTGTACTGTCTGCGAGACAGTTACCAAATGTTTTCGTCGTTGCCAATCCCCAAAAATGCCATTGTTCATTAAGTCCAAACCATGGTGGTCAAATTCTAACAACTGATCAACAATGCCAACTTTGATAAGCAGTTCTCGATAATCAGTTCTCAACAATTATTTGTTATTGTTAAAGTTTAACATTATAAAATTAACAAAAATAATATAAAACTCATATCCTGGCTAAATAGCCACATGGCCGCCGAAAACCGTCTATTCCCTTCCCGTTCTCCTGTTCCCTAGCTTGTCGTGCATTTTTTTCCAAAAATCGGGACTTTTTTAAAACGCCAAGGGACACAGGACAAATTGTTAAAAATCGGGACTGTCCCGCCCAAAGCGGGACGTCTGGTCACCTTATGCTATACCCATTTCACAGCTGAGGAAACCAGTCCCCGCAGAGGTGAAGTAACTTGCCCTCGGCCACACAGAACCCACAGGAGCTGGCTCCTGTGGTGACTGAGGTTGTCACGTCACAGGTGGAATGATCTCGGAGCAGCACCAAAGAGGAGCGGGAGGGTCTCCTCCCAGGAGGGCATACGCTGCTGCTTGCTGCTCTGTCAGTCTGACCCGGCTGCATTTCCTGTCCTGCAAGTGTGCTCCCCCAGACCTCCACACACAGGAGCGGCCTCACCCATCAGCGGGCCTTGCTGCCCTCCTGAGATGCCCAGACCAGGACGTAGGGCTGAAGGCCTTGAGTTCTAACCTTAGCATTCTACAGGTACCAACTGAGTGATTCCTCCCAACACATCAGTGGTGTTCGCATTCCTTTCACAAGTAGTAAGTACGCGGCAAAGTCAGACCCCACAGCCAGGTCTTTTTCTGACACCAGATCTGTTCTCTGATCTCTGGCTTCTCTGAGGTTACAGAAAAAAGCCATTGGGGAAATGCGAGTGCAAGAAATGAAGGTCTTGAATGGCCAGCATCCAGGACACTCACATCCGACATGGGTGAGGACATAGGGGCTGGTGGGAATGCAAAATGGTGCAGCCATGTTGGAAGTAAAAAAGAAAGAAAGAAATGAAGGTCTTAGCTCCTTTGCAGTAGAATAGCCATTTCTGGGTTCGGGGGCAAAGCAGTGGTCAGGCCAGAAGCTGCTGGGGGAGCAACCTCTCAGGTCAGGCCACAAACAAGTGGAGAGCAGCTAACTTCGATTAAGACCTTAATCACAGGCGTGGCTCAGCGCCTGGGAGCAAAAGCTTTCTGCAGCTCCCTGCGGTGCCCTTGGCTAAGAATTCCCCACCCGCCTAGCTTGGCCTCTGCATCCAGGCAGCCAGTCCGGACCCCCACCCTCTGGACTTGGAAACAGGGGGGCTTGTGAACCAAAATTTGGCCATGTTTGGTGCATTGGGTGAGAAACTCATTCCAAACCTAATAGTTCCCTGCTACTCAGAAATCCTTTTCTGAGCCACCAGGACACAAACGGGTTCCCCCAGCCTTTCTGCTCTTTATTTCTCGCCTGGCACCCCCACGCCCAGACACACACACTCCTTCCTCTTGCCTTGTCTGAGGAGGCCGCTTTTCCTCCGGGCCCAGGTGAGGGAGAGGCCCTTCCCGCCCAGGCCTCCTTCAGTCCGCTGGCTGGCTCTCTGCCTTCTCCTGGGCCAGCAGCGCAGCGGGCCAGGCAGAGGCATGCTAAGCGTAAACAAGATGCAAATGGCTTTAAAGCCATTTGGGACAAAGAATGTGGCTAAGCTGGTGACCCAGCAACACAAATGAAGCTAAAGGCTGGAAGAAGCGCGGGGAGCCACGGAGTCCTGCTTTTCGGGGACCCTTTATGGGAGGAAATGCTAACCCCTGCTGGCCACGCGCGAGGACACAGCTGCCCGCTGGACCAGGACAGTAACCTGGGACCAGAGGAGGCAGTGGGGCTGCTGGGGAGGCGGGAAAGGCAGGGAGCGGGCATCAAGCCCGCCCCCCCCCCACCACCACCACCACCATCCTGCAACATGGCTGGTTTCCTTAGCCCCTCCCATCTCTCCAATGCTGTCAGCTTCTCACACGTTCCAGAGTAAGAAGAAAAGGTGTAAAGAAGAACAGCTATGGTGCACATGGCTCTGGCATCCTTCATTTCCTACCTGTGCTTCCTCCAGGATCCCCGTCAGGATCAGCCAACTCTGAGCCAGGAGCCAGAGAGCCAGAGTGACGCAGGGTTCATCTCACGGATGGTTCCTAG
The DNA here is from genome assembly GCF_014108245.1 of Pipistrellus kuhlii. Lineage (NCBI taxonomy): Eukaryota > Metazoa > Chordata > Mammalia > Chiroptera > Vespertilionidae > Pipistrellus > Pipistrellus kuhlii. The sequence goes on along the minus strand of NW_023425438.1, from coordinate 30,372,630 downwards.
GACGGGTCCTAATTCCGGAAACCTGTGAGCGATGCCTTATATGGCAAAAGGGCCTTCACAGGTGCCGCTAGTTAAGGCTGTTGCAATGGGGCAAGTATCCTGCCTGATGCAATCACCGGCTCCTTTTATTGCGCTTCGCTTTAGCGTACTTCGCAGGCGTTGTGTGTTTTTTTATAAATCGAAGTCAAGAACCTCCACCAGCAAAAAGATTTTGTCTCACTTTATTGCCATACTCACTTTAATGCGGGAGTCTGGAACCAAAGCCACAGTATCCCCGAGGTCTGCTTAAGGCCTAAGGCCAAGGCGGAGGGAGACCCTATTCTACACAAGAGAAAGAAAGCCATATCCCAAAGAAAGCAGAGAGAGAGATGATGGCGGCTCTGCTGCTCACGTGGAGATGGGTCAGGGGCCATGGGACAAAGAATGCAAACATAATGCAGCTCTGAAAACTGGAAAAGATAAGGAAATGGATTCTTCCCTGGAGGCTCTGCTGATCCCTTGAGTTTGTTTAGCCCATGGAAACGGAAGAGACAATAACAAGTGTTGGCAAGGATGTGGAAAAGGGCATCCTCGTACAGTGCCGGTAGGATTGTAAAATGGCACAGCCACTTTGGAAAACAGTTTGTCAGTTTCTTAAAGAGTTAAACAAAAAGTACCATATGACCCGAAGTACCATGGATTTATTCAGGAACCCATCCAAGATAAATGAACATTAATATCCAAAGACATGTATATGAAAGTTCATAGCTGCATTACTCGTTGTCACCAGAACCTCGAAATAACTCAAATGGTCAAGAGTAAATGAAAATGTGGGGTATATACAATGAAATATTATTCAGCAATAAAAGGCACAGGTTACTGACGTGCTGCAGCATGGATGAGCCTCAAAAACGTTACACTAAGTGAAAAAAGCCAGACACAAAAGGCCACATATTGTGTGATTCCATTTATAGGAAATGTCAAGAAGCAAACCCATAAATACCGAAAGTGGTTACCTGGGCCTGGGGATGAGAGTGGGGAATGGCTACACCTACACAGAAGAGGTGTCTTTTGGGGTGCTGACAGTGTCCTAAAGTTGGATAAGGTGATGGTTGCACAACTCAGTTCAAACAGGCACATTTTAGGATATATAAATTATACCTCAATAAGACTGTTATTGAGCCGAAACCGGTTTGGCTCAGTGGTAGAGCGTCGGTCTGCGGACTGAAAGGTCACAGGTTCGATTCCGGTCAAGGGCATGTACCTTGGTTGCGGGCACATCCCCGGTGGGGGTTGTGCAAGAGGCGGCTGGTCAATGTTTCTCTCTCATCGATGTTTCTAGCTCTCTATCTCTCTCCCTTCCTCTCTGTAAAAAATCAATAAAATATATTTTTTTTAAAAAGAGACTGTTACTGAAAAATAAGATACAGCCCAAGTATAGGTTGATGAGGCCCCGACCCTTCTAGGAGTATTTGCATTCTAAGAGGGTCTCTTTAAAAAGATTTCAAAAAATTAGAGTATTATGGAAGGCCAGGTGACAGACCGGGCTTGGGGACCACAGCTCGACACTTCTTCGGGCCATCGTGGCAGGCAGTGTCTGCGCTACCACGAGGTACCCCGGCCATGCCATTGCCTTTCTTTAGACTCTGGGGAGCAATGGGCACAGAGCTGCCCCTTGGCCAGGCCCCACAGAGAAGCCAGCACTTGCCTCGTGCAGCCACATTCACGCAACAGCACCCTGGTCTGATGCGCCAACTTTCCATCAGGCAGGCAAGGGATCACTCCGCTCCAACCCCACAGATGGCTCAGTCCCGCTGGAGCTGTTGACACCCCCTTGCGACCCCCTCCCTTCTCTCAGAAGGGCCCTGCACCCCATCCTCCCACCGCAATGAATAGTGCAGCTATGAACATTCAGCTTCTCCAGCTCCATTCGGCCTGCAAGGCTGCTCTTAGGAGAAGTTAGGATGTGGGAGCTGGGGCGGGAAGCTGCTGATCTTGGTCAGGGCTTCTATTAGCCCTGGATCCCCCAAGAGCCCGAGGCCAGCTTGGATATATCCCTTATCAGGCAGCTTTTCTTCGTGCAGAGGCTTTCCTTCTGCAGACCAGGCCCAGACCTGGCACTGTGTGGATGGAGTGCTCCTGCTTCTAGAAACTCAGGGCCCAGCCTGCCTGCCTCCAAGTTTTTCTTCATCCCACATACAAATTTCTCCCACTATTGTCTTCATAGGACACAAGCACCTGTCCCCTAATTGAGTCTTCATTCCCCCATCCACTTAGCTCAATGTAATTAAAGCAAGCACTGCAGGATCACCTGCCTGCCCTTAGAGTCCAATGGAAAATGATTGAGGTAAATGGCATCTTTACTGGAATTTCAAAAGAGCTGGACAAGACCTTAGACATCTAGTTAAACCCTTCGTTTCATGGGGATATTGAGACCCAAAGACCAAGCTCACACAGCAAGTTAGCAAGATGGAAATAGAAACAGAGTCTACTAACCTGCCTGTGGCAGCACCAGGCACTTTACATGATTTCCTGGATAACCCTACAGAATGAATCACGTCGCCAGCAGTAATTCCTCAGAAAGGTAAAGGCCAGGAGAAGGCCATTGGTCTCCCTGGACCTGTTCAGAAGGAACTCACTCACAAGTCCCTGCCCAATGCTGTCTTTGGTTAAAAATAATAATAATAATAATAATAATAATAATAATAATAATAAATTAAATTTTAAATTAAAAAAAAAAACCTTCTAAAAGCAAGGACACAGAGGATGGAGCCTTGGGGAAACAACCGTATGTTCAAGTTCATTGTTATGCACATCTGCTTTGATCAGAATCTGGAATAGCATCCTTACGGAAGTTCTCCAAAGCTACAGTTTGCAAAAGAAAAATCAGTCAAGATCCTCACTATTTTACATGTGTTCCAAGTCAGAGAACAGTTCCTGAACTCTGTATCCTTCAGAGGTGTTTTCTTTGTGTGTGGCCAGAGGCATCAGAAGGAGAGCTCAGCCCTGACTGAGGGCATGCAGGTCCCCCCGGAGATCCCAGCAGCTCATTAGCCTACCACGCAGGAGGGCATTCAGCCACGTGGGCAGCCATCACCTGTGAGAGAAGCACTCACACACTGTAAGCCAGCTACATAGGGATGACTCGGTCTTCATAGTCCTTTTGGCAGCGACGTGACTAAGAGCCATGTCTGCTGACACATTCCGCTATGTCACTAAAGAGCTCCAGGCCACGGCACGTTTGTGCACATCTAGAAACAGAAGAAACAGACTCTTCCGGTTAGTTTCACTACCTGGTCCCTTCTGCCAGACTATCTTTCAGGTTCTTCCAAAGGCTGCCTTCAGTCCCAGAACACAAGGGAGCATTGCCAAAAAAAAGGGCCCAATGCATACGGCAGTAGGTAGATAGCTCTGGGTGTCTCTTACAGGAGTATCTTTTTCTTTCTTTCTTTGTAATATATATATATATATATATATATATATATATATATTATATATATATATATTTTTTTTTTTTTTTTTTTATTTTTACAGAGAGGAAGGGAGAGGGATAGAGAGCTAGAAACATCGATGAGAGAGAAACATTGACCAGCTGCCTCCTTCACACCCCCCCACCAGGGATGTGCCCGCAACCAATGTGCATGCCCTTGACTGGAATTGTACCTGGGACCCCCCTCAGTCTGCAGACCGACGTTCTATCCACTGAGCCAAACCAGTTTCTGCAGGAGTACCTTTTTCTGAATAAACTTTCTTCAAGGACAGAAGTTAAAGGCAACCCATTCCAACACAGAACTGCTAAGAGGCGCTGGTCAATCATTAAAGTCAAGTCTTCCTGGAAAAAAAGTAAAGGAAGTTATTGTCTTCTGTTCCCACTTCTGCTTCTATTTGACTCTCTTAAGCATCTGCTGATCTCCTCCTTCTTGTTATGAAAAAGAAAAAAAGGAAAACCCACGATGCCACAGCCCACACACTCCATCACTGTGGTTATGACTATTCTATGCACACAGGTTTGTAGATGTTTAAAGGTTTGCATTGCTATTGTCTTTTAGTGGCTGTGAAGGAGTCAGTCAAGCAGAGGGTGCCATAATTTATTTTCGTTCAGCACTCATATTTCTAACTTATTATAATCATCTTAGGGTAAATTGGTATTGAGTTTTCCAAGTTATATATCTCTGGGATTTCTAGAAGTGGGTCTAAAAGGCATTTGTTTGGGGCTTTTGATATGTCTGTCACCCTGTTTTCCAGAAGGGGCCTGACAACGTATAGCCCTTTAAACAATGTCATAACCAAACACTATATTGCTTGTATTACATGCCATGCACTCTTCTAAGCTCTTCATATTTACTCAATCTTTACAACAATCCTATGAGGTAATTACTGTTATTGTTTTTATTTTATAGAAGAGAAAACGGAGGCACAGGACTTTGTATATGAGGAATACAAAGGAAGAATCGTTTGAGGAAGAATCGTTTTGTCAACTGAAGGTGAATGTTGAGTGGAACCAGAGTTGCCACAATTACTGACGTCTGTTAGAGCAGAAAACTGTCTGTACCTCGATTCTGAGGAGATAGGAGTGTGGGGTGGATGGTCTGCTCCCAAACAGCTCAGCCACCAGGCCAGAGATCTGGCAACAATGCAGCTGGTGTAGTGTCCCAGTCAACTCACATATGGACATTATAGAGCTGAGGAAACCGATTGGAATGGGGGACTCTGCCCAAAACCTTATTAGGAACTAGAACCTCACCTGGGACTAGCACCTAATCACCTACACACACCCCTGTCTGACGGCAACCCCTTGCCCCTCTACTGTGTTCCCTGATTCCAGCCAGCGGTGGACCAGCAAGTCTGGGTGTAGATGAAAGTTTCCCAGCTGGGTAAGAGTCAAGAGCCAGGCAGGAGAGGGTGGGCGGCAGAGAGAGAAAACAAGAGAAGGGGTGAGGGAGAGAAAAAATGAGAATGTAGTAGTGTCCATGGGTACACAGCCTCGTAGTCCTGTCCTCCACTTGCCTCCTGCGTAAGGTCTCTCAGGGCAGATCTTAATACTTTGGAAGAGTATCCACTCGAAGACTCTTTGAAGTGCTCTGACTTAACCATCATTTAAAGATAACTTCAGAGAGAGGGGAGAGGAGAAAAAATCTTATCAATAAAGCATCGCAATATTGTTTCAGTGTCACAAGCCTCTGGGACTTTTATTCCCCAGTTGACTTAAAGTGTGCTCTCATTGTTTGCCTTTCTGTTTGAGTTTACATTAGACTTGGGAATGGATTCTGAAACAATAGCCCGTGGGTGAAGTTAAGCCAAAGGTTAAACCTCAGACATAATACACTAAAGATGTAGTCTGTGTATCTATGAAGTTGGGAAGGCACATAGGTGAAAATCTGGATCAGAACGTTGGTTTCTGATCAATTCCCTGATATAATTCATGAAGACAATACTTTGTGTTCTGAGTACAGTGCCTCTCTTCTGCTATCAGCTTACAAGATGGCTATAGAGGATTCAGTTCTCTCAACATGATTAATGGGTTTGGAATATATCTAATACTCTCCCGTTATGAAATCTTACCTCCTAGATTATACTGAAATGCTAGAACAGAGCCATTTCCAGGGAAGTGAGGAAAATATTGTTACATCTCCACGGGTCACAGGAGAAAGCAAAAGAGAAATAAGTTTTGCTTTCCTACTTAGAGGAATCAAATCCCTCTAGTATTTCAAACTTAGTTCATACATTGACAATGGTTTTAATAATAGATGAAGCATATTTAGCTCACATTCTGTGCCAAGGTCCTGATGTTCAATATGCGCTCTATAATTAAGTTGGTTAGAACCCTATGAGATATTTTCATCTCTATTTTACAGAGTATAAAACAGAGAGGTTAAATGACTTAACCCAGGCCACACAGTTAGAAAGCTGCAGATCCAGGATTCAAACCCAAGCTGTCGGGTTAAAGTTGCTACACTTAAGCCAAAACACCTTGTAAGACTGCATTGTGCTTGAGTTCCTTCATCCTCAGCCTCCGGGACCTCACCTATAAAATGGACATCCTACACCAATTTCAGGGTTAATGAGGGATTAGCAGATTGTGAACATATAGTGGAGTCTCCCTCTGACATTTACTCCCTCTCCATGAAGAAAGAGTTATTTTTATTTCTGAGAAAAAAAAGAGTCAGAGAACCCATCTCTTGCTTAGCTGCACCCATGAACAAAAGATCTTCTTTCCCTTTAGGTAGAAAGGAGACAGGAAGAGAGGGCCTGGAGATCTGAGAAAGCTGAGTGATGTTGGGGTTAGGATATAGCCTGCCCTCCAGGGAGAGTTGGGCCTCAGTGGCTGACTTGTCCCATAAAAAGCATGGTGTTTCAACAGGCAAGACTCTTGTTCGCACAGGTAGTTGCTTGCTCCCTCAAGGAATGCCCTCCACCACCTGAGAAGGGCTGAGAGAAAGTGGCTCCCACTCCCAGGGTGTAGTCCTTTCCCATCATCCCAAATTTGAGTGGTTAACTAATCTCAGTGAGTCAACAGGGCTTGGGTGGCATAAGTGTGAACCCTCTTCTTCCAACAGGCATAGACCATGCTGCTTCTACCACAGAGGGCACCCCCTGAAACACGATCTTGTCAGAGTCTGCCCCTTAGTCATCATTTCCCGGGACCCTAAGCCTGTGGACATAGACAACAACGTGGCCTTGGGGACCAGGCCAAATGGTTCAATTGCACCTGATGCTCTGAGGAAGCTGACTTGGCATCTCTGGGAGGGAGAATTTGTCCACCTTGCCTTTCAGGATGACATGTGGTGTTTCGTGGGAACATGGGTCTCTGTCCAAGAGGGTCAGATTCCTCCAGGAGAAAAAGAACGGGATTAGAGGCATTGGGAAGAAAACCTTTTCACGTGAGAGCTCTGAATAGCAAAGCTCACATTTTTTGCCTTTTGCACACTTTCCCTATACTTGGCCCAGGAAACAAGCAGGTTCAGGTTGCTGAGGAGGTGTGAAGAGAACTGTTTAAAAACATAAGATGGCCGAAGCCGGTTTGGCTCAGTGGATAGAGCATCAGCCTGTGGACTAAAAGGTCCCAGGTTCGATTCCAGTCAAGGGCATGTACCTTGGTTGTGGGTACATCCCTAGTAGGGGGTGTGCAGGAGGCAGCTGATCGATGTTTCTCTCTTGTTGATGTTTCTAACTCTCTATCCCTCTCCCTTCTTCTCTGTAAAAAATCAAATCAATAAAACATTTTTTTTAAAAAGAACATTAGAGGGGGGAAATATCACATCTAACTCACAGGAGATAGTATTCCCTTCAGCTGGCATTTAGGAATGAGTCCATCAAAGGAGAGGAGAGCACGGTGTGGGCAGGGCCTGAGTCACTCGGAGAGAAGTCATCTTCACCGAAGACACGGAAAAGGCAGCCCTGGCGCCTGCTGAGAGGAGCTGCAGGGGGACAGCGGTGCGCAGCAGGAAGGATTGGGAAGCTGTGGATGCTGCACCACGTTCAGCCATCTGTCACCTGTGAGAGCTAATCCGTTTGTAGGCGGCACATTGTTCATGTTATGTGGTGCTGAGTACCTTCATAATGGTGTACAATGATCACCACCATCCATCCACAGAACTCTGTACCCATGAGACAGTAATTCCCATTCCCCCTCTCCCTCACTGCCGGGCAACAGCCCTCCCACCACGTTCTGTCTCTATGAGTTTGGCTACTCCGGGCACCTCACATACTTGGAATCACATACTATTTGTCCTTTTGTGACGGGCTCATTTCACGTAGCATAATGTCCTCTCCAAAGGGCCTGCTCAGGGCCACACTCTGAGCCAAGCACCTTCCCTGCACTGTCGCTCAGAGGCAAAGCAGCATCGAAGCCACCAAACCCATTTCAGGCCTTTGCTCTTGACAATTTCCTTTGCCTGCAGCGCCCTCTCCTGACTTTGAAACTCGGTGTCTCCCCTCCTGTGTAAAGGATTCCTGGACTAAAGTCAAACCCATCTCCCCGCCCCCTCCTTGCCCCACTGTAGCCCACCGATCCAGCAAATACTTCCGTTAGCACACACCTACCATTGTTTCTCACATGGAGCTCCGTGAGAACCCCTGTCTGTGCCTTTGGTTCACCACGAGGCCCAGGACCATGCAGAGCCAGGCTCACTCACCGAACAATGCCCCCCTCTCTACCCCAATTTCATAAAAAACAAGCCTGTCCTGGGCTCTCCCTGTACCACCCATGACCTCTTTTACTGCCCTGGGCTCAGAGACTGTGTGTGTGTGTGTGTGTGTGTGTGTGTGCTGTTTGTTTTTTTAATTTCATTAGGTTGGAAAAGAACAGTTTAGCTGCTTCCCTGAGGATCCCTGACACATGCCCAGGGGCCTAGACAGCTTCTTCCCCCAAGTGTGACTGGTACGTGTGGCTACTGGCCAAGAACTTGTCCCACAGGGAAGCGCAAACAGGTGCCCATGTTCAACAGATTTTGCCAAAGATGCCCAGTTCTCATGGCCTGTCTCCCACCCCCTCCCTCACCCCCGCCCCTACCCCATAAGTTGGAAAGTGTGTAAAAAGCCTGAGTGAGGCCTACAGTGGCACTGTCTGCCACACTGCTGGCTCCAGGGGGACCTGTGGACTAGACTCTGGCCCCTGCAGTCATTGCTACTGCCATCCCGGTCATGACCCAGCCCCTAGGACTGCTGGTGTCAGGCTGGTGGCTGAGCCATCTCCTGCATTGGCAGCAAATACCAGCGTTTCCTTCCCACCTTCTGTGCGAAAATGCAGCCATCTCCACGGAACTCAACACTGGACAGAGAGGGCCAGCTTCAGATCTAGAGCCTGCTGGGCCTTTCTTTCTGAGGGGAGGGCACATCCTTGCCAGGATTTTGAGCCTCAGTGACGATGTATTTCTCCTCAGGCCCAGTGTTGAACACTCCGGGGACAGGCTTTCATGAATGTCTCGCTAAGAGCAATGCTGGAAGGTTGATAGCATTTCTGGTCACGTGTCCAATGTTTGCCAAAAGAGGAGCCAAAAAAAACGTCTGCATCGAAAATGCTGGGAGGAGGGGCACGTTTCTAACATGCAGATTCCTGGGCCGCAGCTGGACCTTCCAGCTTCGAACCCCCGGAGAATGGGCTCCAGAAACCTGCCCAAAAAACCAGCCCCCACGCTCAACCCCAGGCAATCCTCGTGTTCACGAAAGTTTGCAAAGCATCGCCTGCCTCGTCCAGTAGCAATAAAACCACCACGCTTCACTTTCCTCAAGCAGGAAGAGAAAACATTTCCATCCCACGGCCCAGGGTTCAGCAAAGTAAAAATCTCAGTCGTTAGGCCACGTCCATGAGAGGGCCATGGTTTCTCCTTTGTTTCCATAAGCCCTGGGCAGTGGGGGTGCACACGTGTGGGTGTGTGGGGGTGGATGTGGTTTGGAGCATCTTTGACTTCAAGCAGTTACCGTGGAAAATGCAAAGGAGGAGACGAGAGGAGGACAATGAGAAAGAAAGGGGGCGTCCGTGAGACTCCTGCACAGACAACCCCTAAGCCCCGAACCCTTCAGCCTGTAGCATCTCGGGAAAGATGAAGACTGAGGAGGGGCCTGGGTATACCATCCCACAGCACAGCGGGAGTGGGTCTCAAAAACATAATATTGGGTGAAAAGAAAGCGTCACAGAAGAATAACACAGTAGATTTCCATGTATGTGATTTTTTTTTTCTTTTGTTAATCCTCACCCGAGGATGTTTTTCTATTGACTCTCAGAGAGAGTCGGGGAGGGGAAAAATAGAGAGAAACATTGATGTGAGAGAAACACATCAATTGGCTGCCTCCTGCACAAGCCCTGACCAGAGCCTGGGCCAGAGAGCAGCCTGCAACCAAGGTACGTGTCCTTGACCGGAATGAAACCCAGAACCCTTTGGTCCACAGGCCGACGCCAAACCGGGTAGGGCCCATGTACATGCATTTTTAAAACTAGCAAAAGCAAAAAGCATATTGTATAGGATGCATCCTCAAGTAAGACTGCAAAGGAAAGCAAAGGAATGATGCCCTGAGATTCAGGACGGGCCCCTGAGCCGCCTCTGGGAGAGAGGGCAGGAGATGTTTTGGAGAAGACGGACCACAGGGCACCTCAAAGGTACCAAGACGTTTCTATTTCTTACCCAGATGGCGGGTACTCAGGTGTGGTCATGTGTATATAACACACAGCATGTTGCAAGTATAATATGAAATCATGAGCAGCAAGCACAAAATAAACATTGACTTGTTCATCAAATTCTGAAATACTAGGAAAAGGTGGCACCTTCTGGAATTTGTGGCAGGTACGGGTTGAGCAAACAGAAGGAAGTCCCATTTATCAAGGGGATTATGAATGTTCAGTACTTGTTACTGACCGAGTTTATCTGCAGGCCAGGGATGGGCCGTGAGGCTGTGAGGCCTCAGGAACTGACTGGGGAGAAGGGGGGAGTGGCTGGTGCCCAGGCTGCAGGGTATAGGCCGAGAGCCGTGTAAAGTGGCACTGTCCCATGACAGGGCCAGCAAACCCAAAAGGCACAAAATGGGAAGGGGAAACTGAGGCTGGGAGCCCCCAGGCTGGGCGAGCAGAGGCAAGTGGTGTCTGAAGGGGCCAGCCTGCAGGAACTGGAGTTGGGCCCTGTGTGGGACTAAGCAGGGCCTGGTCCGTGACAGTGACCAACAGACGGGCATGAAGTCGATGTCCCCTCCAGGGGTAGCACCAGCAGGCAGAGCCCGAAATGGCCAAGAGCAGCCCCCCACCTCCCCAGCAGGGGGTAGAACCGGAGATGTCCCCATTAGTCACACCCCCTCAGACACAAGGAGCCTGGGAAGGGCCTGACCAGCCTCTGGTTCAGGGTAGAAATCCCTTCTCCACCCCCTCACACAGGTCCCCCCACCCCCACCCCTTTGCGTGAGCGATCCAGTGGCTCGGGACCTTGGGAGGATTAGAAAGACACGGAGACTTGCAGTGTTTGGCTCTGAGCCGTGGCACAGCTCCCTGGCGGCACCACCTCTTGTTCTCAGGAGCTCTGCAAGGCGAGCCAAGTCCCTCCTGGACCCACCAGGTCAGCAGGACTGTGGGTCCAAGCTAGTAACCCGGACAAGGTCCACTCAGGGGACAGTGGGTGGACACAGAGGTTTGCCAACCCCACTGCCCCTGAGGGAAGGATTTACCATCAGCAAACAGACTTTTGCTTCTTGGCAGGGGGAAGGGGAGGGAGGGGCCAGACTGCCTCACCAAGACCATGACACATCCAAACACTGATCACAGGAAGGGGTCAAACCCTGCCCACGGCACCCACCCACCCAGAACCCTGCCTGTGCGGTTGGCTCTGCCGTGCTGCCTTCACCAGGTGGCCACTCCCTCTGTCCAGTCCCGCTTCCCTCCCTGCCCTTCACAGGTGTCCCTCCCTGTCCTGCTCCCCAAACTCCAGCTCAGCCCGCTTCCAGAGGGCCCCGTTGGCCACAGAAGGGGAGTCTTTGCAACAGATTTAACCAAGGAGGAGGTGGTTTCAGACCCACGAGCACAGGGAACGAAAATGCTGGTGGAAACGTTACTCACTGCAGCCTCTGCCAGGGGCCTGGCGTTTCCCTAGAGTTCCTTCCAAACAAACAGGAAGGTTTGAAGAGATTCCTCTGCAAGGCTCCCGCCTGAGCACGTTGGGTCCCTGTGAGCAGCTCAGAGTGGGCGACCCTGCAAACACGCTCAGCTCCCCGCCGTGGGGGCGGCTGGCAGGCTCCCCACGGCCGGGCCCAGCGCCCCTCTTCTCCCTGTGGGAGCTGGAGCGGGACTTGCCGGCACACGCCAGCAGCGGGACCTGGCAGCTTCCGCTCCCCAGGAAAGGCCTTCCTCGCCAGTTTGGTCTCTTTCTTACTCCCAGCGTCCCCAGAAGTAGCAACTCCCTGGGTCTCCGAATTCGGGACCCGCCGTGCTAACTGCCCGGGACCCGTTTTGCACAGCGAAGCGTGCACAGTGTGCACTGGCTGTGGACAATTCTCGGGTTGCAGGCCGGTCGGGTCATTTACTCATCCCTTGCATTATTATTCTCTGTTCATAACGAAACAGCAGCCAGCATTCCTATGAGCTTTTCACGCAGGCTTTTTGTAGGAAGAAGACAGTGCCAGGCCTGCTCCTAGCACCTCCTTGGGTTGCTGCTGGGTTACATTACAAGGAGTGATGTATCCTCTTTTATTATCATTCTTTCTCTCTCTCTCTCTCTCTCTCTCTCTCTCTCTCTCTCTCTCTCTCTCTCAAAAACAAATCCATTGTATTAGCTACCTATTGCTGCTGTAACAAAATACCACAGACTTAGTGGCTTAAAAGGACACACAGTTCTGGAGGTCAGACATCCTACATGGGACTCTTTGGGTTAAAATCAAGGTGTCTGTCGGCATGGCTTCCTTCCTTCTGCGGGGGTTCCAGGGGAGAAGCCACTCCCCCCCTTTTCCAGCTCCTAGGGGTTGCTGGCATTTCTGCATTCGTGGCCCCTCTTCCATCTTCAAAGCCAGCGATGGCCGAGTCTCCCACAGACCCTCCCGCTGCTGCCTCCCTCCTCCACGGGCTGCATTCGCCCACCTGGACTATCAGGATAATCTCCCTCCTGCAGGCCAGCTGATTGGTAACATCAGCTCCATCTGCAAACTTAATTCCCTTTGCCAGGTAACCTACATGGTCATAAACGCTGAGGATTAGGACTTGGAGAAGTCAGTGCTCTGCCTACATTTGTTTACTGTAGAGAATTTAAAAACAGAGAAAAAGCATGAAGGGGAATGTGGACGCCACTTCCAATCCCACTTCCCAGCGAGGACCACCAGCAGTTTCGTGTGTATTCATTCATCCAGTCCTTCGTTCATGGTTTTCTTCTTTGTAAGCTAAGTTTGAATGATAATACTATATACACTGTTTAGTGTTTTTCCTTAACATGTATATATTTCCTACTATTAAATATTTTACTACATTTCCATTTTCATGGCTATCTAGCATTCTACTACGTGAATGCATCATAATCCATTTAACCGATTTTAGTTAATCCTCTATTGCAGGGGTCGGCAAACTCATTAGTCAACAGAGCCAAATATCAACAGTACATCGACTGAAATTTCTTTTGAGAGCCAAATTTTTTAAACTTAAACTTCTTCTAACGCCAGTTCTTCAAAACAGACTCGCCCAGGCCGGGGTATTTTGTGGAAGAGCCACACGCAAGGGGCCAAATAGCCGCATGTGGCTCCTGAGCCTTGGTTTGCCGACCACAGCTCTATTGTGTGACACATAATGACCTCTAACTTTTCTTTATGCCGAGTAGCCCTGAGGTAAACACTCCTAGAGCTACACCTTCGTACACATTTCCTAAAGGTACACCAAAGATTGGATGCCCACATCCGTTATCCTCCAAAGCAGCACATTTTTAAGGATGAAAAAAAAGGGGATAACCTTAAACATTAACGGCAACTAATAACAACCGGTAAGCCAGGGCAGCTCTGGGCGTGACTCATGCTGCCAACTGGCCTTCTGAAATGCTGCCCAATTCACACTCCCCCTACTTCTCCCACCCCCGCAACTCCCAAGTTTCCTTGCCCGGAGCCCTTGCCAACACTGCCAGCCCTCCCCTCCACCCCCCCCCGCCCCGCCCCAGTCCCCGCCCCCCCAAACTGGAGACCACACGAGGCAGATGCCCCTCTCCCTCTCCCTGGAGGGGTGGCACTGTTAGGCCTGTTGCTGGCAGTGGGGAGGGAACAGCTAAGTCATTCTTCGCCCCGGGTGCCAGTGTTGCCCTAGTGAGTCTCCGGGGTTCCGGATGCAGGTTCAGACAGGCTGGAGTGCTGTGAGGCCGCCGTGACTGGCTGCCCTCCCTGTGTACAGGCCCCGGTGCAGGCTCAGCCAGAGGCAGGCCTTTCCCAGAGCCAGGCAGGCGTCCGGGAGCTCTGCAACAACAGCGCTATTACCTGCACACACTTACCCGAGCGAGCGACAGACCCTGACACTGAGAGAGCCAAGGGCAAGAGCGCAGGGCTGCCTCCGCCCTCGCCTACTGGGAATATTACAAGCAGCCGGCTGCACTTCCTCTCGAAGAGAACCCTCTGCAGTCATCCGATGTCAAATGCAGCCGCTGTGGAGATCACAAAAGCTGAAAGACTGCACTCATTGGGGGAGATGCTAACATTCAGATGGAGACTTTGTTCCTTTTGGGTTTGTATGTTGGTGGCGGTCATTTGGCTCTGGCCACCAAGGTGAGGCAATGTCCTCTGGGACCTCCCGCCCCCGTCCCGGCCGCTGCCTCCGGCACGGTGAGTGCAATCCTGGAAAACACGCAGCTCGTCCTCCGACTCCTGGCTGCAGGCCTTGCTGACCTGTTGAGTCAACTGGTCCACCCGGGAAAGAACTGGCTCATGCTTGTTGACTCCGGCTGGAAAAGCAGACCCACCCAGGCCCCCTAGAGCGATCTCGTTTGGAGCAGTCTTACTGACAAACAAGCGGTCCCCTGCCTATAGAGAATAGAAGCTTCCACAAGTGAAGAAAGAGGCTTAGCACCCGTCCCCTGCGCCCAAATAATGTTCCAGGTGACTTTTTTTATAGCCTGGAAAACGGGCAGAAACACCTGGAACTTCCCTGTGTGCGTTAGGTGATCAAAGGAAAGAGCAGGCCAGCCTGGCCCAGAGCGGGCTCGTACCCGGCTCTCCGGCGTGGGCTCGCTCTCCAAAAGTACGGCTCCTTTTCATTTCAGCGGAGATGGCAGGGCACACCTTCAGCTGGAGATCCGGCTGCTGGCTACAAGCACAGGCTCATGGGATCAGCATGGGTCACAGGAGGGAACTGGCAATTTGGGTTAAGAAAACACCGGCCCCTGCCAGGGAAGCACTTTGGATTTCTCACATCCAACGTCTGCTTTTGGCCCAGGCCGGTCTGGCTCAGTGGGCAGAGCGGCGGCCCTGTGCCTGAAGGGTCCCGGGTTTGATTCTGGTCAAAGGTACGTACCTCAGTTACCTCAGTGGTAAGCTCCATCCCCCGCCCCGGTCAGGGTGCTTGCAGGAGGCAACCATTTGGTGTGTCTCTCTCACAGGGACTTTTCTCTCTGCCTCTCCCCCTCCTTTCCACTCTCTCAAGTAAATAAATAATAAGTAAAAGAACTTCAGTCAGCTTTTGCATTCAGAAAGATGGGAGCCAAAAGGTCCTGAGTCTGAACCCAGAGCATGGCCTCCCCCCCATGCTTCGGGGCCCTTGGCAGGAGGGCTCCATAAGGGTATCTTTGGATGTTGAAGACGGAGGGCGCTAGAGAAGAGATAAAGGTCAGACCTATTCATAGACCCGAGACCCCCCGACCCCCAGGCCACCTCCTGTGTCATCTCCTACAGCAGCTTAGCTCAGAGCCACAGCCCCCAGGGACACCCACAGGCAGGGACAGGGACATGTACAATTCCTTCTCCGCTCAGGTCTCCGCTTGGCCTTCTCCCTCGCTGCAGTTAGGTCTCAGCACAAATGTCATCCGCTTATAAAAGTGTGCCTGAGCCCAGCTGGTGTGGCTCAGGGGTTGAGCATCAGCCCATGAACCAGAAGATCATGGTTCGATTCTCAGTCAAGGTACATGCCTGTGTTGAGAGTTCCATCCCCAGTAGGAGGTGTGCAGGAGGCAGCCAATCAAAGACTCTCCCTCCCCTCCTCCCTCTCTCTCTCTCTCTCTCTCTCTCTCTCTCTCTCTCTCTCTCTCTCTCTCTCTCTGTGTGTGTGTGTGTGTGTGTCATTGATTTTCTCTCTATTCCTCTCCCTTCCTCTCTCTAAAATCAATAAGAAAAACTTTTTTTTAAGTGTGCCTGATCAATTACCCTATCTAAAATAGCCTTACAAATCCTCTGCTTGACTTCCCTTCATTGCACGTTACCACTTCCCATTGTATTAGACCAGAGGCCCGATGCACGAAATTCGTGCAAAATTTAGGCCTTCCTTCCTGGCTGCGGGTACCGACTTCCCTCTGGAACCTGGGACCCCGGCTGACTTCCCTCCAGCTGCCACCGGGCACCCAGAACTGGCTTCGGTTCAGAAAGACGTCCAGTCTAATTAGCACATTACCCTTGTATTATTATAGATACGCATGGGCCTAATAACTGTCTCTACAGTTAAAATGTAAGATGCTTTGGAGCTGAGTGCAGATGTTTTTATTTTCAGCCAGCTCCCCAGGTCTTAGGACAGTGCCTGACTCATAAAAAACGGTGCAGTAAATATTTGTTGAAGAGGGAATACATCTTAAGGTTAGGGTTGAGTCAAACACCAAATAGCAGGTATTTCACTGGGCAAATATGGCCTCACCTAGGAGACATGTGAAAGAGGGGCAGCGTTTGTAGTCATTTTGAGGACAGGCTGATGTGGGGTGAAGATGCCAAGATTCAGGGCTTGTGCCCCAGCAGCATCTGACACCGTGGGTGGGCACAGCTCAGAGGGGGCATTCAGGAAGCAGCCAATCAAAGATTCTCTATCATCATCATCATTCTCTCTCTCTCTCTCTCTCTCTCTCTCTCTCTCTCTCTCTCTCTCTCTCTCTCCTTCCTCTCTGAAATCAATACAAACATTAAAATATATATGTATTTAACCAGGGGTCATTCTGAAGGTACAATTTGGTACTAAACGATATTTCTTCTGAATTGTAATACTGCTCCATCAAATGACAACTCTGAACTTCCTGCAACAGCATTGCTCAGGGGAACGTTCTGGGGTGATGGCAGTGCCCTGTTCCTGTGCTGTCCCATGCACCGGTCACTGGTCACACCAGGCTTGAAATGCATCACGTGGCTGAGGAAGTGAATTTCAAATTTAACTGATTTACATTTAAGTATAAATGCTCACATGTGGTTAGCGGGTATTGTTTTAGGCTAGTGCTATTCTAGAACCTTGTATATAGAAATCCGTAGTACTCTGGAATATAGGTGAAAAGTGGAAGAGAAGGCAGGAGGGAGGGGAGACACACACACACACACACACACACACACATATATGGATGCTGGCTGTAATTCCTCTTCACAGCCACAAGATGACACCATTGCTCAAAGTCTTTACTTGGCAAAGTAACAAGCTAGTTTAGGATTTCTGCTCCCCTTCTTTCCTTCCTTCCTTCCTTCCTCCCTCCCTCCCTCCCTCCCTCCCTCCCTTCCTCCCTTTTTCCTTCCTTATCTCTCTTCCTATCATTATTTCTATTCCTCCCCCCTCCTCATCCTCTCCTCCTTCAATACAGACGTTTTGGTGGACTTGAGCAGTGCGGTAGCAGAGCCTGTTTTGTGAAGCTCAGAGTGATAAAGATCCTGAGACTGATCTCTGGCTACACAAGCCGCAGTGGTTGACTCACTGGACACGACTGGAAAGGCTGGATGCCCCTGTTTTGTTTTTTTCCTTCTTCTCTCTGGGCCCTGCTGTTCCTGGCCTAGGCCTGGCCCTCCGCTTGGGGGGGCGGCCGGCAGGGATGATCTTGTTCCCTCCCCATTGTCCTTCTCAAGTCCTTTCTTCAACAACCCCCCCCCCCCCACACACACACACACACACACACCCAGCACACTCCTTGGAAGCTTCAGCCCTCACATCCGGTTCTAGGAGTCATCAGAAAACCTCTAGAGAAACCGGAAACAGGTAGAGAATGCCTCCAGGTTGGGGCTCTGAGGCCTCCTTCATAGTTTAGCCTGAGAAAGCGGAGTCGGTGCGGGGGGTGGGGGGTGGGGGGGTGATGATGGTGGGTGGGACCAACAGCGTTTTCCTGAGGTGTGGGGAGTTTGGGAGTAAATCTCCAGAGATGGGGCGGGGCCGCAGGCTCATTCCAGCACTGCAGGATCCGGGCCACGGAAAACAAGCACACAAAGGGAACTTCAAAGCCCTTCCGCCCGAAGGAGTGGGCCAGGTCCTATTCGGACGCTTTTTAACTTTGCACCAGAAGCCTCTTAAGAGCTTTCCAATGGCCCTGCAGCTCTGAAAACACCGAGGGCCTGTCCGCTCTCCGCGGAGTCAGGGTTCACAGGGCCCTGATGGCAGAGTGGAGCGGGGCAGAGCCCAGAAGCTGGGGCCTAGCTCTGTCCTCCGGCCTAAGAAGGAGGCTGACTTCATCTCTGCAAACCGGAATCTGATCCGTGCAGGAGCTCACCCCACTTCAGCCCCGTCTCCTCCCCACGCCGGTCAAACCCTGACCCAGCGACTGACTCCGGCGCAGGGCGTGGTGAGAATCGCTAATCACTCGCTTAGGAGGCCCTGCGACTCCTTTATCTCCGATAAGCACCGGGATCAAAGGAGGGCATTTACGGCTCAGAAACAAACCTGCCATTCTCTCCCCCGGCATAACAAAGAGTAAGAAGCGCCTAAGCCTCCCTTCCTCACCCATCTCTCCCTGCCCAGTCCTCTGTCTGAGCTGTCCCTTGACGAAAACAAACCCTTCTCCCTACTCCTCCTCTCCCTTGTTGTGAGAACTAGGTCAGGTCAAACCGCTGTCTGCCCGCCCCAGGGAGCCCGGCTGCAGCTGAGCTGCGGTGAGTGGTGTGGGAGTGAGTGGTGCGGATCCCTCTGTGGGGGGAGGACAATAGGTTCCTGACCTCCCGAAGTTAGCATCTTTGCTTTTGCCTAGGTCCATGGTGGGCAAACTGCGGCTCGAGAGCCACTTGCAGCTCTTTGGCCCCTTGAGGGTGGCAAGTCTATTTTGAAGAAGTGGTGTTAGAAGAAGTTTAAGTTAAAAAAAAAATGGCTCTCAAAAGAAATTCCAATCGTTGTACTGTTGATAGTTGGCTCTGTTGACTCATGAGTTTGCCGACCACTGGCCTAGGTGTTCATATCAGCAGCCGCATCCTACAGCCTGGGGAGGCCGGATACCCGGCCCTGGCACTTACTCGCTGTGGGACCGTTAGTGTGTTACTTAACATTTATAATCCTTGTTGTGGGGTCGAACTCTGGGTTCAAAATAAGACCACCGGAGGCTGGTTAATTAATTAAAACAAAAGCAAGCAAGGATTTATTGAACTGGCCAGGACAGCCACAAGAGCACCACACGCAGGTGGACTCCAAATGACTGCCCCGTTTCAGGGGTAGGGAGTCCCTTTTAAAGGTTCAAACCACAAGAATTTTCCTTTGTTTTAAATCCTAAATCCTAAAGACTAAATTCTAAAGACTGGGGACAGCCCACAGGGTTGGTTCCCAGTCACATCCTGCTGGACATTGAAATGTGGCCCTATCTTGCAATAGCGATAACACAGAAGCAGAGCTCAGCGGTTAGACTCTAAAGGTTATCTACAGTTTCTATCCCTGAAGCTACTGAGTCAATGGGAATCATTCTCTTGTGGTCCTGGTCCCAGGCAAGGGAAAATTGCCTTAGCCTCCAGGTCTTCACCTGGAAGCTGAGGTAAGTACCCTGTGTTTTCATCAGATGCAGGGGCCAAACTAGAAGGGTTAAAATTTAAATAGCAGTTTTTACCAAAGTATGGTTGCCACTATATTTCAATCCTGCTTCCCAATCATTAAATGGGGATCATAACAGCATCTAAATTGTGAAAGATAATAAGATGAAGTATGTAAAATGCTTAGTACAGAGCCTGACACAAAATAATGTCAACTACATGTGTCAATACCTCAACATCCTTATTTTATTTCCAAGAACCTAGAGCTGGAGTGCAAATGGAATCATCCATGTTCTGTGGTGGCTCTCAGAGGTGCAGACGTGACAGGAACCATCCTGTGGGGGAGGGGGTCCTGGGCCTTGAGGAGGCTGTGGGAGGGGCCCAGGTCTGTTTCTCCACCGAGGCACTATTGGCATTTTGGACAAGGTAATCTTTTGTTGGGAGGGGCCATCCTGTGAATTTTAGAATGTTTAGCAGCATCTCGGACCTCTTCTTACTATGGGCAATTATTAGCAACCTTCTAGTTGTGACAATAAAAATAAAATTAAAAAAACAACATGCCTCTAGACTTTGCCACATGATGGGGGGGGGGGGGCAAAATTACCCTTGGTTGAAAAATAATGGTCTGTGCAGGTAGGGAAGTTTGGGGGCATCCCCAAAGATACCTGGCTGAGCCAAGCTGGGGAGGCGGGAAGGAGTGTGATCGGGATGGAGGCTCCCCTTCCCTAGGCAGGACTCAGGTTGGCCCTCAGGGTTGAGTCCAGGGGTTGGTCTTGGGACATCCCCCACCCCCACCCCGCCACACCCCCTGATTTCCCCTAGTAAACATGTGGCCTAGGATGTGAACTTCCAGCATTCCTATATAGTAACCAGTAACCAGCCTAAGGGAATAGTGACCAATCAGAGGGCTATAGGGGAATTGGATTGGCAGCCTTTATAGGGAAAAAGAACTCAGTGGGACCCTCTCCCCCTCCTCACGTGGGAGACCATTCTATGGGACTCTTTCCCTCTCCCCACGCGGAGTCTGTACTTGTTCTTCAATAAATCTCCACCTTTGCTGTACCACCTTCTGTCCGTGGATTCATTCTTCGGATCCGGCGGACAAAGAATCCAGGTTCCAGTCCAAAAATTCCATTTCCGTAGGAAGGTGTGGGCCCTGTGGGTTTTTGTCTGTTTCCTAAAGGCAGGGAGGAATTTTAAGGGAGGTCTCAGGGGAGGATCTCAATAGAATATTCACATCAGCTTTGCAGGTGTGTCCTTTAATACGATGATTCATCGAAATGAGCGAGTGTAGAGAGTCAGTGTCACGGTCTCTGGCGATCAGTCGGTGCTAGGGTAGGGGTCCTGATTACAAGTTGGTTTTACCTGTTCACTTTGGTTTTGCTGCTTTTCTGGGCCAAAGCTAAAACACAATTGACGCCTAGATGTTCTAGTTTGACCAAAACTCTTGTCTCTGTGGTCAACAGACCGGAAGCTTTGTTCCAGAAGCTTTATTATAATAGATGCTGGTCAGACCCTCCTTGTTCTCAGGGCCAAAGGTTAAGGAAGTGGTCTTGCTGGGAGCAGGAGGCAGGTGAGTCTGGATGGGGCCCATGTGAACCCATTATCTTCTCAGTTCCCCATTCCACCCGCTAATGAATTTTTATAGCTTCTCACTGTCCTGCCTCCCCGTGGCCGAGGTCCAGCGGTAGTATTTCTGTGGATCCCTGGGGTGAGGGGGCCGTGGAAGGAAAAACTTTCCCTCTACCAGCTTAGGTTTGAGGGGTGAGGGTAGGGGCAGGGGCATGTGAGTTAACTAACAATAGACAGATTCACAAAAGAAAAGGTGAGGTTTGCACGCATACTAAAAGTGGGCACAAGGACTAATGAGTAACTCACGGAATAACCAGACGTAAAGGTTTAGGTTCCAGTTTAACCAGAGCAGGGATTAGGGCTTTTGTAGGGTTAGGATGAAGGCTCTGATGAGGCTTGGCTTGTTGACACAATTTCTTTGGGCACCTCCCCGGAGCAATGGGGATGGGGTCCGGGCAGCTGATTTCCCTGAAGCTCCAGGCAGTCAGGTGAGATTTCTAAGGGAAGTGCAGGTGAGATTTCTTTCTGGTCTGTCCTTGGATTATTGGTTCATCCAGGGAAGTATCTGGGGAGGGAGAAGGAGTGAGAAAAAGAAATGGGGGTGAGTGACTGTGACCTTTGGGAGCCCCAATATTTTTGCCTGTCAAAGGAGGCCAAACCCCAGCCAGGAAGCCTTTCCAAACATGAGCAGGAAAAGCCGCTCCTTGTTGCTAAATGCTTCGTGTAGGTTATTTATTGCTATGTAATAAATTACCCTAAAATGCCAGGGCTTTAAAAACAAACGTTTAACATTCCTAAGAGTATCTGAGAGCCAGGAATTTGGAAGCCGCTAAGCTGGCGACTCCGGGTTTCTCAGGAAGCCACCGTCCTCTGAGCACTTCATCGGAGCTGGAGAGGTGCGTCCAGGATGGCTCCTCACAGGCCGTGGACCTCCCACAGGGCTGCCTGGGTGTCCTCACAACACAGCAGGGGCTCCTTCCAGAGGGAGCAGTCCAAGATGGAAGCTGAGGCGGAAGTCTGATGGCTCTGGTCAGCTGACCTCTAAGGCACGTGCCATCTCTTCTGCTGCATTCTGCTGGTCACGCAGACCCATCAAGCTCCAAGGAAGGAGACCACACAACATGACAGCCTGGCGGTGGGGATCGCCGGGCACCAGCTGAGAGGCGGGCTACCCGATTTTCAGTTCTCTCTCCCAGAAGAAGGTCCACCTGGGCACCGGCCCAGCTGTCAGCCTGGTTCAGGCCCAACCTGGCAGAAGCCTCTGAGACCGAATGCCCAAAGCACTGGGGGGATCTGGTGCTGCTCCCCATGGCCTCCGTCTCCCTCCTCGCTGAGCAGCACAGCCGCTCAGAGTTGGGTGAATCAGGCCATCCGTGGGGGAGTGAAGGCTAAATGCCAGGCACTGGGAGGGAGAAGCCCTGGGCTAGCGAGCCCTTCTCCGAGCCAGGACTGGGATAGGAAACCCTCTGGCTGGGTGTGAGTACACACACACACACACACACACACACACACACAGTAGGGAAACGTGATTGTAAAAGTTGGCCCAAGATGCAGCGGAGGGGAGCAGGATGGGGCTGGGGCAATTCCGCAGGCCTCATCAAGGAGGTAGGACACTGGTTAAGTCCTAACACGATCTGCCTGAGCCCAGAGATGACGAACTATAGACATCTTCCCACTGCTTCCCGTTGTTTCTTGCCTCCCAGTCATCGCCTGTGCTCGTCCCTCCAGCAAGACCACCTCTCCCCTTCTTGTTAACTCCTCTTATCCCTCCAGATTCAGCGAGGAGCACCGCCTCCAAGAAGCCATCCCCGATGCCCTCCCATCTGAGGTAGGCGCCCACCTCCGTGGTCTCCGAGCACCTCACACTCACAATCCCCCCGCGTGGCCACACGCACTGCTCGCTCCCCACGACCCTGAACCTCCCTGAGGGCAGGCGACCGCGTCCGGTTCAAACCACATGGTGCCCAGCACAGTTCCTGGTGCAGACGCTGCGCTGAATGTGTTTGTAAAAGGATGGGCTCGGGAGACAACAGAGAACTCATGGTCCTTCTCCCTCTCATTGTCTTCGAGCAAACTCAGAGCCGTCGCTAGAACCGCTCTCCTCTGCCCCTTCCCATCCCGAGAAAAGGTAACCTGGGCCTTTCTAGTTAGGAGCGTAGAGCATGTGTGCGAAGCAGCTTTGGGTACAGAAGGCGCCGAAGGAAAGGTGGGCAGGAGCAGCATCTGTTCCCGGGACATCCTGGCTTTGCAGGAGGAGCTGGCGGCTAACACCGGGCGGAGCCTCCCCGAGCTGACAACCTGTGGGAAAATCTCCTGGCCCCGCAGGCCCCCTGATAGCCGTCGGAGGGGCTGGAAGGAGGCTGTGTTTATAGAGACTCAAGGCCGCCACATGGAGTGACCCCAGCAGGAGCTCAGCCATTGGAGAGTCACAGGGGTGGAAGGCCCCGGACACTCCACGTCCCCTTGCGCTGCCCGGAGGCCCCCTGGCTGCCACCGCGGGGCACGTGTCAGGCCTGTCATTATTCACAGCCACTCGCTCGGTTCTTTTTCCACCTGCGTCAGGTTAATATTTTACATATTAACTGGTGTTTTGTTTTGGTTCTGTTTGCTGAAACCTCATGTACGCAGAAGGAATGAGCTGTCTCCTTGGTCCAAGGCACACCATCTCTATCAGCCCTGGCATGGCTCACTTCTACGTACGTTTGTTTTTTTTAACCTCTTCACCCCATCCCCAATCTCACTTTTCTCCTCTTACCATGCCTGCGATTCTGTATGTCCCACTCCTCTGTATTTCCATTTGTATCAGGCCCCGTATTGGTATTATTGTGTGCCTATTTAAAATAATAATAATAATAATAATAATAATAACCTTCAGTGTTCCTTTGTGCACATATCACTCTCTCCTCACTTTTTTCCAGGCAGGGTTCTGAGGTCTTGAGATGGCTCTATGTTGACCAAGAAGAATATGGACCTGAGCACTCCCTTTTGCCTGCTGAATAGCACTCGTCTGCAGAGCACACGTTTTATTGTATCTGCTTTACTATTCGTAAACTTCTGGGTGTTTCCAAAGCTTCACTCTTACAAACGATTCTGCGAGAACATACTCACTCCTTGGGGAGCTGGGCAGGAGTCTCTTTGGGCTCGGCACCCAGGAGGGCTGGGCGTGGGGTGGGTCCATATTCTATTTCACTGAACACTTCCAAGCTGCTGCCGGGAAAGCTTACACCCGTCCACAGGCCTGTGAGCATTTCTGTTTTCCTCCACCTTTGGCAGAACTTGATACCATCCAACTTCTTCATATCAGCCATTCCGATAGGTATATGATCCATAGCTACACCGGAAGTCTGGTAGCAACCATACTTGGGTAAAAAATACCATGTAATATCTTAACCTTGCTGTTTTGGGTTCTGTACTCATGTAAACGTTTCTTTGATTTTTTTTCTGAATGTATGGATGCTATCCCAATACTCCACTGAGGATGGTTCAAATATCCCATTGATTGTGATTTCACTGGTCATCGAAGCACGTTCCTGGGACCCAAGATCGTTCCATGATCCTAGATGGCCTCAGTAGCTACTGATAGTGCATTCCTGTTGACTCAGTGGTCTCAGAATCTGGATAGCACGATTATTCTAGATTGTCCAGGTGGTCCCAGATAAGGATAATGTGTTTCTGTCGAGTCAGTGATTCGTAGATACTTTATAGATAACTAACTTGCTCAGTGTCACTTCTGTAAAATGCTTTTCTCGAAACCCTCAGAGGTCCCTACCGCCTCTAGAAACCTTCCTCTCCCTTCTTTCTGTTTGACTATAAAAGAAGTATTGTCTTCCTTCCTGGGTTTTGCCTTTAAAAAAAAAAAAAAACATTTGCTTGTCCTCATAAATTAATTTTCTAATGGATTTTTCGTCTCATGCTTTTGAGTCTCGAAATCCTGGATTCTCAGGGGATCAAAAAGGATTCATGGCCCAGAAAGATTTGCGAGAAAAACATAGTGGAAAAGAGCTGAAGAGCATACAGCTCCTTTGGGCCAGCCCCACTGGGTCCAACCATGGTGGCCGGGCGGGGAAGGAGAGTGCTGGAAGGAAGGAGAGGAAAGTTCCCATGGGCTACAAACCCAAACGCTGGCAGCTGAGGCAGGCCGTGGGGAAGGAGGGTGCAGGGTTAAGGTTAGGGTAAGGGTAAGGGTTAGGGTTAGGGTTAGGGCCAGGCTGCGAGCAGCAGGGAGCATGGAGACGTGGTTCCGAGGTTGGCAGATGCCGCCCTATAGCACTTCCCACAACTCCCGCTGGTTGCTGCCGGGTGGAGGTCCGGCCTCTTACCAGATCCTTCCATTTTCTTCCAGAGAACCCAAAACTCAGAATGTTTATGTGGAAATTCTCCTCTAAAAATTTTTTTTAAAAATAAAATAAGGTAACTATGGAAAACTTCAAACATAGTGAAAAGCGGCAAATCAATATAATGAACCTGCTTGCCCTTATCACCAAGTGTCAACAAGCACCAACTCATGGTCAGTTCTGTTCCATCTGTAATCCCACCCACATCCCCCTCCCCTGAATATTGGGAAGTAAATCCTAGACTCACCCATTTTCTTTGTAAAAATAAGGACTCGTGTTTCTAACCATACACAATGTCATAGCTAAATAAACCCCGGTAACTCCACATTAAATAGCCTGTCAGTGTTAACATTTACAATTTTTTCCATGAAGGTCACCAATGTTTATAGTATTTTATATTTTTACAGTTTGTTTGAAATGGGATCCAAACAAAGTCTGCACATGGCACGCGATTGATGTTTTTACGTTTCCTTTGACCTATAGGCTCGCTCCCCTTCTTTTTTGTCCCTTGCAATGTATTTGTTAAAGAAGCCAAGCCCTGGGCCCTGACTGGGTAGCTCAGCTGGTTAGAGCATCAATCCCGATACCCCAAGATGGTGGGTTCAATCCCGGTCAAGGCACATACAAGAAGCAACCAATGAATGCATAAATGAGTGGAACAACAAATCTGCCTCTCTCTAAAACCAATTAAAAATTGTTTTTCTAAAAACAACAACAAAAAACAACAACAAAGAAGAAGCCATGCCTGTGGTCATATAGAGTTTCCCACAGTCTGGGTTTTGCTGGTGTCATTTACATGCTCCTCTGTCTCCTGCATTTCCTGCAAATTGGTAGATGGATTTAAAAGCGAAAGCTCTCATAACAAAATGTTCCTAACCTTTTGAAAGGAATCTTTAAATACTGTCTGAGCCAGACAAAATATCTCCTGGAACTGGACACGACCCGCATGCTACTAATTATGCCGCCTTTAACTTAGCCGTTAGCAGAAGGGTCACGGGCAGAAGGATGCAGGGTCCTCTGTCCTGAGCCGAGCCCCAGAGACTGCAAGATCAGAATGAAGATGAAGGATCTGTAGGCCTCACTTTCCAGGCAGAATCCGTCTCCAAGAGGTGGCAAGCCCCAGGGATGGGAAAGGGGTGAGCACCGTGTGGAGGCAGACAGAGCCGGTCCGAGCCAGCACAGAAGAGGAGAGATGCCTGGGCCCAGGCCCCAGGGAG
The DNA here is from genome assembly GCF_014108245.1 of Pipistrellus kuhlii. Classification (NCBI taxonomy): domain Eukaryota; kingdom Metazoa; phylum Chordata; class Mammalia; order Chiroptera; family Vespertilionidae; genus Pipistrellus; species Pipistrellus kuhlii. The sequence continues at coordinate 30,346,205 of NW_023425438.1, read as the reverse complement.
CCTCTGCCCCGCCCCACCCCGGGGCCTTGGGAGTCCTCCAGAAGTAGGCAATCCGAGGAAAAGGGGGCTGGCCCCACCGGCTGGGATGAGGAGCAGGACAGCTTGATGGAGTGGAGACTGTACTAGAAGACCAGTTGCATTCAGGAAAACAGAAATGTATGTTTCTTCCTCACTAGAGTTTGGAGTCTGCAGTTTCTACCCACTCCAATGGGGGCCGCCAGGGCCCCCCAGAACGCCTTTGCAGCACATCTTGGAGAGGAGTGGCCCCTTCCGGTGGGAGACCTGGACTGAGGAGATGAGAGGGGCCCTCAGAGGGCTATGACAACGCGAGAAACCCTCCCCTTCCTCCTCTCTGCTTGACTTGGATAGAAGTATTGTCTTATTTCCTGGGTTTTGCCTTTTTTTAAAAAACACAAACAAACAAAAAAAAAACACACACATCTGTGTGGCCTCAGAATTAATTTACTAATGGATTTTGTTTTCCGATCTGCACTGAGGCTCTAAGATTTTGGTAGAAGAATTTTGGCGGTGTCCATTTACTATGATGTTTAGTCATTTTCTGGGCTCATATTTTATATTTCCTGTTTCTTTTCCATTATGTCTCTTGCTTATTTGTATCTCATAAGTAAGTACTTGTGGTAAGTCACATTTTCCTTTCCAGCAGTAACAGGCAATTAACTTAAAACAATGAACGTTTTCTTGTCTATATTTGGTTCTATCAACAATCAGAACTTTCAGCTCTCATCTATGAGAAACAAAATAATTTTGCTTTTCACTGCCTACCAGATAAAGGCAAAAAGTATTCAAAAGAATGAAAAAGTTATCATATGATGGAAAAGACATGTTTAATAACAAAATACTAAGAACACTGAATACCAATGATGCATTCCCCGCCTCCCCAATCTAATTACAAAATACATAAAACAAAAATGGTTATAAGTACAAGGAAAGTTCTTCTAGAAAAACAATGACAGTAAGGTATTTTACTGGCCTATCGTCAATTATGCTTGAATTCTGCTACATAAAAATAGAGGTGCAAATATGGCAGCTTAACCAAATAGGATATTTTCCTCAAATAGCAAGAACACGGCAGGTCTGATAGGCCTCCGGGACCAGTACAGAGGTTTGGGAAATTATCAAAATTCAGGCTCTTTCTAACTTCATGCTCTGCTATAGTGTGTTGTTTTTTACCTTGAAAGGTAGCAGAATATGCCACCCCAAAATGTGCCACTCTGGCATAAATATTATTTTGAGCTGCTAAAGGCAGTTGAGAAGTAAATACAGGCCCTAGCCTGTTTGGTTCGGTGGATTAGGTGTCAGCCTGCAGACTGAAGGGTCCTGGGTTTGATTCCAGTCAAGGGCACATACCCGGGTTTCGGGCTTAATCCCCAGTAGGGAGCGGGCAATGAATCTCTCTTATCACTGATGTTTCTTTCCTTTTAATATAGTTTATTGATTTTTTTACAGAGAGGAAGAGAGAGGGATAGAGAGTTAGAAACATCGATGAGAGAGAATTATCAATCAGCTGCCTCCTGCACAAACCCCACTGGGGATGTGCCCGCAACCAATGTACATGCCCTTGACCGGAATTGAACCTGAGATCCTTCAATCTGCAGGCCGACACTCTATCCACTGAGCCAAACTGGTTTCGGCTCATCATTGATGTTTCTCTCTCTCTCCCTCTTTCTTCTTCTCAGAAATCAACAAAAATATTTTTTTTAAAAAAGGGGGGGGGGGGTGTGAGGAATAAATACAAGAAAAGCTCTCTTGCCCTCCCCCTATTTTCCTAAAAGCATGACATAAATTTATAAAGGTGTCCCCTCCCCCGTCTCTACCAGAAAGAACAGAAGTTAGTCATTAGAGATAATTCTAAACACTTACTAGTCTGGATACAGCACAGAGGAATCTACCACATGCAGCCAACTGAAGTACTAGGTAACATAGGGATTTTCAGCAAGATCCATACCTCCCTCTCTAACTCACTGACTTCTCTGCCTCCTTTGACAGCGACACACTGTGTCCCCATCTCTCTGGCCTGTCACACCAGCTGTTTTCTTAACTACTCTCTCTCTATTTCAACAACACTCCCACTGGTTGGTTGAGTGGTGCCCTTCTCAGCTCTGCCAGAAACCATCCATACTCATGGATGCTGCTCAGCTCTTACGTTAGCTTCTGAGACGGTCCCAGCCCCTGAGAAAAAGTATCTTAGAGACAGAATTAATAGATCTCTTGTGCTGTGTATAATTTCCAACTGTCCATGGCAACTTCCCATATGGTCTCATACATCACATGCTAGGCCACAAACACAATCTCAAGTAGTTCAAAAAGAACAGAAATTATATCTGCTATGTTCTCTGGCCAAAATAGAATGAAATATAAAGTAACAACCAAAACAAATAAAAATAAACCAACTACTTGGACATTTTAAATGTTTTACTGAATCAGCAATTGGATTGGAAAGAAAATCAAGAACAAAAAAGGAGTTTATTCAGAAAACAATGATGGTTAAAACATGTCACAATAATCTCTGGAATGTATTCATAGCAGTACTTTTAGAAATTTTTATAATTTGAAATGTTCTCTGTTTTAGAGGTTGATAAAAAGAGAACATTTTAGAAAGAATTCCTCTGAAGATATTAGAAAAGGAATGAGAAGATAAGTCAGGCTAAAGAGGAAGAAGAAGCCGAGACCGGTTTGGCTCAGTGGATAGAGCGTAGGCCTGCAGACTAAAGGTCCCAGGTTCGATTCCGGTCAAGGGCATGTACCTTGGTTGCGGGCACATCCCCAGTAGGGGGTGTACAAGCGACAACTGATCAATGATTCTCTCTCATTGATGTTTCCAACTCTCTATCCCTCTCTCCTCCTCTCTGTAAAAAATCAATAAAATGTATTAAAAAAATAAATAAAAATAAAGAGGAAGAAGAAAATCTATACTAATAAAAGGGTACTATGCTAATTAGACCGGACGTCTTCTAGATGTCCTTCCTGACAAAGCCAGAGGCGTGGCCGGCCTGCAAACCACCTGCGGCCCCTCACCCAGACCAGCACTGCCCCCAGCAGGGACCCCCACCCCGACCCAGGCCCCATGCAGGGCAGGCTGCCAGCCCCCTCCGCCCATGCACCAGGCGTCTATCCTATATATTAAAAGGGTAAAATGCAAATTGACCCTAACAGCAGAACGACCACTGGGCCATTCACTATGAGGTGCACTGACCACCTCTTGGTCCCTTTCCCTGCCAGCAGGCTCCAATCGCCTGCTGGCCACCTGCTGTGGGGGCAGGGCCGGCAAGTGGGCGGGAATGGCCGACCTTTCAGTCCCTTCCCCTGGCCATGTGGCACCGATCACCTGATGGTGAATGGCGGGAGCCAGGGGTGGATGGCATGGGGGGGAGGGGAAGGTGGCTGCAGGCAGCTGGAGAAGATGGCCCTGATTGCAGGCCAGGCTTAGGGACTGTACCTGAGCACGGATTTTGCGCACCAGGCCTCTAGTGTGACAATAAAAGTAGAAGGAAATACTTTTGAAAATGAAAAATAATTTTACTGGTTCAATAAGTAAAATCAAAAGCTAAGTATTTGAAAAGTAAAGCCATAATTTAATAAATTTTGAATTGAGGAAGGAGATACCAATGAATATATAATATAAAAATTTAAAAATAAGAAAATAGAACACAAAAGTATATGCTCATAAGGTTTGAACATATGAAAAGAACAATTTTTTTTTAACAATCTGTAAGTCCAAACTTCACCTAATAAATATTAAGCTAATAACTTGAGAAGAAGGGAGAAATGTAGAAGATAATTCAACTAGAAGTGCCTGTGTGTGTGTGTGTGTGTTAGTTTTCTGTTGCTGCATAACAAATTACCACAGATTCTGTGGCTTCCATGAATACATATTTATTCTTCTACTTTCCTTGGTTCAGGAGTTCAGGTATCACTTAGCTGGGTCCTGGGCTCAGTGTTCCACAGGTAGAAATCAAGATGTTGGCTGCACTGTGTTCTCATCTGGTAGTTTGACTGGGGGGGACCTGCTTCCAAGGTCATTGGTTGTTAGCAGAATTCGTTTGCTTGTGTCTGCAGGGCTGAGGGCCCAGCTCCTTCCTGACCGCTGGCTATCCTCAAGCCCTAAGGCCGCCCGCAGTCTCTTCCCAGGTGGCCCTCTCGAAAGGCAGTTAGTTCACAACATGGCACTTTGCTTCTTCACGGCCAAGAGGGCGATCCCTCTCTCCTCTCTACCGAACAGTCTTATATAACAAACATAATCAAGCAGTGACATTCTATCACCTTAGCCACCGGACACACCTAATCAAGGCACTGACATCTCCTCACCTTTGCCATGGCATATTGGCTAGAAGCAAGTCATGGGTTCCACTTGCATTTGATGGGAGGGGATTGACTATACAGGAGTAAGTATCACTCACTGGAGTCACCTCAGCTGGCCACTACATGTTACTACCTACGACAATACAGGTGTACGCTAAATCCCACCCAACTTTCCAAGGCTAATGACTTTACGTTAAAAATGGCAGTCAAGCCGAAACCGGTTTGGCTCAATGGATAGAGCGTCGGCTTGGGGACTGAAGGGTTCCAGGTTCGATTCCGGTTAAGGGCATGTACCTTGGTTGCGGGCATATTCCCAGTAAAGGGTGTGCAAGAGGCAGCTGATTAATGACTCTCTCTCATCCATGTTTCTAACTCTGAATCTCTCTCCCTTCCTCTCTGTACAAAATCAATAAAATATATATATATTTTTTAAAATGGCAGTCAAGGAATTCTGTCCCTTGAAGGTAAGACTGAAGCTCCAAAGGAAGCATGTGCAACAGACAAAACAAGTCTTTGAGACCAGTCTTGGGCCCTGCACCATATGCACTTCAATACCATTGCTACATCCCAATCTACAGCTCAGCTTGTGAGTCTAACCTCTGTCCCCCACTTCTTCCTGACTTCAAACCAGCTACATACTGTCCATCCTTGGCTTCACTTTTTGGTTTGACAAGCAGCTTCCCCAGTGGAGTCTTGCTCTCCATGGCATCATTTTCTCTTGCTAAGGCCATAGGTGCAATGCATACAACTTTAGGGATCTAGAGACATTCTGGGCCTCCCTCCTCGGTCTTCTCTCTTGTCCTATACCTGCTTACCCACCAGGTGTTGCAAATATTCTGATCCGTATGCTGATGGTCCTATCTGTGATTGGTGCCTTAAAGAAAGGGGCAATAACCCTGGCCCGGTGGCTCCGTTGACTGGAGCATTGCCCTGTACACCAAAAGGTTTGGGTTTAATCCCTGGTAGGTGCATGTATGGAAGGCAACCAGTCAATGTGTCTCTCTTACATCAATGTCTCTCTCACTCTCTCTCCCTCTCTCTCTCTCTCTCTCTCTCTCTCAAAAAAAAAAAAAATCAATAAAAACATATCCTTGGGTGAGGATTTAAAAATGTGGCCCATTCCAAGATATAAAACTACATATGCAGCCAATCCTCTCCCATCCATATTTCTTCCTCTCTCTCTCTCTCTCTCTCTCTCTCGCTCTCGCTCTCGCTCTCGCTCTCTCTTGCTCTCGCTCTCTCTTTCTTCTCCCCCCTGCCGGTGTCTGTCTCTCTGTCTCTCCCTCCTCTCTCTGTAAAAATCAATTAAAAAAATCTTTTTTAAAAAAAGAAGGGATTGACAATGAACCATCTTCCCAGGAACTCCCAACTATTTCAGGACATGCATCCACTGAAGAGTATTTTATTTTCAAGGTGGAGGTAGAAATGGTCTTATGATTCCTGAATCCTTTGCAGGATCTGACAGTCTGCGCCTTTGTCCGTGGCTAATGTAGAACTGGCACTGGGACTGTCTGCCAGAGTGGCTGGCCAGTGTTGGGCAGGGGTACCTGTGTGCACAGCCTAAGATGGGGAGGGATTATTTGGGCGGCGCAGATCTGAGGCCTGTGGAGAAAGGGAGAGCTTGTGCTTTCTGAAGTGGGAAACCCTGGAGAGTTTGTCCGAACATCCTCCCAGAGAAGGCGGGCTCTCTGGAGTTCATCGTAAAGTGCCTGCTGCATCAGTAAAGCTCTTGGCTTGTTAGCACAGACATAAAGAAAAAATGTCTCAAAGTCTCCACAGGGAGGGCAATAATGAGAAAGGATAAGAAGCACTGCTCTAGAAAACCTTCATCTGCAGCTATAAACCACACACACATCTCACATTAACATATGCATAAAACAGATTTAATTAATATATTATGGGAAACATTGCCCCATGGCCAAAGAGGCTTTATCCCAAGAATGATTAAAGGAATTGCTACAAAGGCAACTATTATTAATACTAAAAATAAAGTACCACCCATATCACTGGGTTAAATAGTGAAAAATAACAGACACTGAAACAGAACTTGATAAAATTCAGTACCCACTTCTCATTTTAAGAGAGAGAGGGAGAAAATACAAAAAATCACCATAACAAAATACAGAGCTATTTAAAACAGAGCTGATATTATTTTGAGTGCAAAACAAAAGAATTGTTATTAAAAACAGCAACAACCAGCCCTAGCCAGTTTGGCTCAGTGGATAGAGCATCTGCCTGCTGGTTAAAGGGTCCCAGGTTCGATTCTGGACAAGGGCACATGGCTTGGTTGTGGGCTCTATTCCCCCACCACAGTAGGGGGCTTGCAGGAGGCAGCCAATCAATGATTCTCTTTCATCATTGAAGCTCTTATCTCTTTTCCTCTCTGAAATCAAGAAAAACATATTTTAAGCAGAGTATGGTCATATTCTTATAGAATTCTATCAGTTATTCTATCCACATACCTATAGCATCTCCCAATTATTTATATATATATATATTCCTACCTAATAAAAAAGAAGCATGCAAATTGACCACACCTTTGCTATGCCCACAAGCCATGCCCACCAGCCAATCAGGGAGAGTATGCAAATTAACCCAACCAAGATGACAGTTAATTTGCATATCCAGGCCAGAGCAAAGACTGAAGACAGCATAGAAAGAAACCAAGGGCTGCAGAAGGAAGCAAAGCTGCAGAGAAGCAAGCAAGCAGGGCGGGGGAGAAGGGAGGGAATCAGGCAGGGTGGGGAGAAGGGAGGAAAACAGGCGGGCTCAGGGAGAAGGGAGAGAAGCAGGCAGGGCAGCAACTGACGGCAGCAGGAAACGCTATTGCAGGAATCTTCCTGCAATGGGCCTCTAGTATATATATATGGAATGTTTGTCTTTGGGCAATAGGATTTACACTGAGGTGTGTGTGTGTGTGTGTGTGTGTTAACTTTGTTGTACTTTTTTATATTACTTAAATTTTTATAATAAAATTTGTTATTTTTAAACAAAAACAATAAAGTTGTTCCACATTTTCCAAAATCTTTCTTTGTAGGCATTGGAGGTGGATTCGATTTCAGGAGGAGGTGGGTCCTTGTGGCACAAGGTGGGTCTGAGGGTGTCGACAAATGGCACAAGGCCTCTGGGATGTTAGGAGGCCCTCTAGGGTTCATTGTAAAGTGCCTGCTGCATCACTGTGGCAAAGACTCCTCAGCTTCAAATGCCACCATAGTCAGCCGCAGCCACCAAAGAAGTCACGTGGCCTCTAAGGTCAGCAAAGTAAGTCTCATCTGCTTCTAACTTTGGAGACTACCCAACATTGGCTTCATGGTGACATTGAGGCTGGCTCTGTCCTTCTCAGCCCACAAGCCAGAGAGCTGCCTGTGTGACTGTCCTGAACTCGCAGCCACGTGACCAAGTTCCCCACTCCATCGTCCAAGCTGGAGTTTTTTAACAGGAAAGGCATCTGGGCATAGAACGGTCATCCTCACATTCCTGTTTTATTGTTCCTCTTCTTGTATCTGGTTGTCCTCAGATGTTTGGCAGGAAATTTATCATTTTATGTCTTTGCTTCCTGTATTTTAATAGACACGGTGGCAGTATCTGTGGCTACAGCACGTAGGCGGCCGGGGTTTTGTGAGACCGAGCGCATGGTGGAAGAGTTGTGGGCTTCCAGCCCTGCTTCCTGAGAGTTGGCGCTGGCCCTCCCATTCAATCTTTCTAGCCTACACAATGTTAACAGGCGTCCCAGCGGGACACACCAGCTCAGCAGCAGTGGGTGCAGGGGCCAGCAGCGGGGCAGTGGCAGGGACGTCTACAGTGGGAACAGGCTCCCGGCCAGGGAAAGTGCTTCTTCCAGGCTGGAGATGCTATCAGACCCTGAATGCAGGCCTCAGGGAGCTCTGCCCAAGGGCTGGGCACCACAGTAGCCACTGTCTCCAAGGGACAGAATCACTAGACTGGTTGTCATAGTAACATGGCCTTAGAAGTTGGTGACAGGCCTTCAGTGGATGTTGAGCACAGAGGACCACAGCAGGAATCACGAGGGCAGCACCTGCCAGCAGCCAAGGGAAGCTTCTCGTTGTCTATACTTACTTTTTTCTTTTTCTTTTTTTAACTAGGAAGATTATTATTTTTGTTAAAATGTAAAGGAAATAAATTTATTGAAAATGAAATCATACTACAACTCTCATGTTCTCCATGTCCTGAGTCGAAGTCTTAGAATTATTTGCTGCAATTTGTCCATCTCCTCTTCGCTCTCTAGATACATCTCATTCGGGTGCTAATTGTTCAGAGAGGCTGAGTCTCTCAGGCTGTATCCGCTTAGACAAGGCAGCAGAGACCATTTTATCGCCTCACCCCCCACCTCTGAATGACCTGTTTCTCCCCTCCGAACCCTTCATCCTTCCGTTCTTTGATTCATGATCAACTTATGTCACTGTGCCTGGCCAGGCTGTTTCCTCTCTGACCATTCTAGTTTGGGCAGATGGCTTTTGATCTACTTCTTTATGTTCATTTAGTTGCATCTTGTCCACACCGAAAGTTTACACCTCAAGAGAGCTACCTCTGTTTATTAAAAATATAATTTCACTCATTCAGTGAAAGTGGATTATGAACAAACATCAAAATGAAAACAATCCTTTCAGAAGAACCTTCTAGCTTCCTCTTAGCCTGCAGTCCACAATCGGGGCTGACGTTAAGTCTCTGCCTTATCCAGTTGCAAACCTTGGGTGACTACTATGTTTAGCCATTTTTACGGAGCCACGTCAGTTCATTCACTCAGTCTGCTCCGACAGGTTTTCGCCTCCTCTACTCTAACAAGCTCTTGCCAAGACCATGCATGAGCCCCTCCTCATGCTAACTACAATGGACATGTTTCAGCTTTCATTTCCCTGAGCCCTCTGTTCATAGGGGAAACTACTTCACATTCCCTCCATTCTTCAACTCCCTCGTCCACTGATTTCTCTCACATCTTGTCCTCCCAGTTCTTCTCCCAATCTCTCCAATCAATCCCCTCACTCTTTAGTGGGCTTCTCTTTCTTCCTTACCAGTCAGTTTTTAGGGTTTTGGTTTTTGGTGGGTTTTTTTTTTTTTGGTTTTTGGGTTTTTTTTAAAATATGTTTTTATTGATTTTATTTGAGAGAGAGAAGGCAGAGGGAGAGAGAGATAGAAACATCAGTGATGAGAGGGAATCATGGATTGGCTGCCTCCTGCACGTGCCCCACTGGGGATCAAGCCACAACCTGGGCATATGCCCCTTGACCTGAATCAGACCCAGGACCCTTCAAGCTGCAGGCTGATGCTCTATCCACTGAGCAAAACAGCTAGGGCTCAAACAAGTTCTTTTATCCTCATGTTTTAACTAACAAATATTTCTGAGCCCAGACCTCTCCACAGTTCCAGTTTCACATGCCCAACCCCTGTTAAGATGTCCTAATTTGCCCCAAATATCACACCATCATGCCACCAAGCACTGTCTCTCTTCCTGGTCTGCACTGCCTGCCTTACACCACATTCTACAGGCCAGAAAAATGTGCTTGCTCGTGGATGGAAATGAGAACCATGCTGGAGTCCCCAAAGCAGAAGTGACTCAGAGAGCTGCTATTACTATCTTTGGTTTGATCAGAAATCATGGCCTCACCCAGCCAGCATGACTCAATGGTTAAGTGTTGACCTATGAACCAAGAGGTCATGGTTCAATTCCCAGTCAGAGCACATGCCTGGATTTTGGGCTCAATTCCCAGTGTGAGGTGTGCAGGAGGCAGCCAATCAATGATTCTCCCTCATCGTTGATATATCTATCTTTCCCCTCCCTTCCTCTCTGAAATGAATTAAATATATATATATATTTTAAGGAATATGACCTCAAGAGACTTAGCAGATACTGACCTCAGAGAGGAAGTTCAGTTGTTTTCTCCTGTGTCTATGTCCCCTTAGAGGCCTTTCTCTCCCCAGGGGAGATGGGGAGAAATACGGTAACCAGTCTCCTCTGCACCAGTGATGTCAGCCAGAAATAAGTGAGTGTGAAAACAAGGAGGGGGGGCTCCAGTGGCCAGAGAACGAGCTCAGTGGGGTTCTCTGAAATGCTCTAACGTGTCCTGAGAATATGAACCAAGCTCTAAACCCTGGAGCTTTAATCTTTCAAGAACACACTTCCTTCCTGTATTTCTAATAATTACTGATTCTGGAAGTCCACCCTCTCTCTTCCAAAAGAATTGAGTCACAGAAATAGAACCATGAGAAAAGTTAGTCTGACCCGTTTGCTCTCAGAAATACATGGTGGGAAGAGCCTCGGGAAATGTGGTGGGGCTCAGGGGGGTCCTTCTCTAGCTGGTTCGTCTATCTCATGGAAAAATAAACTGAAAGAAAGGATATAAAATGTTTCAAATTAGTCATCCACAGGAAAATGATTTTGTGGGAAAGATTTCATACTTGCACTACTGTAATAGTAAAAGGAGTTTTTAACTTGATACCTATTGATGGACTTTATCAGAATACTAGAGGCCCGGTGCACGAAATTTGTGCATGGAGGGGGAGTCTGCACCCTCTCCAATCTGGGACCCCTCCAGGGATGTCCGACTGCCCATTTAGGCCCTATCCTGGGCAGTCGGACCCCTCTAACAATCCAGGACTGCTGGCTCCCAACTGCTCACCTGCCTGCTTTCCTGATTGCCCCTAACCACTTCTGCCTGCCAGCCTGATCACCCCATAACCATTCTGCTGCCAGCCTGATTGATGCCTAACTGCTCCCCTGCCAGCCTGTTTGCCCCTAACTGCCCTCCCCTTCAGGCCTAGTCACCCCTAATTGCCCTCCCTTGCAGGCCTGGTCACCCATAACTGCCCTCCCCTACAGGTCTGATTCCCTCACAACTGCTCTCCCCTTCAGGCCTGGGTCCCACCCAACTGCCCTTCCCTGCAGGCCCGGTCTCCCCCAACTTCCCTCCTCTGCCAGCCTGGTCATCCCTAACTGCCCTCTCCTGTAGGCTTGATTGCCCCCAACTGCCCTCCCTTGCAGGCCTGGTCCCTCCCAACTGCCTCCTCTGCTTGCCTGATCACCCACAACTGCCCTCCCTTGCAGGTCTGACCCCTCTCAACTTCCCTCCCCTGCTGGCCATCTTGTGGTGGCCATCTTGTGTCCACATGGGGCAGGATCTTTTACCACATGGGGGCAGCCATCTTGTGTGTTGGAGTGATGGTCAATCTCCATATTACTCTTTTATTAGATAGGATAGAGGCCTGGTGCATGGGTAGTGCCTGGCTGGTTTGCCCTGAAGGGTGCCCCAGATCAGGGTGGGGGTTCCCTTAGGGTGTGGGGTGGCCTGGGTGAGGAACCTGTGGTGGATTGCAAGCCTGCCACGCCCCCCGTGACCCAAGCAGAGGCACTGGTATCTGGAATTTATGTATCTTCTACAATTGAAACTTTGTAGCCTGGAGCGGAGCCAAGCTTACTGCTCACTCGTGGCTGCAGCCATTTCTGTCAGAATTTGTTTACCTTCTATAATTGAAATTTTGTAGCATTGAATGGAGGCCTAGGCCTGCAAGGGCTGGTTGAAAGCTTGGCTTCCTCCGTTGCTGGGGAAACCCAAGCCTCCCTTCTGCTCTCTGTGGCTGTAGCCATCTTGCTTGGGTTTATTTGCATACTCACTCTGATGGGCTTGTGTGTGTGGCTTGTGGGCATGACTGGTGGGTGTGGCAGAGGTATGATCAATTTGCATATTACTCGTTTATTAGATAGGATACAATCCTCCAGAAACTGAGCTATTTGTTTTTGTGACTGTGCATTTTTCTGAGGAGAGCGTCCATAGCTTTTATTGGATTCTCAAAGGGATCTCTGATACCCCAAAGGGTAATATTCACCTAAAGGTTAACTTACTTGTACTGGTTATCCTTGCTATATATAACAAATTACCCCAAAACTTAGCAGTGTAATAATACAACTAACATTCCTTATCTCACAGATTTGTGGGTCAGGAATTGAGGAGTGGTGTAGCTGGGTGACTTGGCTTGGGGTCTCCTGTGATGTTGTATCATGAAGTCAGCTGGGGTAGCTTTGCTATCTGAAGGCTAAACTGGGGCTGGAGAATCTTGATCTGCTCAGGTGGCTGCTGGCAGAAGGCCTCAGTTCCTTGCTGGCTAATGGCAGGGGGCCTCCATTCCCTGCCACAAGCACCTCTCCACTGGGCTGTCCAGTGTCCTCTGAGTGTCCACTGCTGAGTGAGTGACTGAGAGCAAGAGCAAAGAGGAAGCCACAGTGCTTTTTATGACTTAGTCCCAGGAGCCATTCCTTGTCACTGCTGCTGCATGCTATTCCATCTGCAAGACAGCTCATACTCAAGGGGAAGTAGTTAAGCTCCACTTTTTGGAGGGAGGTGTATCAAAGAATTTGTGGACATATGTTTAAACCACCAAACTGGTAAAGAGGCCTCACTTTCCAGTCTTACTGGCTGTGTCTACAGGCTTCTATTCTAATCTAGCACAGTGAGCTGTGGAGGATATTGTTTTTAAAAATGCAAACTGGAAACCCACTTCTCTAACTCAGACTTTAAAATGTTTACTGGCAAGCATTGTACAGAGTTGGTTCCCGAAGCCCAGCTTGTCTGTCCGTTTCCTGTTGTGGGAGGGGACAGGCTTCCAGGATCTGCTTGGTTCTACAGCTCACAGGGACTGATTCCCAACAGTCCTTGCAGGCAACCACCTGAGGCTGAGGAAGCAAGTGTCCAGAGCCGGCTCCGGTCTGGTCTCCAAGGCCCATCTGCAGCATGCGGGGCCTGGGAAGGAGGTATGACCTGCTACTCCTGGGGCCTCCCGTGGCCACCTCTCACCTCTGAGGTCTGACTCTCTACTATCTTGTTCTGGGGAACTAGCCTGAGTTAATTTTAGTCTATAAGTAGCTTGAGACGTTCTGAAGTGGGTGAGAGTCACCTGCTTACTCATTACCTTGCTATTACATTATGACAAAAGCAAATCTCATTTTACCCCTTTATATAGACACATCTATTAAATAAAGATTCGTGAGCAATGACGCACAGAACATTTCACGCAACCTGCTCAGTAGGTTCCACAAAGTCCCAGCTCCTGTCGCTTTAAGTGACCCAAGCACCACCTGGCATAAATGCTTCACTGAGGGAGGAACCAAGTTCTCAGAGGCATTTCATTATCCTTGTGATCAGTGTAAGGCAACAAGAATAAGGCAACAGCCGAAACCGGTTTGGCTCAGTGGATAGAGCGTCAGCCTGCGGACTGAAAGGTCCCAGGTTCGATTCTGGTCAAGGGCATGTACCTTGGTTGTGGGCACATCCCCAATAGGGGGTGTGCTAGAGGGAGCTGATCGATGATTCTCTCTCATCAATGTTTCTAACTCTCTATCCCTCTCTCTTCCTCTCTGTAAAAAAAAATCAATAAAATATATATATATTTTTTAAAAAGAAGAAGGCAACAAGAACACACACACACACACCCCACCCCACCAAATAAAAACTATGTTGGAAAACAGGAGTGGCTCAGGATCAAGTGTTTGCACCATTCTTACAGGTTCATGCTAATGACCTTACTAGACTCTTAAACCCAGTTTGGGGAATTGTGAGGAATGCCTCTAAAATATTCTAACCTATTCACATACCTTGCCTATCTTAGTAAGAGCTGTTATCTATCATTCCCCATGCTAATTACCAAGCCACTAAATTCATCAGATAAAATCCATTTTTTGATATCACTGTGCTGATAAGCGGTGTCTGCTGTGGAGCAAAATGCAGCACTTGTCAGGGCCAGCTTGGCAGCCGACCTTTGTGATAGAACACTGGCTGACACCTCTGGGACATGGATTGCCCCTGGAATGGAAGCTTAATCTAACTAACTAAACAGCATTACCCGGCAATGCTGCAGTATTTTCAAGTAAGTGACTGATCTCAAGACACTTGCTTTGGCCTGGGAGGGGAAAAACAATCATTTTTCACAAGGTTCAGCGAAAAGCCAGAGGACACCAGGAACATCAGTCCCAGGTCCCGTGACTGTTTGATGGATGGCCACTTCCGTCTGGAAAGACACTGCGAGATATGATTGAAGTCTGTGAGGTTGTACTGAGGACTCCACATTCCTAAGCATCGTGTTACAGGGAGATACTTGTGACCTGAAAGAGGTTCCTGTAGTCCACATGGCTCTTAGAACCTGGTTACCCCAGGGTAATTCAGGTTGTAAACAGACGATTCATTCTGGGCCTCGTCAAAGGTCATAATGAGGCAGCCCACAAAAATCTTTTATTTGGCCAGAGCTGCATTATAAAATTACTGAACTTGATTATTAGTACTTTAAAAAAAAATTTAACCACCATTCCCATAAATATCTGGATTTCCAGCTTCTCTTGAAAAACAATTAGATCTGGCAACTCTAGGTCTGCATTCCCTGCTGACATCGGGCGGGAATCGGGGACCGTGTAACCGGCATTTCCTCCCCAGCTTGCACAGTCCTCACAGTGCCCCAGGGATCCCCAACACTGAGGCCACTGCCCGGTGCCATTCACAGTCTTACCAGCACTGCCATAGTCCTTGTGGTAGAGTTAAGAGAAATGTGAACTATTTCTTGTACCTGGAGCAGCACGTTAGCATCACAGGCAGGGTTATGGGCCCTAAAGACACACAACCTAGTTTTGAATCCTGGTGGTGGTTGTTTTTTTTATTCTCTGGTGATGTGACTTGGGGCAAGTTGCTTAACCTCTCCAAGCCTAGGTTTCCTTATTTGTGAAAAGAGAATAATACTGGCAGCTACTTCACAGGGCTGTTGTGAGGATTACACACTTACGGCACAAGTAAGTGCCTCTAAGAAGGCAGTATGTCCCACACAGCCCATTTCAATCTTTCATGATATCCACCGGGCCCTTGTAGACACTGAGTTTGTGATATTGGATTTAAATAAATATTTGGGTATCATTTCATGAGGACTTGTTGACAAAACCGAACGTGTCCAGAAGATACTCCTCACTTTGAAAATCATTTTATGGAACACCTTTAACTATCTGCACCAGCCCAGCCTTGAAACTAAACTAACAAACTAGATAACTTATTTTCAAGTCTCGGGTGGTTCATGAAACTGAATTTCTGCCCAAATGTTGCCTTGGGATAAGATCATCTCCCTGCCTTCATAGACACCCTGTCTTTGTGAAAAGACAAGCCACAAAAAGGGGGGGAAAGATTTACAACACACATAGGATTAGCATAAAAAATAATATAAACAATTTCTGCAAACTAATGAGAGAGAGAGAAAACTAGCTCTATTTTTTAAAAACGGGCAAAGAAATGAGCAGGCACCTTATAGAGGAAGACACAGAGATGATCTACTAAACATAGGAAAAGGTGCTCAGTTTTATAGCAATCCAGAAAAATAAAAGTCACAACAAAGATCAGCAAACATTTTATAGTCTAACAACATCACCACAGGTCTATGCATTGCTGGTTGAATGAAGATTGGCCTGACCTCCGTGAGGAGCACTTTGGAACTCTCTGGAAAACTTGTTCATCCAAGGTCGCCGCAGTTTTACTCCTAGGAGTCAACCCTGGGGAAACCCTTGTAGAAATGCACCAAGAGACAAGCGCAAAAATGTTTATGGCTCCCTTGTTTGTAAAAGCCAAACGGACAACTTAAACGATGATGAGGAGGACCGATAAATTAAGTATGACTCCTTCATGCAATTGGGTAACATGTAGTCACTAGAATAATTCAACAATAATAGTTCTCTGTTAACATAAAAACATTCAAACCTGTAAATAATTTTTTGTGAATTTATTTGAGCCAAACTGTCAACAATTGCCGGGAAGCAGAATCTCAACGGATTTGGGATAATGCTCCGGAGAATGGTGGTTTTTCACTTTGTTTTATACACTACAATCAAAGGAGGAGATGTAAGTGGGTTACATGAAAACCATTGGTGATAGATTAGGGAAGCAGGAGAAAGCAAAGCGAGGAGACCTCTCGATTGGATGAAAAGTAAAGTGATAGACACATGCTTCTTTTACTTAGATGGATGGGTACAGTAGCATTTAACATGCTAACAATAACAAGGAAGGAATTTATGGTCTCTGTCCTGGCGCCGAGACACATTTGGTTGTGCCCTGAAGGGTCCAGAAAAAGGGAAGTTACAAGTTACTCTGACATTTCATAAGTATGTTATCTTAAATGCAAAACAATAAGATAAAGATTGACCTCATCAGGGAAAATACTGGCCTTGGACATGACTACCCACCATAACTGCTTTTAGTTAGAAGTTCAATTTCAGACCATCCTTTATGGTTACTTTAGGTCTTGAGTTTGCAAGACTGTCATGCAGGTCTTCCCTGAGCTTGTCAGGTTAGCATGTGGCTTTTTTTGTCCACATCTCAAAGCACATCCTATCTAATAAAAGAGGAATATGCAAATTGACTGACACTCCAACACACAAGATGACTACTGCCATGTAGACACAAAATGGCCACCATTAGATGGCCTGCAGGGAAGAGCAGTTGTAGGTGACCAGAATGGCAGAGGAGGGCAGTTGGGGGCGACCAGATCTATAGGGGAAAGCAATTAGGGGCGACCGGGCCATCAGGAGAGGGCAGTTAGGGGTGATTGGGCCAGCAGGGGAGGACAGTTGGGGAAAAACAGGCCAGCAGGGCAGGGTAGTTAGGGGTGATGAGGTCTGCATGGGAGGACAGTTGTGGGCGACCAGGCTGGCAGGGGAGGGCAGTTAGGGGTGACCAAGTTGGCCAGGAAGGGCAGTTAGGGGTTACTGGGCCAGCAGGGGAGAGCATTTGGGGGTGACCAGACCCATAGGGGAGGGCAGTTAGGAGCATTGGGGCTGGCATGGGAGCAGTTAGGCGTCAATCAGGCTGGCAGGAGAGTGGTTAGGGGGTGATCAGGCTGGCAGGCAGAAGCAGTTAGGGGCAATCAGGCAAGCAGGAAGATGAGCGGTTTGGAGACAGCAGACCTGGATTGTGAGGGGGATGTCTGACTGCCCAAGGGATCAGGCCTAAACAGGCAGTCAGACATTCCTCGAGGGGTCCCAGATTGGAGAAGGTGCAGGCTGGGCTGAGGGACACACCACCCCCATGCATGAATTTCATCCACCGAGCCTCTAGTTAAATATAAAAGAAAAGTTCCATAAGAAAACACACACTATGATGTCATTTATATAAAATAACATGCAAAGCAGTATTACATATTGATTGGAGGTATAAAAATGTATGGGAATAATAAATGTCAAATTTAGGACACTGATTATCTCCCAAAGATAGGAAAATTACATCAGATGGGTTAATTTTTTACTTGAGTGGATAATACTTCATTGTGTATTATATTAGCCTTTACACATTTTTGCATCTATTAAATATTATAAAACAAGTTTTGAAAAATATCATTATTCATTTCAAATTTTCAGGGTGTGTTTTTTTTTTTTTTATACCAGAGTCGATTAATACTTCTCCCAGCCTGTATTACTTTCCTATTGCTATGTTAGCAAATTGCCAGAAATTTAGTGGCACACAAATTTATTATTTTATTGTACTAGCCACATCTCCCATCTTCAAAGCCAGCAGCATAGCATCTTCAAATCTCTTTTCCCCCAACTCCCACGTGCGTGCACACACACACACACACACACACACACACACACCCTGCCATTTCTGTCACCATGAATCGGACCTTCCTGTCTCCCTCTTACAATGACCCTTCTCATTACATTGGCCCACCCAGATAATCCAGGATAATCTTCCCATTTCAAGTTCCTTATGTTAATCACATCTGCAAAATCCCTTTGCCATTGGATAGTGACATATTCACAGGTTTGGGGGATTGGGACATCTTTGGGGGGCCTGACACATGGGCCTTAGACATTTTACAGGCCCTCTTGCTGTGCGTATTGTGCTCACAGGAAACCCCCTGGCCTGCTCAGTTCTTACTAAGTGTCTGACTTGGTTTCTCCGACCTGGTGGGTTTTCCTAGAGACCCAGATGTCCACAAAGCAGTGCAGGGTAAGTCCCGGGGGGGAAGAAAACCACAGAGGCTGGAAATTCCCACGCTGGAGGACTCCGAAGAGTGGCCCTGAACTAGAACAACATTTCCTCAGAACAGCTGGACTGATCACTCTAAAACATAAATCTGATCATGTCCCTCTCCTGTAAAACTCAGGCAAGCTTCCTCTTGGCTTTAGAAGGAGGAACCAAGTCTTTAGACCCAGTTTCTCAACACCGGCGCTATTGACCTGTTTTGGCTGGATCATTCTTTGTTGCCGGGGGCTATCCTGTGCCTGGTAGGATGTTTAGCAGCATCCAGGGCCTCTACCTACTCCATGCCAGGAGCTACACCCCCCCAACCCCCCCCCACACACACACACACACACAAACACATTTGTGACAATCTTGCCAAAGGTCCCTGGGGGTCAAAACTACCCTCAGTTGAGAACTCCTGTCCTAGGAGGTTCAACAGGATGTGGGCCCTGCCCATCTCCCCAGCTTATTCTCTCTCCATTAGCCACCTAAAGGAGATCTCCCCGCTGAACACAGCAGGGTCCCTCTGGCATCTGGATTTCTGCATAGTCTGTTCCCTCTTCCTGGATCTCTCCTCCCCACAGCTCCTCATCTGCTGAATTCTTTCTTTGAGTAGAAGGGCAGGAGGAGAGGGTTCCCATCTCAAAGATGCCCACCCCCCATTTTTAAAATATTGTTTATTTTCAGATGGTTTATTTTTTTAAAAACAAGCCTCAGGAAGAAACTTTGACCTCCCCCAAATGGCCTAAATGGATTCAGACAGAGAACCTGCTCCAGGGAGAGAGGTATAATCACAGACAACTATGTTTTAACATGAACTAAGGGTGGCAGACAGGGAGGAACCTAGGAAGTCTGTTGGCTAGACTCCCCTCTGTGTCCCATTGTTTCTGGGTAGACCTGCAGGAATTTGTTTACCAAATATCTAGATCCTTCCCATCTCTCTGCAAATTGCCTACCTTCCCTTTGAAATGTAAACCATCACTCCCTTTCTCCAGCTCAAAATGGCATAGAAACCTCAACTGTCAGCTCTGTCCTTGGGTCCCCTTTTCTTACCTGAACGCTTGCATGCACATACTTAATTACATTTGGTTATCTTCTCCTGTTGATCTGTCTCATGTCAATTTGATTATTAGGCCAGCCAGAATAACTAAAAGGGGAAATTTTCCCCTCCCCACAGTGTCTCATTCTTGTTTTTTTTTTTCTTTTCTTTTCTTTTTTTAAAATGTATTTTATTAGTTTTTCACAGAGAGGGAGTGGGATAGAGAGCTAGAAACATCGATGAGAGAGACACATCAACCAGCTGCCTCCTACACACCCCCCATCAGGGATGTGCCCGCATCAATGTACATGCCCTTGACCGGAATCGAACCTGGGATCTTTCAGTCCGCAGACCACCGCTCTATCCACTGAGCCAAACCAGTTTCGGCGAAGTGTCTCAATCTAAGTCTTCTGCTCAGACACCCCTCTCAGCTCTCCTTGCAGTGACCACGGCTATGGGCTGCAGCAAACCCTCGTCACCCCTGCCCTTACCGCTCGGCCTTCTTCATAGACGGCCACCCCCACGGGCAGGGCCTGGGACTGCCCTGTGCCTGTGGATGAGTGACAACGTGGTCTGAGTTATCTCATGATGGAAGACACTGTGGGCTCAATCCCCATCCACCCCATAATCAAGACACACACACACAGCATTCAGGCCGTGCAGCCAGGTAAATCCCCAAGGAAGAGCTGGGAGTCTCTGTCTGCTCCTTGTTCTGTTGGGACATGTTGGCCCCATTAAAGACTAAATAGTCATTCAGGGTGTGATCTGAAAAAGGCTTTTCCCCGAGGGCGGTGAACGGAGGATTCCGATGGCTACACAGGAGGAATCCTTCGCCCCAGGGGCTCCTGTGAAATGACGCCTACGCTGCAGAGGCGCGAGCACCACGAACTGGCACCAGCTGCCAGGACTCTCTGGGACGAGAGCCAAACTGTGGTCACTCTGCAGACGGGGGAACAGCCTACAGGGAGAAGGCTGTCTCCTATCGGCTCTGGAACAACAGACCGTAAGGCAGCACCAGGAAGAGAAAGCAAGACCCTGGCCAATTCCCTTTGTCCACCCCAACCTGAGGCATCTAAATGCAGGCAACACGCCGAAACCGGTTTGGCTCAGCGGTAGAGCATCAGTCTGTGGACTGAAAGGTCCCAGGTTCGATTCCGGTCAAGGGCATGTACATTGATTGCGGGCACATCCCTGGTAGGGGATGTGCAGGAGGCGGCTGGTCAATGTTTCTCTCTCATCGATGTTTCTAGCTCTCAATCTCTCTTCCTTCCTTTCTGTAAAAAATCAATGAAATATATTTTAAAAAAAAAAGACACTACATGAGTATATGAATGTAGTTCACACAAAACTTATTAAAAAAAAAAAAATGCAGGCAACGCCAAGGTCTAACACACACACCACAGCAATGCAAGCCCACCTCTCCAGCCGATCAGGGCTTTCACCTGGTTCAAAGGTTGTAGGGGAGACTCTGAAATGAAATCCTCTGGACAGGGCTGGAAAGAAAAGGCCCTTCCCCCAGCAGTAGGTGCCCCAATTTCCTGTGACAGGTAGGCTGTCCTTGCTCTGCCTGGGCCAGTCCTCATAGTCTCCCAACACACAGTCACCCAGGCCAAGTCAACCATGTTGCTGAAGCCATATATTCCTGGCATTATTATGTCGTTAGTAGGTTCCTTCCTTTAAACGTATATACCTTTCTCCATAACAAAAGTAGTTATTTTCTGATATTTTAAATCATGTATGCTCATTGTGAAAAATGCAAACAATACAAAAAAAAAAAAAAAAGGATAAGGAAGACAAAATTCACCGGGAGCTGACCGCCATCAACATCCTGCTGACCCTCCTTTTCTATCTCTCTTTATCCAGATGTATGACCTAACGCTCCTACAGTGGCTTTCTGTGCTCAAATACAAGTATTAAAAGGAAACTTTCTATTAGCGTCACTAATAGCAAACTGCCTTCACTCCTCAGAATAGAAGGCAGCCCCCAAGAAGTAAATACAACACAAACAAAGCCTCTAGTGACCCACATGTGTCAAACACAAGGCCCGCGGGCCAAATCCGTCCCGCCAGGCCTTGCAATGTGGCCCGCACCGCGCTGTCATCACTGCACTCCGCTGTGTTTCCATCACAATGACAGTTTATGACTGTTCAGTAAACCATTCGGGCCGCGATTTAGGCTGGATTTTAGATTTTGGCCCCTTCTCTGATTGAGTTCGACACCCCTACGAGTAGTCAGATGCCCTAGCTCCCAGGTCTCCAGCGCCTCGGGCCCAGTCTCTCCAAGTTAAAAGGGGGGATTGGCAAGCATTCCACGGGGTTAGACCAAAGGGAGACTTTTCCCCAGATGCAATTAGAAGTATTGAAAAAGAATGAGAAGACAATCTCTCTCTACTTCCACTGTTATCTGTTCCATATCTATGCAGTAGCCTCACCTTTTTGGGGTACCCTCAAGGACCTCCCACGTTCTAGAAAGAAGGCAGGGGGCAGAGCCTGTAGGCTCCTCTCAGGTCAGTGCAGAGGGGAGAGGCCCTCTTTCTGCTCTCTCCCCCCTTCGAAGGGGCCCAGCCCCCTCGCCCCAGAAGCCTCAGAAATCTAGAAAGCCTCTCACCGCGCCTTGGAGGCTCCAGTCCAGGCCCCGCCTCCCCTCAGTGCCAGGCATCCTCCTTCCTCAGCCTGGAGCCCACAGGAGACATCAGGGTTCTTCTTCTTCCTTTTCCACAAAGATTCTCTGTCTCAGGAACCAACATTCCTGGGCAGGAGACCCAAAGACTGTGTGTGTGTGTCCGGGCTGGCACAAGCCTTTCTGCCATGGGCTGGCCCTCTGGGAGGGGAGAGAGGGCAGGAAGAGTGTGGGCAAGCTGGGCCCCCAGGGGCCGGCGCATGCTGCAGACCTTTCAATCCCAAGAGTTATCTCCCTCTCTTCCTGGCCTGGGAGGCAGGGCAGGGCCATGAGGCATTCAGTAGAGGTCCTGGAACAATCTGGTATCCATATGGAAAGTGAGAGCATTGGATTTTTACCTTACCATACCCTACGCCATATACAAAATAATAAAAGCCTAATATGCTAAGTGTCCAACCGTTTGTTTTAGCCAGTTGACCAGTTGCTATGACGTGCACTGACCACTATGGAGTAGACGCTCTGACCAGTAGGTTAGCTTGCTGCTGGGGTCTGGCTGATAGGGAATGGGCAAGACCGGCCGTACGCGCCCTGGAGCCCTCCCATCGGGACTGTGAGAGACAGGCCAGACACACCGTGGATGAATTCGTGCACCAGGCCACTTTCGGCCCGATCCCTGCAGGCCAGGCCAAGAGATGCCATTGGTACATGAATCCATGCACCAGGCCTCTAGTATCGATACACAAAATAAATTTGGTGTATGAAGACCTCAAGATGAAAGGAAACCTTAAAACTCTTTTAAAATACAGGAGAAATTTAAAAATTGCTTTGTGATTTGAGGGTAAAGGGTTCAAAAAGACACCAAAGAACAAACCATAAATTAAAATGCTGACAAATTCAACTGTTACAGTCATCTGACTGCTTTTCTAAAGTCGCCATAAACTAAGTTAAAAGACAAATACAAACTGGGAAAACACATCTGCACTGCAGATAATTGGGAAGATTAGTAGCCAGATTTATGGGGGTAGACATTTTAAAAGAACATTAAAAAATATATAGAAAGCCGAAACCGGTTTGGCTCAGTGGATAGAGCGTCAGCCTGCGGACTAAAAGGTCCCAGGTTCGATTCCGGACAAGGGCATGTACCTTGGTTGTGGGCACATCCCCAGTAGGAGGCGTGCAAGAGGCAGCTGATCGATGACTCTCTCTCATCGATGTTTCTAACTCTCTGTCCCTCTCTCTTCCAGTCTGTAAAAAAATCAATTAAAAAAATATATTAAAAATATATATATAGACAAAAGACTGAACAGGAAATTCACGGAAGAGGAAACATTATTACCCAACAAACACACAAAAGGCATTCAAATGCCCTACTCACCAGGGAAATGCAAGTTAATATTACAATGAAATGTTGGTTCACACCCATGTGTTGGCAAAAATGTAGAGGCCTGAGAATGCCAAGTTATGGTGGGAGTTTGCCAAAACGAGAACGCTCTCAGCCTGCTGGAGGGAGGGAGGATTAGGACAGCCTTAGGCAGGCAGATTGGTGCTCCCTGGTAAAGGTGAAGACATGTATGTGTGCATGGCCTCTTGCCTGGATTCTTTTATGTTTTTTAACTAAAAGAATTGACAAATTTATTTTCATATTTCACGATACAAATGAAACTAGCCTTTTTTTTTCTTTCTTTTTTTGTCCCCCTACTCCCCTCCAAAACTATTCTCTCTGATAAGAAGGGGGAGCAAGTCCTCCTAGTCATGCCATTAGAGGAAAAAAAACAAAACAAAAACCAAGTCACAGCACCCTGGTCGCCTGGTGAAGTAGAGAAGTAATCTCAAACGGACAGCAAGAGGCTCCCTCTCTCATCTGTCCGGTGGTGTCATTCCCGGCCAAGGAGACATCATCATGGGACCGTTGGGGGCCCAGCTGACATCATCCCAGGAGGGGGAGGGCCCATCACTGGCATCATGGGAGGACCAGGGAGATTTGAGGGGCTGGGGGGGTGTCTTTTCCTCCACAGGGGGAAGAGCAGAGAATGGAGGAGAGCTATCTTTTGGTAGCTTTGCCAATCGGGCTCTGAGCCTGTGCTTCCATTCCTGATCGTTATCGTCCACATTCCCTTTGTTTCCTCCCACTGCGACGACGTGTCTCTCTCCCAGCAGGTGAGTCATGAGGGAGGTATGTGTCGCAAAGGTCACCATACAACTGGGGCGTGTTGCTCTGCAGGCTGTTGGCCGCTCCATGGAGGGCTGCTGGAAATGACTTACCTGGATTCTTTTATCCTCGATTCTTCTGAAACTGGGCCGCCCAATCCATCTTCCTCAGGTGCTGCTCTGACCGCAGCCCTCTCTTTCCTCCTCAGACGCCCAGCGGCTCGCCACTGCCTATGAAGAGACGTCACCCTCTAAGGACGGCCAGGCTTTCGTGGTGCCGTGCCTTTTGGCTTCTCTCCCGCTCTGCCCCGTGTTCTGTGACTCGCTCTCCTCCCGTAAAATGAATTCCCAAGCTGAAACGCCTCTTTTGAGTCCTTTAATCATATTAAATGTTAAATTAAATAAGGGAGAGGTGGAGCTGGGGATAATCTCATTTTATACCTTCATGTTACAGATGAGGATCCTGGGGCCCAGGGAGGAGGCTGCGTGTCCACTCCAGGAGGAGACCGCGGCTTTTCTGAGTTCCCGGTCAGGGCTCCTACCTCTGTCGCCTCTCCCGGGCGGACCTGGTGCAGGCCTGGCCAGGGGAGAACGTGGAGGCCACGCCACTCTGGCTCTGTTCGCATCACCCTACTTTCCACAGCCCAGGAGGCACAGCCACCGTGTGTCTCAAAGCACAGCTATGCAGGGGAGCTGGGCAGGAGAGCACGTTCTCTGAACTGGGATGCCCTTGTGTTCACCTTGTCAGCAGAGAACAGCCAGATCTCTCCGTGACTGTAATTGGGTTAGTCTTTTGGGCTTGCCCTCCTCCCAGCTGTCAGAAGAAATTATACAGAAACGTACCTCGGCCTCGGCCACAGTTCAGGTGCGGGCGGAGGCCGGAGCAGAGGAAATTTCCAGTCCGTTCATTAATCACCCTAAATACCAGGTTGCTGCCGGCTGCACTTTCTCCCAGCTGCAATCACTTCTGCTCCAGCCGGAGCTCAGAGGTCACCCGGGGAGCTGCAGTGCCCTCCGCGGAGGCCTGAGCGCAAACACACGGAGGGTGGGGGCTGGGGCAGGAGGCCCTGAGGGGTGTACTCACCCAGCAAGTCTCCCCATGCCCAGAGGGCACGACATTAAATAGCAAGTTTTAATTTAAACGCGTGATGAGCCAAGGCAGAGCCCACAGGAGGAAAAAGTTTTCCTCCTGCTTTTGAACAAGGGGCCCTGAATGTCCCTGCACTAGGCCCCCAGCCCAGCTGAAACTTATCCGCTCAGGCTGCTATAACAAAAATAGCATTCAGTGGGTGGCTTAAGAGCCACAAAAAATTATATCTCACAGGTCTGGAGGCTGGACATCCAAGGTCAGGGTGCCAGCATGGTCCGGGGAGCACCCTCTTCCAGGAAGCAGACTTCTCACTGGATCCTCTGGAAGAGAGGGGGGTAGGAAGCTCTGTGGGGCTTCACCCTCAGCATGAAGCACCTCCCCAAACCCCCCTTCTCAGACCATCACCTTTGGGGGTCAGGGTTTCACCAGATGCATTTGGGAAGACACAAGCATTCACACCATCGCCGTTTCCAAACGCTAATGGGTAGGAGGGAACATCTGTTTCCCCAGGGCCCCGTGGGTGCCTCTAAAAGTGAAGTCCGCCGAAACCGGTTTGGCTCAGCAGTAGAGCGTCGGTCTGCGGACTGAAAGGTCCCAGGTTCGATTCCGGTCAAGGACATGTGCATTGGCTGCGGGCGCATCCCTGGTAGGGGGTGTGCAAGAGGCGGCTGGTCGATGTTTCTCTCTCATCGACGTTTCTGGCTCTCTATCTCTCTCTCCCTTCCTCTCTGAGAAAAATCAATAAAATATATTTTTTAAAATAAAATAAAATAATAAAAATAAAAGTGAAGCCCGCCGCAACTGGTTTGGCTCAGTGGATAGAGCGTCAGCCTGCGGGACTGAAGGGTCCCAGGTTCGATTCCAGTCAAAGGCATGTACCTTGGTTGCGGGCACATCCCCAGTGGGGGGAGGTATGTTTGTGTGTGTGTATGTGTGTGCAAGAGGCAGCTGATTGATGTTTCTCTCTCATCGATGTTTCTAACTCTCTATCCCTCTCTCTTCCTCTCTGTAAAAAAATCAATTAAAATGTATTTAAAAAAATAAAATAAAAATGAAGTCCAGCCCATTGGCAGCCCAAGAGGAGCTGTGGAGCCGGATCTGTGAAGATTTCTGACAGCCCACCCCAGGGGCCCTCAGGCTTCAGTGAGCTGGGGGATTTCAGGGGCCACCCCAGAGGCTCTGACTCTGAGGAGGGGCCTGAGCTTCTGCATTCTAACACGGCCCTGGAAGCCGAGACTACAGGTCTGCGGTCCATCCTTGGAGGGAGTTACACTGGTGACGCCTTTAACAGAGGAGGCAGCAGAGGCCAGTGCCTTGCCCAATGGCACACATTCACTGGGAACAGGCACCACAGAACCCATACCTCCACACCGCAGCAGCACCTGCCCAGGGGCCCATCACGGTTCTCGTGGAGTGTGAAGAGGGAGGGTGTAAGTTAGCACCGTGCTCTGTGAGTTTCCATAAAAGCTTGTTGAGCAAATGAGTACCCAAGCAACTGGATAAGCCCTCCTCATTCTCCCCCTGAGGCAAGCAAGGCAAGTAGCACCAGGGAGCAGAAAAATAGCCCTTGGAGCCTCCGATTCCCTAATGGTAGCCAATGTTCATGAAGTACTTTCCAGGCATTTATCTTCTCCACGAACCTATGGGATAGATACTGTTCTTGCCCCCATTTTATAGATGAGGAAACTGATACTCAGAGGGTTTGGGTAATTTCCCTAAAATCATACAACCAGAGTGCAGAGGCAGGCAGGATTTAAACAGACGCACTCGGACTTCATAGCCCAAACTCTTCACCACTCGACTCTAAGGAGACTGTACCTTTGGGACACGGACTCAGTCTGTTCCGGCTCCTTTCCTGGGAGCCCGCCCACCCCCTTGCTAAGTCCTCCCATTTTACCATCCAGTCAGCCTCGCTCCCTTTGCGGATTCCCCTCAGGTGTACAGCAGCTCCCAGGGGTCCTCAAACTTTTTAAAGTGGGGGCCAGATCACGGTCCCTCAGAGAGCTGGAGGGCCGGACTATATGAACTACTAATTCCTACTGTAACACCTCGGCTGCGCTCACTGCCCAAAAAACCTGGCGGCCGGATCAGACTCCTCTGCGGGCTGCATGTGGCCCGCGGGCCGTAGTTTGAAGACGCCTGGAACTTTAAACTCTGCAGGCAGCTCTCTGGGTCCGATCCAGTCCACCTGACCCCAGCCAGTGCTCCTCATGAGTACAGTGCTGGCCATAGAGTGGGTGAGAGGGGCCCCTGGCCATGGCCATGTGCTTTAGGTAAGGTGACCAGACGTCCCGCTTTTGGCGGGACAGTCCCGATTTTTAGCAATTTGTTTCACGTCCAGCGGCGTTTTAAAACCTTTCCAAAAATTGGGACTTTTTTAAAAGGCCGCTGGACATGCGACAAAGTGTTAAAGATCGGGACTGTCCTGCCAAAAGCGGGACGTCTGGTCACCTTACTTTAGAGGGACTTGCTCTGCTCCTTCTTTAGCCAGACCCTTTCCATTGAGGTGGAGTCTTGGGGCAGGGGGCAGGGGTGGGAGGAGTCAAAGACCGGTTGCCCCTTCGTTAGAATGTTCCGAGTGCCAAATGCCCTGGAATTCCCCGCATAAATGGCCCTAGCCTTTCCCGGGGCTTGCAGGAGATTGTCCCTGGGCCCATCCTCCCAAGGGCAGTGCCGCTCTTCACCAGCGGAATATATACACCCCTCGAGGCCTAAAGGATGTCTAGGAGTAGGGAGTGGAGCGTCTGTAGAGATGAGCATTCGGCCCATCAAGATTCCAAATAAAGAAGGGGTTGGAAAGAGATGAGTAGACCACCAACACTTCCTAGAGTGCCATTGTGTTCATTTTCTACTGTTACATAGCAAATCACTGCAAATGTAGTGACTTACGTGAGCATATATTTACTATCTCACAGCTTCTGTGGGTTAGGAGACTGGGTAGGCTTCTGTTTCAGAGGCAGGTGAAAGGTGTTGTCAGGGTTGGAGTCTTACTTGGAGGCTTGAATGAGGAAGAATCTGCTCCTCAAAGGTTGTTGGACTGAAGGGTTCTGTTCTTTGCTTGCTTTGGCCAGAGTCCACCCTCACTCGCTTATCATGCAGGCCCCCCCACCATGGCAACGTGCTTCATCAAAGCACGGAGGGAGCACCTGCTGGGAAAGGGGAAGTTACTGTCTATCTTATGTAACCTAACCATGGAAGTGACATCCCACCCTACGTAACACACTCCACTGGTTAATGCAAGTCGTGGGTCTCACCCCATTCAAAGGGAGAGAGTTATACGGTGGTATAAATATCAAGAGTTGGAGATCACTAGGGGCCATCTTAGAAGCTGCCTGTTACAGCCATGTCCAACCACAGAACTCGAAGGAATCAGAGGAAGGTCTTCAGGCAAACCTTGCCTTCTCAGGCCATTTGAAATTATCTATACTAATAAAAGGGTAATATGCTAATTAGACCGGATGTCTTCCAGACAAAGCGGCAGCGACTGCGAGGCCAAGGAGGGCCAGCAGCCAGCAGTGGCAGCAACAGTAGGGTGATGGGGCAGCACCTTCCCCTGATAGGCCCGGTCACCTCCCTAAGCTGTCAGTAGGACATCCCCTAAGAGCTCCCAGACTGTGAGAGGGGGCAGGCTGGGCTGAGGGACCCCGCCCCCCAGTGCACAAATTTCCGTGCACCGGGCCTCCGGTATTTAATAATAGAGGAGAATGGATGATATGTTACTCACAGTGGGTTAGCTTGAACTGCAGCTTTTACATATTTATGTATTTAAATATGTTTTTTTATTGATGAGAGAGAGAGAGAGAGAGAGAGAGAGAGAGAGAGAGAGAGAGAGAGAGAGAGGAAGAGAAACATTTGGGCAGCTTGATCAGGAAGCTGCAACTTTGCATTCCCCAGGGAACCACTGGCCCACTCCCCACAGATCACTGGAGGAAGGAGTCCAACAAAGGGGAGATGCATGTGCAGTGAAGTTGGGGTGAAAGGAAGATGCCTGTCAGTCAAACCTTGGAACACAGATCATTGGCCAGAATGGGCAGGCCCACTGCGAGCCCACAAAAATATGGGACACATAATCCCCTAAACAAAGGAGCTTGCTCTCCTGGCTCTTGGCTCTTGGCTCCCTTGTATTCGCCCATGTGTCCCACAGCTATGCCACGGACTGATGGACTCCAATGGGGAACACAAGCTAAGTGAGCCTGATGCTGAACTGGACATGCTCCAACATGGAACGAAATCTCTGGACATGGGCTCTGATTCTAGCTCTTCTGAAGCCACAGCTACACTTCCTCCTTGGGGGAGGGGGGGAGGGGGTGGGGGAGATAGGAAATAGGACCATGGAAACTCAGGGTTCGAGTCCACAGAAATAAAGCTTCCTACAATAAACACCTCATTCTCCTATGCAGGCTCTTGACATTCTTATTCCAGTGGTATCCCAAGAACTCCTCTTCCACAGATAACAGTAGTTTCCTTTGACTTCCTTCCCCCTTTCCAAAAATAGTTTTTCCTTCATTTGTAATTGAAACCCTTTATTACATTTAAATTTGAGTTTCTATGACTCTTCCTCTGAACCTGTTATAACACTGGTCTGGTTCCCTCTCGCTAATTAAGGAGTAAGCTCTTAAACACACGTTCATTCTTGTATCTGTTCAAACAAGAGTCATGCTTTTGCTTTTTTCTGAATGTTATTTTTTTTAAGGAGGCTGTTATTAAAAACAAAAAACAAAATGGAGTTCAGCATCAAATCAAAACTTAATAACTAACCTAATTGCAGCTTCAGCCTCTCCCAGGGGTGAAATTTTAAGTCAATTAGTCTGGAATTTCCTGGTCAACACTAGTGAGGTGATCTGCCTGATAGAAAGTCCTACTTTCCCCTAAGGCCGTGGTTGGCAAACTGGGTCTCGAGAGCCACATGCGGCTCTTTGGCCCCTTGAGTGTGGCTCTTCCACAAAATACCACAGCGTGGGCGAGTCTATTTTGAAGAAGTGGCATTAGAAGAAGTTTAAGTTTAAAAAATTTGGCTCTCAAAAGAAATTTCAATTGTTGTACTGTTGATTTTTGGCTCTGTTGACTAATGAGTTTGCCAACCACTGCCCAAAGGAAAATTATCCTTGCCAGAAATAATCCATTCCGTTAACTTCTTAGTCCCACCCTCTTTTTTAGTATAAAAACCTTCCATGTTGCTGAAACCAGTTTGGCTCAGTGGATAGAGCATCAGCCTGCGGACTGAAGGGTCCTGAGTTCAATTCTGGTCAAGGGCATGTACCCTGGTTGCGGGCACATCCCCAGTGGGGGGTGCAAGAGGCAGCTGGTTGATGTTTCTCTCTCATCAATGTTTCTAACTCTCTATCTCTCTCTCTTCCTCTCTGTAAAAAATCAATAAAATATATATATATATATTTTTTTTTTAAACCTTCCATGTAGTACAACACCTACGAGGGTCCTTCTATTGCTCAATGGAATGATTCGTGAATCACTTAATAAAGCTAAACAGATTTTCAAATATACTAAGTTGAATTTTATTCTCAACACTGCAAA
Source organism: Pipistrellus kuhlii (assembly GCF_014108245.1). Taxonomy (NCBI): domain Eukaryota; kingdom Metazoa; phylum Chordata; class Mammalia; order Chiroptera; family Vespertilionidae; genus Pipistrellus; species Pipistrellus kuhlii. The sequence continues at coordinate 30,315,466 of NW_023425438.1, read as the reverse complement.
GGTAACTATTAGAACCAAAATTACAGAAGTCTCTTAAATCCCCACCAATTGAGACTGCTTAAACTATGATCTTACAGAGAACTGGAATAAATCAAGCAATGCTTATAGAATTTGGAGTCACACTTTACTCACCTCAGTGGGTTCAGAGAAAATGAATTCAAATTCTAAGCAGAGCTACAAGCAGAACTTCCCTTTTTATTAAAGAGCCAGCCCCATGTGTGCTTAGTGGTTATCTCACTGCTGGCCTTGAAAACAACACAGTTCTATCCAATTAAAAAATGCACCTGGCATGGCATTGAGAGTATGGGCATATCAAGTCTCGGGCCTACAAGGTCAGTCAGCTAAGTTTATCTTCCTTATTATTCAAGCAGGCTGGAAAGCAGTTATTATTATTATTTTTTTTAAATAAGAGGTCGTCTAAAAAATAGCAGAGAATTCCAAACAGTAGTTTTGCAAAATAGGGGTTAGCCTTCTCAATGGCACATGCACACAATAGAACAGGATGCAGGTGTAAAAAAGAATAAGAAAGTTCTCATGACACAGAATCTCTGAGATACACCTACTCAGTCCAGCTATGTGATTGCCTTGTTTGTTGTTCCTTATATGGAGTACACTCCTCCCTTGGGGGAGGTTCCCTCAGCTTTAAAAGTGCAACTCTGAGATATATGCATGGCTCACCCTCTCACTTTCAAGCCTGGGCTCAAATATCATTTCACGGGCAAGGCTTTTGCTAACCACCCTATGTAAAATAGCAATATATATATATATATTTGAGGCCCGGTGCATTCAGAGATCATAATAATCTGGCCACTCAGTGTGTGTGTGTGTGTGTGTGTGTGTGTGTGTGTGTGTATCTATCTATCGATATATATCTATATCTATATCTATATCTATATATATATATATATATATATATATATATATATGAATGATTTTTTAAATTGATTTCAGAGGGGAAGAGATAGGGAGAGAGAGATAGAAACATTAATGATGAGAGAGAATCATTGATCGGCTGCCTTCTGCACACCCCCCACTGGGGATCAAGCCTGCAACCGGGCATGTGCCCTTGACTGAAATGGAACCTGGGATCCTTCAGTCCACAGGCTGATGCTCTATCCACACAGCCAAACCTGCTAGGGCTGTGTGTGTGTGTGTTTTGGGGGGGGGGGGGGTTTGTTTGTTTTTTTAATTAGTCAGGTAACTGCTACTGTATGCATGAAATATCTTTAAAAGGTTATGGAAGAAATAGCTCATGCTCGTTGTCTGCAGGGAGACAGAGTGGGATCTAAGACCAAGGAAACCAGAGTGGCATGGGAACAGGGTGAGAGGAGAAGTCAGAGAGAAGAGCCATAGAGCTGGTGTGTGTGTGTGTGTGTGTGTGTGTGTGTGTGTGTGAGGACTTTGGTTTTTGCTTTGCATGGGATGGGAATCCATTGGAAGGTTTTGAGCTAAGAAGCAGCATGAGCTGACTTAGGTTTTCAAATGATCCTTCTGGCTGCTATGAGGAGAGCAGACTGGGGGCCGGGTCAGAAGCAGAGAAGAGTGAAGAGGCTGCTGCAGTGAGTAAGAGAGAGAATGGAGCCAACACCAGGTGGGGAAAGTGGTCAGAGTCCAGACAGGTTCTGATGGGAGGGCCTGCAGGATGTCCTAGCAGAGTTGAGTGTGGGTGTGAGCAAGGAGCCAAGTGGCCATTATGTAACGTTAATGAGAACAGCTAATCTGGGAGTAATGTGCGCTTAGCATGATCCCATTTTTGTTCCAATAAACAAATACAACACCCTCTCCTCCTTGTGCGCGGATCTCTGTGTAGGCGTTACCTAGCATGCTTCACAAAATACCACAGACTGGGTGGCTTCAACGTCAGGAATGTATTTTCTCACAGTTCTGGAGGCCAAAGGTCTAACATGAAGATACCGTCAGGGCGTGTCTGGAGAGACTGCTCTGACTGTGACCACGGCCTCCTCACTGTGGCACACCTCACATGGCCTCTTTCCTATAAGGCTCCGTGCTTCCGACCTCAGTTAACCTTCATTATCTCCAAACACAGTCACACTGGGGGGTTAGGATTTCAACATTTGAGTTTGGGGAGGACACAATTCAGTCCCCAATAATGAGTGTAGACAAAGTTGTGAAAGGTGACCCACACACAGCTCACACCCACTGCCTGTGGGCCTGCGGGCCAGGTGGCAGGGTTCATTGAACGGTTCCATCGGTGGCAGTGAATACGTGTCAGTTTACAAAGTTGTTGACGAGGCATTTAATAAAGAGATTATAAGAGAGAGAACAAAACAGCCTTGCTCAGAATTCATCCCTGCACATATTGTTCATGCTCCCGCTAGCCTCTGGACCTGAGCTCCTGCCCCCTGGCCCCTGGTCCACTCCCGGCCTTGGTGGGGAAGCAGGGATGCTCAGGCAGGCTCGGCAATGGTGATGGTGGTTAAGAAGCCTAGGAAAAGGTAAGTGGATATCATCCCCCTCCCTGAATCCAGTGTGGGGCATCTGTGACAGAACCTTCTCTCCCAGCCGGCAGGCACCGTGGGTCAGAGTGTCTGAGATGGAAGTGGCTGGAAGGAAGCCTGTGTTACTGCCAGCCAGCGAAGTCAGCAGAAGCCTGGGGTAACCCTGCCATAGGTAACCCTCCCACTAAGGAGATACAGGGCGGGGCTCTAGCTAGGACTCCAGCTGGCACCTTCTGCACTCCCCACCCAACCCTCCTTACTCCTCTCAAAGCTCCAGGGAGCCTCCTAGTTGCTTTCCTTGTCAGCCCATGTAGAAAGGAGAGCGCACAGATTGTTCCCTTCTCTAGATAGACCCCTCCCAGCACCAGGGAGTTTGCTTCCACTCAGCAGCCTCAGACCAGCACAGCTGGGGTTCTGAACTGAAGCTCTGCACGCAGGCACTCAGTGACTGCCCATCCCCAGCCGACTTTTCGTGGAGATAGAAATCGCCACCTCATAAAGGGATGGTGGGCATTGGGGGAAAGAAGGTGGACAGTTTGCCAATTTCTTCCTCTGTCCAATGAGACCTGCTGCGCCGACAGAGTCCGTCAGCAGGAAAAACATTGTCCCCTTCTATCAGGCCCTGCCATGTGCCAGATGGAACTCTACACACACACGCAGGCTGAGTCCAGGACTCATCTTACAGCTGGGAAAAACAAAGGGTCAGAGGAGAGAGGTGATACGTCACAGATCACACTGCTCAGTAGAGTAGGGCTGGGACTCAGGCCCCAGCTCTCCTTGCGCTCCTTCACCCCACAACCCACACGATTAGTTTGCATGATCACCTCAGAAGCACAGACTCCTGGGTAAACATGAGGTGTTGGTTTTTCTTTCTAACAGACCATCCCTGAGCCCAGAGTACCCGGGACCGTTCATGAATTCGCCAGATACCTGCGTTTATGCCCATCCCTGAGTCTGACAGTCCAGCTGCTTGGCTCGGTGGGTGAAGGCCGGTGTGGGCCTTGGCTTCTGTGTCCCAGGTATGCACTGAGGATGCTCCATCGTGAGGCGAGCTGGAGGGCCCCACAGGCAAAGGCTGAGTCCTGGCCACACTGGGTGATCTTAGCCGGTCATCCCCGGGCTTTGGCAGCACAGCTGTGAATTAAAGACAGAACCTGTCATGGCTTGGAGTCCTTTCACCTCCCACAGAAAAGCTGCCTCAGGCTTCCGTGCCTAGGAGTAGAGGCCTCGTAGAGAAGCCTCGAGCCTCACGGTTTCTAGAAAGTTCTCCACAAATTCCAGAGATCACATATTCCTGCCAGGAACGTAGAGAACATCCAAAATTTTTGTAAGAGCTTAATTTGAGCCAACTGGTGACATATAATAGGAGTTTATTAAGTGCCAGTTGAATAGATGGAGAACTCCATCCACAGCTCAGGCATTTGTTGTTGAGTCTACACTCATCTCAGTTGAACACTCGCTGGTTAAGAATGTCTTGGGTGCCATGATCGTGCTCAGTGGGATCCACACACAGAGACCTGTTCCCCGTCTCTTGCAGGAGCTTGCAGGAGAATGGGCTCCTATGTGAGGGGCAAACATGAGAAAGAAGATGTAATTCCTCCCTTAAGAAGTTGACCGATGTGGGGGGAGAGGAGGAAAAAAAGAAAACGGTGAAAAGGAGGTTGGAAAGAAACACAACTCCAAGGACATGTGTTGACACAAATAAAACTGAGAGAGTTTAATGATTTTCTACGACTTCATGTAGGGAATTGTTTATGTCATCCTGCTAATTACATGTTATTTGTGCATCATGGATGGGCAGAGCCTGGGAGCTCTTGCTCCTGGACACACTGACCAGGCGACAGGCCTTACGGAGCCCCTCTCGGCAGCACCTAGGATGGGCTTGTACCTCTATAATACATCGAAGGACAGTCTCCCGGCCTCAGCCAGGGGTTTTAGCCAGAAGGGCCCAACAAGTACTGAGGTGAACTTCTCCACCTCCCCAAAATGTAAATAAATAAAAGGGACTGTTTATTTAAATTCTTTCAATGCACATGAACCCAAGAGAACCTGAAAAGCCAGGCCAGGCCTAGTGTTCTTAGAGCATGTCCTCTGTTCTTCAGATTCCCAAGTCCAAATTTCCAAATTCTCTTATTTTCCCAAGTGAGGCCTTCAGTCCTAGATGCTGGCTGGCCTATGGGCAGAAAGCCCCTGGGATAGGTGTCCACAGCCTGGTGCAATCATCCTATCCTGAGGCAGAAATATCCTACATAATATAGAGAGAATATGCAAATTGACCATCACTCTGCCACTAAGATGCCAGTGCCCACAGTGGAGGCAGGGGAGGGGATGGGGCGGGGGGGTCCATAACACAACCTGGCTGCACCCACAATGGAGGCCGAGTTCCAGTTATGAGCCTTAACAAACAATCAGCAAGGATTTGAGGTTGCATCCCCCTCCCAATCCCCCCACCCATGGGGCTTGACAGGGGACCTTAGGCCGTGCCCCGGCCCCAGCACCAGGCTGGGGGACCTCAGGCTGCTTCCCGCACCCAGCAGGGCTTGATGGGGGACCTCAGGATGTGCTCCCCGCCCCAGTACCAGGCCAGGGAACCTGAGGCTGAGACCCTGCCCAGTATGGCTTGACAAGGGTGGACCAGGCCGGGTTTGGATCTAGCCCAATGGGGGTGGAGCTGGCTGGGTCTGGGTCTCACGTGATTTTGAGGTGCATGTGGGTGGCCGAGGACTTGACTCTAGGTCCCATGGTGAACCCCAGGCTCTGACAGATGGAAGATTTTCATATACATTTAACTAATTTTCTTTCATCTCTGATACTTCTATTATAAAGGGCAAATAGCAATATTAAAATATTTCCTCGCTGAAACCAGTTTGGCTCAGTCAGTGGAAAAAGCATCTGCCTGCGGACTGAAAGGTCCCGGGTTCAATTCTGGTCAAGAGCATGTACCTTGGTTGCAGGCACATCCTCAGTAGGGGGTGTGCAAGAGGCAGTTGATCAATGATTCTCTCTCATCGATGTTTCTAACTCTCTATTCCTCTCTCTTCCTCTCTGTAAAAAAACAATAAAATATATTTTTAAAAAAATAAAATATTTCCTCTAATTAATCCCCTTTTAATGTGCATGAATTTCATGCAATGGGCCACTAGTATAGTATAAGACAAGGCCCCCTCAGGCCAGATATAAGGACCCCAGAAGAAGACCAGGCTAGGTAGGGTGATCGCGTTTGTCCCGGACTGAGATTTCATTAGAAGTGTGCCTCTTAGGGCTAACCCCAGGGACGTCCCAGGCAAACCCAGGTGAGTTGACCACCAGTACAGCCAACAGCATATCTATTTCATGCCCATACCTCACTCATTCTGAGGGACACACTTCCTCCCACTTAACATCACTGAAATCGGACTGTTTTAAACTGGTGGTATCCTCCAAAGGCCATCAGCCGGGGTTGACGCCGAGTTCTCCGGAGCGGATGCACACTTGCTGGTCACTTCTGGGGCACTAGCAACCAGACCACTTTAAGTTAATTTTCGGTTTGACTTCTCTGGACCACAGGGACTGTGTGAATTCTGATCTCAGACTGGCATGAGGACAGGTGTGTGGTCCAGATTCCCAGGGGAGAACTGCTTTTCCTCCCTCCACACAGCGCCAAGGTTGGGACACGCACATTTCCGGCCAGTCTCTCCTTTGGGAAGATTTCTCTCCGGTGCCCCAGCATCTGTGTGCAGCCTCCTTCTTTGGGCCTTGTTTCCTTGCTTACATGAAATAAAGGTGCAGCGTACAGTGGATGGTGCCTCAGGCTGGAGAAAGTACCGATAATCAACCCCCAACTGCCAGCATGGGGGCAGAAGCCATCGTTGGTGTTGGAAGAAGGCACGGTGCTGGATCTCTGGGCTGGAGCCGGAAAACACAGAGGCCATTCTCCCCATCCAGGCCTCTGCCCTCAGGAGCCTCGCTCTGAGCTGAAGGTTCCCTTTAGAGACCTAGGAAGCCCTGCAACCCACTTAACATGCTCTTCTTCACCAGATTCTCCAGAGTGGTCAGTGGTTACAAACACCAATAGCTCTCCCTACAGACACAGAGCCATATGTGTAAAAATGGTAAAAGCCTCCAAAATGCTGCCCTATGTAGAAATCCCAAGGAAGCAGAATTGTCATAGAGAAAAAGAGGAAGAGGCCGTCTTTAAGCCTGGAAACCGGTATCCACGTTTTCCACCCCCAGGTTTTCCATCATTTCCTGGATAGGTGACGCCTGGTCCCTTTCATCCGTCCATTTTATCAGACATTCCCTGAGGGATCCTCCATCCAAAGCACCGTGTCCTCAGCTCCACTCACCCCTCCTCTCTCTCCAGGCCCCCATGGCCTGTCTCTCTGGTATCCTGTCCCAGCTTCCTGGGCTAAGCTCCTTCCCCCGAGCCCAGGCAGGAACAGCACCTCCTGCCGCACTGCGGCCAGTCCCTGGAAGGCAGAGGCAGGTGCTGGGATCTCTTGCCCCGGGAGCCGGTGCACCTGCACCCTGAAAAGGCCTTCCCAGCTCTGCCCAGCCTGGTCGGACTGGGAGTGGGAGTAGGGAGGACAGATGCCAATTCCAGGCTGACAAAGGGAAGGAGTATGAGATTTTGAGGAGCACTGAAAACCTAGTTTGAAAATTAATTAACGGAGACCTCATTTAAAATGGAGTCAGGAGGCTAGAGGAGAGAACTCTGGTACTGCTCAACGCAGACTACTGACCCCACAGGAAGAGACGGGCCTTGCACTGGCAAGGAGCGATTCTATTTCACTACCTCAGCAGGAGGAAGAAAAATTTCTCCTTGCCCAGTCCAGCTCAGCCAATGGGAGACTTCCACAGCTCAGCATTTCCACATTCCAAGAGTGGGAGAAGAATTCATTGTGGGAAAGAATCTACCTTTTGTTTCGGAAAACATTTTAGTTAAGCAAAGGTAGGGGGCCCTGAAGCCAGGTTGAAGTGAACAGTTGCTACGCTGCTCTGCATTATAAAGTCAATATTCAAGGATCCTTTTTCCTTTGTTGGTCCGAGATGTATAGATCAATAAAATAGAATAGAGCTTAGAAATAAATCCTTACTTATAGGTCAATTAATCTACAACAAAGGAGGCAGGAATATGCAATGCGGTAAAAACAGCCTCTTCAATAAGTGGTGTTGGCACCCTAGTCAGTTTGGCTTAGCGGATAGACCTGCGGACTGAAGGGTCCCATGTTTGATACCAATCCCTGGTTTGATTCTGGTCAGGGGCACATGACCAAATTGCAGGCTTGATCCCCAGCGGGAGGTATGCAGGAGGCAGCTGATTGATCATTTTTCTCTCATCATTGATGTTTCTGTCTCTCTCTCTCCCTTTTGCTTCCTCTCTGAAATCAATACAAATATATATATTTTTTAAATAATAGGTGGTGTTGGCTTAATAACTTCTTTCTAGTGCTGAATACACGGACTAAATGTGCCACAGTTTACTTATCCATTCACCCACTGAAGGACTTCTTGGTTGTTTCCAAGTTTAGGCAATTATGAATACACACGTGTGGGCAGGTTTTTGTGTGGGCATACGTTTCCAGCTCCTTTGGATAAACACCAAGGAGCGCCACGGCCAGACGGAATGCTCAGAGTACATCGGGTTTAGTAAGAAACTGCCGAGCTGCTTTCCCAAGCGGCTGTTCCATGCTGCATTCCTACCAGCAGTGAGTGAAAGTTCCTATGGCCCCACATCCTCACCAACATTTGTTGTTATCAGCGGTGTCTCATTGCTTATCTTGTTTTCATTCATCTGTGTTGTTCTAAGTCTCTAAATGTGTGGTGATTGGTTATAGCAGAACAGAAAGCCAGCATCATGCAGAGAGGTGACAAGGGAACAGGAGACTCAGTACAGCCATCTCCTTGCTGTGTTTCTTTGTAGGTTACCTGCTCTTCAGGGCTTCGGACAGCGGGAGGCTAACCTGGAAGCAGCCATTCTTGCCCTAGCCTTCGCAGGAAGCAGCAAGTGAGTCCATTTGGGTTAAGATGGCTATCCCCTTAACAACGGTTGCTATGTGGTAACAACAGCACAGTGAAGAAAAGGGGGAAGGCGGAGGGGTGGTTTTGTGGCTCTCCCAGTACCACTGCTGCTGGCGAGGTCAACCTCTTCCTCTTGAGGAAGCTCTCCGCCCATCCTGGCTCAGCAAGCCCTCCGGCCTCCTAGAGGAGCAAGCAGGGGCAGGCGCTGGCCCTGCAGGGGCACCAGGCAGGGCGTGAGTCAGGCCTGGTGTGTACCTGCATGAGATATGGCAAGCTTTTCGCCTAGACTTCCTTTCTAGAGTAGGAACCGCTCGAAGGCAAGGCCTTGGCTGACATCTGAATTGCACATCTACACTGGAGTTCCCAGCAGACCCTGCCCATTCACTGAAATATCTAAGGCTCAGCAGAACTTAAGCCAGGCATAGACACATAGGAAGCATCATTTAATAATCATGCCCTCCAGGTGTTCACCACTCGTGGTTACTAATCCTCTCAAGAACACTGCATGGCCAAAACCGGTTTGGCTTAGTGGATAGAGCGTCGGCCTGCGGACTGAAAGGTCCCATGTTCGATTCCAGTCAAGGGCATGTACCTTAGTTGCGGACACATCCCCAGTAGGGGGTGTGCAAAAGGTAGCTGATCGATGATTCTCTCTCATCAATGTTTCTAACTCTCTATCCCTCTCTCTTCCTCTCTGTAAAAAATCAATAAAATATATTTAAAAACAAAACAAAACACTGCATGGATCGTCAGCGTGCACAGAGGTATGCACAGGTTTTAGAACTTGCACAAGGGCATGCAATTAGGAAGAAGTAGAGCCCAGATATAAACTCAGGTCTGCCTGGCCACAGAGTATCCTGTATCTTGTATACGTCGCTGGAAGGGATCGTAGACACCAGTGAGTCCTGTCTGGCACTTTGTAAATGAAGAAGAGAGGTGAGTTGTCCAAGTTTTCTCAGTTACTTAGAGCCAGTGTGGGAGCTCAGTTTCTTGACTTCTGGTCCGTTATTCTTTCCATTCACCTTTGAGGGCGGCTTCCAAGTTTAGGCAATGTGAACAGAGACAGTATTTAACTCTTCCCAGATTTCCTTGGGAAGCTGATACCAACTGTGGATCCTTTCTCTCCTAAAATGAACACTGACACACACTTGCTTTGCTTTCAATGTTGGGGTGAGTTTGTGAACCATCTCCCTCTATCTGTGGACCCCACACTGAGAGCCCTTGCATTATACCTCTGCCTCTCCCGAGTGCTGGGTTAAGAGCAGGGTGGGAACTTAAAGGTGCTGTACGTTAATGAGTTTTGTAAAACAGAGGGGTGTTTTGCCTATCATCATATATTCTGCTCCTCTGTCTTTAAACTATCATTATTTTTTATAACATCTTCATTGAGACATAATTCACATACTATATAACAAGCTCTTGCTGAAACCGGTTTGGCTCAGTGGATAGAGTGTCGGCCTGCGGACTGAAAGGTCCCGGGTTCGATTCCGGTCAAGGGCATGTACCTTGGTTGTGGGCACATCCCTAGGAGGGGGTGTGCAAGAGGCAGCTGATTGGTGTTTCTCTCTCATCGATGTTTCTAACTCTTTATTCCTCTCTGTAAAAAAACAATAAAATATATTTAAAACAAAACAAAAAACATCTCCTCTACACTTCTGGAAAATGAGAATAATTTCCCAGCTCCTTGCACCTCGGAACTGCTAAGAAACCCTAAAAGGTCATTTATATGTGGCAATCTGTAGTGGTTTTGTCATATCGTCATTTCAGGCTTATCCCCTTCTGGGCACATGTTAGGATTATACGTGGTGTCCTTGTGGTTGGGTAGAGTCATGTGATCAGTTCCAGGCAATGGTTTTCTTGTATACAGCACATGTCTAATGTACTGCTTACGGTATAAACAAACACTGATGTCCTTAAACAGACAGAGCCACCGCGACAAGCCTTACACACATCACTGTCTGCACTTGTTCCGGGGGGTCTTTCAGGAGGCCAGCACGTACCCTCTTCCCCTTTTCACATTTCGTTGCCTCTGAAATGCTGTCATTGACGAGCTGCTTTGTTTCTGTCACAACCTTAGCAACATTAGCTCTCTTGATGGCCTCTTTATGTCTTAAAATTGTGCTAATCATCCATTTCACCAGCAACAAAAGCGTGCATACGCGCGCGAGCGCACACACACACACACACACACACACACACACACAATATCCACAGCACAATTTCCTGAGATGTCAACAGCTAAGGCAAGGCTTTAGCTGTAAACTGACTCATACTGGCGATGGGCAAGTCGAGAACTGAAGTTAACCAAGACATTTTTTCCCATGAATAACTTGGTCAAGAACTAAATTGTTTGAAATGGGAGATGTTAGAGAACTGGGGTTCGACTGTACTGAGATTTATTTCTTTTCTTTTCTTTTTCCTTTTTTTGCATCATAACCCAGCCTATCCTGGCTGATAAAATACATGGATGTGCTTTAAAAACTACAGGACAGCCCTAGCCGGTTTGGCTCAGTGGATAGAGCGTTGGCCTGTGAAGTGAAAGGTCCTGGGTTCAATTCCAGCCAAGGGCACATGCCTGGGTTATGAGCTCGATCTCCAGTAGGGGCTGTGCAGGAGGAACCAATCAATGATTCTCTCTTCATTGATGTTTGTATCTCTCCCTCTCCTTTCCTCTCTTAAATCAATAAAGAAAGAAATATACACACACACATATTATATATATTTATATAAAGAAATATATATACATATTATTTATATTTAATAATTATAAAACTATTTATAATTTAAAATTATAAAATTTTATATTTATTTAATATATATAAAACATATCACTTTTAAATATATATATATACATATATATGTATATATATATTTAAAAGTGATATGTTCATACCCAACAAAATAAGATTAAAAAAAACCACTACAGGACAGTTACAAATATAAGAAATTGTTATTACACTTGATTGTACTCCCACTGCAGCTTTTCCTGACATTGCCAAAGCCTTCACATTGAGATAATGTATATTCTGTCTAAGTTGCTCAGCAATGTCCTGGTGGTCTGCTGTCAGAATGGTAAGGGGCTGTCTGTCACAACCCCAGAGTGCAACTTGGGCATTTTATGTTCTAGCTGGTTTGGTTCAGTGGATAGAGGGTCAGCCTGCAAACTGAAAAGTCCCAGGTTCTATTCTGATCAAGACACATGCCTGGGTTGTGGGCTTGATCCTCAGAGGGGGACTTGCAGGAGGCAGCTGATCCATGATTCTCTTTCATCATGGATATTTCTGTATCTCTCTCCCTCTTCCTTCTCCTCTGAAATCAATATGATCAAGCCAGTAGAGGAGCAGTTAGGGGTGATCAGGCAAGCAGGTGAGTGGTTAGGAGCCAGCAGTCCCAGATTGCGAGAAGCAGTCGGACATCCCCCAAGGGATTCCAGATTAGAGAGAGTGCAGGTCAGGTTGAGGGACACCCTCCCCACCTCCCCGATGCATGAATTTTGTGCACTGGGCCTCTAGTATATATAGAAAACCCAAAATGGAGTTTGGGGTAGTTGCACTACTCATTTTCCCTGATTTCTTCCCTGTAAACAGTTAAGCCAGGTTATCTGGTTATCTATAGAAATCACCTCCCAAACTTTGGTGGATTAAAATATAATAACTACCTATAATTACATGCTTAGAAGTCTCACATGTAGTTGCAGTCAGGTGGCAGCTGGCTGATGCAGTCAGCAGCCTGGCAAAGGTTAAAAGAGGCCATCTAGAGACAGTATTTAAGATGCTATAGTAGATAACCAAAATAAGCAATCATAAGAAAGAGAATGATACAGAAGGAAGGTTCTGGGGTCAGACAGACCTATTAAGGTTCAAGTCTCAATTTAGCCACTTACTGGCCGTTCATTACATAACCTTTCAGAGCCTCCATCTCTTCACCTACGGTAGCTAGTCTGCAAAGATGCCCTTCCCCCACAAGGAGCTTTGTCTCTCACAGCATTTCCATGCTTCCGAAGTTCCCTCCCACATTGAACTGGGCTGCAAATAATAACCAATGAGATGTATCAGAAGCTGTAAGAAGCTAGGTCATAAGAAGCCTCAGCCTCTCGGCGCTCTACTTTGGGGAAGCAGGTAGTCATGTAAGAAGTCCATCTATGCTGAGGCTATGATGCTGGGAGGAAGCCCAACAAGAAGGGGCTATGAGGAGATACAGATGGTCCGCCCGCTTCCAGCTGTCCTCATCACCTTAACTGAGGCATCAGATACAGGGACGAAGAAGCCACCTAAGATGTTCAGGCTGGATAACTCCAGCTCCAGCCTTAGCTGCCACCTGACTGCAACTACACGTGAGACTTCTAAGCATGTAATTATAAGTAGTTATTTTAATCCACCAAAGTTTGGGAGGTGATTTCTATAGATAACCAGAATGTCATCTGAGAAAGGGGAATGATAATACCAAGAGTATATGTGAGGACAGAGTGAAGATCGGGAAAACATATAATGGAGACACTTTAACCAAGCTGTCAAAATTATTAATATTGCCAAGGTTGAGACATGAAGAAGCAATTCTATTCTTGTTCTAATTAGTCTGGGACTTAAATTTTTAAACTTTCTAATCCTGTGTCAATGCCTGGTTCTACTAGTACACCAGATCTCCAGAAAACCCTCCGATTGCCCCCTGAAGGACTCACATAGTAAGACTACCTGAAATCCACCTGGCAGCCATTTTCCACCCACCTGACATCTGACTAATAACCATCCTAGACCAATCCGAGGGCTAAGAACATCGAACTGATTCTTCTCAATGATGTACGTTTCCTGTAAGAACTCTTAGCTTTTCCTTCTTCTTTGGAACACTCTGGGTATCACCTCGTTGTGTTTATGCTCTGCAAACCCTAAGATCCTTGAAAAATATTTATCATTTATGTCTAGCCAAAGCCCCCAAATTTTATTTTATTTTTTTAGTTCATTTGATACATGGTTGTGTGACAATTTTCAAAATGCCTAACATAATGATTTTGTACCTTAGAGTAGCTATTTGTAATAGAAAAAAAAGAGGGGGAAAAAGGTATAGTTGGCCCAGCCGGTGTGGCTCAGTGATCTAGTGTTGACCTATGAATCAGGAGGTCACAGGTTGATTCCCAGTCAGGTTGTGGGCTTGATCCCCAGTAGAGGGCATGCAGGAGGTAGGCTATCAATGATTCTCTCTCATCATTGGTATTTCTATCTCTCTCTCCCTCTCCCTTTCTTTCTGATATCAATAAAAAAAAATTTTTTTCTTTAAAGGTATGTCTATTGTAGACATACCCAAATTGAGAAACTTTGATAACTGAAAAATAGTGACCCCCACAGTGAGGTCATTCTTGTACTACATACAAACGGGACAAAGGAAGAAGCTAGAAATAGGTACCGCTGAGCAAACGGAAGTTATTGAGTGTCATAGAAGAGCAGAGGAGCCACGGGAAAAGATAAATTTGGAGCCGGAGGTTTGAGACACCTGAGAGAACACTGAAGTCTCAGGCTTATGTTCCTTGCATATCAATAACAACAAGAGGGAACTGGTGTGAGAAAACTAGTGCCATATTCATTTTACTATTCTCTCTGTTAAACATGGCCATTTAGTCTTAAAGTCAGTTTTTTTAGTAGATTCCTGGAGAAAGCCCTGATAGCCTAAATTAAGGTTCTGCTGCTGTGTAATTGAAAAACAAATGAGAAATAACCCTACAGTGGATTCTCAAATGACTCAAGTTCAACAAGGAGCCTCCAAGGAGCTGCTCCAGATAAGGTTTACGCTTTCAAATGTCAAGGAGACTTGTTCGCCCAGCAGCTTTCCAATTAAAATTCAGATTTTTTTTTTCAGGGCTAAAAGTCACTCTTCATTATGCTTGGAGCTTGAGAAATTCCATGAGTAGCAGCTGCTTGTCTCGGGAGCTAGGCTGAGAGGAAATGGAACGCTTTGTCCCATCCCCCGCGATGCTACAATGTAAATGTCAGTGCGATGAATTGATGGGAAAGGACCCGAAGAGAGGTCTGGGAGTTGGAGCCCCCAACTACGAGGCAGAACAGATGGTCGGCCTTGAGGTGAAGCAGGAACAGCCCCTTGAATATGTTCTGGGTTCCTCTCTCACATCCCTTACCCTCCTGCACCATGTCTTTGAATTCATGCTCTGCCCCATTATATTCTTTATCAAAGCTCTTCTCGGGGTAGAATTTAACAAGCAACCTTCTGCTGAAGAGATGTGATCGCCATCGTTTAAAATAAAGACGCTTTCGAGATCTAGGAGATGTCTGAGCTGAGAGCAAAGCCTCAAAGCAAACGGTTCATTTCTCATCTGGACTTAAAGGTCAGTGGCAGATAGAAGAAGAATGTTTTCAGAGGAGCATCTGGTGTCCCTGAGATGATGGGGTCCAATTCTACCCACAAAGAACCTGTCCTGTTCTCACTCTCTCTGTTCATAGGGTGCCCAGTTACATTACAATAATTAATTTGTTAATAAAATAGTCCATTCCTCTGGGATTTTATTGTTTCCCCCGCCCCCTTGCCTGGTGGATCTTTCTGATGATAAGGATTGTTTTAAATCGCCCACCATAATTGTACATCCAAAGTTAGAGGATAAATTCCTGGTTGCTCTATCATTATTCAGTTAGACTTAGGTACATCCTATATAATAAAAGTGTAATATGCAAATCAACTGGACAGTGCAATGACCTGTCACTATGATGCACACCGACCACCAGGGGCAGACGCTCAATGCAGGGGCTGTTCAGCGTGTTCCCACAAAGGGAGCGCCACTCAGCCATAAGCAGGGCTCAGGCTGGCGAACACAGAGGCAGTGGCAGGAGCCTCTCCCGCCTCCACGGGTACGGAGCGAGGGGATCCAGGACTGAGAGAGCCCCGGACTGCAAGAGGGATGTCAGACTGGTGTTGTTTTGTGACTCAGTGTTAGGTTCATGGTTGGATCTGAGAGCATTCTTGGTTCTCCTGATCCAGTCTGTCTTAGGCAGACCTTGTGAGCCTAAGCCTTGGGGATGGGGCCTTCTCAGAGTTTCTGCCCTTTCCCTATCACCATGGAAACTAAACTCTACCTTGTATCTGTGGCAGGTGAAGGGGTTCAGAACAGACCTCCCCAAGATGTACCACTTTGGTATGTGGATTATTTTTAGCTGAAGTCAACTGAGACTCTGCAAGTTCACAGAGAAACTTTTACCTCTCCCTAAAGCAGTGGTCGGCAAACGCTTTAGTCAACGGAGTCAAATATCAACAGTACAACGATTGACATTTTTACATTTCTTTGGAGAGCCAAATTTTAAACTTAAACTTCTTCTAACGCCACTTCTTCAAAATAGACTCACTCAGGCCGTGGTATTTTGTGGAAGAGCCACACTCAAAGGAGCCAAAGAGCTGCATGTGGCTTGTGAGCCGCAGTTTGCCAACTACGGCCCTAAAGCATTTACATGCAATAACTCTTTAGGACCCAGGGCTGGGCAAATGTCCAATTACTGGACATCTGTTCTTGTCATGCAAGTGACCTTTCTCCCCTCTGAAGCCCCAGGGTGCTTTGTCTTAGAATGCCATGTGTACATCATTTTAACTTTCTGTCTCTAAACCTGTCATGTGTGTGAGGTCTCTGACTCATGTCTGTGGGCCTCCCATACATGCACATGTAATTAAATTTGGTTATTTTCTTAGTAGTCTGTCTCAGGTAGGTTGGGTTTTTTGTTTGTTTGTTTGTTTGTATTTGTGTGTGGAAGGGAGAGGGAGAGAGAGAGAGAAACTTCAATGAGAGAGAAATGTCAATCAATTGCCTCCTGCAAGCCCCCTACTGGGGATCAAGCCCACAACCAACCGGGACATGTGCCCTGACCAGGAATTGAACTGTAAATGTTCAACCACTGAGCCACACAGGCCAGGCCTGATTGCACGTCGCAGACATAGCTTTTACACACTGAAGGCAAGATCTCCATCGGCAAAAGATTACAACTCCCTTTATTGCTATACTTGCCTTATTGCGCTGGCCTGGACCGGAACCGGAAATATCCCCAAGGTCTGCCTGTATCTGTCCGTTTCCCACTGTTCAGATGGGAGCTTACTGTGTGCTCTTGCAGCCTTCTCCATCCTGAGTAGAAACAGAACTCTTTTTAAAAATATATATATTTTATTGATTTTTTTTACAGAGAAGAAGAGAGAGGGATAGACAGTTAGAAACATTGATGAGAGAGAATCATCAATCAGCTGCCTCTTGCACACACCCTACTGGGAATGTGCCCGCAACCAAGGTACATGCCCTTGACTGGAATCGAACCTGGGACCTTTCAATCCGCAGGCTGACGCTCTATCCACTGAGCCAAACCTGTTTTGGTGAGAACTCTTTCTGTCGGAATCTATTGGGGGCCTCACAGGGAGATAAGAATGATGTGTTTGGCTATAAATCTGTAGGGGATAACTGCCAAGAGATAAGTCGATGACGGACAAGTAATTATCTCTGGATGGAGGGACTCTTTTTTCCTACTTTCAATTTCACTGTATTTTTCCAAGGTTTTTTTTTTTGTTTGTTTTTTGGTTTTTTTACAATGAGCAATCATCACTTGATAAAAACAAGCAGAACACCAAACTTTGAAGCATCTCTTTCACACGACTGTTCTCAATGACCGTGCAACCATTCCTGAGAGGCCCTCTTCTAGACTCACCAGAAAAAACAGCATCCTCAGGGGCCCCCGGGGATACTGTGCAGGAAGTACACACACACACACACACACACACACACACACACACACAAAGACCCCTGCTGTTCTAGGACACAGCTCCTCGGCCCCAGCTCGGTGGCAGGAAGGCCGCTCTCTGGGTGTTTCCTTTCAGAGCCACCATGTCCCCCAGCTGGAGAGGGTCAGGACGTGGCCCTGTTCCTCTGTTCCCATGCAGCCTCTGCGGGCTGGAGCCAGTGCCAGCCCGGGGGCGGGGGACTGGCCCCTGCTGAGAGGACATGCTTTCCCAGCACTCGGAGCTGCCAAGATCTCCGTGAAAATCCACAGCACGGGGTACGAACGCTGGACAGGGAGGCGGAAGTCCTACCTCTACAAAGCCGGCCACTGCGTCTGTCACCTCAGACGCGTCACCACACCCCTGGGAGCCTCAGTTAAAAGAAAAATAAAATAAAAATACCAACGATGGCCCTCTCACGGGGTTTCTTCAGGAGGACCGAATGGGATGATGTGATGCAGAGCATTCTGCAGACGGTGAAGAACCATCCTCATTCACGGTGGTAAGCTAATTAGGAGTGAGGGGGATGAGGTGGGGGAAATAGACCCCCATCGTGATTTGCAAAGCTAATATGATGGCGGCAAGTTTGGAGATAACAACAGTATTTCCCCGTCCTCTTGTCTCCTAACCGCCCTGCCTGCTCCCCCACCCATGGGGGAATCTGTGGTTGCAGGTGCAGGCTGCCCTGCGCTCACAGTACTCAAGGGGGCCTCCTTCCTGCCTCCTCCTCGCACGGCTCAGTGGGCACGCGTGTGGCAGGAAAGCCTGGCTTATGAGAGATCAAGTGGAAGGGAGTAGGTGCCTGGCAAGTGTTTCTCTGCTGGCCCATCACTAACCCTCTCATTGAGGAGAGGCTCCTCTCGGACCCCGGCTGGGACATCTTCCCAGTCCCTGCCACTGTGCTCCATACAGATGCCTCCCAGTCGATCTCTCCAGACAGGGGAGCTCCTCCCTCACACAACGTGCTCCACTCCTGGGGCCACAGACACACACCGTCCCTTCGCAGCTCCTCAGCCGACAGGGGCTCCCAGATGGCAGGGAGCCGGGTCTCCCCCCCCCCCCCCCGGGGAGCTGTGCAGGGGAGGGCTGGACCAGGGATGGAGTTGGCAGGACTGGCTATTGGGCGAGGGAGAACAAAACGGTGCTACTCTTTATTTAACTGTTCTTTGTGTCACAGAGCCTGATCGCTTGACCATTGGTATTTTCTTTCTTTCTTTCTTCTTTTTTAGCATGGCTTTCTTTGGTCGTAATTTATCCATTCATTTTGAAATGACATGTGCATGAGCTTCTGTGAAAATAGCTCTTAATGTGAGATCTAAAATATGATTAGCTTACACTTACCTATGTTTTCCCCACCTCTTCCATTTTGTATTCTGTATTTATAATTTCCTTCCTTTTGATGCCAAACTTAATTACTGTTTAATTAATGTTAAATTATATTTAATTGATGCAATGTTTAATTAATGTTAGGTTTAGCTGTTTTTAAACTTTATAGAAAGGGTACCTCTTATAGACCGTCTATATTACTCAGCACATATAATAGAATTATATCATAGGAACTATGCTGCATGCAGTTATAGTTCAGTTTTCACTGTTGTCTAATATCCCACTGTGTGAATATACCAGATTGTTCATCCATTTACCTGTCAGTGAGTATCTGGCACATTTCTGAGTTTGGTTTCTGTTTGTTTATTTTTGTTATTATGTATGGAGCTGCTAAGAATATTCTTATATGTGTAACCTGATATACATGCCTGACCATGGAGAATGTGAATATTCAACTTTATAATACACTCAATACGGTCTAATTTATCAAACCTTTCTCTTTTTGGTTGGTGTTTTATGGAACTTTAATAAAGAAAAATTTATGAAAGGAAAATCGTTCTCTAGTACGAGATAGTCATCTATCTTTTCTAATATGATAAACATTCAGAGCTTATTTCATGTGTGTTAATGGGGTCCAGTTTCTTTCGGGCTAGATCCACACTGGAGATCTAGCCCACAACCTGGGCATGTGCCCTGGCTGAGAATCCAACCGTGGCCTCCTGGTTCATAGGTCAATGCTCAACCACTGAGCCATGCTGGCCGGGCTCCAGTTTCAATGTTATCCCTATAAATGTTTTTCTAGCTCCAATTATTGCACTGTTCCTCTTTCCCCATCTCCCTCCCACTGATATGACATAGTTTATTAACATCATATTTCACACTGATTCTCCATAGGAGAAATAATAGTTTTCACTTACAGACTTCATACAACATTATGCTAACATATTACTGTTAAAGCATTACTTCAACATATTTTTTAAAAACTGTTGAAAAGTTATCACTTCTCAACATTTGTGTGAGTGTAAGCATTTGTGTGAGTGTAAGCACACAATGCAGGGTTCGCAGCAAGTGATGAATACGTTTACCTCCTTGGTTTGAAAAGGCCAAGCTCACACACTCTCAAAACAGGTGCAGGGCTGAGGAGGAGACATGTTAGGTCCAGGGGGGTGTGTGTCCCACATTAACAAGCAATTCTCAGACACCAGCTGCTGTCCTACAGATCCACTCAATTCTGACACTACCCACTGGAGCCAGCATCAGACCCCACAGGCCCCGGCCCCCAGGGCTGCGCTTCCTCACTCCGGATGCCGGCGGCAATCAGCGAGAGATCAGACGTTCCGCCGCGTTAGGTTTGATTCGCTTGCTAGAATGTCTCCAAAACTCGGAAACATTTCACTTACTAGACCACAGGTTTCTCATAAAAGGGTATAACTCAGCAAGCGCCAGATGGAAGAGACATGCAGGGCAAGCAGGGGGAAGGAGCACAGGGCACCCTCTCCAAACACATCACTCCCTGCATGTCCATATGTTCACCACCCCGACGCTCTACCAACCCCGCCCTCTGGTTTGTATGGAGGCTTCATTGCATAGGCAGGATTGACTGACTAAAGCATTGGCTATTTGGCCATTGATTCAACCTCCAGCCCCTCTCCCCTTCCCAGAGGCGGGGTGGGAGAGAGTGGGGTGGGACTGAAAGTTCCAACACCCTAATCGTCTGGTTGACCCTCCTGGCAACCAGCCCCCAATCTCAGGGGCAATCTAAACAGACACCTTCCTGGGTCTTTCCTCACAGGAAGTTCAAAGGGTTTTAGGAGCTGTGTGCCACAAACGAGGAGGAAGATCACATACAGATGGCTTTTTCTAAATCACACTATCGCAGGACGTCACGGGCCTCACCTGTACAGTGGAGACGCCAAAGCCTGCCCCAAGGAGGGAGCTCTGGTGAGGACTAGGGAGACAGCCCCGGGGAAAGCACCTGGCAGGGCGCCTGCGTGCAGCTCACTTAACAAGCGCCACGTCAACGACAGCCAGCCACATGTTACCTCTGGATGGTGACAGAGGGTGACTGCACGTGTGGCAATCATGATGCAGGGCATACCAATGTTTCCTTAGGAAGCTGTCCATCAGAAATCAACACCGTATTGTGTGTCAATTATACTTCGATGTTTTTAAAAAGCCACTTGTTGCCCCTTGGTTTCCCGGCCTGTAAAAGGGGGTGATAGGACAGCACCCCCTCCCAAACTTAATGTGAGGAGTGCTGATCGCTCTCTGATCACTGGTCTCTCAAACTGATCACAGGGGCCATCCCTACAAGAACTACATAAGCATGGCAATTGCTCTCTGACTTTCATAAGTCCCTGGCTGGCAGAGATCCCTACTGGTCAGTCTCACACACACACACACACACACACACACACACTGTCCACTATCAGAGCTCCAGGCCTTCTTGCATCCTTGCAGCCCAAGGACTGGACTTGTCTCCTTTCCTTCAGGCAGCTGTCCCACCCGCCCTTCTAGGAAACCTGCTTGTACGGAAGGGACGGGGGTTCGAGATCATCTCTTTTTCAGTTGCCTCACAGATAAGCACACAGGCCATTTTTGGTTTATGAGTTTCACCACTAACGATCATAGAAACTGCGGACGGTAAAAATAGCAATTCTTGGGGAAGTTACAACGTCCTCCCAGACTGGTTCCTGAATTTGCTCCAGGAAACGGTGGCCACCACCAAGACGTTCGCATTACACGTGAGGCCCAGACACAGAGGGGTGGGTCGCCCAGGGAGAATTTTAACCTGTGACAGCTGCCTGTGAATGCATCCCACTGTCAGAGGGACACCCAGGCCGCCTCGGGCCCTGCCTGCAGACAGCTCAGGCAACAGAAATACTCTCAAAAAATGAGTCATGAAAAGAAAGCAGGAAAATGAGTGAAACCAGGCTCTCTTCTCCATTTCACAAAGCAGGGAGAGGTGTGGCAAACCATGCCAGGGGGCCCTGCTTTTGAAATCCAGGCACCACCCCCCCCCCCATACTTCCGCCCTTGGGGCTGAGGTCGAGAGGAAACTGAAACTTAGAGCCGGCAGGAAAGCCCCGGCAGGAAGCTGGCAGCCTCTCGGTCCAGGTTGCCAGGGCAACCAGAGAGGGTGGGCTTGGGGAGGCCAAGAGGTGTCCTGATCCATTCATCCACATGAGAGGCTCTTCCCTTGGGGCAGTATCCGATAACAGCACTTCTCGCATATTCCATTTCATGTCAGCCACCCCTGGAAGGAGTCAGGTGCAGGGTGGTTGTACCCATTTTCACAGGTGAGGAAACTGAGGCCTGGAGACATGAAGTCACCTGCCTGAATTGACGTGACTCAGAAGCAGCTCAGATCCGACCTGAGTTCTCACACACCACGTCCGTCCGGCGTACATTCTCCGCCCGGCCTGCCTGTCGAACCAATGGCACGTGGCTCCCCCCCCCCCCCCCTAAGCGCTCCCACCTCCGTGAGGGCCTGCGTGCTGGGTGCGAAGCCCCAGGCGCGGACCGCTGCCCTTCCGCCCCCCACACCGCCAGGGAGTGTGCGGGGTGGGGCTGCCCACAGCAGCGTCTGTGCGGCTGGCCAGCCTCTGACGGAGAATGACATCCAGGGCTTTTTCCATGACGTGAGCTGGCGGCCTTCCCATCACCACACCTGGGAAAAATGACTCAGGTGGCCGTGGGCTGCGCCTGTCATCCTCGGGCACAGAGGATGCCACGTCGTGTATGAAGCACCTCGGAGAGGGAGCACCTGCCCCCGCTTTCCCCGGCCTCTATTCAGTAAAGGCCATGCTGTCTGTCGACCTTCCGAGTGTATCTGGTGCCAGGCTGACGGGAAAGGGCTTCAGAGGCCGTGCCCCCGATAAGCTCACTTCCCCTCCGGAGGCCTCTCTGCAGACGATCCCTGTCCCACCCCCACCATGCCTCTGGGGAACATCAGGCCTACGCGCTCCAGCTCTCCCCTTCCCGTCCATCCGGCTGCTTCAAGC
Organism: Pipistrellus kuhlii; assembly: GCF_014108245.1. Classification (NCBI taxonomy): domain Eukaryota; kingdom Metazoa; phylum Chordata; class Mammalia; order Chiroptera; family Vespertilionidae; genus Pipistrellus; species Pipistrellus kuhlii. The sequence goes on along the minus strand of NW_023425438.1, from coordinate 30,292,932 downwards.
TCCATCTGACTGTGCGGCCACTTTTCTCAGTACCCGAGGCCTGTGCTGCAGACCATTCTGACCGCTCACAGAAGGCGGGAACAGAGAGAGGCTCAGGCCCAACGGTGGCTTCCCGGCTCCCTCCCTCCGGAGTGGCCGTTTTTTCCGGCGTTCCCAAGCCTGACGTCACAGGTCCCCGCTCCTGGTTCCAGATTCAGAGCCCCAAGGTGGTCATCGCACGAAGGCTGGGCTCGCCTATTTGGCTTCCTTCTCCGCCCCAAACAAAATGGCCAGCAACGTCTGTAGCAGCCTGTCTGGGGCAGGAACAGAAAAGACTCCTCCTAGCCAAGCCCCCAGCCCACCTCTGTCCCAGCAGGGGATGATTGCAGAGAGGATGGCTGGTGAGGCGGTGGCAAGCTGGATTGAGACTATAACTGGCCTCGAGTCACCCATTGCTCTGCCTTTCTCGGGTGGTTAAAACGAGCTTGAGTCTGATTATCCAAGGGGCCGTGGGTCTGGCTAGCCCACCTGCAGAGAGGCCTTCAGAACTCAGCCTTCCATCGGTTATCAGCTCTGAAACCCTTTCCTGTCAAGACTGGTATCAAGGCACTCAAAAAATATATATTTTTAATTAAGACCATTTTTTAGAGCTTTTTTAAAAAAATGTGTTTTATTGTTAGGATTACCAACATCTGCTGCCATACTGGTATATTTGCTACAACCGATGAACGTACGTCGGTAAATCATAATTACCAAAAAAAGCCCATAGTTTACTTTCGGGTTCACTCTTGGGGTTGCCAAGTGTACCCACGTCGAACAGAACTGCAATCAACTGGATGCGAGGCAAGCGGCCAGCATTTCTCTTGGAGATGCCCAAATAGGATGCTTCTGACTCTGTTTGGGAACACTAATTGGGTGTATGGGCAGAGCTGCCCACAAACAAGTTAGACGCGTGGCTTAGGTATTTTCTTTTCTTAAATCTGGTTTGAGGCTGCTCTGAGGCTGAAAATAATCGTTGGCTCCTGGGAGATGTGGCTATTGGGTTGCCCAACATTTGTTCATGGGCGATGCGGAGACTCGGCGATGACAGACCTGACCTTCTCCCTCCCCCAGGCTGGAAGGAAGGCTGCGACAAGGCCCTGGGCAGAGAAAGGTGCTGTTCGGACTGGACTGTGGCTCTGAGCCTGAAATAATCCAGACCGGAGGCTTTCGTGGTGATCTTGTCTGAGTCAAGGGGATCAGGCCACACATTTGGGGTAGGTACGTGGCGACAGGTGACTGTCCCTACCAGAAAGCGGTGTTCTCACTGTCAGTCATCCTGTGGGAGGCAAGGAAGAGTGCCTTAGGCTGGGGGGGCAGAGGGGGGGTCCCTCCTCTCTCCGTGGGGTAAATGGGCCTGGAGATGGCTGTTGGCGGGGCTGGCGGGGCCCCTGCCAGCTGGAGGCCTGCAGGTTCAGACAGTTCTCTCCTGAGGCAGATGGGAATTCCTTTCTACTACAGTCTCTTTTCTGTATCCCTGGCTGGGTCAAAAGTCATCCACCATCAACTACCGTCAACCACTCAGGGGAGCATTCAAGAGACTCCTCCCTATCCATTTCAAACCGCAGCCTTCTCTATTGGAGCGAGCATTTTGCCCACCCAGCTGCATGCTCTTTAGGGGTCACGGTCATCTTTGTCTCTCCCCTCCCACACCCCTAGAGCTGTAAACCCGCTCTCCCAAAGTCCAGCAGTTAATCCTCAAAGTTCTTTTCATTTCTTCCAGTGCGCCCAGCGGGTTCTCACGCAAAGCAGATACCTGAAATTCCATTCGCACATACCAACACGCACCCCTTCCCCTGCATACAACCGTGGTCCCAGGAGCCTCTGCCACATGCCTGTGACGTGTCATGCGCACCCTGCCCTCGGCAGCCCAATGCTAGCCTGCTCTGAAAGGATCCCCCTCCCAACACGAGGTGCCTGCTCTATCATGGTGATCACTGACAACGTGTGCTATTTAGCAACCAGAGCCAACCAGCGTGCAAGAAAGTGTTTGAGGGAAACCGAGAAGCCTCCCCCCTACATCTGCCCTGGGTTAGATTCTTGGGGAAAGAGCATCTTAAAGAGGCAGACTCCAGTCAGGGTGCCCTGAGCCTCTCCATGCCCGAGGCTGTAGGATAGACATGCAGAGACTCTGTCTCGCTGGAAGAAACTTTGGGTTTAGTCTGGAAGATAAGCGTGACCATATTTGCTGCTTGCTTGCACAGCCCCAGTTTACACTGTAATCAGTACTGGTGCCCCTTTCACTCTTAAAAATGCCATGATTATACAGTTGCCACAGAGATAAAATGTGTGAAAAGAGAACTTAGGCATCCAGGTGGGACACACAGCTGGGTAAAGGACGTTGGGTAGAGGAGAAACCGAGTGTCCAGGTGTTTCCGTGGCTTCTCAGAACCACGAAGGCTCCAGGGGGCCGTGGGACCCTGTATCTTGCTGGAAACAGAAACCAAACATTATCACTGGTAATAATATGTAAAGGGAGCTGGCCAAACTTGATGGCTCTAAATGGTCTGAGCTATTAGCTCATGGACTCTCGGTTGAGTCACTAGTGGTAAAATGTAAAAAGAGCTGGCTAACCCGAAACCAAACACTGTTCCCTGGTCATAAAATGTAAAAAAGAGCTGGCCAAGCTGGATGGCACTGAATGGTTGAGATAGTGGTAGTTGAGGCAACTTAAATTTGTTGATCATATGTAAATTCTTGTTGATGTTCTGTTGTTGGAATTTCCCGCCTAAGAGATGTCTTTGTCTCAGAATCTCAATAAGAGGAATGGTAAAAGGCCAGAGCATGGAGTAGTCCTCCCCGAGAGGTGGACTCCCGCATGGCCCCATTTTCCCAAATTATTAATAACTCTTTTCCAGTCCCAGTCTCTCTCTTCATTTCAGTGTGCGGCCTTCTCCAGAAACCGGACCCTGAGAGGGCCCTGAGCCACGCGGGTCGTGTTAAGGGATCCCACATCATCTAAGGCTCCTTTCCTTAGCAGCCCCCTCACACCTCTCCTGGCAGAGACAACAGGCTTCTGAAGAGGAGGAGACACACAGGTGTAGACACAGCATAGCTATGGATTTAAAACCAATGAAGGCTACCTTGCTGATACACACACCACACCACAGGTTCTGAATGCAGAGTGAAAAATAGCTTGGGGGGGGGGGGGGGGAGAGAGAGAGAGAATATGTCTGACTGTATTTTAGAGGCCCAAGTAAATTATTAGGGGTCCCCATCCCCTGTGGCTGGCCCTGCTGTTTCTGTGCACTGGCTCACCCCACCACCACCCCGAGTTCGCAGAGCTCTTCCTATGGGCCAGGTTCCCACGCTCATTGTTGAGGAGACCCTTGGTCAAATGCCAAGGGTGACAGCTCTTTTATCCCCTGCCTTCGAAGCAAGGAGCTAACAGGACACCTGGTTTGGGTGGCCACGCTCAGCTCAGTTACTTACCCTTCTTGGAGTTAACCTCACTACCCACACCCCCGGCTGTCCTCAGAGCACCCTGCTGCTTAATTCTGAGACGCCCAGCCCTTCCCTAGGGGACCAATAGGGACTCAACCACAGGCTGGGGGACTGGGAGAGAGGGGCAGACCGACAGCGCCCTAATCACTGACATCCTTCTGCATTTTCCTGAAAGGGATAATTTTCAAAAAGTCGAAGACAGCACAAACGATGAAGCTTGAGGGCATTACGCTAAGCCAGTCACAAAACGACAACGACTGTAGGATTCCACTCAGGTGGTGTATCTAATGTGGTCACAGTCACAGACATGGGACGTTAGGATGGTGGTCGCCAGCCAGGCGCTGGAGGAGGAGGCCCAGGGCAGCTGCCGTTTGATGGGCACAGAGTTTCCGTTCTATGAGACGCAAAAAGTCCTGGAGCTCTGTTTCACAACAATGCAGATGTTTTCAACACTCCTGAGCTGCGCGTGGTAGGTTAGTGTGGTAGGTTTTACAATGTGTGTCTTTTTTAATACACACAAAGCCAAAAAAAAAAAAAAAAAAAAAAAAAAAAAAAAACTGCCTCTGCAGGTCTGGCACAAGGTAGTTTTCCAGAGTGAAAAAACTGTCCTATACCCTGGCTGAGTTAGTGGGTTGCACAAGCCTTTGTATGTGTTAAAACTCATAGAACTGCATATGAAAAGGAAGTCCACGATCCTACATGTTCATTTTTTAAATTATAATTTAAAAACATGGCTTTTGCCCTAACCGGTTCGGCTCAGTGGATAGAGCATCAGACTGCAGGACTAAAAGGTCCCAGATTTGATTCCGGTCAAGAGCATGTACCTTTGGTTGCGGGCACATCCCCAGTAGGAGATGTGCAGGAGGCAGCTGGTCAATGTTTCTCTCATCGGTGTTTCTAACTCACTATACGTCTCTCTTCCTCTCTGTAAAATATCAATAAAATATATTTTTTTAAAAAACATGGTTTTCACACAACGGTACACTGCACATGTATCAAAAATATACCTAGTTAATTCATGGGAAAACCAGCAGGATGGTAAAGCAAGTTCAAAAAGTATAGGAAGTACTTAAGAATCTAAAATAAATGGGGGAGAGGGGCGGGGAAGAATATTGAAATCATTGCTGAATTGTATCCGATAAAATAAAACCTGAGCCTTCTGACTAAAATATTTATCTTTGCACTACTGTACATCCATCCTGCATGGCTACCAGTTTTCCGCGCTTCCCATATACGTTGAACATTATCCTAATCACCCGAATCAACAGTAAACCGAGCGTTAGACCAAGGGACACACGCCTAGAAAACCAGGTACTGCCCCAGGGCAGGCGGCCGGACCATGTCCAGCCCAGCAAGACCCCAGGGCTTGCTGGGATCCCTATGTCCTGGTTCCATGTCTTGGACAACTTTTCTTTTCTTCTTCTTCTTCTTCTTCTTCTTCTTCTTCTTCTTCTTCTTTTTTTAATATACTTTATTGATGTTTTATAGGGAAGAAGGGAGAGAGATAGAGAGTTAGAAACATCGATGAGAGAAACATCAATCCGCTGCCTCCAGCACATCTCCTACTGGGGATGTGCCTGCAACCAAGGTACGTGCCCTTGACGGAGAATCAAACCTGGGACCTTTCAGTCCTCAGGCCGACGCTCTATCCATTGAGCCAAACCGGTCTCCGCTTTTTAACTGTCCCAATGCAAGCAAGCAGGGGGAGGAAACAGCGAGCGGCAGTGTCACCGAAGTGAGGGCCCCGGGGGCCTCTTGGGCAGAGGAAGCCAGCTGGTCCTCACGCTGGTAGGGCGTCGGGAGTTCTCAGGAACATGGGTGTTTAGATAAAGGACTTCAAAAAAGAAAACCAGGAAGGGGTTTCTGGCTCCACAAATCACCTGCACCACCCTGGGGCCCCCCAGGCTCTTTCCTGGCGGATGTCAGACCCCCGCAGAGAGGTGCTGGCCCGGGCTGGCATCCGTCCCTCCAGGTTTCACAGCACCGTTCCACGGCTCAGGCGGGCCCTTCGCCTTTCCTTTCCAGGCACTGCAAATGGGACCTTGTGGGACCCACTATCTGCTCAGAGGGACACCCCAGAGTAAGCTCCAACATGTTGTGTGTGGGGGGGAGAGGGGGCTGGGCTCCTCTGAACATCTCCATCAGAATGGGAGGCTGACTTCTGCCTGCGGGTGGCCCTGGGTGACACAGGCCCCGTGAAACCGGAGGCTCTGGAGAACTTGGCCCTGGGCGGCTGCAAGGTCTTCCTTCCTCTGTGGAGAGGGAGAGGCTAAGCTGCTCCGCAGGAAGAGGAATGCAGAGAATGTGTGTGACAGGGGAGCCCAGAGTCCCGGGCAGGCTGAGGGCAGGCTGAGCCGCAGCCTGTAAACAAAGGCCTGAGAAATCCAGCGGGCCTGGAGGCAGGGACAGCCTGGGGGGCGTGGGGGGGGCTCTCCCCTCTCCCCCCCAGGCCAGTCAGATGCCCTGTTTACAGTCCTGGCCACACTGGGGGCCCCTGGACTGGAAGCAGCTGAATGCTTCACCCCCTGGGTGCCTGAAGTGAGCACCTGTCGGGCATTGGTTTCCCCTTGGCGCCGGTGCCCGCCAGCCTCTCTCCCAGGGCTTAATAATTCAGGCCTCTCAGCCACGCAGCCCCGGGCCAGCCGCTGAGGCCGGTTTCTGTTTCCCTGGGTCTCTCCCGTTCGCTGAGCTTGAGGGAGGGGGGTGGGGAGGATAGGTTCTAGGCTGACACTGAAACGATCCTGCTCTGCTCACCCAGCAGCCAAGGCCGTCCTGACTACCCTTCAGCTGCATCGCAGCCAGCAGCCGGCAGGGCACCGGGTAGGGGCGGGTGCTGTCCACAGCTCTGGTTACTGTCCCCTGGCAGCCACTCAGCCCCTCCCTTGGGATGCTAGATTCACACCTCACTGGACACAGTTCAAGAAGGAGAGTTCTCATTACCCTCCCTCCTCTTTGACCTTCTCCTCAGCTCCTCCTCCCCTCCCAGCCCACCCCCACCCCAGCCTTCAGGATTACCCAGCTGCCTCCATTCCCAGACCTGCAGGACTCCAGGCACACCCCTCCCTCATGACCCCAGATTCTGTTCTGCAACTGTCAGGTGTGAATGCCGCATCCATTTGCAGCTAGGGTTCAAGGTCTGGAGAAGGGGTTGCATACAAACAGAGATACTAGACAAGAAATATAAATTTAGAAGGCATGGGGAGCCAGGCACAGACCTTACTCTCTAGTGGAGAGGCTCTCTGAAACCTCAAACCCATAAGCTTTTATCTATACTAATAAAAGGGCAATTTGCAAATTGGTCAGGACACCCTCACAGCAATGATAAAATAGTAGGCTGCTTGGGGCAACCAGGCTGGCAGGGAGCGACCATGTCAGGGGGGTGGGGAGGGCAGTTGGGGGAGACCAGGGAATAGTTTGGGGCAATCAGGACAGCAGGGGGGGGGGGGCAGTTGGGGGCAACCAAGCAGGCAGGGAATAGGGGCAGTTGGGGGAAACTAGACCAGCAGGGGAGAGGGGTGGTTGGGGGAAACTAGGCCAGCAGGGGTAGCAGGGAGGGCAGTTAGGGGCAATCAGGTCAGCAGGCAGAGGCTGTTAGGGGTGATCAGGCTGGCAGGGGAGGGGGCACAGTTAGGGGTGGTCAGGCCGGCAGGCAGGTGAGCAGTTAGGAGCCAGCAGTTCCAGATGGTGAAAGGGATGTCCGAGGGGTCCCAGACTGGAGAGAGTGCAGGCTGGTCTGAGGTGACACGACCACACCCATGCACGAATTTCATGCATCAGGCCTCTAGTTTACTGGAATACACATTTGCCCTTTTAGCAAAGGAAACAGGCATATCAATGGTAAAGTTTAGCAAACAATAAAAGGATTTTCAGGTTAGGGCAGTGGTCCCACAGTTTGCCAACCAGACCACAGGGTTAGGGGAGAGCCTTCAGCCATTCGGCCAAAAGCAGGGCCATATTATGCTGATTTTCAGCCCTTGCTGAATACCAAAGTCCATTAGCCTTCCAGCGGACTTCTTGCATAATGATGCTCACTGCTGTTGGCCTTAGCTTCTGGCAGGTGAAGAGGGTGATGGCTCTCTGGCCTGAGGGGCATTCCCTCTGGAAGGACAAAGGGAGGCCTGGTTCCTATCATTCCTGTCACTGTCCTGAGTCAGAAAACGCAGCCACTGAAAGAGCACTCCCCCCAGGCTTGGGTAGAGGTCATTGCTGACCCGTCAGGGCCTCCCAGGGTGCCCACGGGGGACACGCACGGGTCTGACGCAGCACAAGGAGAGGATTCCTGGTAGTGGTGCTTCTCATGGGGAGCTGCAATGGGGCTGTGGCTTCTGCAGCCACAAAGACACAGGTGAGAAGCCTTCTGCCTTGCCACGTGTCGTCTCCAGCGGAGGTCCCGGCAGGACCTTCAGAGGAAGCGGGGGAGAAGGAACCTGGGAGTTCAGAGGAGACAGCGGTCCCCGGAGGACCCCAGGACGTCTCCTCACGCTGGGGCGGCAGGAGCCATCTCCAAGAGGCTGGCCGTTTCTGTACCACTTTGGTGAGCCCGGCTTTGCTGGCTTTGGCACCCACTCAGAACCTCCTGGACGGGAGGCAAGGAAAATATCTACCTCTTATACAACCTTCGTGCGCAGCTGAACTTTCAAAAAGCCACAGGATGCCACTGACTCAGAATAACATCGCTTTGATCTGAGGCTGCTCCATCGCTGGGTCCCAGGCCAGGGCTGGCCCTTCACATCCTCACCACAGCCTTGTGGGGTGGGAATTCGCACCCTAAGATAATGGAGGGGGGCTCCAGCGTGAAGCAACGATTCCTGAATGGACTCTCTTCACCTGGGGTTTCTACCAATCACAGTTTGGACCCAACTGTAGGTTGTCCCATTTCCCTGCCAAAAGTACTTTAGAAGCCTGTCACGAAAAGACCACCTAGAGGATGATTTCACTTATACGAAATGTCAAGAATAGAGACAGAACGTAGGTTGGCCATGGCCTTGGCCTGGGGGAGGGTTGGGAAGGGTGGGAACTTGGCGGGCACGGGGTTCCTTTTGGGAAAATGGAAATGTGGTAACGTTGGTTGGGAAGACGGGTGCACAACCCTGTGAGTGCACTAAAAGCCACTGAACTGTAGCTGTAGAGGGGTGCATTACACGGTATGTGAGTTCCATTGCCATAAAGCTGTTAGAAAATAAATGTTTTGACTTACAAGATGATGGATCATTTGGCCTATGGGTCTGCATCCAGCCTCAGGTCAGCTATTCCTCGGCCCAGCATGCCCTCCTTCAATGCACGGTGCCTGCTCCTGGTGCCAAGGGCTATGTCACTCCCCTGCCCCTCCTCCCTGTCCTTCCTCAAGGCGGCACACTTGCCTCCGCTGCAGTCGGGCACCATGGACCTCCATCTGATGCTTCTGTGTTACAAGGGCCCAGGGACAGCTCACCTACCTGCAGCCCCCGGGAGCGTGGGAGGGGAGGAGCCGCTTAGGGTTGTTAAGAACGTGACAGGAAGTGAGCAGCAGAGGCTCCAGGTGGAGGGAGGACGACGGTGGAAGGCCACCTTGTAACCCACCCCAGACTCGGGGGCCCAGAACAATGTAGGCTTGCACTCGGCTGGTGGTCAAATGAAGCCTAAATGTGCAAAGCAAAGTCAACACGAGATCTCTCAAAGCTGCACTCCCACCGGCCGGCGAGGCTCGGTGGCTGAGCATCGACCTACGAACCAGGAGGTCACAGTGCAATTCTTTTTTTATTTTTTTATTTTTTATTTTATTGATGTTTTCACAGAGAGGAAGGGGAGGGATAGAGAGCTAGACACATCGATGAGAGAGAAACATAGACCTGCTGCCTCCTACACACCCCTGACCAGGATGTGTCTGCAACCAATGTACATGCCCTTGACCGGAATCGAACCTGGGACCTTTCAGTCCACAGGCCGACACTCTATCTACTAAGCCAAACTGGTTTCGGCCACAGTTCAATTCTTGATCAGGTTCTATCCCTAGAGTGGAGTATGCAGCTGATCAATGAGTCTCTCTCATTGATGTCTCTCTCTCTCTTTCTCCCTCTCCTGTCCTCTCTGAAATCAATAAAATAAAATAAAATGAAAAATTTTTTTAAACTATACTCCCTCCCATCACAGGTCAGTCCCAAGGCCTTTGGATGGTCTCCCTGAAGGTCAGTGAGCCTCCATACATTGATTCCCATCACTGGGCGGGGTGTGGCCACGGCTCTTGGGCAGATAACCCCCGGTTTTAGCAACCTGGTCCAGGGCTCCAAATCTCCTCCCGTTTATCTGAGCAAACCATGTTGTGCCAGGAGGTCAAAAAGCTTGGGTGAAGTAGTTGCCTGGCCCAGTGGTTCCCAGAGGGTGACCCCAGGATCAGCAGCATCAGCTTCGCATAGTAACGTGTTAGGAATGCAGTCTCTCCAGCTATCGAGACCGACTGAGTTGGAAATTCTGGGGATGAACCCAGCCATCTGTGTTCTAACAAGACAGCCGCAGGCGCCTGAAGCACATAAAGTTCGAGAATTGTGACCGAGTTCCAAGGCCCAGGGGCAGACAGACTTGTGCTGCTGTGTATCCTTAGCTCCTCGCTGGTCCACCTTGTGCATGCCATCGTGAAAATTTTATTGAATGAGTGAATGAATGAATGAATGAATGAATGAAAGGTTTAGCTTCATTTGTCACTAACTGTTTCTCTCCAACCAGGTGCCAACCAGGACATTTGCAAGCTGATAAAAAAGAGAAGGGTGTAGGGATATCTGATCATTCTCTCCAGCTTCTTGTTGGCTCCGTCTGGTCCCTGAATTATTAAGCAGGACTCAGCCCATTTCGCGTTTTCTGTTTAGAGATGAGGCCTCGGCTCTTTGACAGCTCCTTCCTAATCTTCAGAAACAAAAGCTCTTTCTATTTGATTTCAGAGCTAACTCCTCCCTGCAATCATTCTGACCCTGGGAGGAAAAGGAGGATGCAGCTGGGAGGATGTTTTTGCATTTTCAAGTTAAAGATGTAGCCCCAAATATTATACATCTGGCTCCCCGGAGAACAACAATAACAACAACAAAAAATACAGGCTAAGCATTTCTTAGAAATCCTGGGGTTAGGGGGTAAACAGACTGCACACAACAGAAAAAAATAGACCGGTTTCCCTTTTATGCTCACTTGTGGCCAGAGGCTGGCTGGGTGGGGTTTGGTGCCTTCCCTCTTTTGATTCTGAATCATGGGCCAACTTTCTGATTCTCTGCTATGGCCACTTCCCTCAAAGCCAGGATTTCGCCCGGCTCACACTTACTGAAACCTTTGGCTCTGTCACCCAACCCCGTTCCCTTTCTCCTGTGACCAGACACATTCCAGCTGGCAAGATGCTGACCGCGGACAGGCCGGGCACACGGCCAGCACACGGAGGTGCCGTCTGTTTCCGGAGCTCAGGCTGCCCGCCACGGCCCCGCCCTTCTCAGGTCAGCACCCTCAGCTGACACAGGGACCACCCCCTGGGGCTCCCCACTCCCACCGGACCGCTAGCACTTTCCCCCCTCTCTTTCTTTAGAGCTGGGCTTCTGCAGCCGCATTATATCAATAGAACAACCAGGCCCAGAAGCTCACTGTCCCTTGTTTTCTGGACCGAAGGCTCATAATGAAAAAAACAAAACCAAAAGTACTCCCCATCCTCCTAATGGATAACCAGGGCTTGAGTCCAGGAAGTTTGGGTTTCCCTCGCCCAAAGTGTCAGCCTTTATGTTTACCAAGTAGACAAAGAGCTGGTGGGAGGAGAAGGTGGGCAGCGAGAGAGGGGATCCCCTCGAAATGCAGAAAGAAAGGGGGAATGACCGACCCACAGGGAGATACACTGGGAACGAGGTTACCCTGAAGGTGAGATGCAGTGGCCCCGGGGGTGGTGGCCTGGGCACCCCCACAAAGCGGCGTCCTCGCTTAGAAGAGGAGCCATGAGCCCGGAAGAGACCACGAAGGCAGTGGACAAAGGGCCCGCGGAGGCACAGCCAATGCCTGGGCTTCTCATGCGCAGCCGCCGCTGGGGGGGAGCTGGGGAAGGGGTGGGGGGGATGGGAGAGGAAGGGGGAACACTAACAGTGCCAGACTGTCTTTCCTAGCCTCGGGGGCGGGAGCCAGGTGAGATTTGATTTGTCATTCCTTACACGCTGAGGATTTTGAGGGGGGAAAAAATTCACCTCTCCAATACTGTCAGCTTCCAGAGACAGGGAACAGATCTCATACTTTTATGATCCCGCCGCAGCACCTCACCTGTGCCTTTGTTTGGCAATCACTTCAGACTTACAGGAAAGTTGTAACGATAATACAGTGTTCCAATATACCTTTCACCCTATTGGTCCACTTTTTGAAAAATGGGTTGTTTTCCTTACTCCTGAACTGTAAGCATCCATTACATATTCTGAATACAAGTCCTTGGTCAGGGTGGGCAAAAATAGGTTTACAGTTGTAATACAAACAAATACAATAATTAGTTTGCCTGGTGTGGCTCAGTGGTTGAGCGTCGACCTATGAACCAGGAAGTGATAGTTCGATTCCTGGTCAGGGCACATGCCCGGGTTGCAGACTCAATCCCCAGTGTGGGGCATACAGGCGGTAGGCGATCAATGAGATTATCTCTCATCATTGCTGTTTCTCTCTCTCTCTCTCTCTCTCTCTCTCTCTCTCTCTCTCTCTCTCTCCTCTCTGAAATCAATGAAAATATATTTCAAAAATAATAATAATAATCAATAAAATATATAAGAATAAATTCTGCTTTGCATACTCACAACTGTAAACCCATTTTTGCCTGCCTCTGTCTGTATTGCAAATATTTTCTTCCAAACTTTTATTTGCTTTTCATTTTCTTAATGGTATTTTCCAAAGACCAGATGCTTTTCTGGGACATTGTTTATTACAATGAATTTCAATTTGTCCAAAAAAAAAAAAAATCTGCCGGGACCGGTTTGGCTCAATGGATAGAGCGTCGGCCTGGGGACTGAAGGGCCCCGGGTTCGATTCCGGTCGAGAGCATGTACTTTGGTTGCGGGCATATCCCCAGTAGGGGGTGTGCAAGAGGCAGCTGATCGATGACTCTCTCTCATTGATGTTTCTAACTCTCTATCTCTCTCCCTTCCTCTCTGTACAAAAATCAATAAAATATATATATATTTTTTAAAATCTTTTTGGGTGGTGCTTTTTTTGTGTGTCCTGTCAAGTAAAGTTTTGCCTACCATAAGTTTATGAATTTATCCTATGCTTTCTTTTGCAAGGTTTGTTACTTTTAACACACCTCGGGTGATTAGTTAACATCTGAAACACCCTAATTGTGAATAACACTCCAGAGGTGATTATTTAGCAGTTCAAAAATGCTATTACCTACACCAGAGGGCTTGTTAATTGGCCTAGGGGAAGTTAGAGATGCGTTTTCATGATATGCATGATATCACGTCATATCAAGTCATGTCATAGTCATAATCAAGATACAGCAGGAAGGAGTGATAAGGGTCTATGGGGCAGGCCTTGTGGTCTTACACCTTATGTAAGCATTTGAGGTGTGGTCCTGAGCCCACCCACTTCGCTGAAAGGCCCATCAACCACAAGGTGAGCAGACACTGCAGCTCAGAGGTTGTGACATCACCTCAGAGAGGACCTTTCCGTAAAGGGGCCAGGCGGGTTCTCAGGACAGAGAGCAAGACTTTGAGCAGGTTGTAGCGCCATATTTGTGACTTTTCACTGCGAAGCATTCCTGTATCTGGTGGCCTTTGGTCCCAGGCTTGCTTTCAGTGGAGCTCACATCCAGTAGGAGGTCCATGTGACCTTAAGGATCCCACACTAACCAAAAGAACCTGAGGGCTGATTGCTTAATGGCCAAATCAGCGTAGGTCAGATCACGTCTGGAAAGGAGGGGAAACCGGACCAGGTAAAAATAAACAGAATTATTGTGGGGATGCCTTCAAAATGTGAATTCTACCGGAAGGAAGGATGCCTTCCCTGTTTTGGAGAGTGTGGCCTATACAGGCCCACATTAGGCCAGAGCTCTGCATGCTGGGACAGGGACCCTGTGCTTCAAAACAGCCTCTCTTCCATGGCTGTGCCTGGACTCTGTCCCACCTGCTACCATAACCCTCCGTCAGACTCTAAATGTTTCTCTCTATAATCAGGACCCACCTCCGATTATAGTCTTCTTCCTGTAATGTGCCCCTCAGCCAAGGCCAGAGGGGCTTCTATCCTCCAGGACAGTCCCACGTGGCCAAGTGGGACACACCCTGCCAGGGAGTGAGGCCCGGGTCAGTGCCTCTGCCTTCGAGTGCAGTCACACCCACACCCAGCCTCTACATCCTGACTCTCCCATTCATTATCACACAGCAGCTCCTGTCATTGCACACAAGACAGAAACGTGGGAAAACAGAAAGAAAACAACCAAAATCCCACCAACTGGCAAAGGATTTGAACAGAAATTTCTCAAAGAAGATATATACATGACCAATAGGCACATGGAAAGATGCTCCCCATCCTTAGTCAGTAGGGGAGTACAATTCAAAGCCACAGTGAGATACAACTTCACACCCATTAGAATGGTTAACAAAACAAACAAACAACGGAAAATAGCAAGTGTTGGCGGAAATTTGGAGAAGTGGAAAAGCTCATGCATTGCTGGCGGGGATGTGAAATGGTGAAATTGCTATGGAAGCCAGTTCGGTGGTTACTCAAAAAAACTAAATACAGACTTACCATATGATCCAGCAATTCCACTCCCAAGTACATCCCCAAAAGAATTAAAAATAGATGCTCACCCAAAAATGGTACTCAACTATGCATCCCCTTCTTCATGACAGCCAAACGTGAGAACAACCCTGTCCCCCAACTGAAGGATGGATAAACAAAATGTGGCATAGCCACGCAACATAATATTATTCGCCAATTCACAAGGAAGGAAGTACTGACACATGCTGCAGTGAGGCTGACCGCTGAAGACAGCATGCTGAAAGAAGCCAGACTCAAAAGGCCACATGCTATATGATTCCATTTATATAAATTGTCCAGAATGGGCAAATCCATAGAGACAGAAAAGGTTAGAGGTTGCTGAGGGCTGGGGAGAAGAGTTATGGCCAATAGGTCTGAGGATTTTTTTTGCGGGTAATAAAAGGGTTCTGGAATTAGGTGCTGGTGATGGTTACACAACTCGGAATCTTCTACAAACCATGGACTCATATTTTTAAAATGGTAGATGTTTGTAAGTGAATGGTAAAGTTTATGATATGTGAATTTATATCTCCGTCAAAAAAGCACATCCTAATAAAAGCAAGGTATGCACATTTAAAATACACACACACACACACACACACACACACACACACATCCTATCAACCTACCATATGCATTCCAGGTTTATGGTGTCTATATAGGTACTTTAGAAAAAAGACACCACAATATTTACATTACTTGTTAACATGTATTTTATAGCATAACATTTTTTAATATCTGCTCATGTCAATAAATATAGATCCACTTTTATACATTATCTCATGTCAGATATTTGCCAGTTTTGGGGGGTTTTTTAAATATATTTTGTTGATTTTTTACAGAGAGGAAGAGTGAGGGATAGAGAGTTAGAAACATGATGAGAGAGAATCATCAATCAGCTGCCTCTTGCACACCCCCAACTGGGGATGTGCCCACAACTAAGGTACATGCCCTTGACCGGAATGGAACCTGGGACCTTTCAGTCCGCAGGCCAACACTCTATCCACTGAACCAAACTGGTTTTGGCGTGCCAGTTTTTTATTATCTACCAACAGCACCCTTGAATATACCTCGAGTTACATTCTAATTATTCTTTTTTGATGTTATTGTCATATAATAAAACAAAATATGACACTCTAGAACTGGATACATTGGCCCTTTTTCTTCTTGTCTCCTCCCAGTTCAAAATGCTTGCATCTCTTAACAGCCAGCATTCTCTTAGATCTGCAGTGAGGCTCAACGCATTCAAGCCTCAGCACAGTCTTCTTTGCAGCGTTAGCCTTTTTTTCGGAAAATAGGTTTAGCCTGCCCACCATAGCCACTCTGCTTCCTGTCATAATGCCGCCTTCCCTGCACATACAGAGAATCCTCGCCCTTCTTGTCCTGTGTTACTTTGTGGGGTTGATGCTGGCCACACTCCTTACAGAAAGTTTGGCGGGTTTTAGGAACGTTTCCCATGTTTGCGAGCGATACCAGCAGGGAAAGTCTAATTATTCTTTTAAGATACATTTCAAGACTGCTAGATCTTTGACTATGCTGAAAAATCACTAACTTGCCACCCAGAAGTTTGTGTGATTGACCTGCCCACCCAAGCCCTGAAATCTTCTCCGACCCTGGGCACTTGGACTCTCTTTCATCCTCGTAGGTGGGAATGTGGTAGCTACGGACTGCATTCCTGCTGGATTTCTAACCCCTTCTGCTTCCCATCTTTTCCTTTGGCACCAAGTCAACGTGCTGCTGAGTAGCCACACTTCATTTTCTAAAGCCCCCAACCCTGTTGGATTTATGTTATTACTTATTGTATATTTTAATTTTAATTTTAATATTGACTAAATGTCTGTATCTTAGTGTTCTCTTCACAACACCCTGGGAGGTAGGTATTACAGTCCTCTCCCAGACAAAATGAGTCTCAGAGATCATTGACCCTTCAGAGGTAGAGCCGGGATTCAAACCCATGGCTGCCTCATTCTGAAGTCTCTGCTGTTTCCACTCAGGACATGGGATCAGGCCCATCCTTCTCCTAAACTTTTGGAATCTCCCTTCCCACAGGTTAGGGTGCATTGACTATACACTTGTCACATGCTCTTTGCTAGGAATCATGTATAAGCTTGCTGCTCCTGTTTGGCCCTAATTCAATGTCCCCTCCATCAGAGAGAGCCTTGAGAGCCCGCTCTCAGATGCCCAGGCCCCAAAGCAAGTCCCTTCAGGCAAGTGGGGCCTTCCACCCCACGTCTACCTGGATGGTCACCATGGGGAATCACCGTTAGCAAAGTGTGCAACTCAGAGCTGAAGGCCCCCACAGACACCGAGCCCCTCAGGATACTTAGAAAAACACTAAGGTTTCCTTGAACAGTGAGATTTCATCTGAACTGCGCCCCAAAATGTTGATGTTTCTAGGGAGATTGGCAACTTTCTAGAGCAACTCAATTCAAAACCAGTGTGTGTTTAATAAGAATTTGGCTCCTACGACGGCAGAGTTCCTGGAAGGGAAACGAGAGCTGCTCTGGTCTGTTTGCAAAGCTGGTGCAGAGCAGAGGACTGAGCAAGTTCAAAGAGGCGGCTTCCGATGGGAGGAGCCAGCAGCGTGCCCTCATTCCACAGGCGCATCTGACCCTCCAACAGCACACTCTGCCAGTCTGGGCAGGCCATTTTTGTCCCACTTTACAGATTAAGAAAGTGAGGCTCCAAGTTAAAAGTGACTTGAGATGTTGCTGCTGGTAAGAGGTAGAGCCTGGACAGCCGCAGATCTCTACCTGCCAGGCCTGAGTCCTTTCTGGGACACCAGGAACTGGGGACACTCTCCAGGTGCAGGTTGCTGACCCTCCGCATTCTTCATGGGCCTTGGTTACCCTCCCAGAAGGCTGTTCTCTTCATTGACTTACTTCCTGGCACTGGGCCTTCGGGTTTGGAACCCTCTGCTAAATAGTCCCTTTTGCGGTGTAACCACCCACCCCAAATGTGTCTACAGAAAACAACCTTTATTATGCTTCCGGATTCTGTGGGTTAGGATTCGGAGAGGGCATGTTGGTGTGCCCTTTTTCTGCACCATCATGCCTGGGGCCTCAGCTAGGAAGACTCGAACAGGTAGGGGTGACTCCAAGGGCTGGTGCTGAATCATCTAGAACTGCAGTGTCCAATACAGTGGCCACATGTGGCTATTTACATATTCATTTACATTAATTAGCATTAAATAAAATTAAGAATTCAGTTACTCGGTGGCACCAGCCACATTTTAAGACTCAACGGCCATATGTAACCAGTGGCTTCTATGATGGACAGTCAGGCAGAGGACGTTCCCATCATCATCGGGAGTTCTGTGGGAAGCCGGATCAGAGGCTGTTCACTCACAGGTCTGGGATGTTGGAGTGGATCGGCTAGGAGAGGCCTGGGCTTCTCACAGCATGCCTGCTGGTTCCCAAGAGGCTGTGTCCTGAGGAGCAGTGTCCTCAGAGCAAGTATTTAAGAGGCCAATGCAGACGCTGCAAGGCTTCCTCTAGCCTCTCCTTGGAAGTCGCATGCGTCCCGTCTGTCACATTCGTTTGGGTACGTGAGAGTAGGGTTGCCAGATAACATACAAATATTTTATGGAACATGCTTATATATTTTTAAATTGTTCTTTATTTATCTGAAATTCAGATTTAACTGGGCATCCTGTAGTTTTATTTGCTAAACTTGGCAACATTACACGGGAGTTACCAGAGCCAGCCAGAGTCCAGGGGAGGAGCTTTTGACCTCCTCCTCCTCCTCCTCCTCCTCCTCCTCCTCCTCCTCCTCCTCCTCCTCCTTTTTCTTCTTCTTCACAATTGTTGTTGAATTCTTTCTTTTTTAAATATATCTTTTTTTAATTTCTTTATTGATTAAAGTATCACATATTTGTCCTCAACCTCCCCATTCCAATCTCCCACCCTCCCCACTCATGCCCCCACCTCCTGTTGTCTTCAACCAATATGTATGCACATAAGTCCTTTGGTTGATCTCTCCCTTTTATCCCCACCCTCCCTTTGAGGTCCAACAGTCTGACCCATGGCTCCTTATCTCTGGGTCCGTTCTTGTCCATCAGTCTATGTTGTCCACCATTTCCCCTAGATGAGTAAGATTATCTCCTACTGGTAATATACTTATAAGAATCAAAAATGAGACAAGCAATAATCGTTATGCTGAAATGCATATGAATCAGTCTGTAGAGAGTTTCTTTCTGGGCCACCAGTTCTTTTGAGACCCAATTTCAATGTCAAACAGTTCCTTATGTGCACATGTCAACAATGATATTTCAGTTCTGGATGGTAGGCAAATGGTTGTAATGCAGGTCCAATATATCTTTATTGATTTCAGAGAGGAAGGGAGAAGGAGAGATAGAAACATCAGTGTTGAGAGAGAATCATTGGTTGGCTGCCTCCTACATACCCCCTACTGGGGATTGAGCCTGCAACCCAGGCATGTGCCCTTGGCCAGAATGAAATCAGGGACCCTTCAGTCCACAGGCTGATGCTCTATCCACTGGACCAAACCAGCTAGGTCAAGACCCACTTCTTAATGAAGGCATAACAAGGTGACATTGCAGAGAGCATGTAGAATGGGAGATACTGTGGACATCCTTGGAAAACACAATCTGCCACATGCTGCCAAGTGGTTCTCATTCAAATGTCGTGCCTGGATAAATAGAATTGGGAGGGAGGACCCTCTTTTACCCGTTTTCCCTTTCACTCTGAGCTTCGGGGCCCACTGTTCTCAGAGTGGAGCTCTAAGCCCTATTGACAATCGGCATTCTTCTCGGCCTACACCATGACCACAGTTACAAGTACAATAACAGATACTCCACAGCACCATTGTAGACTATGTTTTTGCTAAAGTCTGCCTGAGGTCAGCACATTGAGTAATCAGAAAAACGTTTGTTAGGAACAAATGGCTCCCATCTGGCGCTCCCAAAGTCCAGCCGGGCAGGAGATTCCCTGTGCACGCCTCCCTGCAGCCAACGCAGTGACAGGCAGGACGAAGGCATAAGCACTGCTCTGTGCAGACAGAGATGATTACCTCTCTGCAACACCAGGTGTGCTTAGTCCTTGCACAACAGTTGGTGCTAACAGGTCATATCAAGATAATACTCGTAGTGTCCTGCTGAGGCCGGAAAGGGTGAGGTTGGGACTCTCCAAGAGGGCGAGGTTACTCCCAGTGTCAAGTCCAAGTCCTAATCAGTCAGGAGAAGAATGCATTCATACATAGTCATTCCCCACCCCCAAGCCCAGACTCTCAACCCAGGTGTCCTGATGTCCTGGGAATCTGAGGAGTGATAAGATGCAGAGAGCAGTTAGGAGGTAGGAAATCAGGGCCTTCCCAAATCAAAATTGAGGTTTATCTCATTAATTATTTTGTGAAGACCCATGATACATTCTGTACTTCTTTTTCTCTCCTTTGGACATGTGTGAAGAGGAGCTGGGTCCAAGAGGGAAACAGCAAGTTCATCATAAAACGTTAAGTGAAAATAGATAGGCTACTAAACTAGATTATACATAATACAGTCCCAACTTTATGTAATACACTCATGTATTGATTTTTATTTTTTGTATGTATTCTATATTCTACCCCTGGAGCAAACAGCATACCTTGCTTTTATAATAAGAAACACATAGGTGTTATTTTCAAACAAGAAAAAAGAGAAACAGACTACTGACCGAATTCTAATCTACCAAGAACGCCAGCTAAAGAGCTATGGGTGGCAGTTATAGCTAAGTGCTTACTCACCTGCCAGTTCCTCTTCTTTCTCGTTCATCTGACTTGACTCAGGGCCTATCTCCAATTAAAGAAGATTAATTCTAACTGGTTCAAAGCTCTTCCTCTTTGTCAGTAATTGGTCTTTGGGTACGTACATGACTGAGTTCTGGTCAATAAAACATGTGGAAGCCCACTGGTGGTTTTTAGGGTACACTTTACTTTTTGGTTAAAAACAAGAGAGACAGAGACTTACAAGAGGAAGAGAGAGAGAGAGAGAGAGAGAGAGAGAGAGAGAGAGAGAGAGAGAGAGAGAGAGGGAGAGAGAGAGAGAGAGAGGGAGAGAGAGAGAGAGGAGACTCTAGGTCTTCTATGACATCCTTGAGCCACCAAATTCACCCTGAGACTGCCCACTCTCAAACCTGGTATATAAAATAATTAAGTCTGTATTGTTGAACCTATTTCAGTTGATATGCTATTACCTGCTGCAAAATGCATCCTAAATAATATTCACTATCAGGAGACAAGGTCAGACACCAGGATCTGAGGATATATTCAGATAGTTGAAGCCACTTGAAGTGCTAAGGAAAAGCCATGTTGAGTGGGACAGGTCAGAATGTTACTCAAATATTTAACAACTGGTCCATCAAAACAACCTGAGAGAACACTGGCCCCGTCAGAATGGACACCAGCCATAAATAATAGATATTCCCAGTAGTTACAGCCAATCAGGAGACTCGATTAAACCCATGCTTGGGGATGGATTAATGGGACCAGATTCTGCCCACAATGTGCTCTGCCTCTTGAAGCCAAGCCTTTTATCAGCTTAAAGTGTTACCAGTGGCTGATTCAACACTAAAGACAGTGCCTGGAAGCTGTCCACTTACATACTGAACTGCTATTAATGTTATGGTGTTTTTGAACCGTTGGTTTTGGGATTTTTCTTTTTTCCATTGAAATAGTAATACATGATCTTGGTATAAAAATGCTCTGGCCAGTGGGATTCAGTGGTTAGATTGTCGGCCCACACACCAAAGGGTCTCAATTCCCAGTGAAGGGCCAACACCTGGGTTGCAGGTTCAATCCCAGGCCCCAGTTGGGTTCCTCATAATTTTTTGAGCCCCATGTTAGATTGAGAGTCCCCAAGTGGTGACACAGGAAAGCCTGTGGGTATGAGGGACCAGCAGTATCTTTCTTCGAACAGTAACAGAAAGGTCTGGCTTCAGAGGTAAAGGAAGAGGCCCCAGGAGGGGAGGGCTGAGCAGGCATTCCCTTGTCTTCCTGGAGTTTATTATCGCCTCTGTCCTCCCTTTCTAGGAGCCCTTCAGCCCCATTGCAGCCGCTCCAGGATGCTGCTCCTCCTCTGTTCTCTGACCTACATGAGGACAATGCTCTGCTCCTGGCTTCCCTTTGAGAAGAAAAATTATGCCCGGTTGGGAAATTCAGCAAAAAGATGACTGCGTGTCCCTTCCATGCCTCATGACTGAGTCTATAACAACCTCAAGACAAGTCACCTGATCTTCTAAGGGATGTAACTTTGACCTCATTTACAACTGAGTAGGCCAGACTCGATGAAGCCACACTTACCATGTAAAAGAAACATACACTTATTTGCTAGTGACTTTCTCCATGTTGAAAGTCTCCCTCCACCGCCCCCCTTCTCGGTAAGGATGTAAATGGTTTCTTCCTGGTAGAAAAGAAGAGCCCAAAGGTTGAAGGGTGATTGCCAAGGACATTAACCTGTTCTGTCTTTAACAGACATCCGGTTTCAATGGAGAATATGCTTCACTCTTGAACTAGCTTTGTCGTTATGCTGGTTCTCTCCTTAGTCCATGAAAGGGTTCCCTGTGTGTCTGTGTGAGAGCTATGTTTTTAACTTTTTGAAAATTATTCTTGGACACTCTCAGGCTTTCCAAATGACTCTGCTAACTATGAAAGAAAGGGGATAAACAGGAGGGATTTAAGAAGCCTACATAGTCAGGTTTCTGATACTATCATAGTTAAAGTGTTTTCTACTTCATACCTTGTCCCCAAATATAACAAGTGGCTGCTGCAGAAGGCCACAGTGACATGATGACCCTTCTAACTTTCCTTACCCAGAGGGGTCACTTTGCTTCACCATCCTCATAGATGCCATCTGACCAGCCGCCAATGCCAGGCCCTTTGGCACCTCCAAAGTTAGGCCACGAAAGTGTCAAAATCTGTGACTCAGGTATGGACCTTGTTTTGTGATTTGGGACTGGTCATGGCTGTGTTCTTCCTCCTCTGGATCCCTCTCACCCTCCACCATTTGGGTGGGACTTGGGCTCTCCCAGCACCCAACCATATACCTGGCCCTTAGGAGGCATGACTCAGATGTGGCCTGAAGTTCTCAGCCTCAGAGACTTGCCCTGTCCCTTACCTTCTGCAGTTTAATGGCTTGGGGTACATACGTTCTTGGGGCTATCCTTCCCTCCAGACCACCCAATTCCTACCACACGCCTGTGTCATGCACCCTAGCTGTTTCCTTCTTTTGGTCCCAGCCCTGAACTCAGATATTTGCATTACGATTCATAACAGTAGCAAAATTACAATTATGAAGTAAGCAACAAAAATAATGTTATGGTTGGGGGTCACCACATCATGAGGAAGTGTATTAAAGGGTCGCGGCATTACAAAGGTTGAGAACCAGTGAGCTAAAAGAACCAAGAGGGCAGAGCCAAGTTTCTTCCTCCCCACAAGGTATTCTCCTGGACTAAAAGCCATTTCCCTTCACACAAAGCACAACATTTCTCTAGAATGGGAAGTTGGCAGTTGATTCTTGTTTTGAAAAGCAAAAGTTCCCTCTCTCGCCCCCTTGGGAGAGGATAATGTAACTATATAGCAAAAGGGAGGTAAGGAAGAGGGAATTCTTTGTCAGGTGGCTCCCAGAGAAATGGTCCCTGAATTTACCATATTTATATTCCCTTTCTTAGAGCCCACAAAAGAGTTGGAATAATAATTTCCCTTTAGAGAGAAACCCAGTTTCCCTTAAGGCAATGGAAATCTTTTGAGCACAGGTCAGCTGTGTCCTGCTCCAGGCACAGTCTGAGGGCTCTGAGCTGTTCCACAGATGGAACAACACCTTTTGGTCAATACCAAAGCAGCAGCCTGAAACCCTGAGATAGCAAAATACCGCAGTCCTGTGTTGAATATCGACGAATAACCTCCACATTTTGGCCAGCAAGAAAATCAAGGTACAGTTAAACTGCACATTGCAATTTCTTAAAATAAATTTCCTACGTTTAAGTTTCTAAGACTTGGTTTGGTTTTACAATATTATACATGTGTTCTTTACTGCTTACACTGTCTCAACTTTCACATACTTTTAGGAAACCTCCCTTTGCATAAAGAGGCTGGCCTAAGAAAACTCAATGTTAACCTTCTTGGTGATTTGAATATGGGAGGATACCAGACTGTATTACTAGGCAGCTATTCTCTCTCTCTCTCTCTCTCTCTCTCTCTCTCTCTCTCTCTCTCTCTCTCTCTCTCTCTCTCTCTCTCTCTCTACTCCTCTCTCTCTCTCTCTCTCTCTCTCTCTCTCTCTCTCTCTCTCTCTCTCTCTCTCTCTCTCCAAAAAGAGCTTTCTGGTGTTTCTTCTTCTTGTGAGGGCACCAATTTCATCATGAGTGCCCACCCTCATGACTTCATGACCTCATTTTACTCTGATCTAACCTCCATTTCCAAAGGCCCCATCTCCAAATACCACCATCACATTTGGGGATTAAAGCTTCAACCTATGAATCTGGGAAGAACACGCTTCAGCCATAGTGGGGTCTCAGCCTTTGGGGCAGTCTCTTCAATTCTCAGTTATGGTATGAAAAATGACAATTAAGATCACAGGCTGCATTTTAAACTCTGCAAAGTTTCCCATCTTCCATGACTAGAAATGGGAAAGCTCTTAAAAATTATTTCCCCAGCTTTAAAAGGTTTCTTACAGTTTTCTTCAGATACTTCATTAAAACAGTAGGAAGCAGCATTTGAATTTTAAAATATTTCTGCGAAAAGGCCTTTGGAGAAAAAGATATTCATGCTAGATAGAGGAAGAAGTTCCTTCCTCTCTGGGGGATCTAAAAATATCACAGACTGCTACCAGTTAAAACACATTAAAAATGCACAATGACTTTCTTTCCACTTTTTAATATTTCCATTTATGGACTTTGATTCATAAGAATGCCCTGTCCTTGGAAAAATATAAAAATCAAATTTCTTCACAGCATATTTCTGATTACTACCGAGAAAAGACATAGTGTTTTAAGATTCTGAGTGATTCTTTTTCCTTGGGTTTTTTGTTTGTTGTGGTCTTTCCTGTGTTGTTACAGTGTTGATTGTACAACCTTCTATAAACAATAGTAAAGAATAATCGCTAACATTGAATTCTTAACACGTGCCAGCAGCTTGCCATGTGTTTACATTCCCTGTGTCTTTTAATCTTCACCAAAGCCTTAGGAGGTATATATTATTATTATCCATAAAACCATGCACAGAAGTTACACATCAGGTGTGTGTATAGTCGCCTTCCTGCTCTTTACTTTCTAAGCAGGTACATTTCCTGGATGATTGTTTTCCTTTGTGCGGTGCTGTGGGGGACAGGCAATGGAGCAGTCCAGGGAGAGGGCTGGATGGGAAGAAAGAGATGGAGACTGTGAGGGGCTGGAGTGGTCTGGGCGGATTAACAGGTGGACAGGGAGAATAAGGAGAAAATGGGGGTGTAGGTGAGGGGTTAGGAGTTGCCTGGCAAGGGCCGGCAGGCTGCAGGAGAAAAAAAGGAATGTGTCCATCACTACAGAGTGGAGGAGCATTGTGGGAAAGAGTGGGATACTGGTAGGGGAAGCATAACTTATTTTTTCTTTCATAGTTCCAGGAAAACCTCAATACAAAATCTGCTACATTTCATTTAATCTAAGATATCACTGACCGTGAAATATAGTCATTTCAAGATACATGATTATTTTTATGTTCCAGAAAGAAAGAAAGGAGGGACAGAAAGGAGGGGAGGAGGTTAAGAAGGAAGAAAGGGAAGGGGAAAAGAGAAAGAAAAAAAGGAAGGAAGGAAAGCAGGACAAATATTAATCATGCACCACATAACCATGTTTCAGTCTATGATACAACACATATATGACAATGCTACACCATATAACCTAGGTGAGCAGTAGGCTATTCATGTAGGTTTGTGTAAGTATATTCCATGATGTTCATACAACAACAAGACCATCTAAGAACCCATTTCTGTGGTTAAGTTGTGCATGATTGAATAAGTCCTCATCAATTGAAAATATATTCTGATTTCAAAGAAACAAAGATTATTCTTTAATCCTTTGCAACCAGTTATATGGCTTTTCTTCTTCTTTTGGTAGTACATCGTTATTTGTGAGGTCTGATCTGAGCTTCCAGGGAAAGCTTGGTTATATTTAGTTACACCCATTTTACAGATGAGAAAATTGAGCCTCAGAGAACCTAAGTTACCTACCTCCGGGCTCACACTAATTCATGGAGATCCAATATTCCAACTGTGCTCTCCATTTTTATTAGAGCACATTCAATAGTTGGCCAGTTATTACATCTGCAGTTAGTAACAAAAGTGACTTTAGAATTAGAAAATAACAGATGATTTTACATCTCTTACATGTTGTTGTGATTAAAACCTCCTACCCCACCTGGAGCAAATTGAGGGAAACTGTGATTTGGGCTTTGTGGTTCAAGAATGCCTTTCTCTCCTTTTCAATTTATCTTAGTCAAATAAGGGAAGGATGGTGAAATGCCCAAATATCCATCAGGAAGATCTAAAATCAAAACAGCTTCTGCAACTCTACTAAGCAAGATTCTGCAACTCTACTTTACTTTCTGATTCAGCAAAAGGGAAGCCTTTTTGTGATTCGCAGAAACAGGAGAACATCGAGCTCTAGAACCAACCTCTGGGGACAATTTCTAAGACCAAGATCAAATATATAAAACGTGAATGAATGAGCAGACCATGTACCCGGGGAAAAACTGTTCTAATTATTCACTAATCACTTCAAAAATCCTGGACTCTCCACTTCAACAGCAGGCACCTGGCAGCATGGTTTTCCAACAGGAGCTGGCACTTTCGACAACCTGTGGCTCTCTCCTTCCAAGAATGCCCCCACCTTGTTTATCAAAATCCTTCCGGGTGGGATCAGAAATTGCCTTTTCTCTGAATCCCTCCCAAATCCTGACAGAATAAATGGCTCTTTCTGAAATTTCCTTTCACGATTTCTCTTTTCTTCCTCTTTGTTTTTTAAATATGATTTTATTGATTTTAGAGAGAAAGTAAGAGAGAGAGAGAGATCAATTAGCTGCCTACTAGGGATCAAGCCCAAAACCCTGGCATGTGTGCTGCCTGGGAATAGCCCATGACACTCAACTGACCACACCGGCAGGGCTCTTCCTCTGTTTCTTATAGGGAGTTCGAAGACCTGTCTCTCAACTACATTATTGGCTGTCTGAAGGCTGGCCCAAAGCATTCTTTGCTTGCTTGTTGGTGTGTTTTTAATGAAATTGTGTTTGTAAAGCTTGAGCACAATGACTCTTATGTAATAGGGGGAACTGGCTGAGGCCCAGAACAAGGACCACATAACAGACCAGAATATGCCACCCCAAATATGCCTCTTTAGGTTCAGGGGTATTTTGAGCTCATTATTTTGTGAAATAGCAGACACAGGAGAAGCTCCGAAAACAGAATAGAAGTTACCCTTTTGTAAGGGAAATTGACATTTATGAAGGGAAATCTCCACTTGTAAGGGTGTCTCCCTCTCAGTACCAGGTAAAGAAAGCTGACTCTAGTCCACAGGAGACTTATTAGTGCAAAGGCGCTGACTTAAATCTGTATAACAAACTTTACCCTTTTGATCTTATTTTCCCCTGGTCACTTCCTCATACCTTGCATCCCCCACACTTTACTTTGTTTTAGCTGAAGGTGGCAATTAAGCTCAAGTTCTAGCCACCTCTTTGAGTTATTCTTCCCAGAGTTTCTCCCACATATATGAAGTATAACATATTAATAAACCACTGTGTTTTTTATCTTGTAAATCTGTCTTTTATAACAGAGGCCCCAGCCGAGAACCTAGAAGAGTAAAAAGACAATAATGAATGTTGTTGTTAATGTTAGAACCAGCTGGAGCCGAGAACTGTAGCCCCAGTCTTCAATGAGACCCTGGTTCCTGCTGCTGCCCCCTGGGGTGCTCCAAGAGCTATCCTTTATAGCAATAATAGAAACAGCAAACAAATGCATTAAAAAAAAACACAACAACAACACTTAGAATAAAGGAAACTTTGAGGGGACAATGTTCTATTTCTTTTCTTCCTTCAAATTTTATTGTGGAAATTGTCAAACTGTTGAATCAAAAATTGACATGGAGCCCCACCAGTGTGGCGCAAGTGGTTGAGTGTTAACCTATGAACCAGGAGATCACAGTTCAAATCCTGGTGAGGGCACTTGCAGCTCAATCCCCAGTAGGGGACATGCTGAAGGCAGCCAATCAATGATTTTCATCATGGATGTTTCTATAACTCTCTCCCTCTCAGAAATCAATAAAAAATATACTTTTTAAAAATTGATGTGGACAATGGAATAAATTTCATCTATATTCAATATCAGTTAACATTTTAGTCTTTGTTGAAAACTTTTAAAATAAATTGTATATCAGGACATGCACTACTAATTATTTCAGCATGCATCTCCTAAAATTAAGGGCATTGACCTACATAATAATAATAATAATATTACCCATAGTAATAATAATCTCCTAACATTATCTAATATCCATTTCAAATTCAAATTTTCTCCAACTGTCCCCCAAATTTCTTTTACACGAAAAAGTTAGAGAAATCATGCCACCTGATATAAAACTTTACTACAAGGACATAGTAATCAAAATAGCATAGTACTGGCATAAAACTGACATGAAACTGAATAGAGGCCAAAAAATAAACCCATGACTTTATGGTCAATTAATATTCAACAAAGGAGGCAAGAACATACAATGGGATAAAGCTAGTCCATTTAATAAATGGTGTTGGGGAAATTGGACAGATACATGAAAAAAAATGAAATTAGACCACCTTCTTACACTATACTCAGGAATAAACTCAAAATGAATTAAATATTTAACCGTAAGATGAGAAACCATTAAAATCCTAGAAGAAAACATAGAGTAAAATCTTGGACATATCTCATAGCAATATGTTTTCTTGGGCAAGGGAAACAAACAAACAATGGAAGTACATCAAATTAAAAGGTTTTTGCACAGCAAAGGAAACCATCTACAAAATGAAAAGACAACCCATTGAATGGGAGAACATATTCACCCATGATCAAACTGATAAGAGGTTAACACTCAAAATTCATAAAGAACTTACACAACTCAGAACAACAACAGCAGCAAAAACCCACAAGCAATCCAATTTAAAAATGACATAGGACCTGTATAGACACTTTTTCAAAGAAGACGTACAGATGGCCAATAGACATATGAAAAGATGCTCAACGTCAGAAAAATACAAACTAAAACCAACCACAATGAGACATCACCTCATGAGAAGGCTAAAAGGCTAATTCCAATGTAACCCTGATTTTTTTTTTTTGGGGGGGGGGGAGGGGTGGCGGGGAGAGCTAGCAATCTGAATCTGTGCCAACAAGCCCAGTGTCCATTCTTGATAACCTATAATTAAATCATTGCCCCTTTCTCCACAAACTGGTTTTGCAAGACCTGTTATCTAAATGCTCACATTTTTACAGAGGCCATAAACCATGACACAGCTACCGGAGGGGGTTATCAGCACTGGCGCCGGGACAGGCCCTTAGGTATGATCTCAAGACCTCCAACACCTGGAGCTTTTTGCAAAGCTCACAAAAGGTCCAGAAACATAATCCATATTTGGGGGACAAAGACATCAAAAGGGAATAAAAATAAAAGGGGCTTCCACCATATTGGTTTGCTCGGAATTTGAGAGGCAACCTCCATTAGCACACCGGGATAATCAAGCTATGTAACTCCATTTCTCTAAGCGTTGATTGATTTTCTCTACAGCACTCAGACCTGTCAGAATGGTTGTCATCAATGAAGCAACAAACAACAAGTGCTGCCGAGGACGTGGAGAAAAGGGAACCCTCGTGCACTGTTGGTGAGAATGCAGACTGGTATAGCCACTGTGGAAAATGGTATAGAGTTTCCTCAAAAAATAAAAAATGGTACTGCCATATGACCCAGAGATTCCACTTCTGGGAATATATCTGAAGAAACCAGAAACACTGATTGGAAAGAAAATAGTCATTGCAGCACTATTTACAATAGCCAAGATTTGAAAAGAGCCCAAGTGCCCATCTTGGATCGGATGGGCATGGATTAAAACAAAACAAAACAAAAAAAAACGCTGTTGTAGAATGGGGAGGGGGTGAAAGGAGGACACCTATAATACTTTCAATAATAAAGATGAATGTTTAAAAACTGTAGTACATTTATACAATGAAATATTACTTGGCCATAAAAAAATTTTTTTTAAAGGAAATTTTACTTTTTTAAACACATGGCTGGACCTGGAATGTATTATACTAAGTGAAATAAGCCAGTCAGAGAAAGACAAAGACCATACCATTTCACTTACCAGTATATTTAGAATCTAATGAGCAAAACAAACAGACAAAATAGAGACAGACTCATAGATACAGAGAACAGAGTGACAGCTGTCAGAGCCAGGAGTGGGGGCGGGTAGGGGGGGAAGAGGGCTGGGTGAAAAATGGTGAAGGGATTAAGCAAAATAAAAAACAATTCACGGACAGACAATAGCATGGTGATTAACAGAGGGAAAGGGGAGGTTAGGGAGGAGTAGAAAAGGGTAAATGTGTGATAAATCGTGATGGAAAGAAACTTGACTTTGGGTGATAAACACACAATACACTACACAGATGATGTGCCTGAAACCTGTATCACTTTCATTAACCAATGCCACCCCTATAAACTTAATAAAAAATGTTAAAAAGAAAGAAAACTTAAAAAAAAAAAAAAAAAAAAGAAAGAAAGAAAGAAAGAAAACTGTTGCTAGTTTTGGCAGAAATGAACAGAGGCCCCCTCCCCACCCCACCCCCACCCCTATGGCGCCCCCCTCCCCTAAGAAATGGTCTGTAATGGTCTGTATGCAATACTCGCTGTTATCACAAGGGCACCACCCACCCAGGCGCCTTTAAACCAAGTGGGAGAATGTGAACAGACTGGCTCAGGAGAAATCCGAAACTGGACCCTGGACATTCCCAGGAACAGAGGATCTCTAAGAAGTCATCTTATCTGGCTACAGAGATAAAAGACACAGAAAGAGTCCTCCCTCCACAAGCCCCACAGCCCCCATCACTAGCAGCTTTGAGAAAGTACAAGAGGGCACATGTTGGCAACAGGTTCTTTCACATTTTAAACAAAGACTTCTTCTTCAGTCAGGCTTGGAGGGTTTCTTGATTCCTAGAATTCCTCAATACCGTTAACCTCTCAGCAATAAAATCTGGAGAACAGTTCACCAATCTATACTAATCTCAAACCAACGATAAACCCGCTCCCAAGGCCCTCACCCTCAACCCCCCCACCCCACCCCCCCCCCCCCACCCCCGCCGGGCCAAACAAGGCACTGAGGATTCACCCTGTGAAAGATCTGGGGCTGAGCTGGGACTGAATCTGTGCAGGTCCCAAGACCTCCTGTCTATCTTTGTCAATTGTTTTTGCTTTGAGAGATATCATATTAAAATATCATAGCATTTTTCTGTTTTGTTAAAATGGTGACTTACACTAATTCAGTTTTTAATGTTGAACCAATGTTACAATCTTGGAGTAAGCCCTACTTGGTCATGATTATCCTGTTTAGATACTATTGAATTTCATTTGCTAAAATTTTGTTTAGAATTTTTTCCACCTATAATCATGGCGAATATTGGTCTATCATTTTCTTGTAATGTTTTTGCTCAGTTTTGATGTATGAGTAATACTGGTGTCATAAAATGAATTGGGAAATGTGTCCTCCTTTTCAATTTTCTTGAAGAGTTTATATTGAATTGCTATTATTTTTTTCCTTAAATGTTTGGTACAGTATAATTCACTGGTAAAGCTCACCCTTAAGAGACTTTTTTGGTGGGCTAGTTTTTAACTAAAAATTCTATTTCTTTTATAGAGTTATTAAGGAAAACCTATTTTTTTTTTCCTTGAGAGAACTTCAGTAGTTAGTTCCAAAAAATATAAATATACTAGAGGTCCGGTGCACAGATTTGTTTACCGGTGGGGTCCCTTGGCCTGGTCCGCATCCTCTCGCAATCCAGGAGTGCCCAGGGGATGTTGGACTGCTGGTTTCAGCCCAATCTCCACAGGCCAAGAGACCCCACCAGAGCACAAATCCATGCATCAGGCCTCTAGTATGCATATAAGATCTTTGGTTAATCTCTTTCTGCCCCCCATTTCATCTGAGATTCATGAGTCTATTCCATGTTTCCATGCCTGTGCATTGAGCATTTGCCCACTGGTGGTCAGTGCATGTCATAGCTAACGGTCGACTGGTCAAATGGTTGCTTAGGCTTTTATATATATAGATACTACTGAAATCTCCAGCCATGATTATGGATTTATTTCTCCTTGCTATTCTATTAGTTTTTGTTTTATATGTTCAGAAAATCTGTTAAGTACATAAATATTTAGGATTTTAATATCTTCTTGATTAATTGACCTTATTCTCACTATGTCTATGAAATGACTTTCTTTATCTCTATGAAATCAACTTTGTCTGTTAATATAGTCACCATGTCTTTCTTTTGACTAATGTTTGCATGTATATCTTTTTCCATCCTTTTACTTTTATGCTATGTATCTTTATATTTATGTGTGTTTCATATAGGCAGCATATTGTTCAGTCTTGTTTTGATAAACCTATCTGACATTCTTTATCTTTTGATTGAAGTTACTTAGATCATTTTCATGTAATATAATTATTGTCATAAATTAGGTTTTAAGTATATCATATTATTTGTTTTCTAGTAGCTCTATATGTCCTTTCTTGCCTTTTTCTTCTTTTCCTGCCTAATTATAGATTAATTGACCATACTATATGATTCTATTTTATCTTTTTTATTGTCTTATTAGCCATAACTCTGTTTCTTTACTTTAATAGTTGCTTTAGGTTACATAATATAGGGTGTCCCCAAAAAATGTATATAAATTTTCCAGCTGATGTTTCTTTCATTTCAGATTTAACCCACTGGAATTAATAATTATTCAAAGTGTATTTTTTGGGAAACCCTGTATATATCTTTAACTTATCACAATCTATTAATACTTTCAGGTGACATAATACCATTTTACATATCATATAAGAAGTTTACAATAGTATACTTCCATTTCTCCCCTCCTAGCCTTTATGCTATTGTTTTCATGCATTTTACTTTTACATGTGTTATAAACCCCACAATACATTATTATTTTTGTTTAAACCATCACTTATCTTTTGATATGTTAAGGAATGCAGTCTTGTATTCTTGGCCCTGCTAAGACAGGCTTTATCAGCCTGTGATCTGCAATTTAAATTGAGACTGAGTCAGAAAATGACTGAGGCCCCAAGCCTTTCTCAAGAGCTTCCTATTACTATTTCTCAGCCAGCACCAGAAGCATGGCAGCCAGCAAAACGATAAAGATCAGATTCAGGAAACTGCCTTCCTCTTGAAGTCTGATGGCCTCAAGTAACTGCCCTTATGTTAAGAAAGAGAGAACTGCTGAGCAGAGCAACTAGCCAACTGAGATTTCAGAATGTTGAGCTATGTTTAAATGAGATATCCGGCTGTCATTACTCACTCATGTAGCTGACAAGAGGCAAATAGCTGGAAAGTCTCTTAAGGGTGAGCAGGACTTGTACTGCCAACAAGACCCCAAGTCAGGCTTGTCAGCTGGTCTTAAACCAGGGGAATTCCATCTGGTTCCCCCACAGTCTGGCATTTGACTTTGCTTCCTTCGGCACTATTCCCTTCCCTGGGCTGGCCTTCTGTTTTGCCTGGAGCCATATCTGTCACACTGACCTCAGTATTTCTCCATAGTTCCCCCACCAGATTCCTGTTCCAAAGCCCCAAATACCCATCTACTGCTTCTAACAAGGTCTGCATACCACCGTTCATGGGCCCAGGGTATGCCTGCCGAGCTAGGGTATGCCTGCCAAGCTAGGCTTACCCTGGGGTCTGCCTCCAGGCTCACCCTTTCCCCTAATTATAAGTCTAATCTACAGGTACCAGCCCCTCTGGTCAGGCCTGAAATGCTACCCTCAACATCCAAATGTTGAAAGAGAGAGGAGACTTCAAATGTCATGTAATCTACTTGCTTATCCAGGCAGGGTCCTTGATGGATGGTCAACTATTAAAAATGTTATCTTTCTCAATTAACTGAATATAACTTGTACCCAAGGTGCTGATTCTGTCATCTTATTAGTTTGCACAAGATTTCCCCACTTCCCTTTCCACCTGACCACCTTACAGACAGAGACACCTTTGGACAAGTAGGTAGAGAGCACCTTAGAAAGGCCCCTGAGCTGACTGGAAACATACCTTGCCAGAGACAGGTGTGTTGTCAGCCTGGACCTTCAGCTCAGGGGCCAGGGGTTTCATTATGTAAATCCAGCCAAGCACCAAGAACAAATATGATTATCCAGGCCCACCCAGAAGTGACGATTACAAAGAAGCCACAAGAATGCACATAATCTCCTTTGTCTTGGGCTTTAGTAAAACTTCCTGGTATTCTACTGTATAAAATAAACACGCTCTGGGTCACTGTCTCTCTATCGGAGGACAGCTGTCACACCTGGCCCTAGCTTTTTCCTTCTATCTTTGTATCTGTCTCTTTTTCATTTTCTCAGTCCCTAGCTGCCCCTCCTCAGAAACCAGACTGCTCTGTAGCCGCACTGGATGCAGAAATGAGAGAAATATACAAGTGTTCCTTTTGTTTCCTCTTCTCAAAACCTAAGCACTTTCAGTTTAATTCAATTTTTTAAAATAATCATTATTGAGCCTGGCCGGTGTGGCTCAATGGTTGAGCATTGATCTATGAACCAGGAGGTCATGGTTTGAGTCCCAGTTAGGGCATATGCCCGGGTTGTGGGCTCAATCCCCAGGGTGGGGCATGCAGGAGGCAGCTGATCAATGATTCTATCTCGTCATTAACATTTCTATTTCTCTCTCTCCCTTCCTCTCTGAAATCAATAAACATATTTTTAATTATTATTATTATTATTATTATTATTGAGCCCTTCTAAGGCTATATAAGATGCAGCTGGACTTTGAGGTGGAAAAATAGAAAGAAGGAATCTCAGTCAAGGAATATTCTCTCCTGCTTGATAGAAACTGCAGTAGAGTCCACTTTGGACTCTTCTGAGAGGGGAAGCATTGAAAGGACTCTTCTAGAGGGCAGTAAACCCCGTAGAGCCTGATGTGAAGGGCCTGTGTGTTACTAGCATCAAGGGAACAGTGTGAATCGATTGATTTTGTCTGTTTTGTGCAAGACTTATAGCCCTGCCTTACCTTTTCTTTTTTCTTAGATTCAGTGAAATTTTTTTTCCACATCAACTTTATTAAGATATAACTCACTTATCATATAATTCACTCATTCAAAGTGTACAATTCAATGGTCTTTAGTATGTTCAGAGTTGTTCAGCCATCGCCACGAGTTTAGAGCATTTTTATCATCGCAAAACAAAACTGTTTAACCCCTTACTAGTCCCTCCACCATTATCGCCAAGCCCTAGGCAATTACTAACAATGACTATTTAAAATTCAAAGGTCACATCCTCCATGAGCCTCAGTTTTCTCATCTAATAACATACTTCTCAGTGGCCCTCGCCTTCATCATAAACACTGAGACAGGCTGGAGCACACCATAGGCTGTGCCCAGTGACAAAGCCTGAGTAAGGCAGCTGATGGAGCCAAATTTTTCTAGACAGCTGGGTCAAAGGCCGAAGGGCAGGTCCAAATTCATGGCTGTGGACTTTGGCCGAGATGACCCAGCACTGACACTTCCTCGAACCATGATGACCTTTCAAGGACCTCCTCTGGACTGCCCCCGGACAGTCCCTCACCAGGGGAAAGCCTTAGGGTTTTGGAGTCAAAGGCCTCAGGAATAAATCCTGGCTCCCCACTTGCTCATTCTGTGAACTCAGTGGATGTAACTTTTGAAACCTCCCTTTTCTCATCCGTAAACTGAAGGAGGAAACCAGGACTGGCTGGGCTGGTGGATCACAGGCACACTGACGGTTTCCCCTGAGGCCAGAGTGCCTGCCACCTGGCCAGCCCCTTGACATTCCCCCAGTGGGGGCAGAGGTCCTGTCTCCCCATGTCTCCCGACACCCACCAAGCACGTCTTCAGGAATGACCACCACGTGGATTATAGAAGCAGGGCCTTGGCAGTTGGCTCTTCCCACCTCAGCAGCTGTGTGCCGCCGGGTCCTAGCGTGCTCCGGCCCAGGAGAATCCCGCGCAGCTTGGAGCACAGAACTTTCTTTTGAGCAGACACCCCTTCCCTTCACAGCTGGCCAGGCTGTTCATACTCCACTGCAGCCGCCAGAGCTACCCAGGCTCTCCCTCCCCTGACCACAGGCCCACACAGCACTAAGCTGCTCTTTGGGTGCTGATTTTAAAGTATTTATTGAGAAACAAAAGACTCAGAAAGAACATTTGACTCTCCCCCCCTTTTCAGAGAAAACTGCGTCAGAGGGGAAGAGTTTAAGGTGTCACCCTGGCCCAATTTGAATGAAGTATGGTAAACAGGAGGCCTCAGGTAGAGAGAGACCTGTTAGCCAGGTAGCACTATGCCCCCTTGTCTGCCACACATGCTCCTCTCTTCCTCGACTATCTGTAAATCATCCTTTCTTACTTCTGCAATCCGATACACCGTTCCCCACTTCCTCCTTGGTCTGAAGTATCATAGAGACCCAACGTGCCTCCCTGTCTTGGAAACTGTCATGCCTAGGTGAATTCCCCTGCGCATGTTTTAAAACTTTGACTTCCTCCTGAAAGCATCCTGAGCAGGCAAAAGTAGTAACTTAACAGTCCTCTACGGGCGGCTATTTTCAAACATGGGAAACTTCTCATCTCTGAGCAAAAATAGAGCCGAAATGCTCAACAGTAGGGCAAGAGCCTGGGAGGCTGAGGACATTGCCAAGAACAGCCGTTCCGTAAATAAAGCTCCGTGCGCTGGAGTAGGACAGGGAATCTCCCGGAGAGCAATGCCTGGCAGGCTGTTCTCGAGCACGCTGGCATCTCCGCTCTCCCTGAGGGGGAACCAAGGTTGCTTTAACGTGGGCATCCTTGCCCGGCGTAGGGAGGGCTCTATCACATCAAACCTCGATGCTTCCCCCACTCCTGACCTGGCTCCTTTTCTGCTGTGACTCCCGAAGGCTGCTCAGCACAGCAACCCCACCCCTTTGTTGAAAGAACTCTACCTTCCACAGGAGGAGGTCCGCTCTGGCTCAGGCCTGCTACAAGGCCTCCGCCAGGCGGCCTTTTTCCCAGCCTGTCCCTCCAGGTCCAAGGAGAGAGTGACCATGGGTCCTGGGTTCTGGTCCAGATTCTACCATGAGTGGACGAGCCAGCTGGGCCCCCATCCCCCGACCACGGTCACCTCGGAAGCAAACACGTCCAGCAACGACAGAGGTACCCTTGCTCCTGTGAGCATGGCTGAGCCCTGACCCTGGGAGTTACAGCAGGCTCTCCCCCACCCCAACCCCACAGGCCAAGAGGCATTCAGCTCTTCCGTGCCAGCCTTAAGGCCACAGATATTTAGAAAGGGAGCACTAACCCCAAGGTGAGAAGTGACCGTCAGGAGAAGGTCAGCATGGGATGAGAATAATGAAGGAGCAGGACAAGCAATCAACACCAGAGAAGGAAAACCAGGGACAGAACTAAGACGAGGCAGCAATAACGACGATGAAAAAAAGCCACAGCTACCACTCATTGAGCTCTGACTACACGCCAGGGTCTGAGCACTTTCCGTGCATTAAATCATTTAATCGTTATACAGTTTAAACATACAAATGGCCCCCATGACGTTTCTTTACGACAAAGAGAAAGACAACACCTTACGGTGAAGCCCAGCAAACAAGGTGTCAAGTGCCAGGAATGGGGCACAGTGACAGCATGAAGCCCTGACAAGCGGCACCAAGGCCACAGCTTTTGGCGTTCTTGCCAAACATACACAACCTCATTCTAATTGGGAGGACAACATCAGACAAGCCCACCACTCGTCCAAAACATTATAGTCAAGAGGCAAGGGAAGGTTGAAATTCTGCAACAGACTGGAGGAGACCAAAGAAAAAATAAATGCTAATGGGACCGTGTACAGGATCCTAAAATAGAAAAATAGTCCTTAGTGATGGTCAAGTTCAAATAAGATCCTAGTGTAGATAACAGAATTATAGCAACATTGATTTCCTGTTGTGGGTTGGCTCAATGTTTATTCTGAACATTGTAATATGGTTCTGCAAAATGCTGGCATTAGGGAGTTAGATGTAGGGATATGGATACTCTCTGTCTTATATTTTTTCCTGCAAGTGGAAAATTAAAATTTTAAAAATTTTAAATTATTTTTAAATTTTATTTTCTAAGCACAAGATTCTCCAAACAAATCAAGCCCATCTCAGAAGAGTTACTTATTGGGTTGGTCTACCAGCGACGAGACATGGCCAGATTTTGGATAAAGCAGAAAATAGTTTCAACTGGCGGCAATCTTGTTCAAGATCTGCCACAGCTGGGTGTCCATCGCTGACACTGCCCTTGCGTCCAGCAGGTCCTCAGTGGCAGGGAGGGGGCCAGCACTCATTGCAATAAGCAGCGCTGCCATGTCCGGAGGTGTGACTGACAGGACAGGCTCCCTCCTACGGTGTATGTTCCTCCCCAGCCTCCAGGTTCCCTGGCATTATTCTGCATCTTCTGTTTGTCTTGTTCTTCCATCCGGGAGGACCTGATGACAGAAGCTTCTCTCATTTTCATGACAATGTGTCACGGCTCCTCCTTCCACATTCCTTCCGCGGTGAGTCACGTTCAGAGGCTTTTGCTACCAAATAAAGGCATTTCCCACCAAGTTGAAGCCCTTCAACTGTATCCCTCGATGTCCCACCACTGGTTTCTCATATCTCACAAGAGGAAAAAATAATTGCTATTTTGCCCACATTTGATTGTTGTTTTTCTCTCCGTGTGTGCTTCTGTCTCCCATCTGACCAGCCAGGAGGACGGCGGCAGACGGGAGGGGGCAGAATCTGCAGCTCTGGCCTCGTGGTGGACGGCAGCACCCACCGCCGGGAGGGCGTGTGTTGCTCTTCGAATGTTCCAACACGCAGCACAGGCAGGACACGTGCCCTGTTAGCGTGCAGGGCCTTGGCACCCGTCGTCCGGTTCCCGGGTGTCTGCGTGGTGAGGTTTCCCGCTAGGCCGCTGCAAGCCGGCCCCACAGCTGCCTGTGTCCTGTTCCAACAAAGTTCTGTTTTCATTTCCTTCTCTCCACCCCGCACACTGGAAAACAAATTATCCGGTGATTAGCTAACACCTCGTGACTGCACGTTTTGCAAGGAAGGAAGACGAGAGGGAAAAGCCATTCTAAGCCCGGTGCCTGGGACCCTTAAACAAGGGGATGAGGACCCCAGAGGGCCATTGATTCAAAGGTGCGAGCGGGTCTTTTCTCTAATGGAGAGGGAGATCTGGGATGGGGCCAGACGGAAGCTGGGAGTGCCTGGCCGCTGCCCTCCTTCCCCCTCCCAGGGATATTTTGGCAGCTGCAGGGGTGCTGCCCGGGCAGGGTTGGGTGTCTGTAAATGAGCCCCACTGCCCCGAGGCCACCTCCCTGGCTACTGAGCTCTGCACAGTGGGCAGCGTGGAGGACGGTGAGGAACAGGAAAAGCATGTTAGTTGAAGACAAGCTCGGAAAGTACTCGTCAGAGGATGGTAGGTTTCCAGGGCCATGAGTGAGCCCTTGCTAACACTTAGGATGTAAGCCATGTGGGCTGCTGCTTGAGAATGAAAGCGCATCCCCTTGACTTATTGGTCTACTTTTGTGTCTATATACACACTAATGCTGTATCTCAGTTATTTTAAGATATAACCTTTCACATTTTAATATCTCTGCAATTGAGGCACACCATACAACTGGCAGTTTTTTAGTGGTATATAAAAAGTATCACGTCTTAAAATTACCGTATTTTTCAGACCATAAGACGCACTTTTTTTCTCCCAGAAGTGGGGGGGAAAAGTCCCTGCGTCTTATGGTCCAAATATAGCCTACACATATACTGTAAAAAAAAAGTTTTTTTACTTGCCCGGCTCTGTGTGGTCTCTGTGTGCTTGCCCGGTTCTAAAATGGTTCTAAATGCTGCTGTTTACTTTACAGGGTTGATTACATGTGTTTATGACTGTGATGTTGGGTTTTAATGCACATAAAATATTTTAGGACACTATTTGTTTCAGAATCTTTTTTTCTTCATTTCCCTTCTCTAAAAACCGGTGCATCTTATGGTCCGAAAAATACAGTAATAAATATGATAATTCACATGCAATATGACAAAATTTTGGGGGCTCCCTAGAGACAAAAGTGCCTCATTCATGGCCTCTATCTTTCAAGATATGATATCATGGCAAGAAAAAACCACACCCAACATTCCTAATTTGAGACCTGAATGAATCAGGTAATAGTTTAACTTTTCAGATTTATTGTTAATCCTAATAAAGTTCATCAAAATCATCTAGCAGATATTCTCTAGCACTTAGAGAATAGAATCAGTATAAACATTAAAAAACTTAACTTATTCAATAATCTTAACAGCCCCGCACATGAAGTACTTGTTTTCTCATTCTAAATAAGAATTTTTATTTAACTTGACATTTTTCATAAG
Organism: Pipistrellus kuhlii; assembly: GCF_014108245.1. NCBI lineage: Eukaryota > Metazoa > Chordata > Mammalia > Chiroptera > Vespertilionidae > Pipistrellus > Pipistrellus kuhlii. Next base: position 30,253,128 of record NW_023425438.1, on the reverse strand, counting down.
AAGGTAAATCACAGAGAAGTTAACTTTTGCCCTAAGTAAAAGCTTCATTCTTTTCGGCTTTCCTGGAAATAAAAATAAGTCATCCTTTGCTTTAAAAAATGAGTTCTCACTTTCTGCCTGAGGGGGCCATGACCACCTACAACATCAAAGACTCCAGACCTTTATCAAACAAGGTATTAAAGTAGGAGATGGTCACACGTTGAGTGCCTTTAATTCTGGATTTAATTTTCAAGACTGACTCCAAGTATTCAAACAGAGATGGGTACAAGCAGAGTCAGGAATGGAAATAAGCGATTCAGGTCTCTCTCATCTTTTTCTCTTAAGGCCCGGTTGGGTTTATGAAAAGTCTAAACCCTGTCAATGTTTACTCAGCCTTTTGACTTTCAAATTCAAAGTCAAAATGATGTGGGAGTAGCCACACACAAAAAATCCAAATGCCAGTTTCACTGTTGAGGCCACAGTAGTGAGCAGTTCTGAGAGAATGAATTATCTACAATATTTACCTTCATGCGATGGGGGCTCAGTGGAGAATCCATCTCAGGAGCACCAAGAGACGGCTCCGTTGATTTAGGAATCAATCACTACCTCGATTGAGGCCAAGCATGTGCAGAGCTCTAAAGCCCAAGCATCCCTTTGCTGACAACCCCATGAGACTGATGACCAGCGTTGTGGGCTCAGGTAACCACTCACGAGAACTTCTGCCAAACAAAGAGCCAGAGATCAACTCACCCATCACACATCACCAACACCAAGGACTTACGTTCAAACAACGGCCCATGTCAACTGGAGGCTCCCGGAAGACCCTCAGGAGAATCTAAACCTATTTCTAAAGTGACTACATCTCTTCTTTTCCTGCAGACTTGAAACATCCGTGAAGGAAAATTCCCAAGAAAAATTACAGAAATTCCCCCCAGAGGAAAAATGCGTTACTTGAAAATACGTGGTCAAGTTATATATAGACACGTGCAAATTGTGGACCCAGGACCAGTGAATGTTTTGAGAGCTTGATTACTCTTCTCTAAACTAATGTAGCAACGCTGCTCTCTAGGTGTGCTAGCAGCCACTGCATAGAAAGGTCAGGTGCAGTCCCATGAAACCCTTAGAAGGGCCAAGCTTACAGTCTTCAAACCCACATTAAGTACCTGTGCCCTCGTAACTGCTCACATATGGCCTTAACATTCCCAGTAGAAGACAGTCTGCTAAATGTCCTCACAACACTGATCCCTTCTGTTTTGTGAGCTTCATCAAATGTCTACTTCTTTTTTTTGTTTTAATCCTCACCCGGGGTATTTTTCCATTGATTTTTAGAGAGAATGGAAGACAGAGGGAAACACCGATGTGAGAGACACACCAATTGGTTGCCTCTACGCATGCCGCAACCAGGGCCCAGGCCAGGGAGGGACCAGGACCAGGTACATGCCCTTGAGCAGAATCAAACCCAGTACCTTTCAGTCAGCAGACTGACGCTCTGTCCACTGAGCCAAAGCTGCTAAGGCTCTATTGTTCTTAATTGACCATTAGCAATTTCTTCTCAACATGAGTCTATTATGAAACCTAAGTGGTAAAGGCTGCTTCTAGATTGTATCACTGTGGATACAAACCCCAAAGTGAACACGGTTTAGGGCAATACAGTGTCTTCTTTTTAATGCTGCTCCACCTCCTAATTATGCTTACTGAAAATGGAAGCATAAATAAATATTCATATTCCTCTTTACAGAATCAAGTGAGAAAGCACTTTTAAGAATTTTAAATGTGAAGATAGATCATGCACTGATCGTTCAATATCACTATAATAGTTTCTGAAGAGAACAATGGCCTCTTTAGGGGAAATGTAACCAAATATGGAAAAACAAAAGAGATCATAGATTATTACACATGACAATTAAAAATACAAAGACTTTATTTCTATCTTCTTACATTTCCAAGTATCACATCTGATAAGAAGCTTCATCTCTATAAACACAAAAAAAATTTTTTTCAAGAAAGCATTGTTACAAGATGGTATATATAAGCAATAGTTTGGCAGAATTTTGTCAACTCTAGCATTCAGCTCTCTCAAAAAAAATGAACTTTAAAATTCAAAAATAACAGCTTTATTTTACATATTTTACAACTTACATTTAAAATATCATGCTCTAGTTAAATATTTCATCAACAACACTGTATACAAATAAAATATTACACAAAATATATTTTAAGAAAATTTTTGGTCATTGATCTGAACAATAAATAAAAACACAGGCACTTCTACACTGAGACAGGGAAGCAGTCACCCACTAAGGAATAATTCTGCCTAAGCAACATGTGAAAATATGGCAAGAATAGAATCCTGGAGTTTTAAACTGACAAACCAGTCGTGAAAAGGTCTGCAACTTCAATCCTTTCCCTTGAAGTTCCAAAATCACATATGCTTTCCTGGTCCACATAAAAAAAAAATCATAAACGTAACGTTTCTGCAAAGGATAATCCAATTTTTACTTGGTCATTATGGAATCGTTCTCATTATTTTCAAATGCTAAAAATAGTGAACTATCATGCCACCCAGCAAATCAAATGCAAGAACCGTTATTATGTTCCTAGGTCATAATCTCCTTATGACCATAAGCCACAGCAAGATAAACTGGATCACACAAACGATCTTTGTTTTGCAAAAATTAACTGATTATACCAATGTAAGAAAATACTGCTGGGGTGGCAGGAAATTTCGACAGAGGTCAATTACTCTAAATAATTTTTTTTAATTCATTTAAAATCCATGGTAATAAATGTAATTCAAATATCATAAAAAAAATCATTGAATCATACATAACAAATTATTGGTAGTCAATAGGTTTTAAACACCTAAATTGTAGACAATTCACTCATTCCAACAAAAAGTTGGACTATTACAATATTAGGTCAAAACAAAAATAACTTAAAATATAGTCAAATTCCAAAAACATGATTTCAGACAAGAAGAGGGGTAGGAGGGGGGGAATTTAGAAAATAATGACCACTAGCCAGTAGGAAGAATCAGAACCAATCATCCTGCTGCAGCTTCCTTTAAAAATTACAATCTTCTGCTTTCCTTCTTCAGAAAGTACATCAAAGGGTTTAGCGGTCCTCAAACGGGTGCTCCTTATGAAGGCAATTTTGAACAGTTTAAACACAGAAATTACCCCTAATGAGAGAAACACCCCACCCCCACCCCCGCCCCTGGGAACTACCCAAGAGATGTCTTCCTATGCGAAAACGTATGTCTGTCTACACGTCAGCAATTTAAATGAGCGTTTTGCAACCGAGACCAAATATCAATCATCTCTTGAGGTTTTCTGCTATGGACTAACATCAGATCTAGATAGGAGCAAATGTTATTCCTCTTTTTCTCTTCGATGTCGAATGTCTTGAAGCCTTTGTGCTTCTCGGGAACGAGGCCCAGCTTCTGAAGGCACATCCCAGTGTAGACGTCGTCGATGGGGTACAGGAGGACCTGGTCGGTGACGTTGTACAGCCGCAGCGCCAGGCGGCCGGAGTACAGGAACCCGCCTCCGCCGGCGTAGGGCGGGTACACGCCCGCGTACACCACCTCCGGGATGTAGTACTTCAGCTTCTTGTCCCGGTGGGGCCCCGCGTTGTGGATCACGTCCCCTATGAACAGGTCTTTGGCTTTGCTCTGGGACAAGCTATTCAAGTAGTTCAGGATGTGGTGGGTGTTCACGAAGACGTCGTCGTCGCCCTTGAACACGAACTCGGCGTCCGGGCAGGACGTGCTCACCCAGCGCAGGAAGAGCACCTCCTTCAGGGACAGGTTGAAGAACGTGTCTCTGTAGTTCCACATGAGAATGTCCTGGTGCTTCTCGCTCTCAAACTTCAGCATGTCGGACAGGTCCGGGTGGTTGTCCTCCGGGGGCGTCTGGCCCAGCAAGAAGACCCGCACCACCGTCTGGTTCCCCGCGCGGGTCTCTCGGCCCCACGATTCCCGGATCGCTTGCCTCCTGGCGAAATGGGGGGTGAGGGACTTGATCGCCAGCAGCAGGAAGGGTTTCTTCGCACACTTATCCCGCTGGTCGATGAGCAGCGAGTAATTGCGACACCTCAGGTACAGCAGGAAGTCTTTAAACCTGTCCGGCAGATCGCTGAAGCCCGAGACGACCGAGGTGACCCTCAGGTCGGGTTCGCAGAAGTTCAGATGGCTTGTGTTGGAGACCCCGGACGGGTCCCCGGTCTGGTTGGCCAGCATGCTCAGGATGGGGTTGTACCTCCGGTTCAGCTTTTCTTGTTCTCGGTTCCAGTACGCCGTGGGAGGGTTGGATATCTTCCAGAACTTTTCTTTGGGTATGATTACTTCCCCCTTTCCATTTTTGTCTTGGTTACTGCTTCTGGAGACTTCCACAATCAAATAAATGAAGACATTTGCCATCATCAGGATACCCAACAACTTTATTCTTCGACGTCCAACACTCATTTCTCATATCTGGAACAAAAGGGAGGAGCATTGGATTAATCGAGTCATGATCCATCTGCGTTTGCTCACCCACGTCACTTGCCTCTTGGGCTTGACCTCCCCCTGGAAGGGTGGACTGGAGCACAGACTCCAGGTGGGGATGGCCTAGGTTCAAACCGTGGCCCTGCTGTCCTAGCTGTGTGACCTTGAGCCCGTGGTATAACTGTGTCTCAGCTTCTCCAACTATAAAACGGAGATAATACTCTACCTCATAGGATGGGTGTGAGCGCTCCATGATTTTATATAGTGGCTGGCCCATAGCAAACAGTGTGTAAGTGGCTGTTAACATTACGGCTGTTTGAGACACCGGAGGGCAGAAATAGGCATTTCCTAACCTCACAGGGGTTGGACTTCCTTGCTTACAAGGACACACACAAATCAATGCGCTACAAATTGATTTGCCCACAATCCATAACATCAAATACATTTTATGTTGTGATCCCGTACACGTATGTGCACACACATGTATATAATTGTATGTGTTTATAGGTGTTGCGATGTGTATAGTTTCATGGAATTCACTCCAAGATTTTACTTTATTCTTTTTTTTTTAATGGTGGTCCCAACCCTGAATTGTTTCCCAACCCACCATTTCATGGATCAGAAAACAAAGGCAGAGAGATGGGGACGCTTGCCCGGAGTTGAAGGGCCAGGGGGTGAAGGAGCCACTCGCCACATTGAGAGCTCAGAGAAATCAAATGCCAAGAGTCATACCAGCTTTATCCTAATTTCTAAAAACCGAAAACAACCCATATACTGTGAAGAGAAAAACAATTTTCAAATCTCAGCATGTTCATACAATGGAATCACCCTCAGCAATAAAAAGGAAACTATTGCTACTAGTAACAAGAGTACCGTAGAAGTGAAAGACAGACCTCAAATTCCATTTATGTGACGTTCAAGAAGGCAAAATTAACCCAGGTCCTACATGTCTGAAAGTGACAGGGGTAGAGGTTTTGCCTGGAGAGGGGCAGGAAGGAATGCAAGAGAGTACAGAAATGAGCCCTGGCCAGTGTTGCTCAGTGTTTGGAGCTCCGATTCGAGCACCAAAGGCTGTGGATTCAGCCCCAGTCAGGGTGCATGCAGGAGGCAGCCAATTGATATGTCTCTCTTACATCTCTCTCTCCCTCACCTCTCTCTCTCTCTCTCTCTCTCGCTCTCTCTCTCTCTCTCGTCCTCCCCTACCCCAACCCCCCCCCACACACACACCCAATCCTATCATCCTCTCTTCTACCCTCTCTAAAAATGGATGGATAAAATATCCTCGGGTGAAGATTGACAAAAGAAAGAAAGACTTAAGGTAGGGGTGTCGAACTCAATCAGAGAAGGGGCCAAAATCTAAAATCCAGCCTAAATCGCGGGCCGAATGGTTTACCGAACAGTCATAAACTGTCATTGTGATGGAAATGCAGCGGAGTGCAGTGATGACAGCGCGGTGCAGGCCACATTGCAAGGCCTGGCGGGATGGATTTGGCCCGCGGGCCTTGTGTTTAACACATGTGACTTAAGGTCTCTGCTGTTTATAGCAAAGAGAAATGAAAATGATATTTTAGTGAAATATCAAAGGCCACTAACAGATTTCAGTCTATAGGCAATTTTTTTTTGGTTAATCTTCAGCCAAGGATATTTTTTCCCATTCATTTTTAAAGAGAGTGGAAGGGAGGGTAGGAGAGAGAGAAACATTAATGCAAGAGAGAGAGATCCAACAAAGAAAGACCACAATGAGGAAAAAGATTTGGAAGGATGCTCAGGAACAAACAGCATACACTATGAATAGCTAATGACTTCGCAGAAGTTTCCAATTCAGAAAAAGGATATGAGTTTCAGCAGACTACCATTCGGTGATTACCATCTGACATACCTCATTGCTTCAGTTTCAGAAGACTGTCTCTGAAATTCTAGAGAAAGTTTTAAAAAAGACAGTTTAAGGGGAGAAAAGGGAAGCACAGTACGTGACTAAGTTAATTTTCTTAGGAAAAGACTCAGAGTGAAAAACATGTGAGACGATTCTAGAGGAATGAGCCAGCTGTGTCTCCAGGTTATGGGGCAGGGCGTGGGAATGTGGCCCCAGCCAGAACCACCTGAGGAGACGGTTTGGAGCTTCTATCACGGAAAGCACAGACCTCTCTTTGGGGAATGCTCTGAGGAACACACTGGGCTCGCTCACCGTGGCCAAGGTCTACAACTTCACCCACTGCAACGGAGGCTTTTATTTCCTCAACCAAGACCCGGCCCCGGCGTTCCATCCTCTCAACTAAGTAAGACAGGCCTCAGCTCTCAAAGGAGCACCACCCTCGCCTTCGGTTTCCTCAAGGATTCCAGGCTGCAGAGCATTTCCCTGCCCGTTCCTCACTGGCACCCCCTGAGGGAAGGTGAGAGAATAGCCCTTCACCAGTGAGGAAAACGGAGGCTCCAAGGGAGAGCTCGTCGGGCTGCCTCGTGTTACGTGAGCACTAAGGCACAAAGCTGACCCGGCAGCCTCCTGGCTCCCATTCCCGCCGGGCTCTTTGGGTCTCCTCCTTTTTCTACAAGGTGCGTCCCAGTCAACAGTGAAAGCTCTGGTCCCGGTCAACAGTGAAGTCCAAAAGGCTGGCTCAGGACCCAAGGCACAGGGTCATGGTCCATCTGATGTTACTGAGACTCTCCAAAAAAAAAAAGGGGGGGGGGGGAGAACAGGACCGTCTAGACTCTAGAAGCTCCCAACTCCCCTTCTGAGAATTACAGGGCCAGCCTTCCTTGTCCAAGTTTCCAAGGAGCCGCCGGGGCTAACTCTTACCACTATGTGCTCATTGGAAATTTCCCCAACCAGCTTGAGAAGGGTGGGTGGGAAAACAGAAGATTCTCGGTTGTGCTCATCCATCAGGCTGGAATGTCATCTTCCGTTTGTGCCCGGGGCACACAGTCCCTCGCCTGGGAGCTCTGCACAAACCGAAGTTCATGGAGAGGAGGACAGAGCAGTGACCTCCCGCAAAAAAATATCTGTGGGAAAGGGCTCTGTGAATAGCTGACTAACTACTCCCATTGCAAAAGTAAAACCAACTCCGTGTCCTTTTTTGAGCAGGAAGTCACATTGCTCAAGAAGAATCTGAGTAAGGAAACTTCTCCCGGCACCGGGGAGGACACTGTACAGCCCTCACTGCAGAGCACGGGCTTCTCACCGGGAGGAGCAGGAACAGGAGGAAGCCGGGGACAAACCCAGGACCGCCTCACGCTTCACCTCCTGCTTCGGCATAAAGCCTCCCAACAAGGACCCGGCGGTTTTGAAATCTCTAAAACACCATCAGTTGATTTTATTTGTTTAGCGAAAAACAACTCCCTCCCTTGTTTTGTAATGAAGATATTTAGAAAGACAAAGTAGAGGCTGAAAAACATATTTGTCGTAGCTGCAAGTGGATTACAAAATAGTACCGGCTATGTGAGAATCCAGATAAAACACCTCACAACAACAAGGCCGGCTTAGTCAGGACGCGGGGATTACAGGCCACTTTAACAGTCTTTCCTGCCGCCACACCACGCCTCCCTCTCCCTGAAGGGCCTCCACCACACACATCCAGGCCGCCTGGGGTGGGCGTGGAGCACAATCACACAAAATCCCCGATGTGACGCGGGGCTCTCATCTTTGCAGCCCCTCACAGCGCCACAGGCCGGCCATCACTGTATGGACCCTGCACTCCTGTCCTGGGGCCCGTACCATCTGCCTGAAGCCCTCACTCAGAAAGGGTTCCTAAGCGTAATGGTAAAATATGAACACCTGTTTTCTTTTAATAAATGTTCAGGTGCCTGCCTGGCAGACGGTCTCAGATGGGATTTCTCTTGCCCAAGGTCACCCAGCTGGTAAGTAAATGGCAGAGCCAGGATTCAGACCCAAGCGGGTGGGCTCCGGAATCCAAGTGTTAAACCGCGATGGATGCATGTGAAGGCGGACGAAAGGAACGGGAGGGATGCAGGTCTTGTTTCCGATGGCTGATCTTCTTTAAGAGTACGACATGTTTTAAAGCTGTGTACATTTTAACTGACAGAAAGTGCCACGAGTCAACATTAGATATGGGAGGCAGAGTGGTGTCATAAAGAACACTTATGGAATGATTACTCTAAGGCCAAGTTCTGGTCAAAACACCTCACCTACCTCATTTTGTTTCCCAGTATGCAGTTCAAACAATCCCAGTGTGTTATTATGGACACTACTCCCCTGGGAAGCACTGAAGAGGATGATCCCAAAAGGTCCCCTCCATTTCCGAAAGCCCTATAATCACTGAACACCGGCAACGTGCTGGCTGGAAGATGCTTTTATGGGACCACAGACAGCCACAAGGACTCATTCCCACAGAATTCTGAGTCAGTGATTGAGATCCATCCCCCAAGGGACTCCAGTAAGTGAGGTTGGTGGCCACCAATAGCTAGCTAGTCAGGGGCAGAGCCAGCAACCACACCCAGGCCCTCAAGTACCAAGATTAAGGACGAGAGAAAGGCAGGACCAGGACCTTGTTGCAACCGTCTCCCATCCAATCAGGCTGAGACAAGGAGACTTGAAATCCAAGCCAATTCGACCACAGGAGACTGAGCTAGTAGCATCCATGTCCACGGGGTCCTGCTTCCAGATAATTCCCTTGCACAAACCTGACGTACAAATCCTGAGAGAGAGAAGGGTGGAAGAAGGTGTTTCCATTTTGGAGAACTTGTCCATCATTCTGCCTGCCCCCTGCCCTCCCCGTCCTCCCGGAGCCTGGCCAGAGTGGCTTTCCTAAATCCTCTCCTCCCAGGCGGCCCCCATCTGTTGCCTGGCTCTTGCCAGCAGCCCTTTCTAGGTTCTGCCCAGATGAAGAGACAGAACAGCTTGCAGCTGAGTGGCTCTGGGGGAGAAAACAGCCTCTAGCACGCAAGGCAGGCAGTCGATGATAAGGTTCGAATGAAGCAACTCAGCTGGACCCGAGAGCCGGGCCATTACCTAGAAAGCTTGTTTCTTAATAGGAACAAGAAGCCTGGCCTTGGTTCTTGCCAGGCCTGGGGCAAGGGAGCCTCAGGACTGTCTTCACACCCTCACCCAGAGACTGGCCTGAAGCAAGAACATGTGTCTGACTCTGCTCTCTGGTCCGTAAGTCTTGGCACTAGCTGAATTCAAAGAATTTGGTTCCTAGTCATTACTAGTATCCTCCATGTTCAAATTTAAGAGGGGAAAAAGTACAATCAATCTTTTCACTTACACATCCCCACAGGCAACATCATCCATCCACGTGTCTGGCAGGACACATCCTGGCGCCCATTGATTCAATTCCCCCAAAGCCCAGCATGGCGGATCTTCCTCAAATGATGTTCATCATTTAAAATAAAATCGATCACTCACTACATAGAGAACTTTCAGAAAGGGGGGAAGAAGATTTAGTTAACAACGGAGAATTAACCCTACCAGAAGCCCCTGCCTTTAGTAAAACTAGCGAAGAGTTTCAGATCCTCAGTGTAAGAAGATAACAATCCCAGACCCGTTCTTACTTTGGAAAGCCAGTCTGGCATCTGGTGGTAGATAGCCCAAGGTTAAGTTCTGGTTCTGCTACCCACGTAGCTACGTCACCTTAGGCAAATGGTTTGACCTCTCTGAGCCTCGGTTTCCTCGTTTGTAAAACACCAATTTGTTGTCTGCCACCCAATGGGTATTCCATAGTTCTCCTTCAGAAGTTTGACTTCTCCACCAAATACTCAATGAAAGCACATTTCTAAAGTTTTGTCGCTCACTGCCTCTTTTATAAATTTACTCTTTGTAAATGAACGGGAAAAAAAATTTAAATTTATTCTTTGTAGAAACCCATATATCCACTGCATTAAACATCACCTCCAAAAGGAGGTTTACAAGTCAATCCAGCTAACTCTAGATATCAGCTTCTAAATGCTTTGGGGAGACCCCTATTGGCAATGAATCAACTTACCAAGCACCTGGGTGCACATCCCAGCATGCACTCCACATCCAGCCAGGAATCAAGTTTTGCACCCCCTCCTCACTTCTCCTCTCCTCCATTCAGGCTCTGCTGCTGACTGCTGCAGAAGCCTAATGCCTCATTTCCTACCATGCTCCCAACTATGTCCTACTCCCCAACCACTCAGTCTTCAGTCCCCTGTACGTACAGTCCCTGCTCACACTGCTCCCACCGTTTGGTCTGACCACCTCAACACGCTGTGCTCCCTCAACTCGCTCTTCTTGTCTGGAAGTGAGTGTTGTCTTCCAGAGCTCCTCTCTTCCACTCCTACAGCCCGAGCTTAGAGCTTCACCCTTCTTCCCCTCTAAGAGGTCTCCTGCCCAAGGCTATGTCCCAGCCTGAGTACCAGCCTTATTCCCCCAATTATCTCAACTCATGCCATCTGGTCCCAACCAGGACCCTTCATGAGGATCTGTGCTGCCCTTCACATCGCCTCCTGCCAACACCTCCCATCTCCACATGACGCACTTTAGACTCTAACCAGAGCAGACACGTTTTCTGTTCCAGAAAATCCCAGCTTCTCTCCGCCTCCTGCTGTGCCTTCCTGAAGAGCTGCTGCTCCTTCCAAATTAGCTTGTGTGGCCTCCTGGCCGAAGCACCCACCTCCCAGGAGTGAAGGCATGCAGTCCCGAGCTTCTTCCACAAGCAAGGTCTCCACATTGCACCACCATCTCCTCAGCACGCAGCCCTGGGACCCACTCAGCATCTGCTGAACCAACATTTTGGTTCACCTGGTCAAGTTCGCTGAATACAGTGAGGTGCTCGGTAGAAACTGGATTAATTAAATATACACACCTTTCTCCAAAGGGATGACACTGCGAAAGCACTTTATGTGTGTGTTGGTAAATATACACACACATTTATAAAAATCGGTCTCACCTCTTTTGAGTACTAAAGTACAATAGAAAAAAATTAAAGAATTGTCTCGAGTTGAGGGAGATAAGAGTTTCACAAGGAGGGAGTCCTTATTCGATGAAGAGGGTGGGGGCGAGATTTGGAGAGGTAAAGTGGGGTGGGAAGTACAGCCCAGTCCCTCATCCCCACAGTCAGCCTCAGATGCACCAAAGGCAACTCACGTGCGGATGTGCTGGCTGCACAGACCCCGCGTGTGGGAATGGAGGTGCGAGCGATTCACGCTCCAGCGGCAGGTCCAAGCCAACCCCTCCTCCACCCTCTCCCAGAATAGGGGCCTCCAGATCCCCTTTCCGGAGAAGGGAGGGCCTCCCACCAAGGCCATGACAGTTCCGGGGCCAGGTGAACGTGCCTAAAGGAAGGCAGGCCCCTAATACGGATGTAAAACTTGGCGACATCTACTCACCTAAGGTGGAAGTCATTTTAAGAAAGAAACGCTGCCATACAGGCTGTCGCTTCCGGCTATGGCCCGGTAAAGGTGTTTACTCCATGCGCCAGGACGGATGTATCAACAAGTGTAGCCTGACAGGCGCTCGACGAGCCCTCAGAGAAATTCTCTACACCAGCCATTTTCAATCTTTTTAATCTCGTGGCACACATAAACAGATTGCCAAAATTCCATGGCACATCAGAAAATACATTAATTTTTTTGCCGATTTGATAAGAAAATTAGGTATAATTTTGATTCACTCACACCAGAGGGCTATTGTCGTTTTTTTAAATTTTTTATTTTGACAATGTAAGGGAAAAGAAGTCAGTGCCCTGACGGACTAAAGAGTCAGCTATTGCATGTTGTTAAAATTCTTGCAGCACACCAGTTGAAAATTGCTGCCCTAAAAGATTTCTGATTCATTCTTCTGTTTGCTCAGTTGGTTCATATGGGATATATTTCAATTTGAGCCCAACTAGGAAGCAAAAAAACAACAACACACCAGTAATTTAAGCAGGGGTAGTATAAGGCAGTGGTCGGCAAACTGTGGCTCGTTGAGTGTGGCTCAAGGCTGCTGCTCAGGACAATGTTGGGTGGCCAGCTCACTAGACAGCTGGGACCACGGGGTCTACAATGTGCATACTCATGGGGCTGGGAGAGGGTGCAGAGAAGCAGTGACCTGGGCTGAGTGCAGGCTCCGCTGCCACTGCTGCTGCCAGAGCTGGCACAGCACAGAGCAGCCAAATGCCAGAGAAAGCTGTGCCAGGCGGGCAGGCCCCTTGGAGTGCAGGAAAAGCAGCAGGCTCTCTGGGAGCCTAAAGACACACACTCAATACACCAGCCACCAGGAGGGGGAACCCCTTCTTCCTGCAGCGCCCTCTTCAGAGCCCTCAACTTACGGACGGCACAGGCAAAGAAGGATCTGAAGGGTTCCTCTCCCTTTTCACAGGTGAGGCCACAAGGTGGACGTGGAGCTGAGGGGCACAAGTCGGAAACTGGCACAAGTTGTAACTCTCTGTACCACCAACTCGAAGTCCTCTCCCACCACACACATTTTTACTTGGGTCTGAAATGAGGAGGAAAGGCCTGAAACATGGGTCGTGTACACTGAATTGGCAGGTAGTCAGTCAATAAACACACGGCAGTTTATTACCTGACAGCAGGGGACATGGCAGGACCTGCGTGGGGCTGGAAACGGTAGATTTTATAAATGTGGGGAGGAGCCGGGCAGGCATGGGATGGGGCAAGGGCACCGGGTGTGAGCAGGTAGAGACGGACACAGCTCGCCGGTGGGCACTGGGCTCTGATGTCACTCTGTAAGGGCAGGTCAGTGCTGGCGGGCCCAGGGTCTGTCCGAGCCTCAGCCTCACCCATACACACTGCCCCTAGGGCACCGTAGGGATGTGTTTTCTCCCACAGCCCCTCAAGAAAGAAACAAGGAGGAAAAAGAAAAAAGAAAAACTCCAAATTGGATGTCCACGTGGATTGCAAATGGCTTTTGTGTCCGCTGAGATTTAATTTCTGTAGAGCAGATTCAGTTCACAGCGGGGCAGGAACAAGATCATCTGTCATCAGCTCTCTCCTGCGCCTCTAACGGAATACAGGTATCTGGTCTGGTGCACCAGTCACTCACCAGTGAACTGTTTCCGATTTTCCCGATAATTAGAAAACAAAACAATGGACAGCCTCACGTGTGTCTTTTTCCTGTCTTATGTTTCCTTTGGAAAAGTTACAGAGAGATCACACAATTTTTTAAGTCATTTAGAACATAATCAACTAACTCCCCTCCCTTCCCCTTCCAGCCCCCGAGCAAAAGGGGAAAACCAGGCTGATTGGTCCTCGCACTGACCACCCATGAGCCCGGAGCTATCCACCCTGGCTGTGGACATTGTCCTTTACAATCCCTTCCCTTTATGTGCTTCCTTCCCCGATTTCCCTATTCCCTTTGCCCATTTGTCTACGTTGGGACATTTCCATCTCATTTAATCTCCACAAGCTTCAAAATGTGAAGCAGCCGAGACCGGTTTGGCTCTGGGGGTAGAGCGTTGGCCTGCAGACTGGGGGGTCCCGGGTTCGATTCCGGTCAAGGGCATGTACATTGGTTGCAGGCACATCCCCAATGGGGGGTGTGCAGGAGGCAGCTGGTTGATGATTCTCTCTCATCAATGTTTCTGACTCTCTGTCCCTCTCTCTTCCTCTCTGTAAAAAAATCAATAAAAATATATTTTTTAAAAATGTGAAGCAACCAGTCTGGGGGGGGGGGGGGGGGGTCACAGAGCTAATCCTGGTGGAGTCAGCACTTCAACCTTGGGCCCTGACCCCAAGACTAAACTTTTCTTCCACACAATGTCACTCAAAGAGGATTTCAAGAAGTTGCGCTTAAAAAAAAAAAAAAAAAAATCATTTAGGAGCTAAAATCATTACATTTGCGGATACCCTGAAGATGTACCAGGGGTCCTCAAACTTTTTAAAGTGGGGGCCAGATCACGGTCCCTCAGAGAGCTGGAGGGCCGGACTATATGAACTACTAATTCCTACTGTAACACCTCAGCTGCGCTCACTGCCCAAAAAACCTGGCGGGCCGGATCAGACTCCTCTGCGGGCCGCATGTGGCCCGCGGGCCGTAGTTTGAAGACGCCTGATAGACAATTCTGCCGCGTGAAGGGGATAAGGTGGATAAAACTGCAGGGTGAGAACTGTTCCCTGCTTTCGGGCGCCCAGAGGCCCTGGTCTGGTAAGGCAGTCCCTCCCTTACCCTGGGTGCCGGCCCTGCAGAGGTGTGAGGTGTTTACCCACCCTCAGAAGGACAGGCTGGCAGGGGCTCACACTGGCTAATCACAAGCAAGTCCAGGCAAACTCTTCGGCAGCGCTGTCCACACAGAGGAAACGCCGCTTTTCCATTCCCCTCCCGCCCAGCACACGGCCGGCCGCAGGCTCGTGCAGGGCTGGGCTGGAGCCCAGCTCGCCGGCCTCGGAGAGAAGGGGTGCCACCTGGGCCGAAAAGGGGATGGAAGAACACGCGTTGGCCACAAACGGAGCCGTCTCAGCCCTTGTTTTCTCGATAACATGCACACAACAATCCACACTCAAGAGCGTAATCCAGTGTCATTACCAGAAAGAAACCACGAGAGTGTCTTTACAGCTTCTTTTAAGTATAAGCTCCTCTACTCCAACCACCTTATTTACAGAAGAGGAAACCAAGGCTCGCCCACAGGGAGGAGAACCAGGGTGGTGAGAATTATTAGTGACAAAGTCTGTTCTGTCACTGTCTACAGATTCCATTCTAAGCCACCTAACATTAAAAAAAAAAAAAAAAAGTCGCCGAAACCGGTTTGGCTCAGTGGATAGAGCATCGGCTTGAGGACTGAAGGGTCCCAGGTTCGATTCCAGTCAAGGGCATGTACATTGGTTGAGGGTACATCCCCAGTAGGGGGTGTGCAGGAGGCAGCTGGTCTATGTTTCTAGCTCTCTATCCCTCTCCCTTCCTCTCTGTAAAAAAATTTAAAAATATATATTTAAAAAAAAAAAAAGGTCAATTGCCCAACATCACCTCTTAAGGTACTTTCCTGGATCTCTCCCACCAGGTGGGTGTGTTTTTATGACTTCCCCTCAGCTGTCCCACCTGACTTAACACACCTTGTTGTTAACAAATCTGACACACCAACAGGAAGTGTGGGCCTTCAGGAGCAGGGCTGGGCAGTGTTCATTTCTCTATCTCTGGTGTCTGCCTCGCAGACAATCTACCAGGCAATAAACGTGAGGACAAGAAGTACATGAAAGGGGTGGAGCAGTAAAGGAAGGAATATTAACTTTTATTCTTTGATCTTTTTGATACACTGCCCTAGATAAATCACCGCTGAATAGTTCCACTCACGGGCCCCACATTTCCAGGCCCCGCCAGGCCCCTGGCTGTCTAGTTGCTGATCCCTCATTCCCCCCAACCCCTCCTCGGTCCCCGCCACCCCTCATCATAAGGGTCATCAGCCTTTTCCAATTCTGCACTTTCCCCTCAGGGCCTCCTCCCTCACCCATTGGGACAGCAGTACCTGGGGTCACATCGCAGGAAACAGTCTCATACAATTAAATCTGTAACTAAACTTAGGCCCAAGGAGTGGGGGAGGGGAGGGAAAAGGCAATTAAAAATTAATCAAACTAAAAAAAAATAATAAAAACCCACGAGCATAAATGACAGGGCTGGACTAGAAACAAAGTTCCATTATGTAAACCCAGTTATCAAAGTGACCTTGTACAAATGCTTCTGGAAGTAAGTAGGCCACCAGCCAGGGTTTGCAATCTTGATGCGGGGAAAGAGGGGGAAGGTAATCTGGTGCCTGCTGCGTGGGCACTTGTGTCTGTAGACACATAGAGAAAAGCTGGTGAAAATCATGGAGCCTGGTCGGTGTGACTCTGGTTCATCGTGGACCCTGGAACCAGGAAGTCAGGGTTCAAATCCTGGTCAGGGCATGCAGGAGACAGCTGATGGATGATTCTTGCTCATAATTGATTGATGTGTTTCTCTCTCTCTCTCCCCCTCTCTCTGAAAGCAATAAAAATAAACTGATAAAGTCCACTATATAAAAAATTAAAAACTTAAAAAAAAAGACTATAATTAAACTAAATTCAAAGTTGACTTCCTCAAAGTTTTAAAAGTGGCTTTAAAAAATTACATCATTTGCAGCAACCTGGATGGAATTGGAGAACATCATGCTGAGTGAAATAAGCCAATCAATGAAAGAGAAACACCACATGACCACACTCATTTGTGGATAATAAAGATCATTATAAACTGATGAACCAAAAGATAGATATAGAGACAGTAAAGCAACAAGCAGATTGTCAAATTACAGCGGGGAGGGGAGGAGGATCTGGGGGAGATAACAGATCAACCGAAGGACTTGTATACATGCATATAAGTACAACCAATGGACACAAAACGCTGGGGAGGGAGGGGATGTGTGAGAGGGAGGGAGGGGGCAAAAAAAAAAATCAATAAAATATGTAAAAAATAAAAATAAAAAAAATAAAAAATTACATCATTCCCCACCACTTAATTCCCTGGCCTATGATGAATGACCACAAACAGAAGTCAAAACTTCTGATTTTAATACAATCACCAAATGTTCAGCCCTGGAGCAGCCAAATTCAAGCTGCCATTTCCCCTTGCACAGACATTCATATTTATGTCATCTCCACCAGGTATCCTACACACTCTCAAATCAACCAACCAACCAAATTCTAGTAAATTACATTTGGCAATTCTTGTCCCCATCAAATGCAGAGTTTGAGAGCACCTTCATCACATAAATAAAAGTACACATTTGTCTTCGTTCCAAAATATAACCTCCCTAAATCAATAAAACATGCTGCGAGGACTGCAAATAGCATATTAAAGTTAGCCTTCTTTTATAACTTCAACAAATACTTAAAATTACCACCAATGACATCCATTGTGTTTATTTTACATCTACACTAATAAAAGAGAAAGATGCAAATTGACTGTACCTTCTCCACGCCCACCAGCCCATCAGGAGTGAGTATGCAAATTAACCCAACAAAGATAGCGGGTTAATTTGCATATGCAGGTGCCAAGCTGCCGGGAGCAGCCACTCAGGTCCTCTGGTCATGGAGGGAAGGTGGGGCCTGAGCAGAAAGAGATGGCTCCATGTCCAGAGCAGAAAGGCAGTGCCAGCAGCCAGGGAAAGGAAAGCCCATTCTTGCACGAATCTTTGTGCATCGGGCTTCTGGCAATTTAATAATTACTATGGGACGTCTCAACTTCTCGACTGTTAGAATGAAGGCTTCCAGCCGAGACTGGTTTGGCTCAGTGGATAGAGCGTTGGCCTGCGGACTGAAAGGTCCCAGGTTTGATTCTGGTCAAGGGCATGTACCTTGGTCGCGGGCACATCCCCAGTAGGGTTTGTGCAAGAGGCAGCTGCTGATCAATGTTTCTCTCTCATTGATGTTTCTAACTCTCTATCCCTCTCTCTTCCTCTCTGTAAAAACTCAATAAAATATATTAAAAAAAAAAAAAAAAAAAAAAAAAAAGAATGAAGGCTTCTAGTAACATGTTTTCTTAGGGAGCACTCGCCTTTGGTTACAGTGAAGGGGACGCCAAGGAGCAACAGGCACCACGCATGCACCTCAGGCTCCAGGACTCCCGAGTGGAGTCCCTGAGAGAAGCAGCCCTGAGATTCCTGCCTGACTCTCTGTAACACCAGGCACAGAAATCACAGAGCACAGAGCAGGCAGAACTTGCATGTGCAGGGATTTCAATAATGTATTACACTAAAAGGAATCTAATACCTTGGGGGAGGAAGAAAAAAGACAAGGAATGAAGAAGAAATGGGATGGACTGTCCCATTGGTCCACTTTTTATAACGAGACAAATTAACAACAGCCCACCAGGCCCCACCATCCACAGAGGGCGTGTCCGTGTGCCGGGAAGCTTGGCAAGGATCCCCTCGCTGGAGACACAGTTCTGTGAGGGGGTTACTGGGGCATCTTCATTGTACAGATATGTGAACGGTTGCCAAGCACTTGTCCGAGGTTCCCAAGACACAGTGGACGGAGGGGGCAGGCCCTGGGGCCCAGAGGGGCCGCTCCGGCCAGCAAGCCCATGCCAGCTGCTGCCAAACCGGAAGCCAGGCGCGGCCTGAATGGCTGGCACAGCCAGGGTGGAGGGGAGGTTGGCATCTGCGTCTCCACTCAGCATTCTCACAAAGACCTGATCTTCATCCGGGTGAGCCACCTTCAAGTCCCCGTCCAGGGGCCTCAGCCCCCCTAAGAGCTGCTGACCTCCCACCCACACCTTTGCTCACGCAGCTTCTCCCAGCCTAACATGTCCATTTTCTTGGCTTCTCAATCCCTCCCCATTCTTAAAAGTCCAGGTTCAAATCCCACTGCCTCCTCCTCCATTCCCTCGGTGCATTATATGTAATCCTCCCTCGTGGCACTCAGATCCCCCCCCCCCCCAAACGGAAGTCTCTCAAAAGGAATGCCAAGAGCGCCTTACCTAGGGCTCACTCTCCACCCCATCACTGCTTCCCAGCCCAACTGGCTCCAGGTGAGCCAGCCAAGACCCACTCTCTCAGCGCTGAGGGAGGCAGGACCGAGGTGCCCCGCCCTCCACGTGCTGGAACCACGAGATGAGCACCAGGCACCGCTCCCTGCACACACTGAGCACCCATTAATCTGGGCTCCCCCGCCCAGCCGCACGGCTCAGTGACTGACCTATGAACCAGGAGGTCACGGTTCGACTCCCGGTCAGGGCACACGCCCAGCTTGTGGGCTCGGTCCCCAGTGTGGGGTGTGCAGGAGGCAGCCTATCAACGATGACCTCACGCCACTGATGTTTCTATCTCTCTCCCCCTCTCTGTTCCTCTCAGAAACCAATAAAAACACATTTTAAAACAATTAATTAATTTAGTAATTAATTAATGGGACTCCCTTAGGAAGCCACCCCTGCTCCAAAGTCAGGGGCCACCCTCCTCCCAGGAGACAGCCTTTCTAGTGACAAGAAACCCTGGGTGGCAACTTCAGAACGGGGCACCACGCAAGCAGAACAGCGTCCCCTCTTCCCAGATCCAGCTCCTGACCCTTTTCCCTTTCCCAAGTGTTGTTACATTTCAACCAGTTACTGGTAGGTGCTTGCGTTTTTAAAATGCCAAAGTAAGTGATATGGATTAAACACACATATCCTCAGAACAGTGACATTCTGGCCTTTTATCCCAATGTCCTATGGGTGGGTAGGGGCTTCTGTTCAACCAAGACCATCTGACGACACATTTAAAGAGATGACATAGCAGCATCGCGCTCTGCGGTCCCCCGCCGAGTAAAACGTCCTTGCCCAAGTAAAAGGACACGTGTTGTTTGCTTACTGTATGAACACACTGCGGAGCAGCTTAGAGATGGGGCCTCTCACCCGGTGTTAAGTGCAGTTTAAGTCACCTAGTTTTAAGTTTGTCTGTGAATGTCACCTTCACCTGTCACAGGGGAACAATCCTGGCGTTTCCACTTCTGCCCACTTCCCCTTGGGGGTCTCTACACTGATGACTCCCACACCTGCAGTCCAGCGTGGACCTGCTCTCCGGCGCTGGCCGGTGCTTACACAACCTCCTCGTCACGCGTGGGGGAGGGACAAAAAGGGGCCATCGCGCTGAGACCAGCGATGGCCACCTAGGGCCTCATTCGTTCACTGTCTGTGTCTGTACTTGTTTGAAACTTTTCATTATTAAGATTTTTTTTTTAAGAGAATCCATCAGAACCTTGAAGAAAAAAAAAATCAGAAGAGAAACATTCAGTTAAAAATAGGAGTATTCATGAGAGGTATTTTAAGTTCATTTGAAGAAAATAATTCCTTAGGCAGTGGAGGAAGAAGAACATTTAAATGACTGCATCTCATTTTCCTCAAGAACAAAAATGACATAAATTCCTTATAAGGCATTGTCGAATTCAACCATAAAAATAAGACATACAACACATATATCATTTGTTCCAAATGTTAAATATTTGGAAAACATGGTAGCTATAACAAACCCACTTCGACCCTTTCAATTCTAAACAAATATATTTGATTCTATAATATCACAGGCTTCCCAATGAACAATCTGAGCAAGACTTGAAGGGTTTTGTTTTGTTTAAAACAAAACAAAACAAACAAAAAACAACACACACACACACACACACACACACACACACACACACAATTGTATTATAGCCCAATCAGAGAAGCAGGTGGATGTTAAGAGCTTTTTAAAGAAAATAACAGAATTCTGGAGCACAAATTTTAAGTCACAGCAAGCAAGCTCATGGTCCATAGAGATAACCTTATTGGAGCGCTAATACTTTCATATTCGTGACTGCACTGGATTCAAACAATGAGCATGTGAGGTTGGCGATGCAGGCCTTTGCTTCAGGGGTGGGGCGGAGGGCGGGAACAGAAGCTACTAAGTGGTTGCCATCGTTACAAAGCTATTTGAGGTCGGCTCTGGGACTAAAACCTACTTTAAGTTCTCCACATGGACCATCGTCACCCTTTCAGGAAGTCACAGCCCCAACGAGATGAGCATCTCTTGCTGGTCCCGGGGGTCCGTGGCTGTCTTCCCTGTCCCCAGCCAGCTCTGCCTCCCCAGGGGCTCAGGCCCAGGCTCCTCTCTCATCGCTGCCAGCCTCCTGAAAGGTCCCGTCCTCTGTGGTGCTGTGACTTTCCCAACCCCTCCACCCTCCAGAACCTTCGCAGTCCTTGGCCTCTCCTGTCTGTCCTCCTAACACTGCTGGCCTCCGCCTCTACTCCCGCCCCAAGTTCAAGACCACCCCAATCCTGATTCTCCTCTTCCTTATTCTCTTGCACCTTTGCTCCTGGCCTCCTTACCCCAGATGGGAGCTCTCCACAGTTCTGGGCTCAAGCCTATTGCTGGGTCTTCCCTACCCCCATACTCCTGTCCCTGGGGCTCTTAGATACCACTGCGGCCTTGAGTGTCCTAAATGTTAAATAATGCCCCAATCTACCTGTATCTATGGCTTGCCTCCTCCACAACTCCTTGAATTTAGATTCCAAATCCCATCACACCCACCATGAGAATCTTTTTATAAAATATCTCCCTCTCTCTCTCTCTCTCTCTCTCTCTCTCTCTCTCTCTCTCTCACACACACACACACACACACACACACACACACACACACACTTGAGCTCACTTTAATTCTGTATCATCTCTGAATCCCTGACTGGGTTTAAGCCCTCCATTTTTCCCCCAGCAAGACTGATAAAGTGACTTAATTCAGTGATTATCAAGCACCTAACTAAATGCAGCAGTGTTTAAAACAGACAATGAAAAACAAAGTTATGTGGTTAGTTTTTATAAAGTTGACAAGTGCTTAGACAAAATACAAAGCAGAGAACAGGGGATGATGATAAGGATGATCAAAGAAAGCCTCTCCTTATAGAGGTGTGTGTGTGTTGGGGTGGGGGTGGGGGGGAGCAATTGCAAGAAGAGGGAAGAGCCAGTATAGAGGCCAGAGGCAGGCCAGCTCGGAGACCCATGCGGCCGCAGTGAACTGAGCCAATGGCTGGGAGAACTCTGGCTTTACTCAGAGGGAGATGAGGAACCAGAGGATTCCGAACAGAGAAATGTATGAAGTGACTTCACTTTTTACTTTATACATTTAAGATTCCTCCAACTACTCTCTGAGAACATACGGTTGTGGGGCAAACAGGACGCAGGGAGCCCACCAGGAAGCCGTCACCTGACCCAGGCCCGCGGTCACACCTGCTTCTCCTCCACCTCAAGCTCATCTTCCAAAACGCACGCCTGACCGTGACCTGTCACCACACCCTCGCCACGGCCACGACCATGACCTCCATCACCATCAAGTGCCACTTCTTTGCGGGGTCATCAAGGCTGCTCTGTGTGCTGTTACCCCTTCCTAAGCACCCTGCCCCCCAAACCCAGGGTTATCATACCTGCTGTTTCCCCAAGAAATACGGCCACAAGCCTGCCATCCCCACTGCCCCACCCTCCTTTCTCTGCCCCCGAAGAGTGTTCACCGTTAAAGGCTAGGCCCAAACCCCACTTTCCGGGAGCTTTCATAGCTGCCCCAGCATGGCACTCTGCTTCTCTCTCTAGCAAGCGCAATTTCATCCGTTTCCGGTTAGAGGGTCTACCAGCCTGCTAATTCCTTGAATGCAAGAACTGTGCCTGATCCCCTAGGAATATGCAAGGGGCCAAGCACTGTGCTAAGTATACACTAGTACTCAATGCATGCTCTAAGGCAGTGTTTCCCAACCTTCTCTCATGATGAGAATCACCTGGTGGAGTTGTTAAACTACAGATTCCCAAATCCCAACTAAGAATTGCTAAACTAGAATTTTTGGGAACATATACCGTAGGTAAAATTGCATTGCTCTAAGAGTTAAGTATACAATTTTACCTATATGTTCCCCAAAATTCTAGTTTTTAGAATTTATACCGTACGTAAAATTTAGAACATATACCATAGGTAAAATTGTATTGCTCTAAGAGTTAAGTATACAATTTTACCTACGGTATATGTTCCCAAAAATTCTACTTTAGCACTTCTTAGTTGGGATTCGGGAATCTGTAGTTTGATAACTCCACCAGGTGGTTCTCATCATGAGAGAAGTTTGGGAAACACTGCTCTAAGTGAACAAACTGCTGTTTCATTATATATCAGCGCGAGGCTCATGGGGCGGGGCTTTCGTTCTCAGCTCCTGCGATCTGGAGGCCAGGGGTCCCCCTGAGGGACTGCGGCCCAGTACTCCTGACAAGGGTACGGCCACAGGTAGGAGCCAGGGCGAGGACAGACTTGAACTTGGGCCTTCGGCGCCTCCTGCCCTCTCTGCCAGGATTCTCCACGCAGGGCTGCTGCACAATCTGTTTTCAATTTGTCTCAAGTGGTGGCAATGTGCTTTTCCTAAGCTCATTTAAGAAGTGCACAGATGCAGCCCTAACTGGTTTGGCTCGGTGTTTACAACTTGGCCGGAAGGGCCCCAGGTTCAATTCCGGTCAAGGGCACATGCCTGGGCGGTGGGTTCAATCCCCAGTAGGGGGTGTACAGGAGGCAGCCCAGCAATGATTCTCTTTCATCACTGATGTTTCTATCTCTCTCCTTCTCTCTTCTTCTCTGAAGTTAAAATTTATATATGTTTTTAAAAAGATACTAGTACACTGTGATCAAGTGGGATTTACTCTGGGGATGCAAGGTTGTACATTATCCACAAGTCAATAGATGTGATACACCACATAAACAAAATGAAGAATTAAAAACACACGATCATATCCATAGGTGCAGGAAAAGCACCTGTTAAAATCTAGGACTCATTTATATTAAAAATTCTCAGCAAAGTGAAAATAGAGGGAACATACCTCAATGTAATAAAATGTATGACAAACTCACAGACAACATCATACTCAATGGGGAAAAATTAGAAGCATTTCTCTTAAGATTAGGATCAAACAGGGATGTCTGCTTTCACCACTGATTCAACATAGTATGGAAAGTTCTAAGCACAGCAATCAAACAAGAAGAAATAAAAGGCATCCAAATTGGAAAGGAAGAAATAAAACTGACATTATTTGCAGATGACATGATACTGTATATAGAGAATCCTAAAGATTCCACCAAAAAACTACTAGGACTGAGAAATATACTCAGTAAAATAGCAGAATACAAAATAAATATCCAGAAATCAGTTGCATTTTTATACACCACTAATGAACTACCAGAAAGGGAAACTAAGAAAAGTATCCCATTTACAAATGCATTTAAACATTTAAAATACCAAAAGGCCTGTACTTGAAAAGTTATAAGACCCTGAAGAAAGAAAATGAAGAAATACAAGTGAAAACACATACCATGTTCATGGATAGGAAAAGTCAACACTATCAAAATGTCAGTGCTACCCTAAGCAATTTATAGATTGAATGCAATTCCTATCATGATGCCAGTGGCATATTTCACAAAACTAGAATATTCCAAAAGTTTATATGGAACCACACAAAACCCTGAATAACCACAGCAATCTTAAGAAGAACAAGATTGAAGGAATCACACTACCTGATATAAAACTATACAACAAGGACATCAAAACAGCATGGTACTGGTATAAAAATATATTGATCAATGAAACAAAATAAAGAGCCCAGAAATAAATCCACGTTTTATGGTCAATTAATATTCAACAAAGGAGGCAAGAACATATGAGATAAAGATAGTTTATTCAATAAATGATTTTGGGAAACTGGAACAGATATATGCAACAACAACAACAAAAAAAAGATGACATTAGACCCCCTTCTTACACCATACAGAATAAACTCAAAATGGATTAAAAGCAAATGTAAGAATCAAAACTATAAAAATACAAAAACATAAAGCTGTAAATTTTGTTCTGGGCATCCTGGGCACTTACTGATGCCTCTTACTGAAACTAAACTCTTCCATGGGCCTTTTGGTAGAGTGTAAACTAGCTGTCATCTCTGCACCCTCCTCCTGCACACCCAATCACATCACTCAGGGGAGCCACCAGCTCTGAATGGGACATTTCAATGACTGTCATCTCATGACTTTAGAGCAAATGTCAATTAAAAATAATAAGGGATCAACTATTAAGAAATAATGTCTACTTTAAGCTGAACACTAGGTCAACAAAACATTGAGTCAAGATTTGGCCTCTAGGTTTCAATAAGAAACCTTTATAAGTTTACTAGAGGCATGGTGCGTGAAATTTGTACAAGGGGCTCAGCCCTCCAGCCCCAGCTTCGTCAGGAAGGTTGTCTGGCTGTCTGGTCTAATTAGCATATTATGCTTTTATTTTTATAGATAATGAAACAGCATATCAAAACATATATTGTACAGTTGCTTTAGGCACCACCTTTTTAAAGAAATAAAAGGGGAATGAGGAAACTGCAGGTAGGTATTTTAGTTGTTTCATCACGTTAATATCCTTAGCTAATCTATTACAACAGGACTTTCATTCTCCATTTCACAAATGAGAAACTGAGATTCAGAGAGGTTAAGTAACTTAGTCACACCGTAACCACGGTCACCCAGTGAGTTGCAAAATGGAAATCAAATCCAGGTTTGTTTCACAAAAGACTACACATTGTATGATTCTGTAATTCCACTTATTTGACATTCAGGAACAGACAAAACCCATCTGTGATGACGTGAGTCACAGCTAAAATGACATTAAGTCAGAATATCAGTTTCCTCTGTGAATGAACACTGACCCGAAGGAGCACAGGCACATTTCAGGCTACTGAAAACATTTACTCCGTGATGGGTGGCGGACACACATCCATCAGCTGCACACTTAATATTAATGCACTTCACATACTTTACTGTTTGCTATACCTCAAGCTAAAAAAAAAAAAAAAAAAAAAAAAAAAAAGTCCTCATTTGATTGACTCCAAGTTCGTGCTCTTAACCACTAAATCACCACATAGCCACACTGACAGAACATAGCCACAATCTGAAATTGATTCTCTTAGAAAAATCAGTTCTTAAAAACATTCTGGTAAGCTACATACATCCTAACCACACACCAGAGTGAAGAAATTAGAATAATAAATGTGTTTTTAAATGCCACAGAGCGAAAAGTAGACAGTATCCATTTCCTGGGTACTGGGAATTTCCCCTGTAGCCACAGCAGAATAAAAACAAACAAGTTTTTTATTGGTCTTATTTTATTTTTAATATGTTTTTTATTTATTTCAGAGAGGAAGGGAGAGGGAGAGAAAGAGAGAGAGAATCATTGATCAGCTGCCTCCTGCACACCCCCTTCTGGGTATCGAGTCAGAAACCCAGGCACGTGCCCTGACCTGGAATCCAATGGTGATCTCCTGGTTCAAAGGCCTACATTCACCGCTGGACCACCAGCAGCAGGCAGGCTGAATGAAAACCAGTGTAAGCCCTGCTCCAAGGTAATGTTCATAAATACACAGAAGATAATTTGTAACAGTATTCATAGAGCTATCTATGTAAATGCCTAAGCCTAAAATTACAGCAACTATTTCAAGACATATGTTATAACTTTATCAACAAAGTTGATAAAAGAAGCTTGTTCTTTTTGTTTTGTTTTTTGTTGTTGTTTTTGTTTTGTTTGTTTGTTTGTTACAAGAATTAAAACAAGACTAGAAGACAAAGCTAGTGGACAAGGAGGATAAAACTCACAGTAGGGGCAACACTCAGTGAATGCAAAATCTCAGCCATGAGTTGTAACACAGAGAAAACTCATACAAGTGACTTTTCCCAGCAGTAAAGTAATTGGGACACACAGGCTCCAGTAACAAATTCCTCATCAAGTAACAAGTTCTTCCCACAGAAGTTTTGTCCAGACTAGCAAAGCCTCATCGCCAGCCTTTGATGATGAAATCATTACATCAATCCTCTCAAAGCTTTATCCCACACATACGTGCTTGCGCACCTCTTAATTCAAACAGTAATTGCCTCCCCAGAGAGAGGAATTTTCTCTTCCTACAATGTGGAGACACATTTGGCAAGCCCCTAGTAACAGTTATCACACCTTGGGGGGTCGGGAGAAGGCAGCTGGACCCACACCTGTTGGTCTTTACTAGGTGCTTTCGGGAAAGCCAACTTTCCAATGGTCAGAGTCCAATTTAATTCACATTTTAGCCTTCTGTGCACACTAGAAATGGCAGGCAATTGACTGGAATGATTTCTGTTGCCCTTGGGCATCTGCATATATAAGATCAAAAGGCCTTTTATGGAAAATTTTCAGTACTTGGTAACTCATACCCCACCACTGATGTGTGGTAATAGATTACATAACCAAATGTTATCCCAGATGCAAGAATCTCAATGTTTATAAAAGTAACTGTTTGCATGTATTAATTTTTTAGTCTTTCATAAAATGTCCAATAATACTGTCCAATGAGTCGAGTCAAACATTGTAGCTCTTAGGCAAAATTAGAAAGAACTAAAAGCACTGACCCAGTATGGTAAGAACAGAAAGTGCTGCAGGCGCTTCCACAGCTCTGGGTCAGCACCCCCAAATTATGTTTCTTTTTGTTGTGTTTGTTTTTGTTTTTTTTTAAATCAGCATTACCAAAAAACTAAACCTTAAAGCTTCAACGTTTCTTTGTGAAACGAAAGAGTCACCACCTTTTCTCGTATCCCTAAGTCAGTTGGGAAAAGACCCACATATCTCTATCAAGACTATCTTAGCTTTGTACCAACAATGTGTCATGTAAAGAAAAATGATTAAGACTATTTGGACACATTAATTTCCTAATGTAACTTTTTCTTAAAGCCATTCATTTAAACAAAATGTACAGTGGGGGGGGGGGCGGGAAATCAACCATAAATTACCAGTTTCACTTTACTATTTTTAGCAACGTTAGTATCTTTCAGCCAGACAAATCCAAACCGTTTCCACAAGTTACTTTTTTTTCCGTCCAAGGGGAAGTTGGTGCATGGAGGAACCTTTATACGGATGACACAATGTCCACCACTCGTTAAGCACTTCTTAACTGCCAGGATGCAAAGTTAGGCAAATTGGTTTCCCTCAGAAACTACTGTGGTAGAGCAGACATTTCCCATCCCCAAAACCAGATATGGAAAACGAGCAGGGATGCTAACCTCGCCCAGGGTCCCTGCACAGTACCGGGTAGAACCAAGAGTAGTGAGCAGTGAGGGTGGAAACTCTGAACTTTCATGGAGAATTAGACCTTTCACCATACACCTGCCATCTGCACAAAATCTCCACGGAGAGCAGTGGCCACCTGCTGTAGGGAGATTTCTAAGGGGGAAAGCTGTGTTGCAAACAGGAGGGGGGGAAAAAAGTCATTTCAAAAAGATCTAAAGATAACGGCATTTGATAAGGCTGGTCAGCAGGGGAAGGTTTACTCAACCTGGTCTTAAAATCTAATCTGATTTAAGAGTACAGAGACTCTGTGTAAAACCCTCCCCAAATTCCACCGGGCTTAACCACCTCTAATTCAAAAGAAACAGAAGTGAAAACTAGGGCAGTGGGAAGTGGCCGCCCAGACCTTGGGTCAGTTGTCAAGATCTGCAATGGGTGCGACCACGAGGCGGCCCGAGAGCCCTGGAGTGGACTGAGATCACTCCTCCCCGCCTTTCCAGTCCCGGCTCAGCCGGCCTCGTCCTTAACCATCCCATCCCCTTCCGAGGCACAATTACTCTGGAAAAAATTTATTATAACAAGTAGGAGCCCATTTCCAGCAACTGGCTCCCAAAAGGGAGGGGCAGGAGGATATAATTGTTCTCAGCTATCCTTCTACGAAGATTGGGGGGGAAAAGGGGTGCGGGGGCCATGGGTGGCAGGGGAGCAAAGACCAGCACCACCCCCACGTTTCGGGCAGGAACCAGAGAGCCTCCTGGACCGCCAGGGATGACAAGGTGCATGTTCTTCTCACAGATGCGCTTCCGCGCTGGGCCACTTGTGGGGAGTCCAGGGGGCGCGGGGCTCCCCAGCTCAGAGTGCAAAGTGCCTGGGAATTAAGGTAACTCCGTCTCATCGCCTCCAGGAGGGCCGCCTGCCGCCCACGGCCCAGCCCCGCGGGGTGCACCCCGGCGCCCGGCGCCTCTCCCGGGAGGCGCTTCGCAGAGGCCGCTGGCGCGCCCCTCCCGGCTCTGCGCCGGGTAAATCATTCACCGCGGGCGCCGGGGCATGTTTTTTTAGAGGTCACAGCGAAAGGTTCCCCCCAAGTTTTAGCAGAAGCCGGTCTTGGGGGACCCGGAGGTGGCCGTGGCAGCGGCTGGAGGGGAGAGGCCGTGGCGGCTCCGGGGCTTACGAAACACCTGGTCTCCCCCTGCGGCGGCGCGGGGGCCCGGCGCCGGGGTGGGGTGCGAGGGTGCGGGAGCGAATTCACGCACGGCCCCGCTCCCCCAAAAGCCGGAGACACCCCGGAGAGGACGCCTGGCTCCACACGCCCCTTCCCAGTGCCTGCAGCACCCTGGCGCGGGCTCCCCCGGAAGTTGGGGTGCGGCGGGGTGAAGGGGGGGGTGTCCCGGATCCCCGGGCCCTTGGGATGGGGCAACAAGCTCCAAAGACACGCTGCCGTGGGCTTTCCCCATCCTCTCCCAGCCTCAGGTACGGAAGGGGGCGCCGAGCGGGGTTGGGGTGGGGGGTGGGGGGCGGGGTGCGGGGTGCGGGGGGAGACGCTGAATGCGGCAGGAGCCACCTGGGGCCGCTCCCTCCGCGGAGACGCCGGTACGAAGCCGGAGCCGCCGGCGGGGAATGGGGTTCGGGCTGGCGAACCCAGAGGCCGGTGGCTGGGTGCGGTGGCGGGGGGGTGCCTCCCGGGAGCAGTTTGGGGGGGGAGCGGAGCCGGCCTGGGGCAGTCCTGGGGGAGGGAAGCGGCGGGGTGCACGCCCGCTCGGCCCTACCTTGTCCCGCAGCAGCTTCTGCTCGGCGGGGCGGGGGCGGGACAGCGCGGCCACATCCACGTCCGGGCCGCTCGGCGCGGCTCAGCCCGGCGACCGCCGCCGCTCACGCTCCATGCGCCGCGCCCGCGACTGGCGGCCCCTCCGTCGGTGTCGGCGACGCGAGCAGCGCCGGCTGGGCTGGGGCTCCGCACTTGTTGCCGCCCCGGCAGCTGCGCCGCGCTCCGGCTCCGGCTCCGGCTCCCCGCCCCGGCCCCGCCCTGCGCGCCCCGGCCGCCCCGCCCCGGCCCGGCCGGCCGGCCAATCAGCGGCGGCCCCGCCCCTCACGTCACCGCCCGGCCCCGCCCCCCGCCGACAGCCGCCGGAGTTTGGGGAAGGCCCGGCGGCCGCTGTCAGCGGGTTGGCGCCCCGACCCACCCGGCCGGCGCTCCTCCTGGCTCCCCGGGACCGCACCTGGGACGCAAAAGGCTGAGCTGGAGGGGAGCGACCCCAAAAGCAGACCCTCCAGGAAAAGGGGGGGCAGCTGGAAGTTCAACAGAACTATCGTCCATGTCCTGTCCGACCCAAACCCCCCCAGCGGCAGGGCGCCCCTCCTGGAGTGTGTCTGTCTGATTTGGGGAACTAAACCCATGGCCCGTTTGGGCTGCAGGAACCTTTTTTGGCTAAAACCGGTTTGTGACCCGACCTACGCCGGGCCCGGCCGTACCCCAAGTGCTTGGACGGCTGCGTCCCCGCAAAACGCGAGGTCCCACCGGGGAAGGTGGGGAAAAGGGGGAGCCAGGGCCAAAGCGGGGCTGGACCACCGCTCTCTGCCCACGTTCTTAGGTTCCCAGAGGATGCCCTAGATTCCCAGGCCTGCGGGCGGTGCCCTATTTGCCGCTGCCACCCTATCTTCAGATTTGTGAAGCTGCTTAGGGCATGGTGAGGGAGGAGGGTGGGGAGGGTTTACTTCCCCTTGCAGGTTTCCTCGAGGATTCCCGGGTGTCTCTGGGAATGGTAACACAAAGTTACCCAAGGGGCAGGGCGTACACCTCGGTGCAACCTAAATGGCTGAACTCTAACACACACACACACACACACACACACACACACGCACGCACGCACGCACACGCACGCACACACATGCACACACAGGCTCCCCGCGGATGGTCGGGGCTTGGCGCCAAAGACACTCAGAACTCTGGGGACCGCCAGCGCCCCCGCGGGCTTGCCGGAGCACTGCAGTCTAAACCGAGTCCGAGCCGCTGCTGACACAACCTTGGGGACCCCAGGTGGGCGCAGAGCGATCAGGAGAGGTGGCCCTGGTTTGAAAGGCCCGGAGCAGCCAGCTTGTCCCGAGTGGCCCAGTCGCAAGCGTATTGGAAGGCCGCCTCACCTCCTTTGGTCCTTATCTCTCCGGGAAAAGAGCGGCGTTCCCCTTTTAGATAATGAGACTGAGGAATTAAGGACACTCCACCCTCGACTATTTGCATTTTATAGGAGCCTTTCTGAGGCGGAATTCGCCCAAAATTGCTTCTGTAGGAATCTCAGGCACCTGTGAGCTCAGCAAAAGAAGAGCGTGTGGCTGGATGCGCTGAGCCACGCGGTTCCACTAGAAACAGGAATTCTCAGTCAGATCTAGGGAAGTTTTTATTTGCAGCCTTTTTGCTTTTATGTGGATCACATGATTCTCCTAAGAGTACAGCATGATATCCAAGAAACAAGCTAGATTTTTGCATATTCATAGAAAAAAACATCTTAGGTAACTTGGGGTAATGGTAACCCTCATTAACCCCAGTGTGGGATAGGGGTGTTGGAGGAGGAGAAATGAATTTTATACCTTCGCTGACCTAAAATGTTGTATTTTTCCAGTATGTTAACTGTCATAATTTAGAAAGCTAATACACATTTTAGAGAAATTAAGAGTATCTGTAAGAACTCTACAGAAAGTATTAATATATGAATAAACAAAGTCTAGATCTTTCACTTTGTGTTAAGATAATTAATTCTGAGTCCATGTGCCTTGGTTTAAATAAAGTCTCTGTAAGCTGTTCTTTAATTGCTATGGTTGAACCCCAACATTTGAAGACTTTCTGTGCCATCGGGTTGGTGATATTGTTTCTGTGCATATATGTCTCCCCTTTAACTGTACTCCCACTAGCCACAGACAGACTTTCAGGAACTGCTAGCCAAGGAGTTTTTAGTTAAGGAACTGCTACACTGTCAGCTGGCAGCCAACAAGGAAATCAGCTTGTATCCTTTGCAGCTGCCAAAAGCTGCGCAGGCCCTGAAATTTAAAAAAATAAGGGCATTCTCTCCATTGAGCTATTAATTAATGCGGCCGAAAGTGTACCTGTAACAATTATGCTGTCTTTGGGGACTAAATCCCGCAACCAATTGGCTGTAGTCTTTGCTCTTGAGTTGGGGCTTAAGTCCATCATCATTAGGTATAGATGTGTTATTTAGTTATTTAAATTAAATATTCATATATTTAACAAGTATGTGTTGACCATCTACTAGGTACACAGCGCAGGGCTAGGCACTGGAGTGGTGAACATGGCAGGCAAACCCTTCCTTCTTGGCACTCACAGTCTAGCTGGAGAGAGAGGGCTTAACAAGTAAATGCACTATCAATTATATACCGTATTTTCTGGCATATAAGACGACCCCCTAATTTTGCAGTTAAAACATAGGTTTGGGCCTATATTCGCTGTATAAGACTACCCCCCACTTCCGAGGCAACACCAGTTCTTTTTTTAATAGACCGCCTCTCTGACTCTGGCCAATCTGAGCAGGCTTTTTAAAAACTAGAACACAGCGTAGCTTCGGGAACAGAACATGTATAATTTGCATGCATAAAAAGCCTGCTTGGATTGGCTGAGTTAGAGAGGCAGTCCGAGCAGCCTTGCAGTGATTGGTGTGGGATCGAGTTGGAAAATTCGTTTAGCAGCATATCGAGACGTTTTTCGGGATATACTTGGCGTATAAGACAACCCCAGATTTTCGGTTGACTTTTTTTTGTTTCAAAAGTCGTCTTATTTGCCGGAAAATACGGTAATTACAGCTGTGATGTGGGCCAAAGGGAGTATAAGGTCCCATTTGTCTGAAAAATCCAAGAGGAGGTGACATTTGAGCTGGGTTCTGAAGGCAGCATCAGCAGCACAGATTCCCAAATCTCATATCCTAGTATGCTATGGACTTAGGTTGCTCCAGAAGGATAGCAGTGTTGTGTTAGTCTGTTAATCAGTCTCAGGGGAGGCCATGAAAACTACAGGAAAAAACAGCCACCTCTGTTGATGGTTGAAATATTAATTACTAATGGAAAGATGGAATCATTCTTAGAATCTCAGTCCAAATCCTTTGGAACTTGCAAATGAGAAAAAGAAGGCCCCCAAAGTAGCTTTCTAGAGGCCAAATACCTGATAGTAGAGATAATATCATGAATGTTGAGCAATTGAGTTACAGGCTAAAAATTATCTGGCTCCTACAGCAAACCCTTCCCCTCCCCGGCAAGATTGCTTTGACTTTACAACAAGAGAGAAACATAAAACCTTATTATCAGATGAAGATACCAGAAACCAATATCATGATTCCAAGGGATTTGCTCCATATCCCATGGAGTCTCGATGCTAGAAAAATTCAGAATTCCCAGGTTAATAAAGTCCAGCTTGTGTATGACATTGTGATGGGATATAAGGTCAGCGATTTGAAGGGAACAGTCATCTCTAATTAGGATCATCATGTTATTTTGGTGAATGGAACTTTCATGAAGGAGAAATGCAAAATCATACTCCTAATTGTTATCAAACTGCAAAATTGCATGCTAGCGGAGAGGCCCATAATTGTAGCATCAAGCATGAGACAATGCCATTAATATGATTATCAAGGCATAAGCCTATTAGAGAATCTAATGCCTCTTTGCAAGCATCATCCTTTGTAAAGCTTTCCTGGGTCTGGAAACCATCTCAGTGGTAAACACAACTGTTAAAAAGCAGAGCTTTCCAAAGGGCATAACAAAGATCTGCTGGCCTTCACCAGAGGTCAAAGTTGTCCAACCAAGGAGAGCACAGACTATTTCCGAAAAATTAAGACTTTATCTGCCAGCTCTAGTTGGCTCTAATTGAGAAAGGAAGTACCTCTCGTTCCAAGTCCTCTTTAACCCCTGCAGCAATCCAGTCGTGGTAATGACTGTGAGGTCTAGTGGTCACCAGGAGATGTGCATGAGCCACCTCAGGTGGACACAGTGGGTTAGGTCTTGGCTGCTGTGGTGAAAAATCATGTTATGGAAGTCTACAAACTCAGATTCAAATCCCACTCTAGGAATTAGCCCTGTGTGTGTCCTCATGAGTATAGTAACACCTACTCAAAGAGTTCCCAGGAAGGAGAAATGAGGTCATATGTGACCAAGTGCCTATAGATACTTGGTGCTTAATAAATGTTTGTTTTGCCAAAACTGGTTTGGCTCAGTGGATAGAGCGTCGGCCTGTGGACTGAATGGTCCCGGGTTCGATTCCAGTCAAGGGCATGTACCTGGGTTTCGGGCACATCCCCAGTAGGAGGTGTGCAGGAGGCAGCTGATCGATGATTCTCTCTCATCGATGTTTCTAACTCTCTATCCCTTTCCTTTCCTAAAACATCAATAAAATATATATTTTTTTAAATTTAAAAATAAAAAAATAAATGTTTGTTTCTTCCTTGGCCATGGCAGCAGGACCAAGTCTTCACCAGGATAAAGTACAGGTGGTATCTTGGCATAGAATTTGGGGCATTTGACCTGGCAGTTTATAGGAGGAACTGTTATTCTCTCCTCAGTCCAAAGAGCTCAGACATCATCATCCTCATCATCATCACCACCACGTAGAATGGAAGGATCAGTTGGCTGTCCCTGGGAGAAGCCACTTGCTTGGTCTTTAGGACCCAGTGACTTATAGGAAGGACACTTGCTTAGCAAGTTGTCTCACAGCAAAGCAATCACCAGGATGGGCAGGCTCTCCTCGTCTGTAATAATAAAAGCACAATATGCTAATCAGACTGGACAGCCGAACAACCTTCCAGACAACCTTCTGGATGAAGCCAGGGCTTCGAGGACTGAGGCAAGCCTCCATGACTGCAAGGGCTTAAGCCCCTTGCACGAATTTCATGCATCAAGTCTCTAAACATAACAGTCAGATGACGTCAGAGGGCAACGGACCCCATGATAATCTTAAAAGGGAAGCAGGATAAATGTAATAACATGGATGAATCTCAAAACATGTTGAGTGAAATAAGTCAAACACAAAAGAATATACATGAAGTTCAAGAACAGGTTAAAACTGGTCTATGGTTATAGAAGTCAGAAAAACTGGTCTATGGTTATAGAAGTCAGAACACTAGTGGCTTTGAGGATAATAAGAGAATTAACTGGAAAGAGAAGCATGAAGGAACTTTCTGAGATGAGTGAAACATTACTTCTGTTGACTAGAATGATGGTTACATAAGAGCATACCATTGTCAAAACTTATCACGCTGTGTACTTTGGATTAGTACATTTTATTGTTTATAAGTTAGGGAGCACAGTCTGTAGACAGAGGGGAGTGCTGGCATATGGAAGGAAGAAGTAGGCTCCCCACTACCACGCCAGGCAGTTTCTTCTGCACCAGGCTCTGGGGCAGCTATGAACTGACATTTCAAAACAAACTACAGATAGGAAAGAATGCATTTTTCTAAAAATAAATATTCTATTCTGGGCCAAACAAGAGGTTCAAGACCTTGTTCCTCCATAGTTTGCAAGCCTCTTCATTACCATTTCTTTCTTTTCTTATCTAAAACCATCCCAGAACATGGTTTTCCAAAGTCAGCATCCTTTGGGAGTCACTCTCCCTCCACCCTCAGCTGCGGGTATTATTGCATAACATTAACTCTATAAACTTCCTGCCCATATTGTCCTAGTGTGCTTCCTTCCCATAAGGCCTAGAAAAAGGAAGCAGAGTTTAATTGACAAACCAAAGTCAAATTAATGGTCATAAAATTTCAGAAAAAAGAAAAAGAGAAATTGGGTCACCAAAAAATTTTCAAGAAAAAATCCTGGCAATTAAACATTTCAGAAAGTGTGTACCTCCAGCTTGGCCAGGGTAGCTAAGTGGTTGAGCATTGGCCTATGAACCAGGAGGTCATAATTTGATTCCCGGTAAGGGCACATGCCCAGATTTCAGGCTCCATCCTCAGTGTAGGGTGTGCAGGAGGCAGCCTATCCGTGATTCTCTCTCATCATTAATGTTTCTATCTTTCTCCCCTTCTCCCTTCCTCTCTGAAATCACTATATATATATAAAATAATTTTTTTAAATATATATTTTATTGATTTTACACAGAGAAGAATTGAGAGGGATAGAGAGTTAGAAACGTCGATGAGAGAGAAACATTGACCAGCTGCCTCCTGCACACCCCCCACTGGGATGTGCCTGCAACCAATGTACATGCCCTTGACCGGAATCGAACCCGGGACCCTTCAGTCCCCAGGCTGACGCTCTTCCACTGAGCCAAACCGGCTTTGGCTATAATAATTTTTTTTTTAAGTACAGACTTCCAAAGGGTGGGAAAATGGAATGGGCAACTGGAATTGGAACAAAAATCAGAGATTGTAGATCTGACTCCATCATTAAGGACCCCTGTGACAAACCCCTTCTGTACTGTCAAAGGGGAATTGTCCGATATGACAAAAAGATCACAGGCAAGGTAGGTACTGCTTCCGTTTGATTCCTCTGCTATTCTCTTTGCTCCAGCTTCTTCCCACCTCCGTCCTTTTTTATAGCTATTTCAGGGATCTCAACAGGGCTAACATCGACAGGAAGAGAACTCTTTTCTCCCTTGTCTCTTTCATGACGCAGGAAACCTTTCCTGCAGTTCCCTACCAGATTTCCCTTCCTAGCTCATTGGG
Source organism: Pipistrellus kuhlii (assembly GCF_014108245.1). Taxonomy (NCBI): domain Eukaryota; kingdom Metazoa; phylum Chordata; class Mammalia; order Chiroptera; family Vespertilionidae; genus Pipistrellus; species Pipistrellus kuhlii. The sequence continues at coordinate 30,216,557 of NW_023425438.1, read as the reverse complement.
GTCACATGACCCCTCCAAAACCAATCACTGGCTAAGTGAATGAGCCCACCTGACTAACTTATAAGCCTTAGACCAATTATGGTTTATTCCTGGGTCATCACATGAAGGTGTGGGCCCCCAAACACAGTCGGTGCAGCACCAACCAGGATAAAGGAAGTTGTTGCAGGTAGGGTTTCCCCAGCCTGAGACAGAGGTTTGCATGTGGGGCTTTTATGGGGAGTACTCAGCACCAGCACCTGGGAGTAGTGAAGTAAGCGGGAATGGATAGAGAAGGTGAACTGCAATGCAGTCACGATAAATGCGAGGATAGCTCAGAGTTGTCCTAAATCAGTGTGGAAGAGCTGAGCTTTTTTAAAAATATATTTTATTGATTTTTCACAGAGAGGAAGAGAGAGGGATAGAGAGTTAGAAACATCGATGAGAGAGAATCATCGATCAGCTGCCTCTTGCACATCCCCTACTGGGGATGTGCCCGCAACGAAGGTACATGCCCTTGCCCGGAATCGAACCAAGGACGTTTCAGTCCGCAGGCCAACGCTCTATCCACTGAGCCAAACCGGTCCCGGCAAGCTGAGCCTTTTTACTCTTGCATCAACCAGATAGTATTTGTGGGTTGCTCTATGGAAAGGAGCATAACCATCAATGAAGTGGCTGCTGTCAGCAGAGGAGAAATCTCAGAGAGGGACAGTCGCTGCTGTTCATATTCCCAGCAGATTGGGAAATGAGTGCTTCCATTTTGGAGGGGGTGTCTGGGGGGCCAGACATGCCATCCCCAATAGGGGGAGGTGATGTTGCTTGGGCAACCCCTAGCTCAATTCACATCTCATAGAAACCACACTCATGTCCCCAGAAAACATGTCAGCCTTTACCAGGACCAGCTCTGGAACCCAATTAAATCACTACTCTTCCACCTAGGAAGAAGTGACAGGAGAGCTGCTATCCTGGTTTGTAAGAGTGAGACAGCTGGGCCCTGGCCGGGTGGCTCAGTTGGTTGAAGCTTCCTCCAATTCACCAGAAGGCGGGGGGTTCCATTTGCCGTCAAGACACACACCTAGGTTTCGAGTTTTGATCCCTGGTTGGGGTGCAAATGGAGGCAACCTATCCATGTTTCTCTCTCACATCAGTATTTCTCCTCCCCTTCTCTTTTTCATCTCTCTCTCTCCCCCCTCCTCTCTCTAATTAAAAAAAAAAAAAGATTTAGACAGCTGGGAGATGGCTGTGTAGACTGAGTTTGGGTGGGACCCAAGCCCTCAGACTTAAGGGGCATGATGCCTACAAGAATGAAAATCCACAGGATTAGTCTTGAACAAGCCGGGAGCCTGCTAAGCCCTGGCATGTGCTGAACTTCCCAAATTACATTAAGCTGTTCAGGTTGGAGTCCAGCTGAGTCTCCAGATGAATGAGTCTCCGGAGGACTTGACAATTTGGTCTGAAAAGATGTACTATGTCGAAAGTGCCAGTTGCCCCTGCAAGGAAAATGGTTGCCTCAGAGATCCCAGGCCAGCCCTAGCTGGTTTGGCTCAGTGGATAGAGCGTTGGTCTGCGGACTCAAGGGTCCCGGGTTCAATTCCGGTCAAGGGAATGTACTTTGGTTGCCGGCAGTAGAGGGTGTGCAGGAGGCAGATAATCGATGTTTCTCTCTCATTGATGTTTCTAACTCTCCCCTCTTCTCTGTAAAAAATCAATAATATATATATATATATATATATATATATATATATATATATATATATATATTTTTATTTTTTTTTTTTTTTTTTTTTAAGAGATCCTAGACCAGAAATGAGCCAGACAGTTCTGCTGGCCACTTGGACTGTAGCTCATATCTTGAGTTTTTAACCAAAAGAATTCTATCCCTCAGACCCACCCAGGAAGAACACATCTCTAGGATACACAGCATGGAGTCCTACGCTCAACATCAGAAAGGCCAGCTCTGCTCTGGGAAGTATCGATGGTGTCAGTCTCCCTGCAATGTCAACACGCTCCTATCACCGACGCGGAATAAGAGAGTTACCGTAGCGGAAAAGCTGTGCCTCCCTTGCTCTCTTGCTACTCACTGTGAGAGGTTTCTTAGTGCAGGAACTGAGCCTAGACCTGGCTTGGCCACATACAGCTGGGAGGCTTTTCCAGGAAAAGGGAGCCATTGTCCCCAGCAGGATGCACACTTTGCCAGCATGTCTCTCCATCGGCCCAACACAGGCTGGCTTCTCTGCCTGTGGACCAACAAAGTCCTTCTCAACAAATGTCCAAGGTCTTTGTGTTTTAAAAGATGCCCAGGAACGGATGTGGTTGAGGTAGATAATTGTTACTTAAGGGTTATTTTACCCGGTCTGATTTGGTAAGTATCAACCCAGTAGGATGCCATGAAAGAAAGGATGGCACTTGCTACTGGAAAGCCACGGTAAGACCCTGGCCCCTGACGCCAGAGCTTATCATCTAGCAGTCGGGGCCAGAGACATGTCGGCTGTGGGCTCTGCCACACCAATTGTCTGCTGTAGAGGAGAACCTGCCTGGAGTTCCCGGCTCAGAGCTGTTCCATGTCCAGGACTTGGCCACTGATTGGGCCAGGACCAAGGACTAGCCTAAGGGTCAACCCCTTCTCCTCAATAGACTATGGGGTGCTCCATGCTCTGGGAGGCTGACCTATCATTACTACCTTCAGGAGTCTCTTTGTCCTCTGGCTTATAGTGGGGTTCAGGCAAGTAAGGAACCCTAGCCAGAGATTAGGAGGAAAGAGGCAAGTGATATTGAGATATCCACTTCTCCACGGAAGGCGACATTCTTATAAGGCGTCCCTCTCCCTATCTCCCCTCCACCTCCTGATTCTCTCACTTCTTCAGGCCTAGACCTGGTAATGACTCCCAACCCAAAGCAACACCAACCTTTGTCAATAATCCCTCCATTAACAGTCCTCGAAGCACCCAGGGTGAACGTACCATCTGTGCCCTGCTGAGACCCTGGCTGATAGAGGTTACAGAGCTCACGTGTGCCCTCTCTGCTGTCTGCCTTTCTCTCTGTGCTGGTACATTCTGCTCAGCCCTGTCAGCGAACACTCATTGCTTCACGGAGACAAGGTGGCCGGGAGGACATTTGCTCAAACTGGCATAATGTGAGGTGAGGTGGGGTGGGGTGGCAGAAGGGGGGCAAGGAGTGCCCTGCCTCAATGCCACCCAATACGTTGCATGAACGCTAAGGGAGAAAGACAGCATGGTAACCTCCTCCCCCAGGGTGAAGTCTGGGTCCGACCTTCCTCTTGGGCAGGAAAGTTTTCCTTTTCAGATCAAATTAGTCTCTTTAGGTAAAAATGCTTTGTGTGTGTTTTTTTGTTACATTTTATTGCACAACCACAAAATAATAACCAAGAAGGTTCTCTTGGTGAGAAGGTCATTGCTCTGCTCTAACCACGCAGTTAATTTACCCAAATTAACGCAGCTAACGGAGGGAAAGGATGAAATCTTCTGTGCCATTTTTGCCTTTTAAATATTGCCACGCTCTCAAAAAGCAAAGGTTCCTTGAGCATATCGAGCTGTATTCCTCGTTCAGCCTTCAGTGTGAGATGAGGGAGAGTGGGTAGGCTTTAGGCAGTAGGGCTGTTTTTATGACAATTTACCTTCTCTGAACTCACTAATGGGGCAAATCACATTGCCAATGTTCTAAAAGAGAGAGAGAGAGAGAGAGGGAGGGAGGGAGGGAGGGAGGGAGAGAGAGGGAGAGAGAGAGAGAGAGAGAGAGAGAGAGAGAGAGAGAGAGAGAGACTAAAAGGAGCTCAAATGATCCAAAGCTGTCTCTCACCTCTAACAAAAATATTCTCTCTCGACTCTTTGGTGCCTATTATCTTGTCTCCTTGGGATCTGGCTTTTCAAGCAGGCCTCCTCCCTGGGCAGACTCGACAGCCGTCTACGATGGAAATGCCTTATTTCCTACCTAAGACTCCAATGGAAAAAACACAGGGTCTGAATTTGTCTGTTTCCTTCCTTGCTCCATCCCTTTCAAAAGGGATATCCTGGTTTCTCGAGTCTCCCGCCTTTCGCCAACAGGCATGTAGAAGAAAGAATCACGCGGCGATTATTAATTTTGCATGGGACCAACGCTGGCCTCGGCTTTCATCTGAGATGCGGTTACATGAAAAACAGACTGCGTTAATTTCATCCCCTCTGGGGTTGCCTGGCAACAAGGCCTTGCTCCAGATCATCTCTTCTCCTTGGCCCAGAGTGATCTCTTCGGGGCATTGCTCATGCTAAGGCAATCATCGCACTGTTGCTATAGCTTCTGAGTGTGTCCCTGCGGTCCTGCTGGCACAGGGGGTTGGTGGCTTTGCTCCAGTCATACTTTCTGGGGTCTCTCTAAGCCCTGAGCTTGTCATCACAGAGAATGAGTTATGACTGGGGAATTTGGAACCTGAGCCATGGAGGTTTGACGAGAGAGAGCGTAAGCAACGTCTGAGGTGTTGCCGGAAGGCAGTGGGACTGAGATGGGATAAATACTGATGTCCCTTTAAAAAAAGAAGAAAAAAAACATAACTATGTTCTGATTTGGAAATTTTTCTAAGCTATACTGCTAAATGATAAATGCAAAGTCCAGAACAGTATAGGATGTTAGCGTTTGGGGGTGGTGGAGAGAGGGGGAGGTATGAAAATATTGTGTTTATGTTTGCATAAAGAAAAATACAGGTGGCCACCCATGGGTGTTTGTGGGGAGTGAGAGAGATGGAGTAGAAAGAGCAGAGGTCAGAACAAGATTTTCACCTGCGGACCTCTTTATGCTGTTTTGCGTTATAAACTAAAAGAATGTGTTACCTAGTAAAAGAAAAAATAAATTTAAAAAAGAAACATTAAACAATTTTTGGCAGTGTTGAGAAAGCCGAGGAAGAGTATATGGGAATTTACTTTTGTAACTTTTTGTAACTTTTTTTTATAAAATTAATTTGTTTTATTTTTTAAACATATTTTATTGTTTTTTTAACATAGAGGAAGGGAGAAGGATAGAGAGTTAGAAACTTCAATGAGAGAGAATCATCGATCAGCTGCCTCTTGCACACATCCTACTGGAGATGTGCCCGCAACCAAGGTACATGCCCTTGACCGGAATCAAACCTGGGGTCCTTCAGTCCGCAGGCAAACGCTTTATCCACTGAGCCAAGCCGGTTTGGGCCTTTTTGTAACTTTTATAGTGAGTCTAGAATGATTTCAAAATTAAAGTTAAAAGAAATGTTTACAATATTAGCAATCCCAACAAATTTTCCAGGCTTTCCTTCATTGTAACATCATGCTTGCTACCTTTACGGAAGGCAGTCAGTCTGCACATTTTGAACATTCTGAGTGAGTTGGTAGGAGATGGGGCATCTTCTTTGAGCATTTTGAGCTGCAGAGAAAAGCCCTCAGCTGGGACCACTGGCCCCCATCAGAGTGTTCTAAATGGCTTCAGCTGCGGTCCCTGCAGATCTGGGAGAAATAAGTGACAGCCTCCTTCGGGACTAGCCTCTCTGAGTATGGAACTCCCATAAGGAGAGCATCATTCTTCAATGCACATAAGTCCTCAGTGGTGTCTTCCTGGCTTTCCTTGGAAACCTTCAGTGTTTTCTCTCATCTCTGCAGCAGCAGCCTTCTCTTCATCTTCTGGATCACTTTATTTGCATTTCTCTAGGGAACTAAGCTCCTTGAGGGTAAGTACAGTGGTTGAGTCATAGACATACACAGCTTCCTAGCATAGCACAGACATACCTTCTTCTTAAGTTTGTTTTATTTTATTATTGATTTTTGGAGAGAGAGAGAGAGAGAGAGAGATAGAGAGAGAGAGAGAGAGAGAGAGAGAGAGAGAGAGAGAGAGAGAGAGAGAGAAAGAGAGAGAAAGAAAGAGAAACATCTATGCATGTCCCCTACCAGGGATCCCACAACCCAGGCATGTGCTGGGGATTGCACTAACACAGTGTTTTTCAACCTTTTTTGGGCAAAGGCACACTTGTTTCATGAAAAAAATCACGAGGCACACCACCATTAGAAAATGTTAAAAAATTTAACTCTGTGCCTATATTGACTATATATAAAGTAATTCTCTTGAATAGGAATCAAATAAACACAAAGAAAGTATTTTATAATTACTTTATTATGAAATATTAAGTAAACAAAATAGTGAAAAATTACAAAATTCTTGTCTTGTCTGCACCTACGGCACACCAGGCAATATCTCGCGGCACACTAGTGTGCCGCGGAACAGCGGTTGAAAAACGCTGCACTAACAACATCCAACCAACTGAGCCACACCATTTAGGACTTAAGTTTTTAAAAAAAATAATTATAGATTCACAGAAAGGTGGAAAAAATATATAGAGAAGCTATGAGTGCTTATACTTTAAAAGAAGAAAAGTCTTAAAATCAATAACCCAACTTTTTACCTGAAGTAACTAGAGAAAGAAGAGCAAACTAAATCCACAGCAAGTAGAAGAAAGGAGGAGATGGGAAAAATTAGAAAGGAAATAAATGAAATAGAGAATAGAAGAAAAAGAAAAAAAAAACAATAGATAAAATCAATAAAACCAAAAGTTGGTTCTTTGAAAAGATCAACAAAATTGACAAGCAGAGGTGGAGAACGGACCTAAACTGGCAGGGGACATCCTTGGCACTGCATGGAGGCGGGAGCAGCTCCCACCACTGCCACTGTGCTCGCCAGCTGTGAGCCCAGCTCAAGGTTTCTGGGTGAGCAGTGCTCCCCTGTGGGAGTGCGCTGACCACCAGGGAGCAGCTCCTGCATTGAGCATCTGCCCCCTGGTGGTCAGTGCATGTCATAGCAACCAGTTGTTCTGCTGTTCAGTCAATTTGCATATTAGCCTTTTATTATATACTATTGGCCTGATACACAAAATTCATGCAAGGGGCTCGGCCCTCACAGCCCTGGCTTCATCATGAAGGTCATCTGGATGGTCATCCGGACGGTCATTCTGCTGTTTAGTCTAATTAGCATATTAGCTCTTTACTATATAGGAGGATAAATTTTTATTTGTAGAACAGCTTGTGATTAACAGAATTACTGTGAAGATAGTACAGAGAGTGCTTATAACACATCATAACCTATTTTCACTGTCATTAGCATTTCACATTAGTATGCTACATTTGACACAATGTACTAATTTTGAAATATTTGTATTAATTAAAGTTCATAACTTAAGATTTCCTGTTTTCACTTGCTGTTCCTTTTCTGTATCAGGAATTCATCTAAGATACCCTATTATGTTTGTAGTTGTATCTCCTTAGGCTCCTCTTGACTGCAGATGACCCTTGAGAATTTTTGAGGAGACCTGGTCTGATATTTTATAGAAGGTCTTTCAATTGTGATCTCTCTGGTGCTTTCCTCATGGTTATACTGGGGTAATGCGTTTTTGGGAAGGAAAATCAGAGAGGTGAAGTCCCATCCTCCTCACATCAAAGGAACATACTACCAATATGACATTATTGCTGATGTCACCTTTGATCAGGGTGAAACAGTGTTGTCAGATTTCTCTACTGTAAAGTTACTACTTTTTATTTTTTTTGCTCTTTCCATACTGTGCTCACATTTAAGGAGTAGGAATTATGCTTCACCCTCTTAAGAGCAGAATGTCTACATCAATTATTTGCAATTCTTCTGCATGGGAGGTATATCTAAAATCCCCGATCTATTGATTTATTCAATCATTTATTAATATCAGTATAGATTCGTGAATATTTATTTTATACTTAGGGTAACAATACAATGCTACTTTATTCATTTTATTGCTCAAATTATTCCAACTTTGGCCATTAGGAGCTCTTCATTTGACTCTTATATCCCTTTGACATATGACCACCATTGTGGGTGTTTTTGAATTTTTTACTTTTACTTTTGCATTTGTTCACTTACTGGCACTAGGAAATAGGCTCAAACCGTATCTTTTCCATCCTATTCCCAGAATCAGCCTTTCTCCATGAAGCCTTGGCTCCTTTTCCTGGATAATGGTATTAGAAACCAAGAGCTGGGCTCTAGGTGTGCTTATTGCTACTCGGGTCTCATTTCTTTTAGGCCCTCCCAGTTGACAGAGAAAATATAAATATATTTATATTTCTATCTTGTACCTAAAGTAACCACTTGTACTTATATTAAGGTAAACATAAGTTCATACTGATATTTCCAACTCTAATCCACTACAACATGGATAATTCTAGCATCTTCCCCTTGCTTAGCCGTTAACTTCCCACTCCAACAACAACCTGGCTCCCATCACCCATAATTCATTTATTTAGTTCTTCAATTCCAGTAAGGTACATGTGTAGTGGTTTCAGAATTGCTAACCATACCCCAGTTGTTCATTGCTGGTATATACCGTGTTTCCCCGAAAATAAGACATCCTCCGAAAATAAGATCTAGCACATGGAAAGATAAGACATCTCCTGAAAATAAGATCTAGCTCAACTTTGGGAGAAAAAATTTATATAAGACACTGTCTTATTTTAGGGGAAACAGGGTAGGAAAGTAATTGACTTTTACATATTAACTTGTTATCCTATGACTTTGCTTTCCTTACAATTAGTTTCAGGAAGGTTTTTGTTTTGTTTGGGATTTTCATGTCATCCTGAGAATAAAGTTCTAGTTCTTCCTTTCTAATCTACATGTGATTTATTTCCTTTTCTTGTCATAATTCACTAGCTAGGAATTTCAGTACAATGTTCAAACAGAAGTAGTGACAGAGACACTCTTGCCTTGTTCTTAATCACAGAGGGAAAGCATTCGGGTTCTCACCGTTAAGTATGATGTTAGCTGTAGGTCTTATGCGGGTGCTCTTTGAGGAACTTCCCTCTACGCCCAGTCTTCTGAGTTGTAATCATGAATGTCTTGACATTTTACTTAACTGTAGCTGTATATGCAGTTGTGAGAAAGACTACAAAGAGATCCACGTATGGTTTACACAGTACCCCCAATGCTAACAGCTTGAAAAACAATATTATAACCAGAATTTTGACATTAATACAATTCACCAAATTTATTCATATTTCTCCAGTTTAATTTATACTTATTTCTATGTGTTTATACAATTTAATCATACGATTAGATATATCCACCACCACAGTCAAAATACACAACAGCCTTACCTGTTTTGGCTCAGTGTCTCTCCAGGCCTGTAGACTGAAGGGTCCTGGGTTCAATTCCGGTCAAGGGCACATGCCTGGATTATGGGTTCGATCCCCAGTGTGGGGCGTGCAGAAAGCAGCCAATCAATGATTCTCCCTCATCATTAATGTTTTTTCTCTTTCTCCCTCTCCCTTCCTCTCTCAAAACAATAAAAATATGTAAAATATATATATATATATATATATATATATTTTTTTTTTTTATTTTTTTTTTTTACAAAATATATATATTTTTTTAATTATTTTTTTTAATACAGAACAGTTACCTAAGTATGAGGATCTCTCTTATGGACTTTTATAACCACATCCATCTCTATCCTGTCCCTTCCTCCTTCATCCCTAGTCCCTGGTATCCACTAATCTGTTCTCCATTTCTACAAATTTGTTATTTTATGAATATTATGTAAATTGAATCATATAGTGTGTATCCTTTGGATGGACTTGAGCTTTTTGGACTCAGATAATTTGAGTTCCATCCAGGCTGTTCTGTGTATCAATAGTTCATTCCTGCCCAGATGGTGTGGCTCAGTGGTTGAGCATCAACCAGTAAGTCATGGTTTGATTCCCCATCAGGATACATGCCTGGGTTGTGGGCTCGATCCCCAGTGGAAGGTGGGGTGCAGGAGGCAGCCAATCAATAATTCTCTCCCATCATTGATGTTTCCATCTCTCTCCCCCTCTCCCTTCCTTTCTGAAAACAATTTTTTAAAAAGTTCATTCCTTTTTATTGTTGCATAACATTCTAGAGCACAGATGTACCAAAGTTTGTTTAACCATTCACCTGTAAAAGGACATCTGGGTTATTTCTGCTTTCTGGCTATTATGAATAAAACTGCTATAAACATTCATGTACAAGTTTTTTTTTTTCCATATAGGTTTTTATTACTCTTTGGTAAATATCCAAGTTGCACGATGGCTGGATCATGTGATAAGTGAGTGTTTAGGTTTGTCAGAAACTACCAAACTGTTTTCCAGAGTGGCTATACCAGTTTGCGTTCTCACCAGCAGTGTAAGAGTGGTTCAGTTTCCCGCATCCTTGTCAGCATTGGGTGTTGTCCCTGATTTGTTTTAGCCAATCTGATAGATGTGTGCATACTTTCTTTTGGAAAGCCACAAATACCTGGTGTGCCTGGCTCCGAGTCAGGCGCTTTGAGTGCAGAGGAGCCCGGCGCCTGCATGCATGAGACGGAAGAGGGAAGACGTGAGAGGAAGCCCGTTCCTCCGGAGTCATCACTGTAAACCCTACGGACTGAACAGCAACAGCATGATGAGCTCTCAGCCCCTATCAGGAACATGTGTCAGGGACCTCTCTGTGGCACCCAGAGGGTGAAAAACAAAACAAAAACCAACAGCTCTGTGGAAGGGATAGGAAGGAAATCATGGACTGGATCCAGCAGAGGCTCAAAGTCAGCCTCAGGTCATAGAAACGGCATTTACTTTCTGGATCTCCAAAAATGGATTCAGATTCTGCCTACGTTTTGCAAAGAAATAGGACAAAGCTAACAACCACCACCACCACCACCCCACCCCACCCCCGACCTACCTCTCCCCTCTGCCCCCTCCCTTGTGGCAAAACGGGATTGATTTTCAACCTGAGAAAGTACCCTACCCTTTTCTAGTTGGTTCTGTTAAAGTAGATTCCTGGGTTATTATCCAAGTTTGGTTCTCTCACTTTTCTCAATTTCTGTTGCATTCAGCCCAGGGAATTTTTGAATCCTATTCACTGACAGTTGTGAATATAGATGAAACCATGCTACTATAGAGTTCCATTGGATCTCAATGACCTAAGGAGGAGGGGCCTTGATGTATCAAAAATATTTGGTTTTTAAAAAAATAACTCTTTTAGACAAAAGTCAGTTGTGTCTGGAGGGACAGAACATTGTGTTCAGGAACTCACAGAGGCACAATGCTCTCAGGGGACTTTCTGTCCTTCCTGGCAGACTTTCTCCACCCGGTCCTCTCTGACCTTCACCACAGGGGACACCTATTGTCTCCACTCAGGTCTCATTTTTCCAAAAACAAAAAACCTACTTATTTACACCCCACCCTACTCCAAGAAAAAGCTTTGAAGAAATTAAAAAATATATATATTATCCTGGATAGAACAAAAAGGAAAATAAAACCAAAACTAGTTAAAAAGGAACTGAAAAATAGATTAACCCAAATTAGCATTTATCATCCTCAATAATTATATTTTGCTTTCAAGAATGTTCTTCACTTCCCATACTCAAATGCAACTACTCTTTTAAAAAGCCATCATTGAAATGTCCCATGTGATATCTTCCAAGTTTTATGTTCAATTTATACATATACAGTTCAATCCATATATTTTCTATTTCACTATTTTGTTCAATTACTGAGCTTTTAGAGGTGTATCCACTTAAACAGGCATCTCAAGACAGGTTTTCCAATAGTCTAAGACTCAAGCTGGTGGCTGTTAACCCTGCTAGAAAATCCAACAGTTGGTCCCTCTGGTGTTCCCATGGACAAACATTGATCTTGAAAACTCTGATGATAATGAACAAGGATAGGATAAAACCACTTCTTCAGAGAGAAACGTCAAATGGTGATTAAATGCACATTAAGGTGTTCCTGTTATATATGAGACCTAAGGTTAAGGACCTTTTCTCTCTTGTCCACTGATATGCCTCATACAGTGCCTGGGATATAATACAGATTCTACTATTTACAGAAATTGCTGAGTGTCCTCTCTGAGCAGGACACTTTCCTCAGACATCCTGGGATTATGCAGAAATAAAAGATTCAGGAGTTCATAATCAGCATCCTACACCCACCAAGACCCATCACGACACATATAACAAATGGTGGGTGGAAGCTCCAACTTCCTATGCAAAGGAAGTTGAGACTCTCAGAAGAGCCCAGACCCCGTGGTTCACCTGCACAGTCCCAGGTGTGAGACTGGGAAGGGCATGTCCACTGAAAGCCTCGACTAGTTGGATGTAGAGATATACTTGTGGCCCCACCCTGCTGAGCTAGGGCTCCTGGCAGAATCTTGGACAGACTAAATGTGTGGCTCTAGGACAGGGGCCATTTTCCTCACACACTGGACTGGTACAGGGCCCTCTCTTCGCACAGCCAAAACTTGATCAATTTGGGCCTGACAAAGTCTTCCAGCCGCATCCTGACCACGCCCTGAGATCCTGCCCCACACAAAGGTCTGCTGGCCCCTGGTGGGTGGCACCTAGCCTTGGTATATACCCTGGGACATTTCTTGAGTTGCCTCAGATCCAGCACTGACATTGGGTTTGAGAACATGGTTCAACTGGTGAACACCACTTGCCTCACCTTGTGACTCACTGAAAACCTACCTCATGCAACTCGAGACTCACCAGAGGCTCTTTCAGGAGCTGAGTCTATCAGGCAGCCAGCAAGCAGTGGCAGGCCAAGGCGGATCTCCGGGTGCCTTAGGACTTTTGCTGACCTGCCCCTGGTACCAGCGCAGGAAAAAGCCAGTCCTCGTGCACAGTTTGGTCCTTGCCACTCGCACCCAGGCCCAGCAGAGGCAGCCACAAACTGTAGATGGCTTTGTAGCTCCAAACAGGTTACTCAGGGCCAGTCACAGGCAGCATCTGACATTGGCCTGCATCTGAGTCCCTCTCCCAAGAAGCTCCAGAACCAACACCCCTCATGGCCAGCTTCAGAAAACACCAAAGCAGGATCTAATTAGCTTTACGAGTGGCATATTCAAAGGGAGATCCCGGCAGGCACCAGACCCTGCCAAGGCAAATTCTGCTCTGTGTGGTCAGCACCTGCACAGCAGCTCATAAACTGTGTTTGGGGGTCGATCCTCACAGTTATCCAGCCTAAGAGCTGACCCCACCCACAACTAGGCCAATAGCAAACAAGACTCGATGACAACAGGAGGGTCTACATAATCCACCCAGGGACGTTCCTGGAGCACCCCACTCAAGTGATCAGGACACCTCCTAATAAGGCCACCCTACCAGGACTGGGAGTCATAGCAGTTTTACCTAATTCATAGAAACAAACACAAAGAGACAGCCAAAAAGGGAAGACAGAGAAACATGGCCCAAATGAAAGAGTATGAGAAATTTCAAAAATAAATAAATAAATAAACAAACAAATTAATTAATTAAAAAAAAAACAAACAAAAAAAAAAACACCACGAGCTAAATGAAAGAGGCAAACAATTTACCAGATATAGAGTAAAAAAATAAATTGTTTTAAGGATGTTCGAGGAACTTAGTGAGAACAAAGAGATAGCAAGCATTAAAAATTATATACAAACCAAAAAAAGAACTAGTCAGAAATTAAGAATCCAATATGCACTCTATGTTCATTGCAATGTCATTTACAATGGCCACGATTTGGAAGCAGCCCAAGTGCCCACCAGTAGATGATTATATGAAAAAGCTATGGCATATTTATACAATGGAATACTACTTGGCTGTAAAAAAAAAAAAGAAGGAAGTCTTATCTTTTGCAACAGTATGGATGGACCTGGAGAGTCTTATTCTAAGTGAAATAAGCCAGTCAAAGAAAGACAAATGCCACATGATTTCACTTATATGTGGAATCCAATGAACAAAACAAACAAACAAATAAAACAGAAACAGACTCATAGATACAGAAATCAGAGTGAAAAAAGTGGAAGGGATTAAGCAAAAACAACAAGAAAAATTCATAGGCCCAGACAACAGTATGGTGATTGCCACATGGGAAGGGGGTTGGGGGGAGGTAGAAGAGAATAAAGGGATAAATGGTGATGAAGAGACCTGACTTTGAATGGTGAGCACGTAATCCAGATAATGTACTATAGAATTGTACACCTGAAACCTATATTTTACTAACCAATGTCACCCCAATAAATTAAGTAAAATTTTTAAAATAAAAATAAATAAAGAGATATCCCACATATAGTAATTCCTTCAACCACTAAGCCTCCAGGAATGGCCACAGTGCACCCAATTCATGGGAAAAGCACACCAGCAAGAAGTTACATGTGAAATGGCCTATTGGAGCCTTTAAGTTCTGTGATTGTGGTCTATCCGTGCCATGACAGGCAGGGCTGCCTCAAACTGGGACCAGATCTCCCCCAGCCACAAGCTTTAATGCCCGCTCCTAGGCTATGTTAATGCTGCCCTCTGATTCCCCAGCTGCTGCCCTATCCTTGTTTCCAAATACTAAGTGCCCTTCAGTTTGCAGCACTGCCAGGATGCTCTAGCACTTTACTTTTGGCTCCTGCCCTCTTAGGCAGCAGGCAGATGTTTAGGGTGGGAGAACCAACCGAAAGACCAACCAATAAATAGCCATATGAGATAAACTCACTCCATGATCCCAAACCCTAATTTAAGAGTAAAATCCCCATCTTGGCCCAGCTGGTGTGGCTCAGTGGTTAAGCATGAACCTATGAACCAGGAGGTCTCTGTTATATGCCTGGGTTGCAGGCTTGATCCCCAATATGGGGCCTGCAGAAGGCAGCTGATCAATGATTCGCTCTCATCATTGATGTTTCTATCTCCCTCTCCCTTCCTCTCTGAAATCAGTAAAAAAAATTTTTAAAACAATGAGAAAATATCTCAGGTGAGGATTAACCAGAAAAAAAAAAAAAATAGGCCTAATTGTCAGTAATTGGGGAACATTACAACTTTCTGTGAACTTGATTTAAAATGTTTTCTGAATAAAGATTTTAAAAATACAAAAGGAAGAGATAGCTTGGATTCAAGCTTGACTCTCTTTTTTTAAAGTCTTTATTGAGATATAATTCATATGCCAGCTACTTACCCAGATAAAAGATAAAAGTCGGTGCTCTTTAGTGAATTTACAGTGTTCTGCAACCATCACCATAATTTGATTTTGGACGTTTTTCATTCTCTCCCAAAGAAATCCTATACCTATTAGCAGTTGCTTGGGGGCAACCACTAAACTACTTTGTCTTGAGATTTGCCTATTCTAGACATTTCATACAAATACAATTGTAAATGTAATGTGTGGTCTTCTGTGACTGGCTTATTTAGAACGTATTCAGGTTCGTTCATTTTGTGGTATGTATTGTTACTCCTTTTTATTGCTGAAAAGGTTTTTGGTGAATGTATATTTTCACTTATCTTGGGTTTATACCTAGGGATAGAATTACTGGGTCCTAGGGTAACTCTGATTATTATTTTGAAGAACTGCCAAACTGTTTTTGAAAGCAACTGCACCGTTTTATATTCCCACCAGCAAAGTGTAAGGACTCCAATTTCTCTACATTCTCCCAACACTTGCTACTGTCTGGCTTTTATTATAGCTTTCCTATTTCATTATGGTTTTGATTTGCGTTTCCCTAATGATTTGTGATGTTAAGCACCTTTCCATGTGTTTATTAGCTCTCTGTATGTCTTATTTGGACAAATTTCTACTCCAATCCTTTCCAATTTTTGTAATCAGATTTATTTTTAAAAATATGTTTTTACTGATTTGAGAGAGAGAGGAAGGGAAAAGGAGGGAGGGAAGAGGGGAGAGAGAGAGACAGAAACAACAATGTGAGAGAGAACCATTGATTGGCTGCCTCCCACATGCACTGCCAGGGATGAACCCACAACCTGGGCATGCGCCCAACCCGGATACCAACCAGAAACCCTTCAGTGCACGAGATGACACTCAACCAACTGAGCCACACTGGCCAGGTCTTTTACAATTTTTTTAAAAAATTAAGCTTTTAATTGTTAGGTGATTGTAGCTTTACATAGAGATGTAAGAAATAATATAGAGAACATCTATGTATCCTTTACTCAGTATTCCCCATGGTAACATTTTGCAAAACTATAGTACAATCTCACAACCAGGATACTGATACTGAGACAGAGAAGATACAGAAATCTCCCATCACAACAAGGGTCCCTCCAGTGCCCTTTTATAGCCACACCTACTCTCCCCCCATCTCCCACCTAGTTACCCCTGCTAACCAGTAATCTGTTCTTCACTTCTGTAATGCTGTCATTTCAAGATTATATGAATGAAATAATATAGTATATAACCTTTTGGGATTGGTTTTCCCCCACTTAGCGAAATTCTCTATCTTCAGCCCGGTTGTTGGCATGATCAATAGTTTGTTTCTTTTTCCTCCTGAAGAGTATCCCATCATATGGATGTACCAGTTTGTTTAAACATTCACCTATTGAAGGACATTTGGGTTGTTTCCAGCTTTGAGCTATTACAAAAAAAGCTGCTATAAACATATGTGTTCAGGTTTTGAGTTAAACATATGTCTTCATTTCCCTTGGATAAATGCCCAGGATTGCAATTGCTGGATTGTATGGTAGTTGTATGGTTAGGTTTTTAAGAAACTGCCAAACTGATTTCCAACATGGCTGTACCATTTTACATTCACTCCGGCAATGTAGGAGTGACTCGCTTTCTATGAATGAAGGCTGAGTAGAGGAAGGGAGACCTGGGCCTCCTTGCTACAGAGCTTTTGCAACTGAACACTGGCAGCCTGCCCCTCTTGGGGGTAAGCCATGATCCCAACCAGGGAGCTCTGAGAAGGAGCCCTATCTTCCAGTGACCCAGTAGATTTTCTTGAATGAAGGACATTTGGGTTGTTTCCAGTTTGAGTGAATGTTTCATTTGCAGTATGCCCTTAGGACAATTTTTTTAAATTCCCAGAGACATTTAAAAAAATAATTTTCATTAAATTGTTTGCTGAGGAAGTCTGTTGCGCTCCTTACTCTGCCATTCTGGAAACAAACTGGATTTCATCAAAATTACAAGCTTCTGCTCCTTGAAAAGTACTGTTTAAAAAAATGAAAGATAAGCTGTAGAATGCATTAAAATATTTTGAAAATCTATCTGATAAAAGACTTGTACCCAAAATATTCAAATAACACACAAAACTCAATAATAAGAAAACAAATTATCTATAAAGTTATATACATGGCAAATAAGCATGTGGAAAGATGCTGAACATAAGTCATTATGGAAATGCATATTAAAATCACAATGAGATACTACTACACATACATTAAAATTACTATAATCAGAAAAGCTGATAATATCCAGTGCTGGTGAGAATGTAGAAGACTGGAACTCTCATACATTGCTGATGGGAATGGAAAATAGTATCATGACTCTGGAAAAGTATCACAGTTTCTTATAGAATTAAATATGCCCTCCTCAATATTTACCTAAGAGAAGTGAAAATTTGTGTTCACACAAAATTCCACATACAAATGTTTAATGTAGTTTTATTCATAATTGCCTAACACTGTAAACAACCCAAATGTCATTCCACTGATAAATGTGTTACAAATAAAATGTGGTACATCCACACAGTTGGACATGGTCGCGGGCACATCCCCAGTCGGGGGTGGGCAAGAGGCAGCTGGTCGGTGTTTCTCTCTCATTGTCGTTTCTAGCTCTCTATCTCTCTCCCTTCCTCTCTGTTAAAAAAAAAAAAAAAAAAAAAAAAAAAAAAAAAAAATTCAATAAAAATATATTTAAAAAAAATAAAAATAAAAAGGAACAAACTACTGATAAATCAACTATGGTGAGGCTGATTTCACAATGAAAATGGATAAATGCCACAAATCAGCCCCTATCCCCTTTATTTGAAGACTGGTTATTAAACATTTATTAAACAATTAAAAAAAATACTAATACCTTATAGTGTATTTGTCTGAGTCTAGAATCTAAAAAAGCATATAGTAACTCAAAATAGAGCAATTCCTGTTTCCTAAGATATGTTTGCACATGTATACAGGGAGGTGTGTGCAAGGATGTTCACTGCAGCATTGTTTGCAATGAGGAAAAACTGGAAACAACCTAAAAAATCCATTGATAGGGAATTTAAAAAAAAAACAAAAAAACATCTAAATTATGTGCCTGGAATACTATGCAGCAGTTGAAAGAAATGAAAAAAAATTATACAATACACACATACTGATGGAAAGAAAATTTTCTTTACCTACTTAGGTGTGACTGGGAAAATAACTGACAATAAACAGATTAACAGGGGGGGAAATATTACCCATGCAGGTCCAACCTATAGGGGAAGGGAGCTTGGGAAATCATAGGCAGAAGGTTCTGGTGATTCCTGCTTCCTCGGTTTGTGTGGAATGTCCCAGATCCATGTTCCCTGACTGAGACATGAGGGGTGAGGGAGGGAGTGCTGGACACCAACTATTTAGTAAAGATCTGTTCTTATCAGATGAGGGACATTCAGATGAGATTTCTTTTAGTATCTTCTATAGCTCAGATATTTTCACTCTAAAGTACTCTCTATGCCAGTTTGGTGGGCTGTACTAATATGCAGTACTAATTTTCCATATATTATTTGTGTCAAGTTAAAACCAAACCAAACAGCCGAAACCGGTTTGGCTCAGTGGAAGAGCGTCGGTCTGCAGACTGAAAGGTCCCGGGTTTGATTCCGGTCAAGGGCATGTACATTGGTTGCGGGCACATCCCTGGTAGGGGGTGTGCAGGAGGCAGCTGGTCAATGTTTCTCCTCATCGACGTTTCTAGCTCTCTATCCCTCTCTCCTCCTCTCTGTAAAAAAATCAATAAAATATATTAAGAACAAACAAACAAACAAACAACCTCTTGAAGACAGAAATGTCCATAAGCTTCCACCCAAAATGCTCCCAGAATGGTAGGCACCCTCTTACTCTGTGCCTCAGGACAGCCCTGGGCCTCCAGGGCAGCCCCACACTTCTCTCTCAGGACACTCTGAGACCTTTGTGGGATATCAGGCCTGATTACAACCTTTAATGGCCCCAGAAAAGTACTGAAAAGATAAAGATTCTCCTTCTTTATCTGTATTTAAATTAAAAAAAAAATACTATGAAAGTTTAAAAAAAATCCTACAAAGTTCTGATTTTTTTCCTATGACCTTAGTGACTTTTTTATATATTTATCTGAACATTCTAAAATCTCTCAAAAACGCTGGCTTAGCTAAAAGCATGTGCTTAATTTTAATTAACTGGGTATTTTACCACCTGGCAGTACAAGAATGAAAAATGGAACAAGTCATCAGCAATCTTCGCAGTCCTTCTCCAAAACAAGGATAAGATAAAAGAAGGAAAGGCAAGGACAAGAATTTAATCACTACTTGTCTCATCAAACCAGCTCCTTAACAAGCCACGCACACAGTTAATTGGCTGAACATCCAGGTGCAAAACTAGGTGTGGCCTTTGATCTGCAAAGAATGGCTCCCGGTTACTCAGCAACCACCTCTCCCAGAGCTCATGCAGACAGCCGGGACTTGCTGGGTCTCGCCCCTCTGGCAATGATTTGAGGGCAGCTTGCCCACAGGGACTTGGCAAGTTGATTCTCCCAGGGTCAGGTCTCCCGAGAGATTTCTCCAGCTCTTTAGGGGACCTTCAGAATCAAATTCCCTTAGCTTTTTAATAACTGCTCCCTGTGTGAAAGAGAAGAGGGAAAGGAACTGTTTGTTAAACGGTTGCATACTCTTGCCCACTTATTAAAATTACAAGCATAAGCTTTGATGAAGAGAAGGATCAGCTTTGATGTGGGCAGGTCTGTTAAATCTCCCACTAGATGCTCTTGGACCCAGATTAGCTGGTTGTTTATTATTGACGTTTTTTTTTTGTTTTTGTTTTTTGTTTTTTACTTTACTTCTTCCTGAGAGTGAGAAAAAATATTTTTCTCTAAATTCCCTATGTACCATATTGAAGGGGGCTACACTATCCATCCAATGGCTACACCTATGGTTTAATGGGTCATACAGGAACGTCCGAAATGATTTGCTTTCTTCAAGCTCAGAAGGGATCTGGAAAAAAGCAACTCCTGAGTCTATGAGGTCCAAAGTCAGGTGGTCCCTCTGTGCCCAAAGGATTTGGCAACCTTACTTCTAGCCCCGACCCTGGCCAGCCAATCCAGGTCAGACTGGGACCCCAGAGGATGGAATGTTACACGGCCCCTCTGCCTTCCTGCGCCATTCTTCGGCTGACATGCTGCTGGTTGCTAGCTAATACCATAAACCCTTTAGGCTGAGTTTAGTTGTGAGTAGAGTAATAACCCTTTAGTGCTCTACACTGAACTCTGTTTTGAGGAAAAGTAGGAGGGAATTTTTTTTTTTTTTAAAGAGTGCTTAGTCCTTTCTGCAAACTGCTTGGAGCATGAGCATGAATTTCACGAGCTAACAAGACAAAGTACACTCACTCTCCCTTCCCTTTCCGGACTGTAGCCCCTAGGGATCTCCTCAGGAGGCAGGTAAGCGGCTCTAGAAAGAACAGCAAGCCCCACCTTCCTCCCCAATCCAGCCAGAACGCCCCCCCCTTCCCCCGCCCCCCGGCTCTGCCAGGGGAGCTGCAGAAACTCTCAGGCCTCACCTCCCCAGGGAAGGAGGCAGCACTGGGGTTTGCTCAGTTGCACAGCTCCACGTCCGTTAGCACTCATAGGTTCTCTTGCTCCAGCTATGTTTAGCTTTGTTTGATTGTCTTCCATGGGAACAGGACTTTTCCCAGCTCTCCGCTCCTAACAATTCATCACCAAGGACTTGAGCCCCAGATGATGAGCCAGATGTCATCTGGGTTTGTAAACATCCACCACGAGGAGAGAGAGGCCCCTTCCACAAAGGGCAACCCCACTCATTTCTGGAAAAGTGTTCCTTTTCTACCTCCAGATCCAAAGACATACCTCTGTCCCCTTCACAAGCTCGTCTGATTTTTAAAAGCTCTGGCTTAAAATACTGTAAAGATGATGGATGGTGTCAGGTGGAGACTAGACCTCTTGGGGGTGTTCCTTCGTAAGAGATGTAAATGTCTAATCATGTTGCACACTTGAAACTAGTATAATATTTTCTGTCAATTGTATTTGGAAAATAAATTCTTTGTAAAAGCTGGAGAGGGGGGAGAAGAAAGAAGCTTTGGCTTAAAACCTTTTCTGATGACTCCTGCCCCTCTGACCTTTGTCTTTGCTGAGACTCTCTCAGCAATGTGGCTTACACCATTCGGTTTAGCAATCTATCTGGCTAGTGACTTGCATTGCTCGTAAACTGCCTCATGGTTACTGGTTTCGGTTTCCTAAGGAGACAGTTCCTAACAGCAGTGATGATGATAATAGCAGCAGCAGCAGCAAACATTTATAAATGGCTAACTCTGTGCAGATATTATTTTCCACATGTTAACTCATTTTATTTCCCCAGTAGCTTACTGTGGAATGCACTACTGCATTATCACGTATTTGTGTGTGTGTGTGTGTGTGTGTGTGTGTGTGTGTGTGTTTTACAACTGAAGAAGCTGAGGCACAAAGATATTCAATAAGTTGACCAAGGTTGCAAACTAGTAAATAACTTAACCCAAGTTGAAGAGCGCTTGCGTCTTTAAAGGATGTCTTCTGGATTATCTCCTAAATCCTACTTACTCCGTCTGTAGTACCTGCCCTGTGAATTAGATTGATCATCCCTATTTTCAGATGAGAAAACTAAACTGAGGTCACACAGCCAGGGCCCTGTGGAGAAGCTGTGAGTCAAATCTAGATCTGATGCTTCCTTTATCCCCCACTGACATGGAAACCATGATTTGATTAATACCCAACTCAATCATTATCTCTGTCTATGCTCGTCTCACGCACAGCGATAGAGACATGTGCAATCAGGGGGGGGAGAAAAGATAAAGGTGTGTGAGCCAAGCTCCCTACCCTCAAGGAGTTCCCAGTCCTGGAGGAAACAGATGGCAGAGAGGAGGCACTTAAAATAACATGTTGTACCTGCTGTGATGGCTGTTGTGAAAGTTCAGCAGCCACAAAGGGATAAGGCCGGAGAATCCCTGGATTGTCACGTAGGAAAGTGAACTTGGACTTTTTGTCAAGTTTTTAACTCAAGGTTTTGTGATAGACTCTGTTGACCAGAAAATCCAACTAAGAGCACCCTGAGTATGTGGGTTCATTAGGTTTTGGCTGTGAATAATAACATCCTCCAAATCCATTACAAAGTGTTGCTATTTCCTAGGTTGCCCCTGATTCCATAAGGAGCAGGAAGAGGTGGTCACAGAATGCTGTCTGGGAATTCTAGAAACTCCTGACACAGTGAAAAATCCAGTGAGTATGTGCATGTTTGTGTGTGTGTGTTTTGGGGTGGGAAACAGAATCCGAGCTTTTATTTGGTTCTTTAAAAATAAAGTGTCATACAAAAGTTAAGAATCACTAAAATGCTACTTTAAAGGTATACTGAACATATAACTATATAACTATATAAATATATATACACACATACACATATTTAAACACACACACACACACACACACACACACTTATTTCTATGTGCACAGAATGTGGAAGGAAACATACCAAACTATTAACAGCAACCATTTGTTGTTTTTTAAGCAGAAGACTCATTTTTGCTCCAAATGTTTTTTTAACATTTTTTATTATAAAGGTGATTCATAGTATTAATAATTCTAATGAGTATGTATCACCTTTATAATTAAAAATGTTTAAAAAAATCTTATCTCTGTATTATAGCATTGTAGGTAGATCATGTTAAGAAAACCATAATAGTGAGGAAGTAGCCGTTACAGACTTTACTAGAAACGTTGTTACAATGAATTAATTGGTAAGAGTGATGCTACATTTAGCAAGCTTGGGTCATGGTTGTCCAAGCTTAGACTGCTGCCTACTTGGGTACTGTGGATGGCCAGGAAGCCCTGTGTGACAGCAGATCCATCTTGCACATGGCACCCAGAGATGGACAGTGAGGCCAAGGCCAGCGGGAACAGCATCAGGCTTCACTAAAATCACCAGCAACCTCTGTACTGAGATAGATTTTCATGAATGCAGGTTGCAAGTAAAAATGGGCCTTCCTGCCCCCCAAGATCACATATGAACACAAAATCATCACTGTAGGAACTGTCATCATCCAAACATAATGAGGTAGTTTTTACAAGTTTTGTGGGACCTGGCGGGTAGAATATGGTACTGGAAGACGGTACCCTGACATCTCTTTCTGATCATGGCTTTGTGCAAGTCCTCTGCCCTGTCGTCCAGATGTTTCTCCATTTTCACAAGACAATAAAATAGCTTCTACCAAAAGCCTGCAAATCAGTCATTCTGAGATCAGTGCCAAATCTTTATCATGGTTCTAAAAATATCCAGAATATGAATCATATGAAGTCCCCAAAATTATTATTTTTAATATAAAGAGTACAATAACAGCATTAAAGATTTTAACTACTTTCACCTTTCAGTCTGAATTTCTTTTAAACAGTTTAATCTCTTATTCTACGTATGCTATCAAATCCTTATTATCCCCTTTTCATTTCTCCCAGCCTTCATCCTATGAATCAACAAAACTTGAAACCCAATACCAGCAGCAAACATAAAACTAGCTAAGAACAGGTTTAAAAAAAAAAAAAAAAAAAAAAAGAGAAGAAAGAAACAGAAGGTCTAATTATAGTCCTTGGTGAGTAAACGATATAAATACCCATATTCTGCTACCTGCTCATAGGTTTAGAATTTTATTCTGATAGGATATGTAGTGAACTTGTAACATGTCACTTGGTACCATTATCTGACAAGAAGCAGGCACAGGCAGCTTCCTTTGTAACAAAGGCTAGCTCTGTCCAGCATACAGTTGTGATGCTATATAAGAGACAATTATGGCCAATCCCCAACAAGGGAGAATTCACTGCACTTAGATAAAAATTGCTATTTCTCAAATTTTGAGGTAAAAACTATATACTTTGCAACTCGAATTAAGCTAATTATGTCCTATTTGGGTTTTCTCTTCTGCTGAATAATTCACCATCTAAAATATTTAAAAACCTTGATTAGGAAGTTGGTCAGCTAAGAATCATTAAGGTGGCCATCCCTTCTAACATCCTGTTCATTTCTGAGCTGATTCTAGAAGGTTTCCTTCTATGTCCTTGTCCCTTTACTGGTCTATAGATATTTATTGTGCACTTCCAAAAAAAAAAAAAATACTTTCTAACATTCTGTTTAACATTTATTTTCATTTAATTTCTATTTATATTTATATTCTGTATTCCAAAGTTTCACCCAGGTCTAAAAAAAGAACATCAGTAACTAATAGCTAGTGACAGGTATTTAAGATTCCAGGTACTCAATGTCATCCTTGGCTTTTCACTGCCTTCTTGCATTTAGGGGAGAATAACTTAAACTAAATTTTAAAATGCTGTCATTCTTTTTAAGAAAATATATTTTATTGATTTTTTTACAGAGAGGAAGGGAGAGGGATAGAGAGTTAGAAACATGGATCAAGCTGCCTTCTGCACACCTCCCACTGGGGATGTGCCCGAAACCAAGGTACATGCCGTTGACTGGAATCGAACCTGGGACCCTTCAGTCCGCAAGCCTATGCTCTATCCACTGAACCAAACTGGTTAGGGCACTGCCATTCTTTTTGAATCATCATTGAAATAAGACTGGGGGAAGAGAGAGTTATATAAAGGAAAGGGGAGGCTAAAATGGTGGAATTTAAGCCTTCACTGAAGAGTTGATAAGAATCAGAGCTCCCAAGAAAAGCCAGCACTGATATCAGGCTAATCCTTTGTTTCTTATCAACATGAAACTACTGAAGTCTGGAGTTTCTGTCGGACTTTATTCTGAGAGCAACTTTTGGCTTTTGACTAGACTTTTTCTGAACAGGCAAGTTAGAGTGCTTATTGCTCAAGCGATGACAATTTCTACAAGGCCTAATTCAGGCTGAGATTATTTTTACTTTGCCCAATATTTCCTGAATTTAAAATAAAGCGGTTTTACCGTAGGATTACAGAGGTAGGAAACCTGGTGGGATCTGCTGGAACCCTTATGCGGTTTTCTTCTTCCTTGGTTTTTCAATGACCTAGTTGGGGGGTATAATAAAAAAGCCAATCCCCAGAGAGATGTCCTGGTTTAAGTATGTGTCCCTTGCAAAAATTTACCAAAACTAGTCCCAGAAAAATACAAAAACAGATAATACCCAATTAGGCAAGAAGAGGAGTGTTTTATTCTCATATTTTCTTAGAGGGAATATAAACTGATATAACCTTTCTGGAAAGAATTTGTCAGCGTTTATTAAAGTCTTAAAAACAGTCTGCTCGACTGTCAAACTATAGCGGGAAGGTGAGGGAGGTTGGGGGTAGGGAGGCTGTAAGAGATCAACTGAAGGACTGTATGCATGCATATAAACATAACCAATGGACACAAGACAGGGGGGAGGGGTTTGAAGGCATATGGGAGGGGGAGGCTGGGGGGAGGGTCAAGGGGGAAAAAGGAGACATATGTACTACTATTTGTAATGCTTCAAACAATAAAAAATAAATTAGAAATAAATAAATAAAAAACAAACAAAGAAGTCTGCTCCACTTCCAGGAATTCATTCAGGGAACTTCAACTCTTCTCCCAGTTCTAGCTTTCTATTATCTCTCTAGATTAGAATGATGAGTCATTTAACTGTTCTTAGAATGTTCTATATTTTCACAATCTGTAATAATAAAAGGGTAATATGCTAATTAGACCAAATGTCCTTCCAGAAGCCTTTCCAGACGAAGCTGGACGAAGCTGAGGTTGCGAGGGTCGAGCCCCTTACATGAATTTTGTGCATCAGGCCTCTAGTAAACTGATAAACATGTACTCCTTCAGTAATCAGAACTAAAACAATCACTGGTGAATATAAAACACAGGCAAACACACCCTGTCCAAAACCACTTGCATTAAAAAATGCTTAGTGTTAGCCCTAGCCCCTTTGGCTCTGTGGAGAGAGCACTGGCCTACGGCCTGAAACATCCCAGGTTCAATTCCGGTCAAGGGCACATGCCCAGGTTTCAGCCTCGATTCCCAGTGGGGGATGTGCAGGAGGCCCAATTCTCTCATCATTGATGTTCCTTTCTTCCTCTCCCTTCCTCTGATTAAAAATACAATTTTTTTAAAATCACGCTTAGCCGAGACCGGTTTGGTTCAATGGATAGAGCATTGGCTTGGCGACTGAAGGGTCCCGGGTTCGATTCCGGTCAAGGGCATGTACCTTGGTTGCGGGTATATCCCCAGTAGGGGGTGTGCAAGAGGCAGCTGATCGATGTTTCTCTCTCATCAATGTTTCTAACTTTCTATCTCTCTCCCTTCCTCTCTGTACAAAAATCAATAAAATATATTTTAAAAAATAAAAAATAAAAATAAAATAAAAACACGCTTAGTGTTAACCTTCAACAACCAGTTTCTTTTATGATAATGATGAAAACTTCAGTGTACATGAACAGTTTTCCCAACGACCTAGTTGGAGGGTATAATAAAAAGCCCATCACTGTGGCTACTGCTTTGGTAGGATGACCTACACCGAGCTTTCCCTGTGGGCCCTTGGACTGGTCCTTCAGACTTCCACAAACTTTGGAATGTAAGTTAATACTTATGTGGTAGCTAGAGTTCTTCCTCCCAGACTTCTGGAATCTCATTATCTAATGAAATATTGTTGACCTCCATTTTACAGCAAGAGACATTATCTAATTCTTCTGGATCACATGACGGTAGCCCTGGGAACAGAGAGCAAATTTTAATAGTTTGCTGGCCAAACCACATTACCCTACTATTTTAAGATGTTTTCCGAAGGGTCCACAGGGGCTGCATTTAAAGCCTTCTGGTTATTGTTTGCTAACTTCTGGGATGGTTTTAATCAGGGAGGAAACCAGTATTTTCAGCTCGGGGGTTGGGAAGGACTCCTAAAACATGTCTCCAAATTGATTTAGGAGAACATGCTTAACAGAAGAGGACTTATTCCTGCCCTGGAATAAACTCATTAGAACTGATATATGATATAAACACAGACCAAGAGAACGACATTTCTTTTTTAACACGTTATATCCCAAAGGCAACTGAGGTTTCTAAAGTTTATCAGTATCAAGTTACAAAACCTGTTCAACAGGGACCGTCACTTTCATATACTGGTTGACAGCTTCCTCCTCTTAGAATAACCTTGGTGTTTCGTACAATTTCTCTATTAGGATCTAGTTTTTACACTAGTTTTTTTTAAGACATTTTATTTCTTTTTTAAAAATATGTATTGATTTTAGAGAGAGAAGGGAGAGGGAAATAGAGATAGAAGCAACATCACTGAGAGAGGAACACTGATTGGCTGCATCCTGCATGCCTCCTACTGAGGGACAAGCCCACAACCCAAGCATGTGTCCTGAATGGGAATCAAACCAGTGACCTCTTGGTACATGGGCCGATGTTCAACCACTGAGCCACATCAGCTGGGCTGAAGACATTCATTTGAAGAGCTTTTATTTGATGACTCAAGTAAAATTTTTCTTTCTTTTTTTTTAAACATATTTTATTGATTTTTTACAGAGAAAAAGGGAGAGGGAGAGAGAGTCAGAAATATCGATGAGAGAGAAACATCAATCAGCTGCCTCCTGCACACACCCCACTGGGGATGTGCCTGAAACCAAGGAACATGCCCTTGACCAGAATTGAACCTGGGACTCTGAGTCTGCAGGCCGACGCTCTATCCACTGAGCCAAACCAGCTAGGGCTCAAGTAAAATTTTCTTAAAGAACCTCACTTCACCTCCAGTGACATTTTTCTCTTCCCACAGTCCTAACTTGAGGTCAGGGAGTCCCTTTGTGATGAGATCAGTTTTTTTCTAGGTTCTAAAAAAGCTCATGTTTCTCAGTAGCTCAGATCAAACCAGATCCCCCAGATTTGGGTAGAATTAATTCAAATTCCAGAAGCATCTCTGGTCTTACTGTCAAGGGTCAGCAAATCTCTAGGCCTCAGCTCAAAATACACAGTATTTGGGCAGCCTTGTATTTGTTTGTACAAAATGTTTTCTAATTCTTGTATAATTTATCATGTACATATTCCTAAAATCCTACTCAGGAACAAACCACCATAATATGGGTTTCTAAAGTTGACCCCCGCCAATCTGAATCCAAGTCTCTGGGGATTGGGTTCTGGACACCTCCTTTAAAAAAAAAAAAAAAATGCTGTTACAAGTGCCTCTACATGCTGAAGTATAAGAGCCTTTGCAGTAAAACAATTATAAGAGTAAATGGAAAAAAATAAGTTCCAGCAAGCAGAGGCAGGCAAATTTGAACTTGAGGATTTAATATTAACGGGTGAATAATATGAAAAGAAAAAAGAAAAAGGAAAAAAAAAAAACAGATCACGAACACCTTTGCTTCAACAAGTCCATTTTCAGCTAGGCTGGCTGCATTAGTGTGCTGATACTTTCTTCTACCTCTGACAGCTTCTTCAGAACTTGGTTGACCTTGGCCTCATCAAATTCCAAAAAAAGAAATTCAGATTCCTGGAAAACATAAAAGGGTGTTTTAGCTACAAGAGACTCTCAAGATAGCCAAGGCTCTGGATCTGGTTTGACCCAATTCCAAAAGCCTGGGGCCCTTACCCAGCAAGCCTGGCTCAAGTCTCTTTATCCCTAAGTGATATGTTACCCAGCACAGCAAATCCAGCACAATGCCCTAAGTCAAACTACTTTCCTGAGATGTTTCATAAGTGGTAAAGAGGTATTCAAATGTCAGGTGTTCTCATTATGAGGCATCTGAGAAGCTCTTATCGTCTACCATCATACTTAACCCCTCTATAATTTTTAAGGTAAGTACTAAATATGGCTGCTTTTCACTAAACAAATCTTAGGTTTACACTTTTCTTGAGAGACAAGGGCAAATCATATATCCAAGAGTAACTATGATCAAGACTTGTAGGAACAATAGTCATGTAATTTTAAAGCTGTATGAATTATTAGAAATCATATCACCCAACTGTCTTGTTTTTTAGATAATGAAATCGAGGCCCCAGGCATGTTAAATGACATGCCTATTGTCTATCTCTCGGTTAACCTTGGGGCACAGAGAGGTTAACCTGCATCACAAAACCAGGAAAAGGCAGAATCAGATTGTGAACTCCAAAGTCCGTGCTGTCTCCACAGCACCTGTCCGGTAGTATAAAACGGAAGAGGACTTGGGTTGGCTCTGTGTTACCCTGGGAATAGGGCTAATTTGGATCTAGTGGTTGTACTAGAGATTGTGACGGGTGGTGAAAAACTCAGTGTATGTGGACAGTTTTCCCAACGACCTAGGTAAACTTAATTAGAAAGTTGGACGGCTAAGAATCATTACTAGACCCAAGTTGGGAAACATCAATCAGATCATTGAAAGATAATCAGATCTTGAAACAGCTATAAATATTTCTAGGGCTTTTCTACTTGCTGCAAGCTGGCTCTCCCCAGATTTCCCTCAAACACATTTCCTTTAATCACTGGTAGGATCAGTCAGTCAACCCTAGATTAGGTAGACATCAAAGACAAAAGCCTCTGAAATATGGTGACAGAAACTTCATGATCACTAAACAAGTCCTAGGTACCCACTGGCTTGAGAGACATGGGCAAATCACATATCCAAGAGTATGTTCAAGACTCTTAGGAACCATAGCCATGTAATTTTAAAGTTGTATGAATTATTAGAAATCATATCATCCAACTGTCTTGTTTTTAGATAATGAAATCGAGGCCCCAGGCTAGTTAAATGACATGCCTATTGTCTATCTCTCGTTAACGGCAGAACCACAGATCAGTGATCTCCACATTTTCCTCTGTAAATACTGTGGCCTTTCCCAAAGTGGCAGGTAGAAGAAGACCACTGCCTCTTCAAAGGGAGAAAGCCATTCTGTCATCACCTAGAAGAATCTTCAGCAATTGATTCTGAAAAAGTACCTTTGCTGCTGCTAAGCTGCTGTGCTGAATCTGTACTGATGGCACTGAACACCCCCAGGAAACATGAATGCAGAGGAAAATGAGAGTTATTTCCAGATGAAAGTCTCCCAAAGGAAGGGAAGGCAGCTTTCCCTGAAACAGGAAACTTTCTCCTCAAACATGTATTTGAATAGGAGAGGGGTATAGTTCATATGTGAGCTTAGAAACTTCCAGGTTTTCATTTAGTTTAAAGCAAAAAACAATTATTAAAAAAAAAAAAAAAAAAAAAAAAAAAAAAAAGGAAGCCAGCTGTGCTTGAGCTTTGGGAGGAGTAAATTTATAGCAAATTAGGCAGTTCAGCTGGCTACATTAAGAACAGGCCTCGGATTTGAAAGCCTCTTATTCTTTTTTTTTTCTTTTACATTTTTTATTAAATTATTATCTGTGTACATATTTTACCATTGCTCCCCCCTCTCATACATACCCTCCCTCCCCAGAGTTTTGTGTCCATTGGTTGTACTTATATGCATGTATACAAGTCCTTCGGTTGATCTATTATCTCCCCCAGATCTCCCTACCCTCCCTGCTGTAATTTGACAGTCTGCTTGTTGTTTTACTGTCTCTATATCTATCTTTTGGTTCATCAGTTTATAATGTTCTTTATTATCCATAAATGAGTGAGGTCATGTGGTGTTTCTCTTTCATTGACTAGGAAAGCCTCTTATTCTTCATTCAGTTTTACTGAGGTCTTGAGCTTGACTTTAAAATGTTTTTTAACATCTGGCTTTTGAACCAATGGTCTAGAAACTAATAACTAGCAGAGTCTAACATATATACTTAGGAAACTGGCAGAAAAGATGATGTATTCCCTGTTTTACCTTGGAGAAAGTTTGTTACAATGATAAATCACCTGGTTTTCCATTTATGTGGGAAGAGATTATCAAAGACAATGATCATAGAGACAGGAATATGTAAGCAGAGTTTATTAACAGCCAGGATCTTTTCTGATCAGGGTCATTATTTGTTGTAGGTTTTAATATTAACATTATTTTTTATTAACCCTCTTAAGTATTACTGAAACTCAGTTTATTTTATTTATTTTAATATATTTTTATTGATTCCAGAGAGGAAGGGAGAGGGAGAGATAGAGAAATACCAGTGGTGAGAGAGAAACATTGATCAGCTGCCTCCTGCACAGCCCACACTGGGGATCGAATCTGCGACCAGGGCACGTGCCCTGACGGGGAATCGAACTGTGACCTCCTCGTTCATAGGTCAACGCTCAACCAATGAGCCACGCTCAGTGTATTTTTAAAGAAAGTCAAATACTGAAGAGAAATAGCAGGCTAGATAAAGAAAAGTGCAAAGTCAGTTTGGCTCGGTGGTTGAGGTCACAGTTTGCTTTCCCGTCAGGGCACATGCCCGGCTTGAGGGCTCGGTCCCCAGTGTGGGGTGTGCAGGAGGCAGACAATCAGCGATTCCCTGGTTAGGGCAAGCCTAAGTCTTTAATGTTTTAGCTGAAACTCATTTCCTATCAGGGTCAAAAAATGTAAATGATTATTAATTTATCTGTACTAATAAAAGGCCTGTAGCCGTGACGCTGTAACTCACAGTGACCCAAGACTGGTCACCAGGAGGCTGTGTGCGCAGTGAGGTGCTCTCGGGTGGGCAGGTGGGAAGGTGACTCTGGGTTTTTCTCCCCCCCACCCCACCCTCGCACCTCCCCGCCTCGCGCACCACGGACTCAGTCTGGGTCCTGCCTGGGTCTGGGTCTCGCTATAATGTACTGAATAGAATTACTCAGTAGAATTATTCAGAATAAATTCAACATAAAACAAACTAGAAATCCTAAAACCTATGCTCTATATTCTTATTTTCCATGCAAAATTTTCACAAAGTTTTATTCCCAATTTATTGGCCATATTTAGCATTATAATACAACGTTGGCGATTTCTAACATGCTGTGGTTTCCTTGAAATTCTAAAGTTGGGGGATGTATGGTGAGAGTGACAAAGGGTGCCTCAGGATCCCGCTAAACTGATACTGACTCAAGTAGACCAGATTTCATAAGGCTTGCTCCTAGTTTTTCTTTTGGTTTTGTTATTGGGAATGTGGCTCTTGGTTCTTGGGTTCAACAAAGAAAGAATTCAGAGCCAAGAACTCTAGTGTATGAAGTTTATTTAGCAAGCAAAGCAAAAGCACACTTGAGGAGAAGGAAAGAGTGGGCTGCTCAGAGCTGCCCTAGCCTTTCAGAAAGAAAGTCACGGAGGCAGAAAAGTGATCCAGATGGTCCGTGTGACTCAGGGAACAAATGACAGGGCCAAAAGAAGGGCCCTTGGAGCGTAGGAGAAAAAAAGCAAAGACACACACCTGAAAGAAGGGGCAGGGGGGGAGGGAGGTTTAAGGCACAGGTGTTCACGAGACAAGAAAAAAAAAGAGAGGGGGGAAGAGAGGAGAGAGGGAGAGAAAGAAATGTTAAAAAGATCTCAGGGGAGGATCTCAATAGAATATTCATCAGCTTATCAGGAATGTTCTTTAATACGCTGATACATCAAAATGAACATACAGCATCGGGGCAGAGGTCATTAGTTGTTGCATCCAATCCTGATGTCAGCCATAGGCATTACTTCACCAGGTGTTGCTGCTTTTCTGGGCCTGGAGCTGAGACACAGCTGAGGACTAGATGTTATCTTTAGTTTGACCAAAACTCTGTTTCTGTGGTTTACAGACCCAAAGCTTTGTTCCTATGAAAGATTACCTGTTGCTGATCAGAACCTCATGGTCCGAAGGGCTTACTGCTTAAGGGAGTGGTTGTACAAGGGAGAAGGAGGCAAGTGAGTCAGGGTGTAAGAATGGGGCCCGTCTCAATCACCTATCTGTCTCAGTTTCCCCATTCCACTTCCCAAGGAATTTTCCTAGCTTCTTACTATCCTGCCTGTTTTATTTATTGATGCAAAGAGACTCTTGGCTGAGAAAAACTTTAGCCATAAGGTCTATCCCACTATTTGGTCTGTCACTTCATAAACCTAAATTAATCCTCTGCCACGGCAGCTCTGGCACTCTGTCTTCTGTGTTTAACAACTGGAGAGAGAACAAGAACATGCAGGAGGTGTCCATAATGTTCTTAGAACAATTGGGACTAAGAGAATTCACTCTAATAAATGAAAAAGCAATGCCCAGGCATTGCTCACTGGTTAGAGGGCCATCACTCAGACCGAAGGGTCTTGGATTTGATTCCCAGTCAAGAGCATATATCTCAGTTGCATGCTTGATCCCCAGCCCTGGTGAGGGATGTACGGAAGGCAGCCAATCGATATGTCTCTCTCACATCGAAGTTCTCTCTCTCTCTCTCTCTCTCTCTCTCTCTCTCTCTCTCTCTCCTTCCCTTCCTTTCACTCTCTCTAAACACCAATGGAAAAATATCTTAAGGTGAGGATTAAAAAAAAAAAAAAAAGGAATTCTTATTCCAAGTATTTCTTTTCCTTTAGTAACAAGGACTACTGTTCTCAACCTAGATGTCTTTAAAACATAAGTACTCTCAGAAGAAGTATTATAAAAAGTTATTAACACCTTTCTATTACTTAAATCAGGAGACATGTGTTCTTCCAGGAAGAATGAACCCAAGTAGCCTGCCTTAAAATACATGGTACCTACCATTAAGAGGTCTAAGTAGGGCACAAAATATAAAAGAACTAGGAAAGTACCAAAGGCAAATCCTTCCCTTACCCCATAACCCATATCAGATGCACAGATCCATAGGTGAACTATATTAAGTAACTCAGATCTCTGATCCATACTCTCCATGCCTTTCAAATCATCTGATCTCAGAAGTTGCCAGGCACCAAGAAAACCTAGGGAATCTTACAAAGGGAGCATTAGCAAGATAATTTCAATGAAAGCCAAAGGTTGAATTTACACACACACACACACACACACACACACACACACACACACACACACATATTCTTCTGCTGCTTTCATTTTTATCTGCAGACTCAGAGCCTGTGAGCCAATAAGGCAATAACAATGAAGAACACAATCCACTCAAAGTTGTTTGAATTTCTAAGACAGAAAGTAGGAGTATGCCAAGAACAGGACCCTGAAATTCTTTTGGTTTAGGTTTCTTAGCTGGAAAAAACCTAGAACCATGACTTAGAAGAAAACTATACATGCCTGTACTGCCAATGTGTGGTTAAAAGGAATATGAATTTTGGCCCAAGCAACCCTGACTTGTTTCTTAAAAGGAGAAAATCGTTTTGATTTTGCAAGAATGAGTGGTTCTTTTGGGGGGCTGAATGATGTACTGCTAAACCAAGACCATGACTATTCTTCTTCTCCCCAACCCCCACCCCGGCCCAAAATTTCCAAACAACCTGATATATACTCTGATTCCCATTACAGCCCAGTGGACAGTAAAAGGTAGAGGACCATCAATCTTCACTTTAACACTAGCAAAGAAAAAAAAGAGAGACCCACAGATTAATCCCAATTATTCGGAGACCAGAATTCCCAGCTCTTTGATTTAATCCACAGCCTGCTAACTATTTACATCTGCCTCTGAATTTGGATAGTTTCAAACATGATTAGTGTAGTACATGTAACAGAGTAGAATGGCAACTAATTAAAAATGCCTGAATTTATGCTGATTTACATAAACACCAGGACTTAAGCATTTAACAAAGGTATTTAGAAACACCCAACAAAAGAAAAGAAAATGGAGCCAAGTTATATAAACACAAAAAGCTCAACAATTAGATCTTTGGCTGTTTCCTATGTTTTTCAAAACATTGTGCTCCAATCCATTTTCCAACTTTTTCGATTTTCAGCAGGATTTAATGTTTAGCTATTAAGATTCCTGTATTTTGAAAAACTTTGGCTAAAAAAACATTTGGGTAGAAAACTATTTTAGGTGCTCTGGTTGGATCTGCAGGAAACCATACTAAGCTTTTGGCTGAGTAGATCTAGTTCCCATGTGAAAATGGACAAAGAACCAGAGGAACAACTGCTAAACAGCTGGAAAGGCAAATCGCACTGAAGGAAGGATAAATTTCACTTAAACCTTAGAGAAACTAAATGACAAAACTCTAACTTAAAAAAAAAAAAAAGTGTTGCTAATATTCAAAGTGGGCCCCTCCTCATTCCTGATGAAGTATATTCCAGAGCAAACTCATTTGCAAACAACTTTGACAAACAAACTAAAATATATTTGAATGACAGAAATAGAGAAAATGAAAGACAAAGCAGAACTCATCCCGAGTTCCTTGTTAAGGCAGCATCATCCGTCAGGCAGGAACAAAGTATGCAATGGCGCCTCCTTTCTAAGGGGTTCTGGGATTGCATTTTTTCTCCAATAAGAGATCACTAACTTGCTCTGCTTACAGCACCACCTCTC
Organism: Pipistrellus kuhlii; assembly: GCF_014108245.1. NCBI lineage: Eukaryota > Metazoa > Chordata > Mammalia > Chiroptera > Vespertilionidae > Pipistrellus > Pipistrellus kuhlii. Next base: position 30,181,404 of record NW_023425438.1, on the reverse strand, counting down.
AGTTCTCAGCTTTCTCCATGTGGTTTCTTTCAAGTCAATGACAGCATAATTAAGCAGAAACAGGCATAGTGAGAAAGCAGCATTTTCCTTGGCCCTTCTCAAGGAGGAAACAAATAGGTAAATAGGGCAATAATGGAAAGACCAAGGGTAGGACTTTCAAATTAAAAAAAAAACACTATTTGGGGTGGGGGGGGCTTAATAATTTTTTTTCTGCGGTTATGGGGAAAGTGGACTAATTTTGTTGTGTTTCCAACAAATTTCAAATATAAGTTACATTCTGAGGTAATACTAGGGGTTGGAACTTTAATATATTAATTTGCAAAGGACATAATTCAGTCCATACAATCCCCAATGCTTAAGAGGATAGTATGTCAAGCATTTGGTAAGTATTTGCAGATGGTGATGATGATGATGACGAACTCACACATGATTCTAGGCTTGCTGTTCATATCATACAGAAAAGAATTTATAATAGTCCAAAAACAAGAAAGCAGATATATACAAAAACTATCTGAGGATTGCTCAGGTATGCCAGTCCAATTTGGCAGAAGACATATCACTGAACTTGATGTTGCAATGTCATTTAAGCTATGGGGGCTACCAAAATAAAAGCTGCCAGGAAAAGAACTAGAAAATGGTTTAAAAATAAATCTCTCATATGCACCTTGCCTCTTATGCACCTTGCTGCTAACATCCAACCCTGAAGACTGACTCAGGGTCTGGCACAACATTTTGTGATAAAATAAGGGAGGGAAGGAGAAAGGATTTGTAGTCATTGCATAAAGTTATAGTCACTAGTCTCTCTATAACTCTCAATAAACTTCTGGAAGAGACAAAAGGGAGTAGATTGCATCTTTATTATATAGGGTTTAATTCTAATTCACTTACGTTGCTGAGCTTTTGTTCACATGCAATAATCATCCCTCACATTAACCCATGCTTCATAGTTTTAAAGCACGCACCTCACTTGATGACCACATGCATGACCTCACTTGACCCTTAGAACAAACAGCCCTGTGAACTAGAAAGAGTCCAAGGCAGGGATAAGTTCCTTTAGACAACTGTAAAAGTGACAGACCTTTTCAATTTGACCCAAAGCAGATCTTTTTAGCTATATTCGGCAAGAAGACTTTGTCGGATAATGCAATGGATTTTTGTATACTTCTGATACAATTTATATAGGAAAAGAGCCCACAAATCTAGAAACTAGAGATTAAAATTTCAATCATTTGCAAAAGACAGAGCAAGTAGTCAGGTCCTAACTGAAGAAAAAATAGACTTTCTTATTTGTCCACCATTTATTCAACAGAGTTCTGAAGCAGACCCTGGGGGAAAATGACATGCCACAATTTTTTTTAAAATATATTTTATTGACTTTTTACAAAGAGGAAGAGAGAGGGATAGAGTTAGAAACATCGATGAGAGAGAATCATCGATCAGCTGCCTCTTGCACACCCCCTACTGGAGATGTGCCCGCAACCAAGGTACATGCCCTTACCCGGAATCGAACCCAGGACCTTTCAGTCCGCAGACCGACGCTCTACCACTGAGTCAAACCTGTTTCGGCGACATGCCACAATTTTTATAAAGTCAGTTTGGAAAATAGGAGTAAGAGAGACTGGGGAGAAAGTGTGACAAATCTAAAGGCATAAGCAAATTCAGAGGGATACAGAAATTATAATAATGATAATATTAGTAGCAATGATAACTAACAATGGCTAAGGTTTATTGAACACATTAAAAATGCCAAGCATTACTCTAAGTACTTTACATGTACCACTTCATGTTGGTGAGGGCAATTTTATCTCACTTTATAGATAATGGAAGTGAAGAAGGATGATCAACTTGTGTAAGACAACACAGGTGGTAAGTAGTAGAGCCAGTTTTAAACCCAGGCTTGTCTCACTCAAGTTTGGGCCCTTAACCATTTCACAATCCTGATACACATTCATATATAACATAAACATCATCACAGTCACTGAGTACCCACATGTGAAAGTTATTCTAGGATTCAGTTAACTTGAACAAAGACTCAAAGAAAAGCTGAGTGCTGATAGTATGATTACCCCAAGTCAACATAAAGTATCCTATATAAACATTTGGATGGGCAATAATTATATCTTGGTTGCATAGAAAGATTTTCAGCTTTAAGTGTAATGAGATGACAGCACAACTAAGTTAATATGTGCATGTGATCCAGGCAGAGAAGCATATCATAAAGAGACTAAGTCCTTATTCTAAGGCAAGACAGACCCTTTATTCCTTCTCTCTTTCTGTGTGTTGGGGGGTGGGGGGAGATAGTGAGAATTCAGTTACATATATAGTTCATTTCTCCATCACCAGGAGAGGTGGAGGCGAAGTTTACCTTTGTTGTTCTACAGACTAATGTGTGGAGCTCCTTGAACTCTTCTTCCACTAACCCAAATCATAGTCAGCAGAACCAAAATACTTTGCTTAAACTGGGGATTCTTTCCATTAATAATCAGAAGGAATTCCTAATTCTACCTTGTTATCTAACCCAAGAACACCAAGTTATTCACCTTGAGAAAAACTCCATCAGCATTTATAAGAACTTTTGGGATATAAAAAAGATAAATACACTCAATTGTGAGTTTAAATCTTTAATATCCTTCATATTTAGCCCACATCTATTCTCTGGCCAAGTGTAACCGGGAATAGGTGGAGTGAAGGGAAAGAAAGCTCTTGCTAATGCCCAAAATAGCATAGTGTAGTCATACATAATTGCTTGACTAAAACCGTAAAGACAGTGCAGGAAGCATGTACACTGTTATAAGCAAACAAATAATTAGTAAAAATAAATAATGCTAACTCTACTTTGTAGTCCATCCTTTTGTGGAAAAGAACACATTTATCACTCTATCCAGGATTATGTCAATAAACTAGAAATATGAACTATCTAAGAAGCATCAAAATAAATTATAAAAACAGTAAAAACAACTATTTTGAAGAAAAGTGATGTATGTCCCCTAATGAGAGTACAAGAAAAACATCAAGACACTATGACATATATTTCCTCTATGATGCTGCAGTCTATATTTGTCTCCTCAGCATGGTTTGATAAATTCTTTGCCAAAGGAGGAAACATGAGCATAGTCCTTAACTCCTGGCTGAGTTGAGTTTTAACCATGCCTCAGTAGGTTTTGCTAGTTCCTGAATAATTTTAAATTAATGTGTAAAACATAAGGCACTTATCGGTAAATTTTTTTCATAATTTCAAGTGTACAAAAAAAATATGACTCTCCCATACCCTTTCTCCAGATTCACCATTTGTTTAATTGTTCAAATTGTGCCACATTTGCTTTGTCATTCTCTTTCTCTATTACACAACCACTTGAGGGTAAGTATGGAGATGTCATGACCTTTTATCCCTAAAAAACTTTAGTGTACACTTCCTAAAGACAAGGATATTCTCTTATATAGTCACCAGAGGCCCAATGCACGAAATTCATGCATCGGCCCAGCCTGCACCCTCTCCAATCTGGGACCCCTCTCACAATTCAGGACTACTGGCTCCCAACTGCTTGCCTGCCTGCCTTCCTGATTGTCCCTAACTGTTTCTGCCTGCCAGCCTGATCATACCCTAACCACTCCCCTGCCAGCCTGATTGATGTCTAACTGTTCCCCTGCCAGCCTGTTTGCCCCCAACTTCCCTCCCCTGCATGCCTGGTCACCCCTAACTGCCCTCCCTTGCAGACCTGGTCCCTTCCAACTGCTCTCCCCTGCTGGCCATCTTGTGGTGGTCATCTAGTGTCCACATGGAGGCAGGATCTTGGACCACATGGGGGTAGCCATCTTGTGTGTTGGAGTGATGATCAATTTGCATATTTCTCTTTTAATAGGATAAAGACCTAGTGCAGGGGTGGGAGTCAGCTGGTTTGCCCTGAAGGGTGTCCCAGATCAGGGTAGGCATTCCCATGGAGCGTGGAGAGGCCTGGGCAAGGGGCCTGTGCTGGTTTGCAGGCCAGCCACACACCCTGGCAACCCACACACCCTGGCCCTGGTATCTGGAGTTTATTTATCTTCTACAATTGAAACTTTGTAGCCTGGAGCAGAGTCAAGCCTTCTGCTTGCTCTGTGGCAGCAGCCATTTTTGTTGGGATTTATGTATCTTCTATAATTGAAATTTTGTAGCCTTAAGAGGAGGCCTGGGCCAGCAAGGGCAGATGGAAAGCTTGGCTTCCTCCATCACCAGAGGCAACCCTAGCCTCCTACCTACTCCCTGTGGCCATAGCCATCCTGGCTGCATCTATTTGCATATTTGCTCCTGATTGGCCGGTAGGTGTGGCTTGTGTGTGTAGTGGAGTGATGGTTAATTTGCCTATTACTCTTTTATTAAATAGTATGTCATCTAATCCAGTCTCTAATTCTACCAAATATTCCAGTATAAAGTTTTTTCCTGTTCCCAAATCAAATCCGTAATGACACATTGATTACATTTAGATATACCTTTAGTCTCCTTTAATCTGGAAAAGTTTCTCAGTAGGCCTTTCTTAACAATACAAGCTATTTACTTTATAGATGCCAATTTGGGTTTGTCTGATGTTTCCTCATGATTAGATTCTATGTGTGTGCACATGCTTAATCTATTTACTAGTTCCTATCCCATGATTAGTGAACGCGGGCTTTGAAATCATACAAACTTAAATTCCAATCTAAATAAAAACTCTACCACTTTTGAGCTGTGAGACTATCTAGGTGTTAGTTTCCTAATTTGTGAAATAGTGACTTAATAGATTTAACTGGTAAGGTTGCAGAGAAGATTTAATGAATGAGATAATGTATCTAAAGCAACATAGCACAATTTTTTGGGAGTGGATAAAAATATATTTTACATTTTCCTGATTTAACCACAGTATCTCACACCCAGCAACATTAAAATGATATTAGTTAGTTAAGCAGCACCTCTGTTTACTTTCTCAAAGGGAAAAATAAATATTTCATTCTGCCTATAGCAATCCAATCTGGCCAAAGTCCTTCAATGCCAGTCAGAAACTGCCTCCAAGTAATCTGCAGCTGCATGAACTAGCCCAAGAAGAATAGCCACTGGCTAGTGAAAGAATACCAGGTGCTACAGTGAGCATGTTCCTTCCTGCAGAGTCCTCACAGAGACCCTGGCCAGTGCAGTGGGGTGGAAGAGTATGACCAAGGTACCAAACACAAAGAAGACTCCAAGCTACAGCCACCAAGAATGTGAACGTGCCCAGGCAGCATGGCTCAGTGGTTGAGCATTGACCTATGAACCAGAAGGTCATTCATGGTTCAATTCCCGATCAAGGTACATGCCCAGGTTGTGGGCTTGATTCCCAGGGTGGGGCCTGCAGGAGGCAGCCGATGGATGATTGTTCTCTCTCATCATTGATGTTTCTATCTCCCTCTCTCCCTTCCTCTCTGGAATCAATTTTTAAAAAAAAAAATTTTTAAGAATGTGAGTATGTTTCATGGACTGGTGATGAGTACTCTGACTAAAAGCAGGAGCAGAGTCTCAAATGCAAATTGTCCTTCCTGTCAAGCCATCACTGTCAATCTTAAGAAGGAAGCATTTCCAATCTATTGTTTCAATATGATAATATCCTCCTGTTGAACTAAAAACAAAAACAAAAAACACAGGCCCAAAATCATGTCACTCCTGTAAAAGCCTATGACTTAACACCTGATTTAATTCCAGCTTCAACCTCTCCCAGAAATAAAATCTTAATCAACCAGTATAGAACTTTTGGATCAAAAACCAGTACAGAAAGAAAAAAAAAAAACAAAAAAAAACAGTACAGTTCTATAATACATCCCATAAAAATAAAAGGCAATCTGCATAGTAAAAGCCCTCAGAAATCTTTATCCCAAACAAAAGATGTCTGCCAGAAAATAATCCTTTCTTTTCTTTTGTCAATAGCTCCCTAGCCACATCCTTCTTCCCATAAAAATCTTCTATTTTGCACAACCCTCAGAGAGCCCTTCTAGTTGCCTGATGGGATGCTGCAGGATTGATGAATCACTTAATTAAAGTCAATTAATTCTTCAACTTTACTCAGCTGAATTTCATTTTTAAACATTCTTTTAGAATACATCAATAAAATTATTCTAGTTATGTTAAACAAATCCTCTATGTCAGAGATTAAAACAAAACCAAAAAAAAAATCTCCAAAACCGGTTTGGCTCAGTGGATAGAGCATTGACCTGCAGACTGAAGGGTCCCGAGTTCGATTCCGGTCGGGGGCATGTGCCTTGGTTGCGGGCACGTCCCCAGTAGGGGGCGTGCAAGAGGCAGCTGATTGATGACTCTCTCATCGATGTTTCTAACTATCTCTCTCCCTTCCTCTCTGTAAAAAAACAATAAAATATATTTAAAAAAAAGAAAAGAAAGAAAGAAAAGAAACAAAAAAATAAAAATAAAAAGCCCTGGCCAGTTTGGCTCAGTGGATAGAGCATCAGCCTGTGAATGGAAGGATCCCAAGTTGGATTTTGGTCGGGGCATATACCTTGGTTGCAGGCTCCTCAGGCCCTGGCCCTGGTCGGAGGCAACCAACTAATGTGTTTCTCTCGCCTCAGTGTTTCTCTCTGTCTTTCCCTCTCTTCTACTCTCCCTAAAAATCAATAAAAAAATATCCTCTGGTGAGGATTAACAAAACAAACAATTTTTAAAAATTTGCAGTACCAATTCTTCTAAATACAGAAGTACAAACCCACTTTTGAGATTTTTGAATCTAATTTCATCTGGGTTTTCTATGTTATTATTTCAAATATTCTATCACTTTTTCTGTTTCCCCCCTCTATCAATTAGAACTTCAAATGAAAGTCAAATGATCCCTTAAGGTTAATTAATTAATTAATTAAACAGAAAATTCCTGTGTCCCAAATTTCAAACTGTGAAGAGGGGTCTCTAGCAAAGCAAATGGAAAATTATCTATCCTATCTAATAAAAGAGTAATATGCAGATTGACCATCACTCCAAACACAAGATGGCTGCCCCCATGTGGTCAAAGACCCTGCCCCCATGTGGACACAAGATGGCCACCACAAGATGGCAAGCAGGGGAAGGAAGTTGAGAGGGGTCAGACCTGCAAGGGAGGGCAGTGGGAGTGATCAAGCCTGCAGGGGAGGGCAGTTAAGGATGACCAGGCCGACAGAGGAGGGAAGTTAGGGGTGACGGGGCCTGCAGGGAAGGGCAGTTGGGGAGGACCCAGGCCTGCAGGGGAGAGCAGTTGTGAGTGATCAGGCCAGCACTTCCCGCTAGCAAAAAAAAAAAAAAAAGGGGGGGGGATAAGGCTGAATGTGGACTCATGAAACTTGAAGTTCTAAAAAATTCCCAAATGAATGCTGGTTTAACCAACCACGCTGTAAGTCAACTTTGTTGGCGCTGAAGGTCAAGGCTTTCAGAGCAAAAATTAAATGATCTCCAAACGGCTATTTCTTTCTGATCAATAAAGACATTTAGAATTTAAAACCCAGAAAAGGTTACTGGACAGTTTGGCACATTGTCAGGTTCATCATCAGATAGGGCTCTCATCCAACTGCCTGTCAGCTAGCAAGAAGCAGGATGGTGGAAGGCTGGCCTCATAAAAGTCTTCCATCAAGGGCACAAGCCCCAGAATACACCGCTATCCACATTCACCAGGTAGAGACAAGCCACAGAACCATTTCTGTTTTATTCTCCAACAAATGATTCCAGTCCAGATGATATTCTCAGTAAAAGTCATGGAAACAGATAGCCAAGACAATAGAGCTTGTGACTTTCCTCATAACCTGTGATATTAAAATACCAAATTAGATGGACTTTGTTCTTTTAGAGAAAATAGCCCTGGGAGGGTTGGAAAAAGCCAAGCACACAGTTCTAAGGAACTTAGACTTTATTATGGAGGCAATGAGGGAATCATTAAAGATTTTTGGCTAGATAAATGACATGATCAGGGCCTATTTTTAGAAACACTAACTTAGTGGTAATATTCAGAATGGTTTGAAGAGGGGAGAAAGATCAAAAGTAGGGAGACCAATTCAAGCAAATGCACAGAGTTGAAATGAGCATGGTAAGTCTGTACTTGCGGACCTCTCAGGGCCTAGGAAACCGTCAGGAACTGTGTCACTCTTTCAGGAATGTATCTCTCTCTTACATATGCACCAACTATCTTGTGCATGTTTACATCCCACACATGGTGCCTCTAATTCTACTTACTGGTTCTATTCTCCTTTCCAGAAAACTTCTGCACTAAACAGATAGCCAATAATTATTAGCCTACGACAAGTTCCAGGTAACCTCTCAGCTACAGTGCTCATCATTATTTGACAGCTTCCCTATGTTAAAAAGTTGCGAGTCCTAAGAAGAATCTCTTACCAAAATTATTATCTCTGCCTTTGCTAAGACTGTCACACCAAACCATATCACAAATACCTGTTTAGCCTATTGATGGGCTATCCTTGTTCAGGATTCCCTCTGATCTAATTAGCTGGGACCAGTAGGGAAAATAGCTTCTCTTAGGTGAATTGGCAGGACAGGGCAGACAATGACAGACTTCTGAAACATTTTACTTTTTATTTATAGTCGACATACAATATTATATTAGTTTCAGGTGTACAACACAGTGACTAGATATTTATGTACCTTATGAAATGATCACTCTGATAAGTCTAGTACCGATCTGAAACCACACATAGTTATTACAATTACTAGAGGTCCATTGCACGAAAAGATTTGTGCAATAGGCCTTCCTTCCTTTGACTTCCAGCACTGGTTTTCCTCTGGCATCCGGGACCCAGGCCTTCACTCCAGCCATGGTCTGACTTCTTTGTCTTTGCTGCAGTCTTTGCTTCAGACTCCAGCCAGAGTCTGCCATCTTCATCTTTGCTGCAGACTCCAGAGTCTGCAGTCTTCGTCTTCCCTGTGGTCAGAGTGCCGCTCCTGTAGATCCCTTTGCCCCCCACACTCCCTCGCATAGAAGGCATCTTGCCCTGCCCAGCCATTCCACACCTGGAGCAGCTGGGTGGCCGCCATATTTGTCCTTCTAATTTGCATATCCACTCCTGATTGGCTGGTGGGCATAGTGGAATAATGGTTCATTTGCAAGCTCCTCTTTTATTAGTGTAGATTATTGACTATATTCCCTATGCTGTAGTACTTTACATCATTGTGACTATTTTTAAAAAATATATTTTATTGATTTTTTTTACAGAGAGGAAGATAGAGAGCTAGAAACATCGATGAGAATCATAGATCAGCTGCCTCTTGCATACCCCCCACTGGGGATGTGCCCGCAACCAAGGTACATGCTCTTGACTGGAATGGAACCCAGGACCCTTCAAACGTGGGCCAACGCTCTATCCACTGAGCCAAACCAGCTAGGGCTTGGTGAACCTTTGATAACAAAATGTTATTCACATGAAGGACATTGAGGTGATAAATAAAAATAGTGTACATTGTTTTCTGTAAACTTGTAAATATTTTTTATAAAAGGGACCATTATCATTAATTATTAAGCACCCATCAGAAATTTTTAGTTCAGCATAAAATGCAATAATCAGAACAGAATGAAATTACCATTTCATGATTTTATCTTTGAACAAGAAAAAATTTCAAACTACATTATAATAATCCTTATAGTTCTAAAAAGAGCAATTATAAACTTATAGTGATCTAGAAAGATTAAAAAACAGTTTTTAAAATTCATCTCTACTTTTGCTTTTAATTTATGTGAAGCAGCTCTCTAACCTTTTAAAGACCACAAACTACAATTTTAAATTAGGATAATCGTATTTGCCTGCTCACTTCAGAGTCATCTGAGAATTATGAGATAATGTTCTTGTTGCTCTCTGAACCATAAAGACAAAAGGCCTTAATTATCAATGATAAATGGAATTATTCTGGTGTAATTTTTCCTATCTCTGGTTTACCTAAAATTTGTGCTTGGAAGAAACTACAAAATTTAAAATAAAATACTTTAGATATAAATCTTGGCTAGTCTAATCTAGACAACTGTAGAGCCTATATAGACCATTTAAAAGAATATGAATAAGATAAAATGTGTATAAAAATAATGCTTACTCTCTAAAGAATAGAAAACCATTTAGAAAACAACTAATGGTGGTATATGTTCACCTAACTCAAAAAAAGATCAAATAAGCCTTTTTGAGATGTCATAAAACTGAATATTTAAAAATTTTTTTAACAGAGCAGGTATTTAATTATATTCTTTGTAAGAAATTTAGAATACCAGTTTATAAGAATTAATCCTAGATTAAAGGGCTACAAATAAGGCTGGATATTATGTTTTAAAAAATCAATAAAATATATATTTTAAAAAAATAAAATAAAACAAAATAAAAATCAAGTGAGAAAACATATATAAAACTGCCTGGACTGAGTTACACAGATAATTTTTTTCTAATTTTTCATTTAGGAGTCTAATTTTAATTACTCATGAAAAAATAGTTTCCATCCTTTTCTCCACATCTAGGTAGTACCTAGAACTTTAGCAATAACAAACAGCCCATCAAATTTGTATAAATTTGATTGATTTGTATCCCTGATCTGCCATTACAGGAATGAAGCAGCTGTAGTCAAAACTACAGTGTCCCTGGGAATTCAGACATTTGAATAATCACTTTCATGCACATATTTTGCTCCTTTTCCTCCCTTTATCTATAGTAATCTTATAGTATAAGTACTGAAATGCTAAACAAATATTGTAAGAGTTAAGGCACACTAGAAAAGAAAAGAAAAGAAAAGAAGAGAAAAGAGAAAAGAAGAGAAGAGAAGAGAAGAGAAGAGAAGAGAAGAGAAGAGAAGAGAAGAGAAGAGAAGGGAAAAGAAAAGAAAAGAAAAGAAAAGAAAAGAAAAGAAAAGAAAAGAAAAGAAAAGAAAAGAAAGATGAGGTGAGGAGTTTCTTTTCTCTTGGTCATTTCAGAAAACAATCATGAAATTAAGATTCTAGTTCTCCCCTCTCCAACTTTATCTTTAAAAAAAAAAAAATGAGGACAAGAATCCTTAACCAATTCTAATTAAGTCCAAGTAATGTCAATTTTACTGCCTATAACCAGCCAAACTGACAGAGAAACAGCACTTGAAATGAAACTCAGATGCACTTCTAGAATGGTAAATGGAAATACACAACCACTGCACAAACTCAATGGTCACATTCTCCTTCATGGTGACTACTTTCCATTCTTATTTCTCTCTGTTAGTCTCATTTTCTTTCACAGCTTTTCTTATTCTAATATAATAATCAAATTGCATAACAGAATTCAAATAATCACAGAGTTTTCCAGTTAAATGGTTCTTCCTCTTCTGAATTATAAAGAAACATCTAGGTTAATTTTTGCCTTGAGCTATAATCTATCAAAAGTTTTACTCAAAGGACTTTTATTAAACACGAATTAGCAAGGATAATAAGCATCAATCATGTCACATCATCTAAAACGATATAATTCTTGAAAGAGCATTTGAAATAAAAATAACAGGTTCTCTTTAAAGTTAGTGCATACAAAATATCACTTTTGTAATTTCTGTGTCACGGTGGTCTGTTGTTGTAATTAGTTTTGATTCATATATTTGAATCTCTGTATCCTACTAATAGTATTTCAAGTGTCATCACCCATTTACCATATAAAAATAGCACATATTTTTACAATAAAAAATATTGATATAAGGCTGATTGCTTTCCTTTTGAATTATATATTTATATCCATCCAGTACAGAATAACTTTAATAATACTGTATGAGTTAAAGTAACTAGAGACTTCAGTTTCTGAGAACATAGTGACCTTAAGAGACATAAAAATCTCCCTTAAATATATTTAGAAATGTTGGATAAATATAAAACATAAGTTTCTAAATAAACAGCTAAGTTCACACACAAAAAACAAGGGGATTAAAATCAAAGGGAGATGAAAATCAGTGGGTTTTAATTGTTGGGGAACATACGAGACTTTGTTGAAAAGTTTGTAAGGACATTCTGAAAAAAGGGAAGTGTGTGGAAGACCACTCACCCGTTTATCAGATTTCTGACTTAGGGGAGTGCTGAAGATGATATCCCTAGTCATTCCTTGACCTTTACAAGCAAGTCAGTGCATGTGCAGACTCCTGGGTGTTTACTGAAATCCTTATGCTTAATCTTTGAGTGTCCTTGCTTAAAGGAACTACAAAAACATGTGTCCTCCCAATATTACTTACCATAGTGATTGTATATAAAAGATAAATTTTATCTCAAACTGCTACTACAATAAAAGCCTAACGAGGCAGGCAATGGAGGTTGCTGGTTCCTTTAGCCAGGCAGTCCCTTGGCCCTCTCTTTCACAGCAAATGTTGTGTCGGAGTAATCCATTCATCTGTCTCTCAGGGTCTGCTGGTCAACCCTGGCAAGGTGGTGCCCCATGTGAGGACCAAGGAACTCAACAAGACATGGCAGAAATCTCAAAAATGAAGAGTAAGAAAACGAAGAGTAACTGTGCACTAAGTCATTGGAGTCCACTTGGGATTTCTAAGTTCTATTTTTTTCAGCTAAGGTTTCCCAATAGGACAGCAGCTGTCCAACAAGTAACAGATATCATTACTTAAAAAGTTATTAAAAGCAGCCGAAACCAGTTTGGCTCAGTTGACAGAACATCAGCCTGCGGACTGAAGAGTCCTAGGTTCAATTCCAGTCAAGGGCATGTACATTGGTTTGTGGGCACATCCCTGGTGGGGGGGTATGCAAGAGGCAGCTGGTTGATGTTTCTCTCTCATCTATGTTCCTGGCTCTCTATCCCTCTCCCTTCCTCTCTGTAAAAAATCAATAAAGTATATATTTTTTTAAAGTTATTAAAAGTAAAAGGTTCCCCGGTTATAGAAGAATAACTAAAGAGCCTGTTGGCACTATTATAATTTATAATTCTTGGTTCCCTTGGGATTTCCAAGTTTGAGGGAATTGTTTTTCAGCTAAGGTTTCATAATGGGACAGAAGCTGTCCATAAAACAACAACAATATATAACAGTGCTTAAATAATTGTTCAAAGCAAATGGTGCCTCTGTTATAAAGAACCAATTAAAGGGCCTTTTGCAGACTATTATAACTTATAACCCTTAGTTCCCTGTGCTGAAACATTAGGCCTTGATCTCTGGGAACAAGTAGGTAGAAATTTAAAGAGAAATCAGAATTTGTCGTCTTTAACTATGAGGGCTTCTTGATTCTGGATGGGAGGCAGCGCTGTAGAAAACTCGCAGGACATGATCCGGATATCATTCCCCTTCCATTACCTAAAACTCAATTTGAGAACATTATCGACCTCCATGGATTTGCAAATTGCTCTAGCTGATTTCCGTAGGAAAGGTAAAGCATTCTCTCCCTGCAGATAAGACATTACATTTTTTTGTCCCACACTAAGTTAATATACCCCTCTAAGATTGGCACCCGTTTTCCTTCCTCTAAAATCTTTCCCATTGCTTGTAAATGATCGGAAATTGTTTGCTGAGCAACATTTAATCTTTCTGCAAGTATTTTTTTTTTTATATGCATTTTCATCCAATAATGCTTGTAATTGTTGGTCTTCAACTTTTTCGGTTGACCTGGACCTCCTTTGTCTTTTCACATCAAAATCATCACTTTTAAAGCGTTTAAACCAGCATTCACAAGTATCTTGAGGTGGAGCATGTTCACCATAAGCTTCCCGAAATAAACAATAACTTTCAGCAGCACTTTTCTTCAAAATAAATAAATTAAAACTTCCCGCAAATGCTTTTTTTTTTTTTTTGGGCACGAAATTCAACATTTTTAAGCATAAAAATATCTTTGATGTTAACACCTTCAGAAAATTTGACATATGAAGTTTTGAAGTCTGCTGTCAATACAACAAAATAACATACATATCAAAATGCATATATGTAACTCCATCTATTGAAAAAAATCCGTATTATTAACTGGTATACCTTGTACATGTAAACAGACACTTTTTCTGGTATGATCAGTGCCCATGCTCTTCCTGGCAAATCCACACACTATGTGATTAAACATCTCCTACTTACACTTGCCTTTTTAGGAATTCCAACCAAGACAAAAACTGATAATGGACCTGCTTATAGCAGCCATGGCTTTGCCACATTTTGCAGAACTTGGTCCATCCAGCATTCTATGGGAATCCCTTACAATCCACAAGGGCAGGCCTTCATTGAACGTGCCCTTGCTACCATGAAGGGTATACTAGTTAAGGAAAAAGGGGGGAATATGGAACTCAAGGACCCTGCTACAATGCTATCTAAAGCACTCTTTACCTTTTATTTTTTAAATCTGAATGATCATTTACAATCCTCTGTAGAACAGCACTTCATGTCAATAACCCCATCTCAGAAACCACAAGTCTTGCGGTGAAATGTGGACACTAATAACTAGGTGGGACCCAGTGAATTATTAACATGGGGGAGAGGATATGCATGTGTTTCTACCCCCACAGGGCTGCTGTGGATTCCAGCTTGCCAGATTAAATCCTATCATGGAATGGCACAGGACCAATTCTCTTCCAGAAATGAAGAATCTGAACCTAGGGACTCCACAGCACAGAACATCGCTCCTTCCCCAAACGCAGACAGTCCCCAGAATAACCTGGGGAATGATGATGAAGCTGATGGCAGAGGCTGAGCAATTATTGAAGCATTTTCACACTCCACACACTCCAGATAACTAATCATTGTTTTTGGGTTTTTTTTTTGTTTTTCTTAAGTCTGTAAAATCAGAACTGGAGCAGTAAACATGCTTTGCAGACCCTGACATTCCAAAGCAGAAAGTTCACCACCGCCTTCTGTCTTCTACATTAACCAAAACAAAAAAGAGGGAGATATTGGGAGCACACGAGATGTGCTTGGAAAGTTCCCAAGAAAAGGGAAGTGTGTTTATCAAAATTCCAACTTAGGGGCCTGCCAAAGATGGCGCCCCCAATTATTCCTTGACTTTTCCAAACAAGTCAGTGCACATGCAGACTCCCAGATGATTACTGGAATCCTTATGCTTAATCTTTGAGTGTCCTTGCTTAAAGGACACTACAAATACAGTATTACTTACCCTACTGATTGTATCTAAAAGATAAACTTTATCTCAAACTATTGCTACAATAAAAGCCGAACAAGGCAGGCAATCCAGATAGTCTGGTTTCTTTAGCCAGGCAGTCCCTTGGCCCTCTCTTTCACTGCAAATGTTGTGTCGGCGTAATCCATTCATCTGTCACTCAGGGTCTGCTAGTCACCCTCGGCATTTAACAATCACACATTATAAAAGAAAAGCCTTAGCTCCATACAAGGCAGGGCGGGAACTGGATAAAGTTGCAAACTTCAGAGCTCTTTCTCCTCAGCAAAAGGGTATACAGCCAAAAATCTACTTTCCATGAGAGAAGATAACAAAGATCATGTGAGATCTCAATTAAAATTCATAAAGCACAGGAAGAAAAGAGCCACTGCGATGATTAATTTTGTGTGTCAACTTAACTGGGCTAAGAAATACCCAAATAGATGGTAAAATATTATCTTGGGGTGTGTCTGTGAGGGTGTTTTTGGAAAGATTAGCATTTGAATTAGCTAAGTAAAGAAGACGTACTTTCAACAATGTGGGCAGGCAGCATCAAATCCATTGAGGGCCCAAATAGTACAAAAAGAAGGAGAAAAGGTGATATCTCTCTCTCTCTCTCTCTCTCTCTGTCTCTCTGTCTCTCTCTCTCTCCTTGAGCTGGTGGGACATCGATCTTGAATGCTCAGACATGGCAGCACTTGGTTCTCAAGTCTTTGGCCTCAGATTGAGAGTTATATCATTGGCTCCTCTGGTTCTCAGGTCTTCTAATTAGCATTGAATTCTAACACTGGCTTTCCTTGTTCTCCAGCTTATAGATAGCAGAAAATGGGATTTCTATGCCTCCATAACTACATGAACTAATTCCTACAATAATTCTCATCTTGTCTCCCCTAATCTTAGTCTACTCTCATCAAAGTTCTTATCAATAATATCCCAAAGACATAATGTTACCCTTATTGGTTCCATTTCTCTGGAGAACCCTGACTAAACCCTGGGTGAATGTGTGTGTGTGTGTGTGTGTGATACATTTATATATACACATACATACACACACACACACACACACACACACTATGTACATAAAAAATACATCAACCATGATACTTCAATTCACAAAAAGCTTTCTCTGGGGTAAAAGGCATGACATCAATGTGATAGCCATGGACATGCCCATTGTTTCTTGGAATTGGGTCACACGTTTCCAGATGTCCTATTGGACTGCATATGGTCAAGCCAACCAGTTCAGTCATCCCTGAAATTCAAGTGCTAAAGTCAGTCAATCCCACAGGAACTCACTGAGCTCATTTAGACAACTGAAAGAAGAAACTGGTCCTAGTCTTTATTTTTATTTTTTCTCTTTTCAAAATTCCAACCTTAGGTTCAATTTGTTAGCCTAAAAACACAGTTGGATCATAAAGAATTGAGAATATTATTTCTCCATCCCCTGGAAAAGCAAGGTGGAAGTTATCACTCCATTCCTTTTCATCTTACAAAACTCTATTAATCCCATAGCCAGTTTAGTAATCATTTCTTTTCCTGGGATTCCAACTTCTCATGATTTCATGTTCTGTTTCTATGGGTAGTATCCTGTCCCAAATGCCCTACATTACTGGGGGGGAAATTTCTATTTAACAAAGTTTGCGTCACTTTTTTTCTGTTACTGCTCCCATACTCATCTTCCTCTCATTATTTTATGACTCATATTTCAATATTCTGATGCATTAAGGAGCAGCACATGCCTTTCTAAAGTGGTGAGTTAGGCATCAGATTTCTAAAAGATATATTACACTGTTGCATCAGTCTAGGTTTTTTAAGCCCAGGACTTCTTTTGAAGCCTGTAAGGATATTCCATAAACATGACCTCCAGTCAGCTGTTCCTTTAACACAAATGATAAAAGAAACTATAGTACGTAACCAGTGAGAGAATAAACTCCAAACTGACACATGGAAATTCAAAAGGAGAAAAGTTATGTGAATATGCTGGCACACAGATCATGTCAGTTCTCTTTATTTCCCCTAATCTTAGTCTACTCTCATCGAAGTTCTTATCAATTAATAATATCCCAAAGACAGAATGCTAAAATTGGGATAAAACTATTGAAATTTATTCCACTCAATAACTGTAAGAAACAGAAATAATGGTGTGAATGACTCCCATCCCTTCCTTATACATTGTCCCTTCTTCCATAGTAGATCGTAGCTACCCAGAATAAAAACATGTTCCTCCCTCCCTTAGTAGCTAAGTATGGCCATGTGTCTAAGTTCTCTAATCAATGGAGAATAAGTGGGAAAATGGTTGTGGCATCTTCAAAGAATCTTCTGTAAAGGACAAGAGATATGTATCTTTTGCCCCCTTTCTTCTTTGACCTTTTCCTGCATCCTGTTGCCTGACATAGAGATATAATGGCATCTTGGGACCATGAGGACAAGGATCACAGCCAGGGGACAATGGAATGATCTGATGGAAAAGTCTGGGATTCTGACAGCTGTGTGGAACAGAGCCTCTCTCTCAAGTTTCACATAAAAGAGAAATAAACTTCTATCCTTATAAAGCCTTTGTTAATTTGAATCTCTGTGACTTGCAGCTGAACTTAATCCAAACTAATAAAATAAATAAATAAAAACAGGATGGTAAAAAGATTCCTTCTGAATGACCTGCAGTCATCCCAGTAAAGCAGACTGAGAGAGGATGATACATCCTCTGAGAAAGGAAATATAATGAGGCAGGCCTAAGAGTTGTTTCTACAGGATAGTAAGAGTCTTTTGAAAAGTGAACTCAAAAAAAACAAAAAAAGTGAACTCAGCCCAGTTGGTGTTGCTCAGTGGTTGAGCATCAACCCAGGAGATCACTGATTCAATTCCTGGGCAGGGAACATGGCCCGATTGTGGGCACAATCCCCAGTGGTTGCATGCAGGAGGCAGCCAATCAATGTTTCTCTCTCATCAATGTTTCTATCTCTCTCTCCCTTCCCTTCCCCTCTCTCTAAAATCAATAAAAACATATTTTTAAAAATAAAGAGTGAACTCAGCTGAGTGAATGAACTAAGTATTTATCATATTCACAGAAATGCTGACTGATAGCTGCTATGAAACCTAATCACATTGATGACTTGACAAAGTACAAGAGCTTACTAACCATTAGTATGCTTTACTGAACATGTGGCTTTAAAAACCTTTGGACTACCCAGCCAGTGTGGCTCAGTGGTTGAGAATCAACCTTTGAACCAGGAGATCACAGTTCAATTCCCGGTCAGGGCACATGCCCCAGTTGTGGGCTTGATCCATAGTGGGGGGCATGCAGGCAGCAGCCAATCAATGATTCTCTCTCATCTTGATGTTTCTATCTCTCTCCCCCTCTCCCTTCCTCTCTGAAAACAACACACACACACACAGAAACCTTTGGACTGTTTTGCAGTCTGACTCACAATCAATTCCAATTCTGATAAACCATAGGAGACTTAAAAATTGATTTCTTAAACAATTACACCTAAGAAAACCTATAAAACAATCACTCAGAACAGCATAACAAGACTAAAAAACCAATGGGATACGTTGTATCAGTCTCAGAAATTTGTCAATTTAAAGAAAATATCAAGAGGCTTGAATAATATCAATGTTATAGAAGATAAAGACCAAAGATGAGAAAAAAGTTTGTTATAAATCACTGACTAAGACTGTCAATTAAGAAGACAAAAGTCGAGCCGAAACAGGTTTGGCTCAGTGGATAGAGCGTCAGCCTGCAGACTGAAGGGTCCCAGGTTTGATTCCGGTCAAGGGCATGTACATTGGTTGCGGGCACATCCCCACTGGCGGGTGTGCAAGAGGCAGCTGGTCGATGTTTCTCTCTCATCGATGTTTCTAACTCT
This sequence comes from Pipistrellus kuhlii, assembly GCF_014108245.1. Taxonomy (NCBI): domain Eukaryota; kingdom Metazoa; phylum Chordata; class Mammalia; order Chiroptera; family Vespertilionidae; genus Pipistrellus; species Pipistrellus kuhlii. The sequence continues at coordinate 30,162,506 of NW_023425438.1, read as the reverse complement.
CTGTCCCTCTTCCTCTCTGTAAAATATCAATAAAATATATATATATAAATATATATATATATATATATATATATATATATATTTTTTTTTTTAGAAGAAGATGACACAATATGAGGGAGGATAAGCAGGGGAAAGAGGAAATGGAAAATATCTGTAATACTATCAACAATAAAAATATATATATTTAAAAATAAAAAATAGACATGAAATGTTACACTTTTCAGCACAGCAATAAAATTTCTTAAAACTCTAATAAAATGACTCAACCATTTAAAAAATTTGATGCTTCCTATACACTATTAGTTAAGATTAGAGAAGTAGTATATATGATTCACTGAAACTTCAGAGACCTCTGGAGTTTTAAGTTACTAAATGGACTAATCAAAAACGCCAGAATATAAACTAATTGCTTGTTGATCTAAAAGCTTATTAGGAAATATACTTAGCCTATCTAAAGTGAGTAGGTAATAAAATAAATAAGCTGCATCAAAAGCATAGAGCAAAGGGTAATTTTTTTCTAACAACCTGTAAATTTCTTTACAACCTCATTAGAGGGCATTTCTGAACCAATAATATAAGCAAATGGAAAATGAGTCACTGTCACAAAGATTCAACTCACCCACAAATTTTTAGTAATTGAATAATCAAGGTGTATTTGTACTTTAATCCCACATTTAATCCCACTTTAATCCCATATTTTCTTAAGAAAAATGAAAGTTCAAATAGCAATGAAATTCCTTGATGAGGTCAAGTTCCAGAATATCTGTTATACATCTCCAAGGAAAAAGAAAATCTAATTTGATTTTTCTCAGCTTCATTTTTTCTCTTATAAGAAATATATTTTTAACTGCCACATGACAATAAGTCAGCTTACACAATGAAATCTTTACAACAAAAGACGTGATCCTTTAATCCTCTCAGCAAGACTCTTCCTAAGTGATACATTCTTCCCCAAAATTGAACTATTCAAAGCTGAACAACAAAATGCAGTGGAGGAGAATAAAAGTGAGAAAAAATAAAATAAATAAAATAAATAAATAAAGGGATATGTTATATTCCTATTTTTCAACAAAAGAAGATACAAAATTGTATAATGCACACATTGTGTTTAAGGATTTATTTTTAAAGGCCCATAGATAACTGAAAGGAAATATACCAAGTATTAGCAACTTCACTGGAGTGGCAGAAATTAGTACTAGAGAGTTCCCTTTTATTCTGCTTTTCAAATTTTCTCCAATATTAGTTTTATCACTTTTATGTCTGAAAAGTGAAATTATAAAAGTAAAAATTGGGAAAGCCTTTTTAAAATTAACCTCCTCTTTGGTGAGAGAATTAATAGCCTCTCATAACAGCTGACCATTCATTTGCTCATTAATGTAATAAGTTTATATTTGGCATCACTATACCTGATACTATCATAAGGACCTGTGATTCTACAATTAGTAAGAATAGGATAATTCCTAGTTTCATGACCCTTAAAGTCTGGTGAAACAGACCGTGGACAATAGACAAGCAACGACAAATAGGGTAGCTTTATAAAAACGGAAAGGGAGAAGCATATATGGGAGGTAGTACAAGAGGGGAAGTATTAAAGGGAAGTCAAGGAGGAAATCTTCATAATTAAGGGACATTCGAGGCAAAGGATGAAAAGAAATAATAAAACGAGGTATTTTAAATGAATTAATTTTTACTTTCTAGATAAAAAATTTTGGATCTCTGGTTTTTTTTACAAAATTAAAAATAATTCTAGTTTTCTTTGATAAGTTACGCTTGTAAAGTTGGTTTGTGTTTTCTTCTGCCTGTTTTATTAATAAAAGAAGTTGAATAATAACTAAATTGTTTTTATGTATTTTATATGCTGGTGCTGAGGTAATGGTGCCACTGGGTAAAAACAACCCTTTAAAATGAATGAAATATCAAACCAGTTAATATTTTTACCTCTCGGGTTATTCATGAGACACTAAAATACCTTGTTTTATTATTAAGGCCAAACAATGCTCCAAACATTTTTTTCTCAAGATTTAGACACTTAAGAAGATTGTTTAACTATCCTCTAAAACTTTGGATTAAGGAACACTAACATGGAGAAACAATTGGCAAAAGTAAAAGATCATGTCAAGGTTTCTGAGCAATTTCTGAAATGTATATAGTGAACACCATATATGCTGTTGATGGACTGACATCTAAAACAGAAGCAGCCAAAACCGGTTTGGCTCAATGGATAGAGCATCGGCCTGCGGACTGGAGGGTCCCAGTTCGATTCCCATCAAGGGCATAGACCTTGATTGCGGGCAAATCCCCAGTGGGGGGTGTGCAAGAGGCAGCTGATCAATGTTTCTCTCTCATCGATGTTTCTAACTCTATCCTTCTCCCTTCCTCTCTGTAAAAAATCAATAAAATATATATTTAAAATAAATTAATAAAAATTAAAAAAATAAAAGATGAAAAAGAAATAAAATAATAATTTTAAAAAGCATAAATAAGTGTACTGAGTAAAGCATAAACTTCCTGCCCACACCCACCAGAGTAAGGCATCATAATATCACTACTCTGTGTGCTTCTGTCAAAGGCCGCATTAAGACCCCAGAAATCATTTGGTCTGGCCCTGCCAAGGCATTAGAGGTAAATTAATGAAATGTTTGAGCACATATAGCAGGCTAATTTTTAAGTTGATAATTTTGTATGGCCCAAGAATAATGTTATAAATATACAAATAGCCGTTGGCAGAAAAATGTTCCCCACCCCTGACATAGGCATACACACAAGGCTCATAAAACAAAGAAGTCTTTTGGGTTTATTAATATGTGGGGTGTTTGTTATTTTTTTTTATTTCAGAGTATGGAGAGTGTGAGAAACATCAGTGATAAGAATCATTAACTGGCTGCCTCCAGCATGCCCCTAACTGGGGATCGAGCCCACAACCTGGGCATGTGCCCGACCAGGAATCAAACCATGAACTCCTGGTTCATAGGTTCACACTCAGCCCCTGAGCTATACCACAGGGCTTTTTTCTTTTTTTTTAAATACTAGCACAAACCTTCCAGGGTTTGAGCAGTAATTAACCAGCAGGTCAAGTTTATTATTCCCACATGCCAAATAGAAAGCAAACTTCAAACTTAATTTACCCTTGAAAATAAACTTTAAATTTGGATGAGAACCAGATTGGAGATGATTAAGAGTGTACAGAGAAAACTACCAAACAATGAGAGATGGCATCTATAAAAAGCATCAGGCCCTGGCCGGGTAGCTCAGTTGTTTATAGAGAGTCCTTCTGATACGCCAAGGTTGATTGTTCTTTCTCCTGCCAGGGTACATACAAAAAGCAGCTAATGAAAGCAAAAATAAGTGGAAAAACAAATAAACAAATCAATCTTTCTCTTTCTCTCACTCTCTCTCTCTAAAATCAATCAACTTTTTAAAGAGTATATAGGTTTCAAGTGTACAATTCTATGATACATTATCTATATATTGCACTGTGTGCCCATCACCCAGTCAAATCTTCCATCACTGCATATTTGACACCTTTTACCCTTTACTAAGCCCCTCCCCAACAATCACTTTTTTGTGAAGTATGCATGACTTGAAGCATATACCATTCCTTTCTTTGGAATTTATTTCTGCATTTAATATACGATGGCCTAAGAGGGCAAACTATATGTAGATATTAGATATATGCTTCAACTTTGCTTCTATGGTGATGTTTTCATCCCCCACCTTAATACAAAGAACAATGTGATAAACTTTGTAATATAAAAGTATTAATGTGTTGGACTCAAAGAGTTTATAATGAAGAGGAAATTGAAAAACTTTCCATCACACCCAGTATATAAAGTAAGTGAGGCGGTTCCACTGTCAATTCTTCTCTGTTCCTTATTCTTCATTTCTCTAATCCACCGCTGACCCCCTTCAACCTTGCCTCCCTCACAGAGTTTTTATTCACTTGCCCATTATAGGCCCACATTTCTCAAAGTTCCATTCTCAGCCTTCTTTCTGCTCCTCAATATCTTGAATCAATGACCACTGAACAAATGCTTACGACTCTTCTTCTTTTTTTTTTTTTAATATATTTTATTGATTTTTTTACAGAGAGGAAGAGAGAGGGATAGAGAGTTAGAAACATCGACGAGAGAGAATCATCGATCAGCTGCCTCTTGCACACCCCCCACTGGGGATATGCCCGCAACCAAGGTACATGCCCTTGACCAGAATCGAACCCGGGACCTTGCAGTCCCCAAGCCGACGCTCTATCCATTGAGCCAAACCGGTCCCAGCTGCTTACGACTCTTCTATCTCTCTTTTTGCCAAGTCTATACAACTGAAATCTAGACCCAAATTTCCAAATACCTAATAAACATCTCAAGAACAATTCATTAAAAAGGAGCCAGAAAGTTTGATTTTGAAAGAGTCTCTGTTTCTACAGAGGCAAACAATATTAAAGCAAGAAATGAATTCTAAGGAAAGGTCAATGCCTTAGAACTTTCCAAGGCATTAGCCATGGAAATGAGGTCTAAAAGATGAGGTTGAGAGCATGCCTATAAAATTTTTTGTTAGAACCTCAGAAAGCTGATGAACAAAATAAAGTGATGGATAAAAATAGAAGGTGGAAACATGGACCAGACTAATGAATCTCAGAGGGAGGGAAGGAAGGAGGAGGGCAGGGAAAGAGATTCACCAAAGATCATATACTAGAGGCTTGGTCAGCCCAACCCAATCGGGGCCCATCGGGCAGGGCCAGTGGGGGGCAGGGGCCACAGGTGGTTGGCCAGCCGGCCCCACCCCTGATCAGGGTGTTGGGGGCTGATCAGGGGCCGGGTTGGCCAGGGGATGGGGAGCAATTAAGGCCCAGATCAGACCGATTGGCTGTCGCAGTGTGCATCCTAGCCACCAATAATTCTGGTCATTCCACTGTTCTAGTCACTGGGCTTTTATATAGATAGATATACATTACCTATGGACACTGACAATAGAGTGATGAAAGCCTGGGGCGGGGCAGGAACCAGGCGGAGGGGGATAAAGCAAGGCATCTGTAATACTTTCAACAATAAAGATATTTTAAAAATAAAAATAAAAAATGTTAAAGGCCAATAAACACATGAAAAGATGCTCAACATCACTAATCATTAGGGAATGTAACTCAAATTCACAATGAGATATCACTTCACACCCATTAGGAATGCAATTTATACAGAGAGAGAAAATAACAAATGTTGATGAAATGTGCAAAAATTAGAACCCTCATGCATTGTCAGAAAAAATGTAAAAAGGCAAAGCCACTGTGAAAAATAATTCGGCAGTTTTTCAAAAAATTAAACATAGAATTACCATATGATCCAACAATTCCATCCCTCGGTATATATGCAAAAAAATGAAAAGCATATACTCAAACAGATATGTGTACATTCGTGTGGACAGTAATATTATTCACAATTGTCAAAAGGTGGAAACAACTCAAATGCCCATCAACATATTTTTAATTTTTTTTAAATATATTTTATTGATTTTTTTACAGAGAGGAGGACAGAGGGATAGAGAGCTAGAAAGTCGATGAGAGAGAAACATCATCGACCAGCTGCCTCTTGCACACCCCCTACTGGGGATGTGCCCGCAACCAATGTACATGCCCTTGACCGCAATCGAACCTGGGACCTTTCAGTCCGCAGACTGACGCTCTACCACTGAGCCAAACCGGTTTCGGCCAAATGCCCATCAACATATTAATGGATAAATAAATATATACTCCTATATAATAAAGAGCTAATGTGCTAATTAGACCGGATGGCTGAACAACCATTCGGACGACCTTTCAGATGACCTTCCGGACGAAACCAGGGTGCGAGGGCCAAGGCAGCCAGGGCTGCAAGGGCCAGCCCCTTGCACGAATTATGTGTATCTGGTATCTAGTATAAACATAACAGAATGTGATTCAGCCTTTCAAAGGAATGAAATTCTGACACATACTACAACATGGATAAATTTTAAGACATTATGCTATGCAAAATAAGCCAGACACAAGAGAGCAAAAACTGTATGAGTCCGCTTATTGGGAAAATTCACAGACACACTAAATAGACAGAAGTTACAAGAGGCCAGAAAAAGGTGGGGATGTGGAGTTACTGGTTAATGGGTACAAGGTTCCTGCTTGGAATGATTAAAAAGTTCTGAAAATTGAGAGCAATGATGTTTACACAACATTGTGAATATACTCAATTCAACTGTACACTTAAAATGATTAAATGTAAATTTTATGTTATATGTATTTTATACACAATAAAGAACAAATGCTAAAAATAGGCTCGAGGCAGAGCCTTCTACGTGCACCTTGGTGGTAGAGCAGTGGCATGGAATGCAGCCCACAGCCAACCAACTAGTACACAAATACTAGACAAACACCAGCAGTTTCAACATTGCTGGGCAAGATACACTGTCACCCTGAGTTTAGCAAAAAGCACTGGCATCCAAAAAATCGCTTCTAAGTCCTCTAAAGGCTTGGTTTCCTGGCTTCCTCTCAATCACCCCCATCTGTCCACAAGAATAGAACCAAAGAGCCAGAACAGTAAAAATCTGAATGAAGTCCAAAACCAGGGGCTGCCTGTTGGCAGGTTACTAGTCAGAAGCTAATAAAGACTTCAGCAGTGAAAAAGCCTTGTTCTCAAAGAGTCAACAAGCTTACAGACACATTATCTTTCTCTCCCTCTTTAAATCTTTTTATTGAAGTACTAGAGGCCCGTACACAAAGTTGTACAGGGGTGGGGTCCCTCGGCCGGGTCAGTGATCAAGACCAATCATGGATATTTCCCAACCCGATCAGGGCCCGGGGTCGATTGGGGCAGGCCAGCCAGGGGGAGGGAATGTGGAAGTTTGGCTGGCTGACCCACCCCAATTGGCCCTGATCGGGGCGACCAGCAGGGGAAGGGGCTGCCCCATCAGAGCAGATTGGGGTGGGCAGACCCAGAGAAGGGGCCATGGAAGGTTGGCCAGCCAGCCCACTCCAGTCAGGACCAATGGGGGCAGGCCTGGGGAGGAGGGGCTGCGCTAAGTTGGCGGTTGGCCAGGAGGAGGTGCCTCGGGCTAGCCAGGGGGAGGGGCTGCAGGAGGTTGGCCGGCCACAGGAGGTTGGCTGTGGGAGAGCACTGACCACCAGGGGGCAGCTCCTGCATTGAGCATCTGCCCCCAGTGGTCAGTGCATGTCATAGCTACTGGTCATAACAGTCAGGCTTTGATAGATAGATAGACAGATAGATAGATAGATAGATAGATAGATAGATAGATAGATAGATGGATGATGTAGAACAATGTCCATAGTCCTTCACATACAAAGAATCCCAATCACAAATGCAAAACCCAGGGATATGAAAGCTGACTGTAAATTTACTGGGGGGGGGGGGGGGGGGGGGGGGGGGGAAATCCATGTGTAAGTGGACCCACACAGTTCAAATCTGCTGCTCAAAGGTCAACTGTATATAGCAAGCAAGGTAGTAATAAATGACATACAGAAAAAATAAAGCAGAAAAAAATGAATCTAGATTAGTGGTTGCAAAGGAATTAGAGTGAAGAGAGGACATAAAGAAACTTTCAGGGGGTGACAGACACTGTCTCTTGACTGTTGCAGTGATTTCACATTGGACAATTAAAAGGGATACAGTTTACTGTATGAAAAATATAGCTCAATAATGTGTTTTTCTTAAATAAAGCAGTAAGTGGAGAACTAAACCTTTATAGAGAGGTGGTCAGTGAAAACCTTATTATGTGATCTCAGGAAAGTGGAAAATCTATACCAATATCTGGGGGAAGACCAATTAGGAGAAAGGAATACCAAATGGACAGATTCTAAGAGGAAGCATGCCTGGCATGATCTAGAATAAATAAGCCATGAGAATATGTGCCCAGCTAAAGGAGACTGAGTAAGGAAGAGCACTGGTAACCCGATTGAGATAGAAAGCCACTAGAGTGAGATGAGAACCATGAATACATTTTCTGATTTATGCTTTAACAGAATTACTCTACTGATACACTTCCATGGGCTGAGAGTAAGCTAAAAAGCGATGCAGAGTGATCAGTAAGGAGAATGTTATTATAGTAACTTAGAAGTGATAGTGATCTAAACATAATGAGCCATGGTAAGAGGTAGTCAAATTTTATATATTTTAAAATTAAACCCAGCAATATTTAATGATGAATTGGATGTGGAAGTGATAAAAAGAGAGGAGGATATAAACTGGAAGAATGGAGGTGCCACTAACTGAGATGAGGAAAAATGCAGATGAGGAAACAGGTTTGGAAGGCATATGAGGAACTTAGTTTGGAGCATATTCCATTTTTTTATTTCTTTCCACACTTAAGTAATTTTTCATATATATATTTATGTTATAAATATATAAATGAAATTTAGAAGAGAAATCCAGTTTGGAAATATAAATTTGTTAGGAGCTAGCCAACACATTATTTATAGTGGTTTAAATGTACTAATTTGATGAAAATCATTTTGATGAAAAAGAAACATTTTGTCACTTTGGCTAACAAGGTCAAAGAAAAACCATAGAGATTTAAAATTAGATTTAAAAATATCTGTGACAATATATCCAACATTCAGATGGTGTGTAAATTACTTAACTCAAAAGGCATATATTATTTATAAAACCCAGTTCAAAAAATATTAGGAATTACTATAAAAGTTTTCTAGAAATGTCTTAAATATGTATATTTTCATAATCCTATCCAAATGATAAATACTTAAGACAAAAAATAATCACTACTGCTATAATAAAAAATGAATAGTCTGGCCCTGGCTAGTGTGGCTCAGTTAATTGGGCATCATCTTGTATACCAAAACTTCACCAGTTCAATTCCCAGTCAGGGCACATACCCAAGTTGTTGTGGGTTCGATCCCCAGTTGGGGTGCAGACAGAAGGCAGCCAATTGTTTTTTTCTCACATTGATGTTTTTCTCTCTCTCCCCTCGTGTCCCGTGTCCCTTCCTCTCTCTCTAAAATCAATAAAAACATGTTTTTTAAATGAATAGCCTGTACAAATTACTGGTGAAATATCTAAGTTTATTTATCAAACCTTGCTAATCTATCAGATTTTTTATCTAGGAACAAAAGGAGGAAGCCCATATAACAAAATGGTTAAGAGAATGGACTTTAAGGTCAGACACACCAGTCAACAAAGGCAAACGCATTATTTTATAATAACTGAATAAAAGATCCCCCAAATATATGTATTTTTAAAAAAGAATTACATTTTTTAAAGGAATTATATTTTAAATTAAAAACAAAGTCATTATGGAACTACAAACAATGAAAAATCCTAAGAAATTCAAGAAGGGAATATAAGAGAAAACCTGACAGCTAAAAAATATCCTCATTGCCGAAACCAGTTTGGCTCAGTAGTAGAGCATCAGTCTGTGGACTGAAAGGTCCCAGGTTTGATTCCGGTCAAGGGCATGTACCTGGGTTGCGGGCACACTCCCAGTGGGGGGTGTGCAAGAGGCAGCTGGTCGATGTATCTCTCTCATCGACATTTCTAACTCTCTATCTCTCTCAATTCCTCTCTGTGTAAAATCAATAAAATATTTTTTTTAAAAAAGATCAAATAAAAAAAATTAATGGTGGGCTCAATGACAGTGATAGCACATTAGGATCTTTAGGAATAATAAATACATTACAGTATTTAAGATACATTTTCTTCTATGCCTGATTACATATAAATACAACTTGATGAGACAGTTTTGTTCTTTGTTGTTTAATCTCAATTCCTGGTCTTTATTTAGCATCTCTAAATAGAGATGCTAAATAAAGATTCTGACCAAATGCCAAGAATTCTGAGAGTTAACCAGCCGGGACCGGTTTGGCTCAGTGGATAGAGCGTCGGCTTGGGGACTTGAAGGGACCCCGGTTCAATTCTGATCAAGGGCATGTGCCTTGGTTGCGGGCATATCCCCAGTAGGGGGTGTGCAAGAGGCGGCTGATCGATGACTCTCATCGATGTTTCTAACTCTCTATCTCTCTCCCTTCCTCTCTGTACAAAATCAATAAAATATATTTTTAAAAAAAGAATTCTGAAAGCTAACTAAAATGGAGTAGTGAGCCAAAACCGGTGTAGCTCAGTGGATAGAGTGTCAGCCTGGGGACTGAAGGGTCCCGGGTTCGACCCTGGTCAAGGGCATATAGCTTGGTTGTGGACACATCCCCAATGGGGAGTATGCAGGAGGCAGCTGGTTGATGTTTCTAACTTTCTATCCCTCTACCTTCCTCTCTGTAAAAAATCAATAAAAATATATTTTAAAAATTAATAAATAAAAGGGAGTAGTGGGCAACTTCGGTACAATCAACTTATTGCCCCATTTCAAAAAAATTTTTTGGTTAATCCTCACTGGGGGATATTTTTTCCTTTGATTTTAGAGAGAGTTGGAAGGGAGAAGGAGGGGGAAAGAAGGGAGAGAGAGATAGAGAAACATGGATGTGAAAGAGCCACATCAATCGGTTGTCTCCTGCATACACCCCAATCAGGGCAGCGAACCTACAACCCAGAAACAAACCCAAGACCTGTTGGTTCACAGCCGACAAGGCCAACACTTCAACCACTGAGCTACGCCGGCCAGGGCTTATTGCCCCATTGTGTTCTTCTGCCGTAGCTGCCAGAACGCCGAGGCTGGTTTCCAGACTCTATGCACAATTGGAAGGATCTAAATATTTAGGTGATTCCCTCTCTGAAGGTTCTTTTACTATTTCTGCAAACAAAAGTATTGCATAAAATAAATTTGAATGTATTGCTAATATGTAAGAGAAAATATAGTTCAACATGGGAAATTAATTGAAGTTGAACTCACCTGTCCACTTTTCCCTATTTCCAGCTCCATTATAGCAACAGGGTTGTGTATCTGAGCAGAGTGCCTCGACTGTGATTTGCCATCAATTCTCCAGCTTAGGCCCCGAAGCCCACTGTCCCAGCGGCTCTGGTTCATCAGGCTCTCTCGGATCTTTGTCTTATGACTCTTCCAGAATTTCGAAATAACAGCAGCTTGATCAGATGTGATCCCTCCTTGCTTTTTAGTTTGAGCAGTCAAGAATGCTTCCAGCTGATTGAAATCCATGTCTGCAGATGCAACAGACTGTAATGACAGAAAAGGTAATAATTTTGAATTTGATAGATAACTAGAAAATGGTAGCTTCTTAACTATAGATCATATTTTGAGTGATTCATAATCAATGAATAAGATTCACAAAAGGGTCATCAAGTGACAATAATGAGAATAAACTCTTCAGAAGTATAAAAATACCGGGCCCGGAACAGCCGGGTCAGGAGCAGCCAGGCCCAGAGCAGCAGCAGCCAGGCCCAGAGCAGCTGGCTCCGAAGCAGCAGCATCCAGGCCCGAAGCAGCCAGGCTGGGAGCGGCCAGGCCTGGAGCGACAGCAGCCAGGCCCAGAGCAGCAGCAGCCAGGCCCAGAGCAGCCAGGGCGGGAGCATCCAGGCCTGGAGCTGCCTGGCCCGGAACAGCTGTGCCCAAAGCAGCCAGGCCTAGAGCAGCTGGGCACGGAGCAACAGAGGCCAGGCCTGGAGCAGCCAGGCCCAGAACAGCTCACCCACCTGCCCATGCCCCAGGGCTGCCTCTCAGACATGGCTGGAAACTTTTGGAGGAACTTGAGGGTCTGCTGAATCAAGTGATGAAGGCTTAGGTCTGGATGTGTTGAGTTGTTGTAGCACTGGGATGATGATCTGTGCCTTGTGTGGGGTCTGGATGAGATTGGTTGATCTATTTGGATGTGTCTTTTGTTTGAAGTGTATCCTTGGGAATGTGGAGGTATTATTGAGAAAATGCTAAGTAACTGATTTGCTACCTGAAAAATTTAAAGTTCTGAAAGTTTAAGGTCTCTTGCCAAAAAGAGGTTTTAAAGCTAACACCTTAATTTTAATGGAGAAAGGGGAGGACAAGCCCTTCCCACCCAGAACAGGTAATCCAATTCCAGCCAGCAGCTATCTTTAAACAATGTGTTCATTTACATTTGAATGGCTACGCCTTTTGATAGCCCAAGGGCAAGTTTACATGTAAACAAGTTTGCTTCTCTGTTCCCAGGGCAGAAAAAACAAGGTTTAAAATTATTAGATTTTAAAATTTATTCTTAAAAATATAAGTTTATTAATTTAAAAAAAAAAAAGGAAATTAAAAAACCTGATGAACAATATTAACTGTTGATTATAACAGAATCAGAGATACGGGAGGGGAGTGGACTGACAACTCTTGGGGAAAAGGGGAGTGGTGGAAGCGGGAAGAGACTGAACATAAACTGTGCACCTATGGATGAGGACAGTGGGGGGTGGGGAAAGGGCAGAGGGTGGGGTGGGAACCTGGTGGGGGGGGGGGGGGAAATGAGGAACTTTTGTTATATAAACAATAAAGACTGATTTAAAATAAAATAAATAAATAAATAAAAATATTCCCTTTGCAAATATCAAATATCAGAAAAACTACTGTTAAAAATTTCATGCAATTTAAATTCTAGGTCAATAACTATAAACTAATTTTAAAAATCTAGTACTATAATGGTGCAATATAATAATAAAATAAAAATCCTATATAATAAAAGCCTAATATGCTAAGTGTCTGATCATTCATTTGACTGTTTGACCAGTCATTATGATGCACACTGACCACCAGGGGACAGATGCTCCAACTGATAGGTTAGCTTGCTGCTGGGGGCTGGGTGAAACGGGCCAGACACACCCTGGAGCCCTCCCATGTCCTTCCCTGGCACAGATCAAGCACCAGTGGAGACCGTTGGCCTGGCATGTGGGGATTGGGCCAAAACCGGCTCTCTGGCATCCCCCAAGGAGTACCGGATTGCAAGAGGATGCAGGCAAGCCAAGTGACACCACCAGTGCATGAATCAGTGCACTGGGCCTCTAATTTTAAAATAAGAGAGTAAAATTAATTAGCTCTCTGATGAAATATGACTTAATTTCAGTGCCTAGATAACTAGGCTTGGTTTAACATATTAAAACTGTACAATGCGTTGGCCATAATAAGCACTAATTAAATTTCATTAAATGAATCATTATTTTAGCTTTGTAGTCTATCTTCAGCCAAATAGCTCATTCATAATAACATTACTCTGAAATTGTATACTACTTTATGCTTTTCCATAAATTTCAAAACTTAATGCCATTGCTGCTCTGAGAGCAGTCAGCAGCTAAACTGCAGTGGAAAGTCATTACAGGGCTGAGGCAATAGAGCTTTGAAGAGGACAGTGATGATCAATGATTTGGTCTCAGAACGAGCTCTCCCCTGCATCTTCTTGGGTATGTCCGTACCCTCTCCTGACCATTGGGGCTGGCATGAGCTCCAAACCACACAAATCAGAGTGCTCTCCTTTCTTTGGGAATAATGATTGATTCAAATAAACCTCCCAATTTCGAGCAGAAAGAGAAATGGTCTTGCCTCTAGTTGTCATGGTACCAGAAGGATATAAGGTTAGGATGCAGACAGCCACCACTGATCTTTTGGCAAAGGCCTGATTGCAAAATATAAAGAATGAAGCCAAGTAGAGATGAAAGTAGGTTCCAATGGAGCAATATTCCTGTTCTATAATCCCCTACTTCCTGCAGACTTCCTTCAATTCTATGTGTTATTTCAGCATTCTTTCTATAGCACCAAAAGTCTCCTTTCACTGTTCAAGATAGTTTAAACTGTTTTCCTATTATTTGGAACCAAAAATATTGACTAAACTTGAGCAATAGCAGTAAGAACAGAGAAATTATAAAAGCAGACAGCATACAGGTAGACTATAGGTACAGGAAGTGGGACTGTGGCTGAAAAACAAACATGCTGCCTTTTATTCCTCCATTAATATAGAGAAATTTTATAATCAGTATCTTTCTGATTAAAGATATTTCATATTTCAATTCAATAAATATTTATTGGATAACTGCCTATATAGCAGGTATGAGGACCCAAAATCTCTAGCTATGCTACTCAATAGAAATATTAATTTATATAACATACAATAAATTAAGTCAAATTATTTCCTCTGACACTTTGCTTCACAGTATTACAATTCAGGTGACTTGTATCATTCTTTTCCTCAAATCGTATCAAAATATCCATTCTGATATAACTTCACTTGCGACAGATGTTATTTTGGTTGGCTTCCAGTCAATAATATCTTAAACTGGGATCAATTCACCCAAATTTTTTTAAAAATCAAAAATTAAATGAGGAACTGATTTTGGTTTGAGTTCAAAGTCAACAATTTTCATCTAATTCAAGAAATGCTTGAATAGCTACCATGGAACAGAAACTGTTCAAGGTATCCGCTGTTCAAGAAACATTCATCTAATTCAAGAAATGCTTGAATAGCTACCACGGAACAGAAACTGTTCGAGGCATCCACCTCCATATACTGGGAGCCAAAGCTTGCAACCTGATGCTTACTTATCCTTGATTCTTCCCTCTCCTCCAAACTTGAATTAGTGGCTCTCAATACTGGTTGCACATTAAAAGCATGAAGTACATTTAAGAAAATATTAATGCCCAGACTCCATTTCAGAAATTCTAAAGTGAGGCCCAGATATTGGTATTGTTAAAAAGCTTTCCAAATTATTCTAATGGGCAACAAGGCCAGAAATTGATGCCTATAACCTTTTAATCACCAAATTCTGTTATAAATCTGAAATAATGTCTAATAATATGTCCTCTCTGCTCTGTCCCTACTACCTCAGTAACATGAACCTGAACCAAACTTGTAGCTCCTCAAGTCTATCTTCTATACCCCATCTAAGTGATCTATATAAAATAACAATAGGATCCTGTCACTTCTCAATTTAAAGCTTTCTAACAGCTGGCTATTACCTATTGCAGTAATTTATCAGCATGTTATGAAACATTCTATGAGGTATAAATTATAAGTAATGTTATTTGTAATAGTAAAAATATTGGAGTTTGTAAAGACTTATTTTTATAAGCATAAACTGAAGGTTTTTCAAAGTTATCCTTATATTAACAACTTCCTCCCTTGTTTTAATTGTTCCCTCGAATGGGAGGTGAAAAATACAAACACAAGATCATGCATGTATCTGTTAAGTGTGTCACAGAGGAATAAAATATTGAAAACTGATCATCTAGGCTTTGAGTTCTCAACAACATAGCAATCCTCCCCATCCTCCATCCACCCTCCCCATCAAGGCACTTGAGAAATGTTTGAGAGCTATGCTTGGTTTCATGGTGATTAGAGTGCTTCTGGCTTCTAGTAAGCAGGAACTAGGGCTGATAGACATCATCCTACAATGCTCAAGAAAACAGGGGCTGGCAAGTTTTCTGTAAAGGTACTACCATTTCTGTTACATATTTAAAAGGGTAAAAGCTGCCCTGGCTGGTTTGGCTCAGTTGATAGAGCGTCGGCCTGCAAAATAAAAGGTTCCAGGTTCGATTCCGGGCAAGGGTACATGCCCAGGTTGTAGGCTCGATCCCCAGTGGGGGACTTGCAGAAGGCAGCTGATCCATGATGGATGTTTCTATCTCTCTCTCCCTCTTCCTCTTTAAAATCAATAAAAATATATTTTTTAAAATAAATAATTTTAAAACTGTTCTTGGCTCCTGGGTTTTACAAAAATAGGCAGTGTGGCCTGCAAGATGTAGTTTGCCAACCCCTGCTCAAGTACAACCTGAATTATGCCCAGCCAGCATGGTTCAGTGGTTGAGCATCGACCTATGAACCAGGAGGTCACGGTTCAATTCTCGGTCAGGGCACATGCTCAGGTTGCAAGCTCAATCCCCAGTGTGGGGTATGCAGGAGGCAGCCCATCAATGATTCTTTCTCATCGCTGATGTTTCTATCTCTCTCTCCTTTCCTCTCTGAAATCAATAAATATGTATTTTTTAAATTTTATTTTATTTGTTTTAAAGAACAACCTGAATTATAGACCAATGGGTATGGTAATTTAGGCATCATTAATGTCTTAAAAATTCAAAGTCATTAAAATCCATGGTAAGCTACATTCCATTTCTTCTCAAATTGTCATATTTCTGAAATATAAACAAACACAGAGTAAAAAAATGACTAAGTTTAAAAAAAGATTTTATAAATGTGTATCTAACAAAAACAAATGTCACAAAGACTTCACCAATGGTCTGGATTATAACTAAAATCAACTCAAATATTAAATATTTAAAACATCCTGGCAGACCAGGCTGGTTGTAGCTACCACTGCCGTCACTGTGCCAGCCCTCTGGTCTCAACAAGGCCGGCAATGCTCTGCAGGAAGCTAATTCCAGCAAGTCATAAATGCAAGAAGTTTCATCAAAAGGTTGATGGAATCTTGAGGATTGCCTGCTGGAAATGGCTAAGGGCATGTCCCCACACCTAAAGATTTGCATAGATGATTGCTTGTTGCCAGACAGCTGAGGGCATTTCAATCTGCATGTTATTGCCTCCTACTGGCCAAACACCTGAACAGCCGTAGGCAGTTTCCCCAATCGGAATGGATTCTGTATACTAAACCTTGCCTTTGATGTATATCTACTTTGCTTTTGGACAATTTGTGTTAATAAAAAGCAAGAGGTCCAGAAAGACAGAAGAAATTGGTTCCTTTAGGTAAGTCTCCTCTGCCCCCCTCCAAAATGCCTTCCAAAATTATGTTTCGTCTCTAGACTCTTTAAGAATTTATAGCCGAAACTAATTTGGCTCAGTGGATAAAGCGTCGGCCTGCAGACTCAGGGGTCCCAGGTTCGATTCCGATCAGGGGTATGTACATTGGTTGCAGGCACATCCCCAGTGGGGGGTGTGCAGGAGGCAGCTGGTCGATGTTTCTCTCATTGATGTTTCTAGCTCTCTATCCTTCTCCCTTCCTCTCTGTGAAAAATCGACTAAAAATATATTATTAAAAAAAAAAAAAAAAGAATTTACAGCACTCCCTTCTCCAGATTCCTGAACCTTCTACAATAGATGCTCCAGAATAGGAGACAAGCCAATATGTGAGCCAATATCCAGCTTCATTCAACATGACTACCAATTATTTGATAGTATAAAAAAAAAAACAACTAGGCACAATTTACTTTGATGCATCATGCCTTACATGGGAAGGACAGCAATTCCAGGGTAAAGCTGCCTTGCATTCCAGAAAATCCAGCACAGCATCACAATGCAGGACCATCAGCCCATCCCAGATAGCTGCATCATCAGCATGGTTTTGGGCCAACTTAAAGCCAAAGAAGACCATCATGGGGTCCCAGCAAATGTTTCTGAAAGAACACCAAGGATGCTTGGGTTGGCACCAATGACGTGTTTCAGGCTTGCACAACTTCTGCTGACCTCCTCCCAGCCAGGCACTCATGCTGTTTCCTCCACCCTTCCTTTCTGAGTACCATTCATGCTCCTCCAGACACTCCAAATATCCTACACAACAGAGCAGGTTCGCAATAGGAATGGGTGCAGTGCACAGTATGCATGATGCTTGCATGCTAGACTAGCTACATTTAACAGGAGAGGTTTGTACTGTACCAGTGCATGCTTTGGAAAGATTTAAGTAATGCAAAAAGTTGTTTGGTATTTTAATCTACTGACAAGCTGCTCTAATAACCCAACAAAGTGAAGGAGAAAGCAACTACCTCACAGCTCAGATATTAATTTGTTCAGATGTTTCAATACCTCAGCTGTAATAATAAAAGCATAATATGCTAATTAGGCTGGACATCCTTCTGGACGAAACCAGGGCTGAGCTGCAGGATTGAGGAAGCTGCCACTGCTTCGAGGGAGGGATCCAGGCAGCCCCTGTGGCTGTGAAGGCCTACTCTTGCATGCATTTCATGCATAGGGCCTCTAGTGATATAGTAAAACCATAAAAATTTTAACAGCTTAAATAAATAAATAATAACATATCGCTTTTTAAATTTTCCTTCTAGCTCTTGTATATATGCATGTGATTTGTGATCATGGTTTTTCATCATATAGGTATATTTTAAAGAAATATAAACTTTTGCCCAGCCAGTGTGGTTCAGTGGTTTAGTGTCATCCAATGAACCAAGAGGTCACCAGTCCAATTCCCACTCAAGGAACATGCCCAGGTTTCAGGCTCAATCCCCAGTAGGACTGATGTTCCTCTCTCATCAATGTTTCTAACTCTATCCTTCTCCCTTCCTCTCTGTAAAAAAATCAATAAAATAGCCCTAGCTGGTTTGTCTCAATGGATAGAGTGTCGGCCTGCGGACTGAAGGGTCCCAGGCTCAATTGCAGCCAAGCGTTGCGGGCTCAATCCCCAGTAGGGGGCATGCAAGGGCAGCCAATCAATGATTCTCTCTCATCATTGATGTTTCTATCTCTCCCTCTACCTTCCTCTCTAAAATCAATAAAATATATTTTTTACAAATCAATAAAATATATTTTAAAAAATAAAATCATATTAAAAATAAGAACATATTTTTAACAAAAATAAATATAAACATTTAGACACAACTCAAGACTGGCAATTGCAACTAGGTTCTATCCTTGGGTAAATATAGTGTCTACTAGAGGCCTGGTGCACGAAATTCGTGCACGGAGGGGTGGGGTGTCCTTCAGCCCAGCCTGCACCCTCTCCAATCTGGGACCCTTCGAGGGATGTCCAACTGCCCGCCTGATACCCCTAACTGCTCTCCCTGCTGGCCTGATTGCCCCTAACCACCTCTGCCTGCCAGCCTGATGCCCCTAACTGCTCTCCCTGCTGGCCTGATTGCCCCTAACCGCCTCTGCCTGCCAGCCTGATGCCCCTAACTGCTCTCCCTGCTGGCCTGATCACCCCCTAACTGTTCTTCCCTGCCAACCTGGTTGTACCTAACTGCCATTGCCTCTGCCTCGGCCCCACCACTGTAGCTTTGTCCAGAAGGACATCTGGAAGGACACCTAGAAGACATCTGGTCTATCCAGTCTAATTAGCCTATTATCCTTTTATTAGAATAGATAATCTACATATAAAAAGCCAGTGACCAGAATGCTGGAACAACCAGAATGACCGGACACTATGACACCCCCTGTGGCCAGCGAACTGGACTGATCAGGGGATTGGAGCTGGCTGGTCAATCTCCCTCGGCCCCTCTCCCCAACCAGCCCCACCTCTGATCACCCCATACCCACTTCAATCCCCCTTCAATCCAAGTCAAGTTTCTAGACCCAGAATAGTTACTTTGAGAAAAGGAGAACCAAAAATAGATTTTCAATGAATAGGGGTTCTGCCCTAAACTAAGAGAAAAATGAAAAAACTTACAGAATACCTCATTACAGGCCATTTGAGCTTATAAAAATATTTCGCAAACTCCAGCTGATAACCTATAATTGCTACTTTATCATGTGATGTCCAGTGATATTAAAAAGTAACATCAGCCGAAACCAGTTTGGCTCAGTGGATAGAGCGTCGGCCTATGGACTCAAGGGTCCCAGGTTCGATTCCGGTCAAGGGCATGTACCTTGGTTGCGGGCACATCCCCAGTAGGGGGTGTGCAAGAGGCAGCTGATCGATGACTCTCTCTCATCGATGTTTCTAACTCTCTATCTCCCTTCCTCTCTGTACAAAATCAATAAAATATATATATTTTTTAAACTAGAGAAGTATAGGAAAGGAATCTGTTTTACAGAGCCAGAAATGGTATTTCTAAATTCAAATTAACAAACAAAATATTTAGACTTCTTTTGGGTAAGAAATTCTTATTGTTTTTTAGCCAACTTTGTTTTCTGAACTAGTACATTAAACAGAAATAACACTTTTAACATTATGTTACTTCCAGCATATTTTATCAGTGTATTGCAAGCCAATATTCTACTGCCACCTAAAGTAGAAAAAAAAAATTACTGCTTATAGTTAAGCTAATGCTAGACAGAAGACAAATGAATCCTCAATGTATGACAGAATAAGTCAAATGTTTTCAGTATCTTCTATTCATGTCTCCTAATCTAAACATTTTAAGACCAGATATTTTGCATCCATTTTCTATAATCAAGTTAATTTTTATTACTTAATATTTGCTGTCCAAAATGTATAAGGATGAAATTCATTCTTAAATTAAGTCAAGTATTGAAAAGAATCTGCTGAACAGTAATTCTTCATTTGTAAAGGGAGACCAATAATAGATTTAGAAGCATCTTACATAATAAAATCTTTCTACATTATATAATAAATACAAAAATGCTACTATGAAGATAAGTAAGTTCAACATTAAAAAGCATTCTGGCCCTTGCTGGTTTGGCTCAGTGGATCAAGGGCTGGCCTGGGGGCTGAAGGGTCCTGGGTTTGATTCCGGTCAAGGGCACATGCCAGGGCTGCAGGCTCCATCCCCAGCAGGGAGTGTGCCTGGGGCAACTGACCAGAGACTCTCATCATTGATGTTTCTGTCTCTCCTTCTCCTTCCCTCTCTGAAATCAATAAAAATATATAGTATATATTTTTTTAAAATCTGGCTTTTTCACAAAAATGATACTAGATATATTCCATAAGACAAATCCCAAAACACAAGCTGAAAATACCATTCTTTGATGATCCCAATCATTAACAATTTTTTAAAATTCATCAATAAAGGTAAGTCAACGCAGGTCACTTTAAAAATGATACAAAATGCATTTTTAAGCCTCTATTTTTACTGTAAATACTTTCCACAAAATTGACCAGGTTATTTGGAAACTAGGATAAAATTATGCTTTTAAATAATAAATACATATGGATAATAAAAATAAAATATACACCAAAGTTTGCAAAACATTAAACTATTGGAATATTAAAAAGATTAAGTGGGGTATCCCTCAATAGAATCATACCCAAAAGCACCTTAGCAATATGTTCATCAAAAGCCTCTTAAGGGAGGGGGTGAGGGGGACTGGAGGAGGTCAATGGGGGGAAAATGGAAACATATGTAATACTTTCAATAATAAAGAATTATTTAAAAATAAATAATAATAATTAATAAATAGCCTCTTAAAAAAAGGTTTCACCAATGTTCAGTACAAATGTACTAAATTCCTAATATTGAAGAATAGCATAAAAATTCAGGGTCAAGGTGCAGAATATTATGTATTCTATGCTCCCCACTGTGTTTTACAAAAGAGAGGAAAGACTGTTGGTGATGGGGTTCAGGACATGCCACTCCAAAATATAGCACTTGGGCACATTGATCACTTTAAGCTAAAGGAGTTTAAAAAAGGCAGAGCAGGAAGGTCACTTACCCTCTCCCACAACCCTTTTGTCCTGAAAAAGGTCATAAAACCTTCATGAGATGTTCCTCCCTAAACCCAGAAGAAAGGAGCACCCTTATGGACAGAGTCACCAAGAAGCCCACAAATAGGCCTTGCTAAGTTTCCCTTATTTACTACAAATTACCTCACACTCTTCAACCTATCCTATTTCTCGTGAACTGTCCACTCTTCATCGAACAGTATAAAATATTCAGGTCCTCATTTTCTTAAGAAGGATCCTACATCACATTAAACTTAAATAAATGTGTATGTGTTCTCCTGTTAATCTTTGTCAGCTTAATTTTCAGAACTGGCCAAAGACCCTAAAAGTGTCAAGAAAAAACCTTTTCTTCCCCTACATTGGCTAAAATAAACATAGTATATTGTCTGTGTCAAAAGAAAACTCTTGGGAAATTTCAATTAAAAGGCTAGAAGAGAATGTTAAGGAAATCTATCAAAAAGTAAAAGAAAAAGCAAAGATATAAAAAAAATAGAAAAAATAAAATTTGAGGATACAGCCTAGAAAGTTTAACATTTGAAAAATCAGAGTAGAAACAGAATAGAGGAAAAAAAGAGTTAAGAAAATAATCTAGGTAGTAATAAATTCCCCAGAACTGAAAGTCATATGTCTGCAGATTGAAGGCCCACAGTGACCTAAAGTGAAACAAAAGAAAACCACACATCAAGAATATTCAAGAAAACAGCCGAAACCAGTTTGGCTCAGCGGTAGAGCGTAAGTCTGCAGACTGAAAGATCCCGGGTTCGATTCTGGTCAAGGGCATGTACATTGGTTGCGGGCACATCCCCGGTGGGAGGTGTGCAAGATGCAGCTGGTCGATGTTTCTCTCTCATCAACGTTTCTAGCTCTCTATCTCTCTCTTTTCCTCTCTGTAAAAAATCAATAAAATATATATTTTTAAAAAATAAATATTCAAGAAAATAAAGGATAAAGAGAAAATCCTAAAAGTTTCCAGAGAGAGAGAAAGATCACATTAAATTAAACAATGCCTTTAAAATTGTGAGTCAATTATTTTACAATCTAGAAATATATTCTCAGCCAAATTAGCAATTAAATGTGACACTCAAAGACACTAAGACTTAAAGAAAAAAAAAATACCTTTTTTACAGAGCTACGTAAGAACATACTTTCAAGATCTGACAAAAGACAAAATAAGCTGAATCTCAATGAGATGGAGCTACTACAATGCACATCTGGGCCTTGTAGTGATAATTTAACAGCTGATTTGGCTTTAAAGATCAAGAAATTTGCCCTACCCCAGTGGTCGGCAAAGTCATTAGTCAACAGAGCCAAATATCAACAATACGACGATTGAAATTTCTTTTGAGAGCCAAATTTTTTTAAACTTAAACTTCTTCTAACACCACTTCTTCAAAATAGATTCACCCAGGCATTATTTTGTGGAAAAGTATTTTGTGGAAAAGCCACACTCAAGGGCCAAAGAGCTGAATGTGGCTCTTGAGCCGCAGTTTGCCGACCAAGGCCCTAGCGGGTTTGGCTCAATGGATCCTATGGACTGAAGGGTCTTGGGTTTGATTCTGATCTTGGCATGTATCTTAGTTGTAGGCTTGACCCTGGCCCTGGTCGGGTGCATGCAGAAGGCAACCAATCGAAGCACTATCCATTCATTCATTTATTCTATACGTTTTTACCAAGTTCCCACTATGTACCAGAAACAGTAGTAAGTGTTAGACATAAAGAAAAAGAAAAAATAAAATCCCACCCTCTTAATACTTACATTCCAATAGGGAAATCAATAAATAAACAAGCTAACAAGTACATAATATAATTCCAAGTAGTGCTAAATATGAAGAAAACTAAAGCAAAGTAAAAAAAAAAAAAAAAAATGGGGAAGGAAAGGAGACTCTTTGGATAGGTCAGGGAGACCTAATAGGAAATCACTTTTAAGTAGAGAATGAATGAAGCAAGTGAACAACGCATATACTATCTGAGGGAAGAGCATTACGGGCATATGGAACAGCATCTGCAAGGGCCCTAAAGAGATTCAGGAAGCTAAGATGTTTGAATAAAGACAAGATAAACCTGGGGGATAAAAGGATCACTGGTAGCTGTGCTGAGAATAGACTGCAGGGGGCAGAAGTGAAACAGGAAGACCAATCAGTAAGCTGTTGCATGCATTTCTAAACTTCTAAATTGGATATATAGATACATATATTTTTTAATATGTTTTTAGAGAGGAAGAGGAGGAGGGAATCGGGAGAGGGAGAGGAAAACATCCATGAGAAAGAAACATCCATCAGTTGCCTCTCTACACGCCCCAAAAGGGGATGAAAACCTCCAACTTAGATTAGTGCCCTGACCAGGAATCGAACTGGTAACCTTTTGGTATAGGAAGAACGCTCCAACCAAATGAGCACCCAGCCAGAGCTAAGCAGTTTTGAAACACAACTAACAAACGTAAAAGCATAGCAGATGAAATTTTAACATTGACTTTCATCAAAGTAAGTGTGACTTCAGGCTAACTGCTTAAGACTCCATAAGCCTGTTTCCTAATTTTTAAAATGGAAGCCCACCATAAAGGTTTTTGCAAGGAAGAAATTAAATGTAAAACATCTATGGTAGTACAGTTCCTAACACACAGGAGGCCCACAAAAATAAAAAATCATAAATCATTTTTACAGTCCTGACCGGTTTGGCTCAGAGGATAGAGCATCGGCTTGCAGACTGGAGGGTCCCAGGTTCGATTCCAGTCAAGGGCATGTACCTTAGTTGCAGGCACATCACCAGTAGGAGATGTGCAAAGGACAGCTGATCAATGTTTCTCTCCCATCGATATTCCTAACTCTCTATACCTCTCCCTTCCTCTCTGTAAAAAAAAAAAAAAAATCAATATAATATATTTTTTAATCATTTTTAAAATCTTATTTCTACACTAGAGTCATTCCTATGACTAGAACTCAGTCTAAAACAGTGTTGTCCAATACATGTGATTACTGAGCATTTGAAGTGTGGCTACTCCAAACAGATAAGTGTTTTAAATGTAAAATACAGACTTAGTGAAAAAATAATAAAAACTATCTTACTTTTTAAATATTTTTATTGATTTTTAGAGAGAGAGGAAGGAAGATGAAGAAAGAAACATCAATGATGAGAGAGAATCACTGATCAGGTGCCTCCTGCACATCCCCCTTACTGGAGATCAAACCCGGGACCCTTCAGTCCGCAGGCCGAATCTCTCTCCACTGAGCCAAACCAGCTAGGGCTAAAACACCTTATTAATACTGTACACTAACTACATGTAAGGGGATAATACTTTGAATATACTGGATTAAAGGTTTTCAATTAACTTCCCCCCCCCCTTTTTTTAATTTGACTTATGTGGCTTGACTAAGTACATTTTTAAGTATGTGCTTATAGCTCTCATTACACTTCTCTCAGACAGGCTTCTTGTCCTTTGCCTTCCAGCTGGTAGATACGGTCTCTTAACCGTTATATGTGGTCGCAAACTCATTCGTCAACAGAGCCAACTAACAACAGTACGATGATTGAAATTTCTTTGGAGAGCCACATTTTTTAAACTTAAACTTCTTCTAACGCGACTTCTTCAACATAGACTCGCCCAGGCCGTGGTATTTTGTGGAAGAGCCACACTCCAGAGGCCAAAGAGCCGCAGTTGCGGTGAACTATCTGACAGGGAGGGGTTCAATCAGGCCAAGGCCTCCACCCCCCCCCCCCCCCACACACACACACACACCACCAATCCCCCGACTCGGGGAAGCCTGACAATTTAATCGCTCTTGATTTTTTAAGTATGAAGCCCACAGATCCCCCAAGACAACTGGAAATTGTTACCTACAAAAGAGAAGTATCTACAGAGAAAAACCCAGCGTCCACTCCCGGGGGCGCCGGTCAGCACCGCTTGAGGGGCTGAGCAGAAGGGGGGTCACCTTAAGAAAGTGAGAGGAGCCGAAACCGGTTTGGCTCAGTGGATAGAGCGTCGGCCTGGGGACTCAGGGATCCAGGGTTCGATTCCGGTCAAGGGCATGTACACTGGTTGCGGGCACGTCCCCGATGAGGGGTGTGCAGGAGGCAGCTGATTGATGTTTCTCTCTCACTGATGTTTCTGATTCTCTATCCCTCTCTCTTCCTCTCTGTATTTAAAGGGGAAAAAAGAAAGTTAGAGGAGACGACGGAGCCCGCGCCCCGATTCTTTAGGGGCCATGTGACCCCCATGGAGAAGTCTAAAGAGGAAAACCTTTTCGGCTTAGGGCTGGGGAGGGGGAGAAGACGAGTCCGAAAGGAGGGAGAGGGGCCGGGCTCTAAGCGGAGGCTGCAGGGAGGAGCGGTACCTTAAGGATCCCCCTCATCTTCGCCAGAAAAGGCCGGAACTCCTCGGGGGGCACCTCCGGGTAGAGCTGGCTCCGCAGCAGCTCCTTGGTAATGCCCGGGTGCCCGTGGAAATCCCTCTGAGCCAGGCCGCTCAGCAGCCCGCTCAGGGACTTGGAGCTCTCCAGCTCGCCCGCCATGGCCACGGAGGCCCCGCCCCCAACAGCTGAGCGCAGCCCCGCGGGCGGACGGCGGCCTGGACGGGCCAAAATAGCTCCCGCGGAGCCGGGGGCGGGCGGGGGCGGGCGGGAGCGGGCGGGGGCGGGCGGGGGCGGGCGGGGGCGGGCGGGGGCGTGGGAGCCAAGTTCTAGCAGGAGCCGGTGAGGGCAGCGGCCAGCTCTGCTCCGCAAAAACCCATCCCCTTAGAGTTTTGCAACCCATTCAGTTCCAGAAGGATCACTTTGCTCCGGCTGATTGTCTTCATTACGCCAAGGCCCACGCAAAGGCAAGAACACTTGGCGATCACTTGAGATAGGGTTGCATGGCTGCATCTCATCCAGACCTTATCAGCCTACTAACTGAGTAGAAGCTATCACTCAGATCTAATCTCTGCCTAATCCTTACCTGTCCAAGAAAACTTAACTATCCCCTGATAATAATGCCTTTACTTGAATGGTTACTTGCCTTTTTATGTAATTAATCTTCCCAGCTACATCAGCGCCTCTGATCCAATGCTCCTTTCCATAACAGATATTTTGCCAACATCTTTACTGGCCTGAAATGACATGCATAATAATTTAGTTATCTAACCATATAATTTCAAAAATTCAATGTATTATCCTATATAATAAAAGGTTAAGATGCAAATTGAAGTGGAACAACGCTATGACGTGCACTGACCACCAGGGGGCAGACGCTCCCACAGGGGGAGTGCTGCTCAGCCAGAAGCCAGGCTCAGGATTGCACAGAGCAGCGGCAGTGGTGAGAGCTTCTCAGGCCTTCAAGGCAGTGCTAAGGACATCCCCTGAGAGGGCGCAGGCCAGGCTGAAGTGATGAATGATGTACACCAGGCCTCTAGTTCAATCATAAAAAGGAATGCAATACTGATACGTGCAACAACATGGATGCGCCTTTAAAACATGCTAAGTAGCTCTAGCCAGTTTGGCTCAGTGGACAGAGCCTCGGCCCGAGGACCAGAGTCCCTGTTGGAACCGGGTCAAGGCACTTTGGTTGCAGGCTCCTCCCTGCCCTGGCTCTGGTTGGAGCTCCTGCTGGAAGTAACCAATCCATGTGTTTCTCTCACAGTGATGTTTTTCTTTGTCTTTCCCTCTCTCTTCCACTCTCTCTAAAAAAATCAATGAAAAAATATCCTCAGGTTTGGATTAACAAAAAATAAATAAATAAAATAAAAATAAATCATGCTTAGTAAAAGAAGACAGGCACAAAATGATAGCAATCATATAATCCCATTATATGAAATGTCTGGATTAGGCAAATCCATACAGAAAGTAGTTCAATGGTTGCCAGAGGCTAGAGAAAAGGAGAATAACATTAATGGGTACTGGATTTCTTATAGGGAGGTGATGAAAATGGTCTAGATTAGAATTATAGGCAGTGGTTATGATTGTGCAACATTGTAAATATAATAAAATTCACTGAATTGTACACTTTAAGGGATGACTTTCACAGTATGTGAATTATATCTCAATTTAAGAATCAATATAATAACCTAATTGTTATTTAGAATAAAAATAAAAGGAGATTAAAATATATTTTTCAATGTGTATTTGGGCACAACTACACTTAGGTGACTAAGAAACATGAGGTAGCTCGATGCCTGCATCTTTTTTTTTAATTGATTTTTCACAGGGAGGAAGGGAGAGAGATAGAGTGCTAGAAGCATCGACGAGAGATACATCTACCAGCTGCCTCCTGCACACCCCCCACCGGGAATGTGCTCGCAATCAATGTACATGCCCTTGACCGGAATCGAATCTGGGACCTTTCAGTCCGCAGGCCGATGCTCTATCCATTGAGCCAAACCGGTTTCAGCACGATGCCTGCATCTTTATGTAGAACCTCCTGTGACTTCCAAAAATATGCGTACAGGTATGTGTTAGGTGACACATTCCTGCTTCAGAGACTTCACAGTGTACTGTGTTGGTGACTACAAAGAGAAAGAGAAAGAGAGCTGAAACCGGTTTGGCTCAGTGGATAGAGCGTCAGACTGCAGATTGAAAGGTCCCGGGTTCGATTCCGGTAAATGGCTTGTACCTGGGTTGTGGGCACATCCCCAGTAGGGAGTGTGCAAGATGTAGCTGATGTTTCTCTCTCACAGATGTTTCTAGCTTTCTGTCCCTCTCTCTTCCTCTCTGTAAAAACTCAATAAAATTATATATACGGGTTTATCACTGGGCAAGACTGAGTGATCATTATTAAAATGACTCCCTGAGAACCAGTGTCTATGTTATGCGATAAAAACTGGTGTAAAACGAGGGCGTTGTACTGACTAGCGAAGCAGTCCTGACCTGGCAGGCGATCACAGCTTCCAAACCTTTAAGATTCTCTAGCCTTTAACGAGGGTGAATTTAGATCTGTAAGTACCACCCAGTATCAATCAGCAGGAGACAATCAACCCTAACACTTCAAGCAAAGGGAACCAGACGCACATCTCAATCTCTCTCCTCCGATTCCCTTTCAGAATGAGTACAATACAAAAACACGCGGCGGGACAAAACCCAGCTGAGCCCAAAGCGGCAGGGAGCGACCCAGGAGTGAACTACACCCCCAGTTAAGGGACCTCACAGCCGAGGACCGGAAGTGGGAGACAGGGGTGTCCCAACGCCCGCCTTTAAAACAGAGGGTTGTCCTTTCTACCACACAAGAGTTCGCCCCGCCGCGGCCCCAACCCGACCTCCGAACCCCCAGCGTCGGAGGCCGACATCCCTTGCAAGCCCGGAAGTAGCCGGTGCATCCCGTCATCGGGCGCGCGGCGGGCAGCCTGCTACGTCACGCCGGCGCCGCGCCGCCAGGAAGGCCCCTTGCTCCGTCTCCGCCCCCTCCGCTCTCTCCTCCCTCCTCCAGGCGCTGCATTCTGGAAGGTTCGTGAAGGCGTTGGGCGCGTTCTCTTCGCCGCCGGCTGTAATCCGCGTCCATCCGTCCTTCCTGAGCCCCACGCAGACCCAGCACAGCTCGCCATGCCCGAGAACGTGGCCCCCCGGAGCGGGGCGCCCGCCGGAGCTGCCGGCGGCCGCTACAAAAGCGCCTATCAGGACCGGGATAAGCCGGCCCAGATCCGCTTCAGCAACATCTCCGCGGCCAAAGGTATCGCTCCCCGGGCCTAGCCCCGCGGCCCTGCGGGGCCGAGCTCTTGCGTTCTCACCCTGCTTTTGGGTGGTCATGGATCCCCATCTGTCCTTAAGTAGAACCAGCCCTGTGAGAGGATCCTTTTGCTTCTTGCCGATAGTAATCCACCCGGGGTATGGAGGCTTTTGGGCTCTGCCCATTCTGCAACCTGGACACCCATCGTGTTCCAGCCTGTTCACTCAGGCTTGTAGCGGTCCCTTGGGTTCTGACAGTTAAGCCCTGTCGCTTATCTGCCTCTTGGTTCCGTTAGTAAAATGTTTGCATCATACTTAAAAGTCCTCTTGTTATTATAAAAATAACGTAAATAAGTTGGCCTCGCTCTGCTGTTGAATGGAATTGGGTCAACTCTGGGTGCTTATAAGTTGGGGCGTGACCCTTCATATTGGGGTGTGGGGGACAGATTGACCCGTTTTGTTTGAGAATAATTGTGGAAAGCTGCATTGTGCTTTTAAGTTCTCTATGCATGTGCAACCAAACACAAGCAAATCAAGAAACATGAGCAGTTTGCTAGAGTTGGGTTTTTTGGCAGAACACTGGCAATCAAGACCCGAGTTTCATGCTTTGTTGCCATTACTTCGTGGCTTTGTAATCTTCAATTTCTAGGCGAGTCTTTCTTACCTATAACATTAAAGGGAAATGTTTCTTATTAGAGTTGTGAGGATTAAAAGAAATTAATTCAGATAGATTCCGGAAGGAAAGATGAGAACAAGGCTTAAAAAATTGTGTGTGATGTGTATTGAGTATAATGAGTATTTCATTCGGGCATGAGAAAAGAGGGGGACGAGGGGGATGATCAGGAAAGTGAGATTGGAAGAATAGGGTTGGGCCAAATCTTGAAGGGCCTGGTATCCTGGAGAGGATTTGACAAACTGCCCTGGCTAGAAATCATTTTTCAGTAGAATCGAGTTAATAGCTAACTTGTAGGGTTGCTGTGGGCATAAAGTCAGAAAGCATATGAAGAGCCCCCTATATATAAAATACAGCCTTACAAATACCTGTTTGAGGTCCTCATCTGAGGTGACTGAGGATGTGATGATTGCTTAAGAAACAGATTCAGCAGGTCCTCGAATAATGCTTTGTTCAATGTGGTTTCTTTATATCGTTGATAAGATGCCCTAGTAACTGTTGCATTTATCAGTTAGCCAATGGTAAAACTGGTTTCCTTATATGTCATTTGGCTGTAATTCCAAGAACCTATCAATGACAAGTGAGGGCTTACTATACACTGGAAGAAGGATGATGGAATAAGAATAGGCTCAGATATGGGCCTAGTGAGCTCAGAAAGCTCAGAATGTCCAGAATGACAGCAGAGTTAGAGAGTCATTTGGAAATTCAGGAGAGAATATACCTGGAAATAAAGATGGGGTGGGTAGTTATCTAGGGGGCATAGTGCAAGTTTAGATTTATTACGTTAGAAATAAGATGTTAAATTTTTGGGCCATGTGGAGGGTCAAAAGAGCTATATGATAGATTTTAAACAAGCAAGATACAGCATGGAAGGTTTACTTAGATGACCTTTGAAACAGCAGTGAACAGAGAATTGAAACTGGACAAGGGAAATATGCATGTGGGAAAGAAATGCCACCTAGAATCTAGGTCCTAGATTATGTAAGGAGAGCTCAGAGCGAAATGGCACTAGTCTTTCCAAGTCAGACAAAACTTACAAACTAATTGAGAAAAGCTGCTGCAATATGCATCTTTAGTTTAATTCAGGGAGCCAGTTTTTTTTGTTTTGTTTTTTTAATGTTATGTCTAGTATTATTCTGTATGAATCATGTAACAGACAGTACAGTGTGCCACTTGGTGTATGTTAAACTTCAGACACTGTGGGAGATGTTAAGCAGTCTAAAATATATCCTATGTAATCCTGCGTAATAATCCTATGTAATAAAGAGCTAATATTTAGACCAAACAGCGGGGGAACAACCTTCTGGAAAGACCAGTGCGTGAGGCTCGGGGGCTGTGAGAGCCCCTTGCATGAATTTCATGCATCAGGCCGTGTGTGTGTGTGTGTGTGTGTGTGTTTTGATAATGTATGTTTTTCTAGTGTCTTCAAGTAGATGAATTAAGGGCATTCTTTTTTTAAAATTGATTTTAAAGAGAGTAGGGGAGAGAGAAAAACATGTGCAAGAGAAACATTGATCAATTGCCTCCCATGCACACCCAGACTGGAGATCCAGGCCACCACCTTTTCTTTGTCTTTTTTTTTTTTTTTTTTTTTTTTTTTTTTTATTTATTTCAGAGAGGAAGGGAGAAGGAAAGAGAGATAGAAATATCAATGATGAGAGAGAATCATTGATCAGCTGCCTTTTGCACACACCCCACTGGGAACCAAGCCCACCCCCCACTGGGAACTTAGCCCACAACCCAGGCCTGTACCCTTGCTTGGAATCAAATCTGATGGGTCCTTAAGTCAATAGTAGGCTCTGTCATTGAGCAAACCAGCTAGGGCTAACCCACCGCCTTATGATGTATGGGATGATTCCAACCAACTGTGCCACCCAGCCAGTGAATTGGTTGTTCTGCTTGTCGAATTATGGCCGTGAGAGGCCTCTAAAATTGCTTGGAAGGGTAATAATATTGACTGGGCAATTAGGAACAGCAGCCTCAATAATTAGGTAAAAAAAATAATTTTTAAATTACACCAAACATTTTCTCTTAAGCTCTTTAAGGTTATCTATTATTGTTCACGTGAGGGGGCGGGGTGGGGGACTTAATGCTAGTTGTGGAGTACACAGAAACTGTTAATGCATAATTTCAACCCTGTGTATATGGAGTGAGATGGTATGTGAGAAAAGGAAATTTTTAATCAGTTGTCCAGACCTTGTCAAAGAAAAGGGTCAAGTATTATTCATCAATTCCAATTTCTCTTAGAAGATGGTAAGAGGACTAATGAAATAGGAAAAAGAATCATGAACAGATAATTATAAATAACTTTTGTCATGGTAGACTGTATATCTAGAGATGTTTCATAACATTGATAATGACGGAAAGCTATGATTTTAGTTTTGTGTTTGTTTCTCATTTTTTGGAAGGAGGGGGTCAAACAAATAAGGTACATACTATGGTAGGAGATCTAGCCTGTCTTATTACTGCTTGTCTTATTTTGAAAGAAAAGAATACAGTCCATGTTTAGAGATATCATTTTGACATTTAAAGTAAGATTAGAGAAATCCTCAAAATTTATTCTGTCATAGAGCATAAGGACTATGTATAGTGATTTTAACAACAAAGCATGAAGTGTGTGTCCTACAATTAAAGGAGTAAGTTACCTTGTTTCCAGTAGATTGTTATTAAACAATGAGTTTTCTTTAGTGAACATGGTAAAATGTTCTGCACAATATCCTTATAATGACAAAAAGATCATTTGAGAAGAAAAGTAATTTGCTCTTTTAGAGTCTTGATTTTGTCTTCCTTTGCAGCTGTTGCTGATGCTATTAGAACAAGCCTTGGACCAAAAGGAATGGATAAAATGGTAAAAACGAAATCATTCATTACTTATTGAATGCTGTTGTGTACTCTGAAAGATTTTATTTTTAGGGAGACAGAAACACATTGATTTGTTGTTCCACTTATTTATGCATTCATTGGTTGCAGCTTGTACTAGTATGTGCCCTAACCAGAGTTCAAACCCAAAACCTTGGCATAACAGCAGAATGACCGGTTGCTATGATGCGCACTGACCACCAGGGGGCAGACGCTCAATGCAGGAGTTGCCCCCTGGTTGTCAGTGCACTCCCACAGGCCAGCGGAGCAGTGGTGGTGGGAGCCTCTCCTGTCTCCGCGGCCACTCCAAGGATGCCCTACTGCCAGCTTGGTGTCTAAGCCGGCAGTCATTCATCCCCCAACGGCTCCTGGGCTGAGGGACCCCATCCTCGACTGCACAAATTTTGTGCACCAGGTTTCTAGTTTTAAAAATAATAGCTAATTAATGGAAAAAGGGAATTGTGTTCACATTCATGGTGCTATATTTTGGGGCATCCATGGTATCAGTTCTCTTTCACAAATAAAAAAGTAATTGGAACAAAGCCAGCTGTTTTACTTGTAAAGTTAGACTATTATGCATACTTTTAGTACAATGATTTATATTAGTATACAGTTTGAAATTAAGCACAGTTGTAAGCTATGTAAACATAAATTAATTTCTCTACCAAATTAATAGAGCTTTTAGGTTGTCCTATTAATACTGATAAATTATGATAAGTAAAATAACTTGAAATCACAGCTTATTAAAAAAATAATGAAAACTTTTCAGATTCAAGATGGAAAAGGCGATGTGACCATTACCAATGATGGTGCCACCATTCTGAAACAAATGCAAGTGTTACATCCAGCAGCCAGAATGGTAAGTATAATTTTAGATGAGGTTTTTTTTAAGTGTATGGTTTGATATTTGGTAAACGGTTAAATTTGTTTTATTTCATCACATGATATAATTTAAGCATTGTGAATTAAAAAAATATATATTATTATTTTTTTTTTTTTTTTACAGAAAGGGAGGGAGAGGGATAGAGAGTTAGAAACATCGATGAGAGAGAAACATCAATCAGCTGCCTCCTAACACACCTCCTACTGGGGATGTTCCCGCAACCAAGGTACATGCTCTTGACTGGAATCATACCTGAGACCCTTGAGTCCGCAGGCCGACGCTCTATCCACTGAGCCAAACCTGTTAGGGCAGCATTGTGAATTTTAAAAATTTTATTATTTTTTTGTGTGTGTTGAATCCTCATCCAAGGTTATTTTTCTTTTTCTTTTTTAAAAAAAATTTTTTAATATATATATTTTATTGATTTTTTTTTTTTTTTTTTTTTTTTTTTTTTTTTTTTTTTTTTTACAGAGAGGAAGGGAGAGGAATAGAGAGTTAGAAACATCTATGAGAGAGAAACATCGACCAGCTGCCTCCTGCATACCCCCCTACTGGGGATGTGCCCACAACCAATGCACATGTCTCTAACCTGAATCGAACCTGGGACCTTTCAGTCCGCAGACCAACGCTCTTATCCACTGAGCCAAACCGGTTTCGGCAAGGTTATTTTTCCATTGTTTTTTTTTTTCTTTTTAGAGCAAGTGGAAGGGAGGGAGAGAGACATTGATTGGTTGCCTCCCACATGCGCCCCACCAGGACTGGGGATTGACCCTACAACTGAGGTGTGTGCCCTTGACTGGAATTGAACCCAGGACCCTTCAGTCTTCAGGCCAGCAATGTGTCCATTGAGTCAAAAAGCTAGGGCAAGCATTGTGAGTTTTTAAATTATGTAATGATGACTTTTTAAAAATATATATTTTACTGATTTTAAATATATATATATTATTGATTTTTTTTTACAGAGAGGGAGAGGGATAGAGAGCTAGAAACATCGATGAGAGAGAAACATGAATCGGCTGCCTCTTGCACACCCCCTACTGGGGATGTGCCTGCAACCAAGGTGCATGCCCTTGACTGGAATCGAACCCGGGACCTTTCAGTCCACAGGCTGATGCTCTATCCACTGAGCCAAACCAGTCTCAGCGAGCTTATTGATTTTTTTTTTACAGAGAAGACGAGAGTGATAGAGAGTTAGAAACATCAGATGAGAGAGAAACACCCATCAGCACATCTGCTGTGGATGTGCCTGCAACCAAGGAACATGCTCTTGACTGGAATGGAACCTGGAACCCTTCAGTCCACAGGCCAATGCTCTATCAACTGAGTCAAACCAGTCAGGGCTAACGATGACTTTTTAAGTGAATCAAATTATGCTAATGCAGGGGTCAGTTCAGATACACTTGGCAAAGGACTCCAAAATGACACTGTAACCTCATCTGAAATTCCCATATCATAGCTTCCAAGATTACAAAGTACCTATGGTATAACATTATGCTGTCTGACAGAAACTTTTTAAGTAGCTGGGAAGTAAATATTTACAATCCACAGTCTGAACCAAAAATCATAATGTATTTTTTATACATATAAGTAGAATTTTGTATGCTATAAATATGTGGGTTATCATTTTCTTTTTTTGGGGGGGAGGGTAGGAGGGATTATCATTTTATAATGAAAACCATGGTAGACAACAAATCCAAAGTCGTGAGTTAAATGGAATTTTATAGTATTGATAATAATCAAATTGTGACACTGATGTGAAAGCCATTTCTATTTTTTTATATTTGAATTAGATGTTACTAGATTCTCACATTTCTTATTGAACAACTTAAATGTTCTATTCACTTAGTTGGTAGAGTTGTCTAAGGCACAAGATATAGAAGCAGGCGATGGCACTACATCGGTGGTCATTATTGCTGGCTCTCTCTTAGATTCCTGTACCAAGCTTCTTCAGAAAGGTAGGTAGAACATAGGACATACTTTTATTCAAGTTAAGTAATGTCTGATTTAAGTTTTAATTTGGAATAACCTTTACTAGGATTTTTAAGATTAAATTTTGCTAGGTTTATTATATGAAGTAGAAATGTTTTTCTTTTTGCTTCTCCTTTTTGCCAAACTTTTTAATTATTATTGAATTTATTGGGGTGACATTGGTTAATAAAGTATATGGGTTTCAGTGTACAATTCTGTAATACATCATCTGTACATTGTATTGTGTGTTCAACACCCCCAAGTCAAGTCTGTTTCCATCACTTTTTATTCCCTCTATAGCATCTTTAGCCAAGCTTCTTTTTTTAAGTGATTTTTGGAGAGAGAAGCCTCAGTTGGTTGCCTCCCGCAAGCACAAAAACTGGGAATTGAACCTGCCACCCTTATGTGTAACCAGTGGGGCACATCAAACAAATCTATCCAAACTTCTTTGTGATGGAACTTTATAGAATTTTGCTTCTCAAAAATAAGTGGTAGTGCTGTTACTAACCTTAGGCTCTAGATGTGATTTGGGAGAGAAAGTATGGGTTCTTGTTCTAGTAAATAGTGCTTAATCATAGTGGTGACTCTCCAGTCATTTATCCTATTTATGTGGATTTATGCTGTTTTTAAAAATATTAACTTTGGTTTTCCTTTTAAATATCACATGTGTGTAATTGAACTATTCCAAATTAAATGGAAATAAATTATTACCCATAGTTAACAGTTAAAGTTATGCAAACCATTATAGTAACTGAAGTATAAGCTAATCTATAGATAATTTAAAACTTATGGTTGTTTTGAAATTTTAACGAATAGAAAATTGTTAAGTGTGTCAAATATTTAGCTTATTTGTTATATAATTAACTGGATTTTCACAAATGACAGGAATTCATCCAACTATCATTTCGGAGTCATTCCAGAAAGCTTTGGTAAAAGGTATTGAAGTATTGGTTGACATGTCTCGACCTGTGGAACTGAGTGACAGAGAAACTTTGTTAAATAGTGCAGCCACTTCATTGAACTCAAAGGTGAGATGAATGCTAAGGGATCATAAAATTACAATGTACGGTTTTGTTAAGAACCACAACTCCTGTGCTTTGATTTTTGTTTGTTGCTATACAGTTCATATGTGTTAAGTCTCAATGTGAATTAACAGAGGCTAGACATAGTAATTTGTATAACTGAATTCAAGTAAAGTTTACTCCAAGATTGTCAGATAATTTGTATCCCGATTTTACAGATGGAAAATAGGTCTAGTGAAGTTAAATAACTCATCCAAGACCCACAATAAGGGATAGAACTGAAATTTGAACCAGGACAAAGATCCGTAGTCCATCTCTTAACTAATGTCTGTGCTGCTTTTTTTAGTTATCAAATTTAAAACAATGATTTTTTTTTTTTTTAATTTCTTGGGAAATTATGTCACCTCTTTTCTGTCGTGTTCAGTGTCACATTTGTTTTTTCTTTTTCATCAGCATTATATAATATGTTCTTTTCTTCTAATATTAAATTGACATTTGAAGATTAAATGATTATAGAAATGTAAAGTACTAAGACCACTGGCATATAGTGCTCAATAAATGTTAGCCACTAGCTATTTTTACCAGCACCCTCAGTATTAGAGGTACACATATACATAAATTCATTTTAAATAAGAAACTTCCACATTAAAAAAAAGAATAAAGGCAGAAAATAACCAACTTACCCAGGCATGTGCTGGGGAGGAGGGGCACACGGATGGCTAGTTTATAAAGTTTGTTATTCATTTTTAAAATAAATAAATGGTTAACGGCTAGTAAAAAATAAAAGAAAGAAACTTCCACATAAAATTAACTTTGTTTTAGATTTCCTATAGATTTTTATTTCATGCTCTTGGTGACTGACAATCTGAATTGAAAAAAGACAGTTTGTATGGAATGTTTCTCATATATTCTCACTTTCCCTCTCCCACCATCCAAAAAAAAGTGCTATGTCAGTAAAGAACTAGGACTTTTTCTGTTGTGAAACTGACTTTTTTTTTTTTAATTCTAGGTTGTCTCTCAGTATTCAAGTCTTCTTTCTCCAATGAGTGTAGATGCAGTTATGAAAGTGATTGACCCAGCCACAGCTACAAGTGTAGATCTTAGAGATATCAAAATAGTTAAGAAACTTGGGTAAGCAGACCTATTTATAACTAATGAGTAAAAATTAATTTTGAAAGTAAGCTTAAGTTATTTCCAAAAATAAATAACTTTTAAATGAAAAATAGGTGAAAGTCACAAAGCTTTTTTTTGTATTTTCATGAGAATTTGTACTATTATTAATCTGAGAATCTCAAGAATTTGTTTACATTCCCTTATCATGGCGGGGTAATAGTGTGATCAAAGAGGTTCAGGAATGGGACACTAATAAATGTGAGTGAGGCTGATGCACATTTTATTGGATTGATGATTTTTAATCTGTTACAAATCTAAACTTACAGATTTCTGCTCCTTCTTAACTATTCCCTTCCTTTTTTCTTAGTGGGACAATTGATGATTGTGAGTTGGTGGAAGGGCTGGTTCTCACTCAGAAGGTGGCAAATTCTGGTATAACCAGAGTCGAAAAGGCTAAAATTGGGCTTATTCAGTTTTGCTTATCTGCTCCCAAAACAGACGTAAGTAGAACCAAATAAAATTGATTTATATATATGTTTAACTTTCTAATAACTTTATTTTTATTGTCATAAAAATTGAAAATATTGATACTAGTGATAAGTATTTGTCTCAAAAGAATTAATAAAATTGAAATAAAGGCAGAAATTGTTGGACACCACAGAACATGACAAAGTAACAAGGATGCAAGTGAAATTATTTCAGTAAAATATTTGTATAAAGAGAATGGGCATATTCAGTAAATAACAGTCATTTTACATTTTATTAAACTGTACTTTTATGTATATAGACACATATGACAGCATAAAAAAATCTCTGCAATAAGGTTGATGTACATTCATCTTTCCAGACCTTTTCTTTTTTTCTAATATATATATATTTCACCAATTTTTTTTTTTTTTTTTCAGAGAGGAAATGAGAGAGAGAGAGAAACATCAATGATGAGAGAGATTCATTCATTGATTGGCTGCCTCCTGCACGCCCCCTACTGTGAGTCAAGCCCACAACTTGGGCATGTGCCCTGACCATGGGGAGTGGAACTGTGACTTCCTGATTCATAGCTCAAAGCTCAACCACTGAGCCATGCCACCTGGATTTTCCAGACTTTTTCTATGCATGTTTATGTATAATATTTGGTATGATTTTGCTTGAATTTATACTATAATAATATTTTCATTAAGAAAATTTTTCATTTCAAAACTCCTATATGTAAATTTTTAATATGTTGTTTCTTTTCTAAACAGATGGATAATCAGATAGTAGTTTCTGACTATGTCCAGATGGACCGAGTGCTTCGAGAGGAGAGAGCCTATATTCTGAACTTAGTGAAGCAAATTAAAAAAACAGGATGTAATGTTCTTCTCATACAAAAATCTATTCTAAGGTATGCAGCTGTTATGTTTACTTCTTAATAATAATTGATTTTGGATACCCTCTAGCAATTTTTACAGAACCATTTGAAGTAGATAAACCACTAGACAGCTAATGAATCTGCATTTTGGGACATTCTGATGAATACTCTAAAATAGGTTCTTTTCCCATTGTAATAATTTAAATGTGGGGTGTATAATCTTTCTAGCCAATATCCTAGATGTTAAGTTTTTAACATTTATTTTAGAGAGAGAAACATCTATTTATTGTTCCATTTATTTATGTATTCATTGGTTGCTGCTTTTATGTGCTGGCAACCTTAGTGTATCAGGACAATGCACTAATCGTTCTTCTCAATCAGAAAGTATCAAAGTTTTAATTATCAGAGATACACTTACTTAGTATTTTTAAAAAACAATGACATAGTTATCTTGTGTGTTTTCCAAGTGTCATTGGGGTACATTTTAATATCCATTGGAAATCACCACACATTGTTTATTTAAACAACAGTAAAAGAATGAAAACCTTAAAAAATGGTGGAACAGCAAATATCTTTAACCTAGCATTGACATAATGACTGATTTTTTTTATTGTAGAGATGCTTTAAGTGATCTTGCATTACATTTCCTAAACAAAATGAAGATTATGGTGGTTAAGGATATTGAAAGAGAAGATATTGAATTCATTTGCAAGGTAAAATATTCTAATATATATGTGTGTGTGTGTAAAAGTGTCCAATAATCACATGTTTTAATTTGAGGATTTGATCATTTTTCCCAGACTATTGGAACCAAGCCAGTTGCTCATATTGACCAGTTCACTGCTGACATGCTGGGGTCAGCTGAGTTAGCTGAGGAGGTCAATTTAAATGGTTCTGGCAAGCTGATCAAGGTAACAGTATTATAATTAAGCTTTATTTGCCTGGAGTTTTTTTGTTTATTTTAATCTTTATCCCAAATACCTAATTTGGAATATATTTACTGAAGATTACAGGCTGTTCAAGCCCTGGAAAAACAGTTACAATTGTTGTTCGTGGATCTAACAAGTTGGTTATTGAAGAAGCTGAGCGCTCCATTCACGATGCCCTATGTGTCATCCGCTGTTTAGTGAAGAACAGGTAATATGAATTGCTAAGTAACATTTAGAACATTAAAACTTCCGTATTTTGACTATTTTAAAGGTGTAAATGGTAAATTATTTGAAATAGCTTTCTCTTAGATAAAATAGGCTAAAAGTATGTTTGTGAATTTCAGAGCTCTTATTGCAGGAGGTGGTGCTCCAGAAATAGAGTTGGCTCTGCGGTTAACTGAATATTCACGAACATTGAGTGGCATGGAATCCTACTGCGTTCGTGCTTTTGCAGATGCTATGGAAGTAATTCCATCTACACTTGCTGAAAATGCTGGCCTGAATCCCATCTCTACAGTTACAGAACTAAGAAACCGGCATGCCCATGGAGAAAAAACGACCGGCATTAATGTCCGAAAGGTAATAATTTAACCTTTAATTATTGCATAAAATATTAATATAACTTTTTAAAATATATATTTATTGACATCAAAAAGGAAGGAAAAGGGCCAAAACCGGTTTGGCTCAGTGGTAGAGCGTCGGTCTGCAGACTGAAGGGTCCCGGGTTCGATTCCGGTCAAGGGCATGTACATTGGTTGCGGGCACATCCCCAGTGGGGGGTGTGCAGGAGGCCAGCTGGTCAATGTTTCTCTCTTGTCTATGTTGCTAGCTCTCTATCTCTCTCCCTTCCCCCCCCCCTGTAAAATATCAATAAAATATGTGTGTGTGTGTATATATATATAATATATATATTATATATATAATATATATATATATATATATTTTCTTTTTTTTAAAGGAGGGAAAAGGGAGAGAGAGATAAAAACATCAGTGATGAGAGAGAACCACCAACTGGCTGCCTCCTGTACGCCCCCCCACTGGGGATCAAGACCACAACCTGGGCAATATGCCCTTGGCTGGAATCGAACCAGGGACCTTCAGTCTGCAGGCTGACACTCTATCCACGTGGCCAAAGTGGCCAGGGCAATTAATATAACATTTTTAAAGCTTTGTAATTACCTGTTTAATGAAAAGCTTTGTAATTAAAAGTAAAATAGGATTTGAATATTAGGCTTTATGGATAATTTATGTTAATGAGTGAGAATGAAGATGAATTATGCCTTAAGTGAAAAGTATTATCAGTTCATTAGCTCTGCCAATTTATTGGCTGATTTTTTGGCATATTCCATAGTCTGCTTCAGTTTTCTCAATTGTAAAAACAGAGACTAATAGGTCCTTTGTAGTCTAATTGTGAGAATTAAATATATTACTAACAAGAATGCTCTTATAAAAATGCCTGGCAAAGAGGAAACACTAAGTATTTACCATTGCTGCTGTTGTGACCACCAGCCTAATGAAATCAGTCACTAGGGTAAATACAGAGAACAGTAATAATTTCCCCTTTTTATTGAAGAGACAAATAATACTTGGGGGTTGGTGGGGGGGGGGTCTAACAATCCAAGGTTACATTTCTTTAATAGAAGAGAATTCCTAAGGAGGTTATATTATGAAGATGTAGCTTTCATTTGTAGGGTATGAGGAAATTTCAGAAGGGGGAGCAAAGGGTTTACAGGTGAGAGAGCCTGAGAAGTTTCTAATTGTTTAGAGTGGAAGTTATATATTGGTAACACACTGGACTTTAAGCTTGGAAAGATGAGATAAAAGCTAACATGAGGTATGGTTTTCTTTTGTTTTTACTCCAGTAGTTGGAAGCTGTTAACGTTTTGTTAACCAATAGGCTAAGATGATGAAATGAGATTTTAAGGAGGGAACACAGGAGATAGGGTTGCTTGTGACGGCCATCAGCAGTAATCCTTGGGAGAATGGGACTGTGATAGTGGTAATAAGAATTTATAAGTGAGATTTGAGAGAGATGTAAAGGTAGAGCAGGATACATAGGAGGAAGGTTTTATATACATACATACATATATATGTATATATGTATATGTATATGTGTATACACACACACACACACACACACACACACACGTACACTAGGGGCCCAGTGCACAAATTTATGCACCTTGAAAGGAATGGGGCCAGGAAGCTGCTGTAGGCACAGGGGCAGGTCTCGGCCTGTCCTCTGCATCCCCGCCCAGGCCCTCCCACCGTGGACCCCGGTTCCCTGTCTGCCTGTGGCCCCACTCCTGCCGCTGATCCCATGTGCTGATGGTTCCAGCCCCACTCACAACCGCTGTCAGCATGGAGTGATTGGGGCCGGTGCCAGCAGTGGCGGCTGCTGCCCTGATCGCCCCTCGGGAGCAAGGGTTGTGGAGAAGTCCTCAAGGCCAGCATCCGCTGTTCACATCCACTGGCAGTGCTGAGTGATTGGGCCTGGAGCAGGTGTAAGCAGCAGCTCCAGCATTGGCAGCGGGTGAGAGAGGGGTCAGCGCCAGCAGCAGGCACAGTACCAGGCAGGATTGCAGCGTGCAGGAGCAAAGAATTTTCAGTAACCACCAGAGTCTGGCTCCGAAGACAGTGATCGGCACTCTGTCTTGGTTTGGTGCCCCCACTCAGCTGTTCCAGCATCCTGCCAGAGCCAATGCCCGCCATGTTCCACACATGCCCGGTGGTGGTCAGCACACATCATAGCGACTGGTTGTTTTGGTGTATTTGCATATTAGCCTTTTATTCTATAGGATATCTTAACGATTTCAGAGAGAAAGGGAGAGATAGAAACATCAGTGATGAGAGATCATTGATTGGCTGCATTGTAATTGCTGTACGCCCACTACTGGGGATCGAGCCTGCAACCCAGGCATGTGTCCTTTACTGGAATCAAACCCAGGACCCCTTTAGTCTGTAGGCTAACACGGTATATACTGAGCTAAACTATCTAGGGCCATAGGAGGAGTTTTGAAGTTAGGATTTGGGGGATCCAGCATTAATTTTTTTCTAAATTTTAGTTGAAATACAACTTATAGTGTAGAAAAGACCTTACTTAGAGAGTGTGTTCTTCTTAACTAGAGTAAGGGAAAACTACATTTGAGAAGGTCTTGATTCATACTGATAACTGTAGCTGGTGATGGGCATACTTACAAACACTAAAAGCAACTTGTGCTAATTTAATTTGCAGGGTGGTATTTCCAACATTTTGGAGGAACTGGTTGTCCAGCCTTTGTTGGTTTCAGTTAGTGCACTGACTCTAGCGACTGAAACTGTCCGGAGCATCCTGAAAATTGATGATGTGGTATGTATAGGGTGGGAATTTTCCTACAAGGTCAAAGGTTTATGTTTTAAGAGATTTTTGGGGGAGTTTGTAACTAATAGTTTGCTAGTCATCAAAGTGATAACAGTTCATACTCTTGCATTCTTTTCTTACTTGTAATAATAGGGGGGATTTGGATAACTGCTTAAATGTCTTCCATCTTTAAAATTCTATTATTACAGGTTTTGAAACTCAGGTTTTTCTTTTGCCAGGTAAACACTCGGTAATCTGGCTGAGTGGCACCATCATGGCCACTAATAGTGCAGCTGGAGTGGAAGATCACTGGTGTTTCTTATTTGGAATATTGTTCCCCCTGTGAATTCCTGGGCCTGGTCTTCCAGTTTGCATTTACTTGACATTGTATTGACACAGTTTAATGAAAATATTAAAGATTTGGTTTCAAAAGGTAAATTAATTTATTGTTGCTGTGCCCTCCCCTCCAATATTGTTATTTCAGAAACTTGAAAAACCTATGGAACAAAAGGGGCAGTGGATTCACAAAGAAATAATACTGTTTGAAAAATTAACAGTACAGAAAGATACAAAGTGAAAAATGAAAGGCTTCCTCTACCCTATAATCCTAATCCCTTTATTCAAGAATAAGCACTGTTGTGTTCATTGAGATTCCTTGTACACATTAAGTAGCAAATATTATTTATACAAAAACTAGAGGTTCAGTGCGTGACATTTGTGCACTGGGCAGGGTCCCTCAGCCTGGCCTGCACCCTTTGGCGGTCTGGGACCCCTGGAGGAATGTCTGCCTGCCTTGGAGGCAGGAGCAGCTCTCAGCACCACCACTGCGCTCTCCAGCTGTAACCCCGGCTTCTGGCTGAGCACTGCTCCCTCGCGGGAACACACTGACTACCAGGGGACAGCTCCTGTGTTGAGCGCCTGCCCCTGGTGGTTAGTGTACCTCATAGAGGCAGGTCATTTTGCCGGTCGATTTGCATATTAGGGTTTTATTATAAAGGATATTTCATTTTTTACATGTTGAGTGCCAAGCCTGTTTTTTCTTCCTTTCCATTTAACCCACAATATCCAATTTCACCAATATGCTGGCGGCACCAGTGACTGACCGGTCCAAACAGAAAGTATAGTGTCAGTCACCAGTGACTGACATGGCACTTAACATGTTAACTAAATTTATTGGGGTGACTAAGAGTATCATTAACTAGACTAATGGAAAACTACATTTGAAAAGGTTGATAGTATCATACAGGTTTCAAGTGTATAATTCTATGTTACATAATTTATATATTGCATTCTATACCTACCACTCAAAATCATAATCTCCCATCACATGTATTTGACCCTTTTTCTCCTTTACTGCCCTCCCACTCCTTCCCTCTGGTAACAACCAATACTATTGTCTGTGTCTTTGAGTTTGTTTTGTATCTCCCATATGATTGAAATCATATGGTGGTTAGCTTTTTCTGACCGACTGACTTCACTTAGCATAATCTCAAGATTCATCCATCTCACAATG
Organism: Pipistrellus kuhlii; assembly: GCF_014108245.1. Taxonomy (NCBI): domain Eukaryota; kingdom Metazoa; phylum Chordata; class Mammalia; order Chiroptera; family Vespertilionidae; genus Pipistrellus; species Pipistrellus kuhlii. The sequence continues at coordinate 30,118,048 of NW_023425438.1, read as the reverse complement.
GCAGTAATTCTTATTTATTTTAATATATTTTTTATTGATTTCAGAGAGGAAGGGAGAGAGAAACATCAATGATGAAAATCATTGATCAGCTGCCTCCTGCACTTCCCACACTGGGGATCAGCTCACAACCTGGGCATGAGCCCTCACTGGGGATTGAACCATGACCTGGTTCATAGGTTATCTTTCAGTCACTGACCTATGCCAGCTGTGCCAAAAAGAATTTTTTTAAATGGTCTTTATTTGGGACAATTGGTGATATAAGGACAAACTGTTTAATGGCTGAAGGATAATAGTATATGTCACCCTACAATATACAATTTAGGAATATTTTGAGCTGAGAGCGATCAAGAATCGCAGAGGAAGAGCTCTCCTTAAAAGCCCTTGGGCAAGGTCATAAGTCTCTCCCCTATACCAGGTAAAGAGCACTCTTGTTGGTAGAAATTAAGAGCCCATACTGAGAATTGACATAAATAAGGAGGACTCTTAATTGATGTCTTGTTTTAGTGGCTTTAAACATCTTAATTGCACCTTGATCAAGCATCATCTCTCACCATGAATAATGTAAAATCAAAATAATCTCTGCTCTCACTTTAGCCTCTTTCTGCACGCACTGTAGTTGGTCATTTAAAAAAAAAAAAAAAAACGTCAGGCACTCCCCATTAGGAAGCTTTCATGGTTTCTATTGACTTTGGATAATGGCCAGGCCTTTGAAGTAGACCACAAATTGGGCCTACACAATTTCTTTTGTATTTCACAAGGAGTGTTATAAAAACAACTAGGACATCTTCTGCATTTGTGGAGAATTACAATCAGCCTGAAGCTTCCTTTGTGTCTGATAACTAAATTAGTTAACAAATAATTTGTTAAATGATGTCTTTATCTATTTAGAAATCTGTTTCAGGGTTTTCTAAAATTTAGTAATTCAGTTTTAATGGCTAATGGTTCATAGTAAAGCAAGCTTTTTCTTGCTGCCATGAAAATGAGGTATGTCCTGAAATCTTTTTTTTTTTAATATATTTTATTGATTTTTCACGGAGAGGAAGGGAGAGGGATAGAAACATCGATGAGAGAGATACTTGGACCAGTTGCCTCTTGCACCTCCCCCCCCCCCCAGGGATGTGCCTGCAACCAATGTACATACCCTTGACCGGAATCGAACCTGGGACCCTTGAGTCCACAGACCGACACTCTATCCACTGAGCCAAACCGGTTTTGGCCTGAAATCTTTTAAGTCAAAATACTTCTCTACTTGCCCAGCCAGTGTATTTCAGTAGTTGAGCATTAACCTATGAACCAAGAGATCCCAGTTCTATTCCCAGTCAGGACACATGGGCTCAAACCCCAGAAGGGCATGTAGGAGGCAGCCAATGAATGATTATCATCATTGATGTTTCTCTCCCTCTGAGATAAAAAATATATTGAAAACATTCCTTTAAAATCTCAACACTATCAGACCTACAGCTCGTTTGACTGGGATAAAAGCCAAGTTCTCATTAGTGGGCACATCCTAGATCTGTCCCGTCCCCTCAGCTCTGCCTCAGCTCTCCTTGCTCTCTACCCCTCTCGCACCTGCCCCCTTGAATCCAGCACACTCCTTTTGTAGGGATTTCGCTCATGCTGTGCCCTTCACCTGAAACCCAGATAAGAGCTCAGCTCATCGTTTACCTCCCCATAAACGCCCTGCTCAGTTGTTCCCTTCTCAGCCAGATCTTTTCTGCCACCCTGTTTTAAACTGCAATCCTACCCCAACCCTCAGGCACTTTTTAAAAACGTTTTTATTGATTTTAGAGGGAGAGTAAGAAACATTGGTTGTCTCCCATATGCACCCTGACCAGGGATCAAACCCATAACCTGGGTATGTGCCCTGACTGGAACTTGAACTGGCAATCTTCCAGTGCACGGGACATTGTTCAATCCACAGCTACACCAGCCCAGGTCCCAGGCACTTGTATGCCTCTCTGCTTTTATTTTTCTTCATGGCGCTTTCTCAGTGTTTGTTTCTTGTCTGTCTCCCTCCAATAGAACATAAGCTATTTATTGAAGGCAAAAGTATTAGCTTCTTTGTTCCACTAATGACCTAGGACAGTGGTTGGCAAACTCATTAGTCAACAGAACCAAATACCAACAGTACAACAATTGAAATTTCTTTTGAGAGCCAAATTTTTTTAACTTAAACTTCTAACACCACTTCTTCAAAATAGTCTCGCCCAGGCCGTGGTATTTTGTGGAAGAGTCACACTCAAGGGGCCAAAGAGCCACATGTGGCTCAAGAGCCGCAGTTTGCTGACCACAGACTAGGACAAAGAATAATGTCTGGTATTTAATAGGTGTTTAAAATACACTTGCTGAATGTAAAAGATTTCTTGAATAATGGATTTTTTTTTTTTTTGCACACCTGGAATTGATTCCCATTTCACTATGGGAGACACTATGTAACAAAATTAAAAGCATAGACCAGAAAAACAAAAGTGTGAGATTAAAAGCAAAGAAAAACTAAAAGGAAGTAAGGTGTTCTCTACCAGCTCTTGTGGTATGTATTAAAAAAGAGTTCAATGATTAGATGTTCAAATGAGCTTTGCCAGAGAAAGAGGGAAAGAGCAGATGAAGAGGAAATTATCCAAAGCATCTACAGATTAAAAGCAATTCCTATCAAAATCCCAATAACATTTTTTTACAGAAATAGAAAACCCATCCTAAAAATTATAGAATCTCAAGGGAACTGACATCCAAAACAACCTTGAAAAAGTAACTGGAAGATTCACACTTCCTTTTTTCAAAACTTACTACAAAGCTATAGTAATCAAAACTGGTACTGGCATAAAGACATTTAGATCAATGGACTAGAAACTTCTTTTCTGCCAAGTATCATTTGGATAGTTATAACATCATTTCCAGGCCACACAAAATTATCAACTTAAAAATTAGCTTGCTATATTAATTCATCTCTAATCCCCTGCCAGGGCCAGACCGAATGATTTTGTGTGCCTTATATGGCTTGGGGGCTAGACATTCCTCACTCCTGGAGTAGAGTCCAGAAATAAACTCTCCTACATAAGGTCAAATGATGGGGTGTTTTTGTGTGTATGTGTGTTGTGAATCCTCGAGGATATTTTCCCACTGCTTTTCAGTGAGAGTGGGAGGGATGAGAGACATCCACTGGTTGCTTCCTGCACTCATCCTTGAGGGGATGAGAAAGGGAGGTGGGAGCAAACCGCAACCCAGATACATGCCCTTCGCCAGGAATCCTGAAATCCTTCAGTGCCACGGGCCGATGGTCTAACCAGTGAGTCACACCGAGCAAGCCTGTTCAAATAATTTTTGGCAGCTGAATTAGGACCATTCAGTAGGGAAAGGTCAGTCTTCAACAAATGATGCAGGAAAAACTGGATATCCACATGCAAAAGGGTGAATCCTTAGCTTAACACTGTATGACAAAATAAAAGTGGATAAAGACCTACATGTAAGACCTAAAACAGAACTCTTACAAGACAGCAGAATGAAAGCTTCATGACATTGGATTTAGCAGTGATTTCTTGGATATGTCACTAAAGGGATAGTTAACAAAAGGGAAAAGACAAATTTAACTTCATGAAATTTTTGTGCATCAAAATTTCTGAGTACCTTAGAAAGGGAGAAAATATTTTCAAATCCCATATGTGATAAGGGATTAAAATCCAGAATATATAAAGAACTCCCAAAACTTAAACAAACAAACAAAACCCTATCAAATTTGCCACAATCTGCATGATGGGTTTCAGGATGACCTGTAGGAGGGCCGATACACAATAACGATACTAAACAAGAAATAAATTTTAAGGCATGGGAGGCCAAGTGGAGCCTCTTGCAAGAAAAGGAATCCACAAGTCCAGGTCCTGCCTGTTTTATTCGGTTTGGTTACACATTTGCCATTTAGGAATGCATGTAGGCAGTGCAGATAGAATCAAAGCTCAGCCGAAACCGGTTTGGCTCAGTGGATAGAGCATCGGCCTGTGGACTCAAGGGTCCCAGGTTCTATTCCAGTCAAGGGCATGTACCTTGGTTGCAGGCACATCCTCAGTAAGGGGTGTGCAGGAGGCAGCTGATTGATGTTTCTAACTCTCTATCCCTCTCCCTCTCTGTAAAAAAATAATAAAACATTTTTAAAAAAAGAAAAAAGAAAGCTCAGTAAAGTTTAGTAAACAATGTAAAGATTATCAGGTCAGGAAATCAGATCAAGGTCCATTGGGTCTTCCAGTGTCTCCTTTGCACTTTCATGGTAATGCTGCTATGCTGTGGTCTCTGGCACCAATTTAAAAAAATGGGCATAATGTTTGAATAGACATTTCTCCAAAGATATACAAATAGCTAATAAGCACATGAAGAGATGCTTGATATTACTAAATATTAGGGACATACAAATGAGAGCACCTCACACCAAGAGGATGGCTACTATAAAACAGTGTTGGCCAGAATGTAAAGAAACTGGAATCCTGTGTACTGTCAGGAATGTAAAGTGATACAGCTGCTGTTGAACAATTACTAAAAAAAATAAGAATATAATTACCAAATGACCCAATAATTCCACTTCTGGATATATAGCAAAAAATAAAAATAAAAAAATTGAAAATGGTCTCAGAAATATTGTACACCCATATTCATGGTGGCATAAGTCACAATAGCTAAACTATGGAAGCAACCAAAGTGTTCAATGATGGATGAATGGATAAGCAAAATGTGATAAATAGCCGAAACCGGTTTGGCTCAGTGGTAGAGCATCGGTCTGTGGACTGAAAAGTCCCAGGTTCGATTCCAGTCAAGGGCATGTACCTTGGTTGCAGGCACATCCCCAGTAGGGGTTATGCAAGAGGCAGCTGGTTGATGCTTCTCTCTCATTGACATTTCTAGCTCTAAAATGTGATAAATATAATGGAATATTATCCAGCCTTAAAAAGGAAGGAATGTTTGGTGTACTACAACATGGAAGAAACTTGAGAATACTATGCTGAGCAAAATAAGTTAATTACATAAAAGACAAATATTGTATGATTACACTTACATGAGATACTTAGTCAAAATCATGACAGAAAGCTGAATAGTGATTGCAAGGCCTGAGAGGAGGGGAAAATGGGAATTTATCATTTAATGGATATGGAGTTTCAGTTTTACAAAATGAAAAACTCGGGATGGATAGTGGTGATGGTTGTACAACCACGATAATGTATTTAATACCACTGAACTGTATATTTAAAAATGGTTAAAATGGTAAATGTTATTTGTATTTTACCACTAACAAGAACAAATTGATCATGCAAAGAAGTAGGAAATTATGACTCATAATGGAGAAAAATCAACCAGGAGGAAAAAACAAACAACCAAATGACATATGACTGCATTATCAGAGACTTAAATGCAGCTTTTATAAATCTTCCATATATGTTCAAGGATGCAAAAGAAAATTTGAACATAACAGAAATGGGAGATAAAAGACTCAAATGTCTATCAATGAAAAATTCATTATTTTTTTGCCGAAACCGGTTTGGCTCAATGGATGGAGCGTCAGCTTGGGGACTGAGAGGTCCCGGGTTCGATTCCGGTCAAGGGCATGTACCTTGGTTGCGGGCATGTCCCCAGGAGGGGGTGTGCAAGAGGCAGCTGATCGATGACTCTCTCTCATCGATGTTTCTAGTTCTCTGTCTCTCTCCCTTCCTCTCTGTACAAAATCAATAAAAATATATTTTTTTAAAAAAAAGAAAAATTAATTATCTTTTTAGAAAAGTACTCTGAATAGGATTAGTATCAGATTATCATTGTCCAAGAAAAGAACACCAACTTTGAAGACATGACCTCAGAAACTATTTAAAATGAAGCACAGAGCCCTGCCAGCGTGGCTCAACGATGGAGCCTCCACCTATGAACGAGCAGGTCACGGTGGGATTCCCGGTGAGGGCATATACCCCGGGTGGCCGGCTCAATCCCCAGGGTGGGGCGTGCATTCTCATCATTGATGTTTCTGGCCCTCGTCCTTCTCTGAAACCAATAAAAATACCTATAATAGCTAGGATTTGGAAACAGCCTAGATGCCCATCAGCAGATGATTGGATCCAAAAACTATGGTACATTTACACAATGGAATATTATGCAGCCATAAAAAAGAAAAAATTCTCAACGTTTGCAGCAACCTGGATGGAATTGGAGAACATCATGCTGAGTGAAACAAGTCAGTCAATGAAAGAGAGACACCACATGACCTCACTCATTTATGGATGATAAAGAACATTATAAACTAAAGAACCAAAAGATAGATATAGAGACAGTAAAGCAACTGTCAAATTACAGAGGGGAGGCTGGGGAGATCTGGGGGTGATAAGAGATCAACTGAAGGACTGGTATACATGCATGTAAGTACAACCAATGGACACAAAACTCTGGGGAGGGAGGGTATGTACGGGAGGGGGGGGCATTGGTATATGTACAAAAATAATAATTTAATAAAAAATATATTTTAAAAAATACCTATCAAAAAGGTAACAAATGCCCTCTTTTTTTCTTCTTTCCGCAAAAAGAGTAGTTTCATTAGTATAATGTGAGATGTCTGAAATTGGGTGGTGAGGCGTGAAGCTGGGGAAGAGATACCTTGTTCCCCCCAGGCTCAGTACTACTGACTGCCAGAATACAAGAAGCGCCCACTTTGGGTATCCCGCAGCGTTCAAGGATTCGAGTGACTTTGGCCCCTTACGGCCCCTGTAGCGTCCCTAGTTACCGTGCCCCTAGTAACCGCCCGCCACAGGCAGGGAGCCCCGCCTGCGTCGCCACCCGGGCGGGCGCGGGCGCTCAGGCCTCGGCGGCGCGGTGATGGCCGCCTCGCCGCGCGCGGAGCTGGCGGCCTCCGGTGTCCCAGCCCCGGTAAATCCCAGCTCCCCAGCGCGGGCCGCCCGGGACGCGGACCCCTTAGAGGACCTGGCGGCCGCGGTGAGGGCCTTGGAGGACGAAGAGGAGGAGGAGGAACAGGAAGATGCTAACAAGGCAGTGCGCCGGGCGCGGGCGTTGGTAATGTGGGGGCGGGACGGGGTGCTGGCTGGCTGGGGGCTGGCCCGCGTCCCCGCCGGGCTGAGCGACAGGCTGGCCAACGCTGCCCCCTGTCCAGATCGTCGGTAATACTGACCCGCCACCTTCTCTGTGTTCCCATAGAAAACAATCAAACCCAGGCGTTAAAAAAAAGTCGTCATTTTCACCAAAGCGATTGTTGTAAGAATTTCTTGGAGAGAAATTTTACTTTAGTTAGTCTAGACGAGTGCAGGAACAGAACCTTACTCTTTATGCTCCAGTATGTCAGAAGTAGATATTCACTTCCCCCCCCCCTTTTTTTTTTTTAGCTTGGGGAAGACTGATTTACCCACCCCACAGAGGATAACCCCTAAGATTCAGGTGAATCAACTGTGCTCTCAGATGTGTGTTTTATTGTCATCTTAAGGTCTTGGTTATTAGTGCATCTTAGCACGATACATGAGAAGCGATGTTTAAAACCATCGAGGTCAGTGGCTAGATCAGTTATAGTTAAGCATCCAGAGAAACAAATTACTGAGGACCCATTATTTCCTAAAGGGCACTTTTCAGTGTTACATGTGTCCTGAACACCTGTCCACCAGGTAGAGGGCCGAGTCTGCCATCTGCTCTATTCCTTTAAAAGTTAGAAACCTTGACTCCGCAGATATAAACCTCCTTATCTCCCTTTAAAGAGTCTTAATACCATTTTTTTCCAAGCCTCTCAGATACAAAAAGAAAAATATTGTGGCCTAGGGCTAATAGAAATCACTGAATATTCTGGAATTGTAATCTCTTTAATCTACACTAACACTGTTAATGAGAAAATCTGTAGCAACACCTTTTATGGTCATAGCAACCACTAAGCCATATTTAAGTTAGTTAACATTTAAGCTGATGCCTCATAGATGAAAGAGTAACCATTTGAAGAGTGGGTGTAGGAAAACATTCCAGGCAGAGAGAACAAGCATATGCAGAGGTCCTAAGATAGGAAAATGAAGAGCTTTGGGTGGTTAAGAATCTGAAAGAAAGCCAGCAAGACTGGAAAAGAGAGGGGAGGAATGAGTGAGGGGAGGAGTGAACTTGGAGAGGTAAGCAGGGCCTAAACATTCAGGGCCATGAGGACCTAGGTAAGGAGTTGAGGGCTTATTATAGGTAACATTGGGAGGTCCTTGAAGACATTGACAAGATCTGACATGCTCCTATTTACTTTTTTTTTTTTTAAATGACTCTGATGACTCTGGACAACTTCTGACAAGGCAGAAGGAAGGGACCAGTTAGGAGGCTGTGCAGTAATTCAGAAGCCATTGGTGATGGCTGGACCTAGAGTCTAGGGGAGATGGCAAGAAGTGGACAGATTTCTCTAGAATGGATAGAAATTACTGTTAAAGAATGAAAGAGAAGACCAAGAAGGAGGAAGAAATAAAGAATGCTTACTCTCAGGTTTCTGGTTTGAGCAGCTGCACGGAAGGTAGTGCCATTTACTGAACTGGGGGACAGCTTGGGGAGGAATGGATGTAGAGGCTGGGTGGTTTTCAGTGTGTGTGTGTGTGTGTGTGTGTGTGTGTGTTTCATTCTTGATACTATTACAGATCCTCCTCCCCCATTTCTCCCTCTTTGCCCCTCTCCAAGGTTTTAGTGTTGAACATGGTAACTTGAGATATCTGTGAAACTACCAAGTAGAAATATGTAGGAAGCAGTTGAGCCTGTGAAACTGTTGTTCTGTAGGGTCTGAGCTGGAGATATCTATCGGGGAGTCTTCAGCATTTTTGAAACAATGGGAATGGATAAAGTCGCTTAAGGAGAGTGCAGAAATAGAAGAGGTTTTGTACAGAACTCTTTTTTATTATTATTTAATAATAAAAGGGAGAGAGGCACAGAAACAATGATGAGAGAATCACTGATTGGCTGCCTCCTGCGTGCCCCCTACCGGGGACCGAGCCCACAACCTGAGCATGTGCTCTGACCGGGAATCGAACCGTGACTTCCTGGTTCACAGGTTGACATTCAACCATGAGCCAGGCTAGAACTTTAAAAACCTCATTTAACAGGTAGATAAAAAGGAGGCAAAAGAGATTAAGGACCAGCTACAGTGGTAGGATCACCATAAGAGTGTGGAAGTCCCCGTTTATTGGTTTTAGTGATGAAGGAAAGTGTCAGATATTGGTAGCTGAAACTGGATTGGCTCAGTGGATAGAGCGTCGGCCTGTGGACTGAAAGGTCCCAGCTTCGATTCCAGTCAAGGGCACGTACCTTGGTTGTGGGCATATCCCAGTAGGGGGTGTGCAAGAGGCAGCTGATCGATGTTTCTCTCTCATCAATGTTTCTATTGTAGCTTTCTATCCCTCTCTCTTCCTCTCTGTAAAAACTCAATAAAAATGCCGAAGCTGGTTTGGCTCAGTGGTAGAGCGTCGGTCTGCGGACTGAAAGGTCCCAGGTTCGATTCCGGTCAAGGGCATGTACGTTGGTTGTGGGCACATCCCCAGCAAGGGGTGCGCAAGAGGCAGCTGGCCAATGTTTCTCTCTCATCGACGTTTCTAGCTCTATCTCTCTCCCTTCCTCTCTGTTAAAAAAATAAAATATATTTTTTTAAAAACTCAATAAAAATATATTTTAAAAAATATTGCTAAAGAGAAGGGACATTTCATCCTGGAGAAGGAGGAAAAGAGAAAAGTGGCACAAAAGCGGGAAGTTTTATAGATGGGAAGATGAGGGAACTTTCCTCTGACAGTTTCTGGTTTCTTAAAGAAATAAAAACGTTCAGGAGCGGGAGTGGGAGCAGGTAGAAGAGCAAGGGAAAGGTAAGCAGTATTGCTAGGGGAGTGTGAGAGGGAGGTGCCAGACAGATCAAGTAGTCAATAGAGATTGCTCAGTTTTTAATTTAGTATTAGCACTCACAAAGCACTTTTTAAAGTTATATTTTAATTAGATAATACATGAGGACTTTCTCCTTTTTAAAATTTCAAATGTTACAAATAAGGCTTAGGCCCTTTTACTCTCTCATCCCAAAGAAAGTCTGGGTTCCTCCTCCCTACCCATTGATAGCCACTGTTTTGAAACTTATTATGTGTATTCTTCTGGGCTTTTCCCTGCTTCCTGTCTCCTTGAAGCATTTGGTGGCATTTTATGTATACAAATTGTTCCGAAACTTGCTTTTTACTCTTCTCATTTATTTTGTGGTTTACCCAGGTTACTATGAGATCTGCCTCATTCCTTACAAATCCTTTCAGTGAAAAAAAAAAAGTTTAATAAAAATTCCAGAATTGCAGATGATACTATAATAGATAGACTATACTACAAATAATTATGAGTGCTGGTCACTAATGAAGCACATGTGCATGTGTTGGGAGGAGCATCATCTAAATGGGTCAAGCCAACCTGGGGAAGATTATCCTCTAATCTAGTGGCTGCATGCACAACGTTCACAAAAAGCTGAACAATTAAAGGGAAAGGTGCTATTTTAGGCTCTTGGAAAATAAGGTTCTTGGCCTAGGTCCATGGTGGGCAAACTGTGGCTCGTGAGCCACATGAGACTCTTTCGCCCCTAGAGTGTGGCTTTTCCACAAAATACCACGGCTTGGGCGAGTCTATTTGGAAGAAGTGGTGTTAGAAGTTTAAGTTTAAAAAATTTGGCTCTCAAAAGAAATTTCAATCGTTGTACTGTTGATATTTGGCTCTGTTGACCAATGAGTTTGCCGACCACTGGTCTAGAGGAAAAGCACTTATGGCAGTTGTTTGAGTTGCAGTCTAACCTAGTTGGCTTTTCTAAAAATTGAAAACTGTTTGTTTGAGAGAATGACTGACAGGCAAATTATGGTTACTCAGACTTGGGCATTTGGCAGATATTGTCTTGAAAATGAATTAAGCCCTAGCTGATTTGGCTCAGTGGATAGTGCTTTAGCCTGTAGACTGAAGTGTCCGGGTTCAGTTCCCCCCAAGGGCATGTATCTCAGTTGCCGGCTCCTTCCCAGGCCAGCCCCTGGTCAGGGCTTGTACAGGAGGCAACCAATTGATGTGTTTTTCTCACATCCATATTTCTGTTTTCCCCTCCCTTTCCACTCTCCCTAAAAAAAATCAATGAAAAAATATCCTTTTGGAGTTACTTTACAAACTCAAACCAAACAAAAGCTCTCTTCATTTGAATACCCTTATCACTTGATATTTGTATTTCTAATGACCACTTTCTACTTCATATTAGTTCTCCTCTCACTGCTTATTTAAATGTTGCCAACATTTCCATCCTCGGATTTTTGTCTTACTGCCTACACTCTCCTCAGGCAGCCTCATTCGTATGCAAGGCTGCACCTGCCGCTGCTGTGATATTGGTGGCTCCCAGATCTTCATCTCCACCCCTGCCTCCTTATCAAGTCTCCAAATAAACTTACCCGCATGTTTCCTGGACATTCACCTGCCCTACTATCCCTTAAACTCAGTGTGTCTTAAGAGAGAGATTAGGGCCGAAACCGTTTTAGCTCAATGGATAGAGCTTCGGCTTGGGGACTGAAAGGACCCGGGTTCGATTCCGGTCAAGGGCATGTACCTTGGTTGCGGGCATATCCCCAGTAGGGGGTGTGCAAGAGGCAACTGATCGATGACTCTCTCTCATCGATGTTTCTCTCTATCTCTCTCCCTTCCTCTCTGTACAATCAATAAAATATATTTAAAAAAAAAAAAAAAGAACATTCTCTCTCTCTAAAAAAAAAAAAAAAAAAAAGAGAGAGATTAGGTTTCTTTTCCTAAAACACTCTCTTCCTCAGTATTCCCTTTATTGATTGTTGCCCACAACACAGGCCATTACTACTGAGTTGCTGATTCAGCCTTCTAAATCTACCAAGGCAGCTGCCGTGGCGCTGCTTTCTTAATTCTGCCCTTAATATCTCTAACTTGGGCCTTTGCATTACCTCATTAACTGCTGCTAATCTTTCTTCCTTCATTTTCACTCTTGGCTACCAGAAGAATCCTTCTGAGCACTGCTGATCAGGGGCACTCCTCTGCTCACATCCTTCAAGGTCCCTGCTGCCTGGTTGAAGCTCTTGACTTGCTTTTTTCACCTTGTTCCCCACCCTCCCCCGTGCTCCATCCCACTCTCACTAGCCCCTGACTGTTTACCTCTCTCTGAGCATACCATGCCTGTCCCTTCCTCCTGTGGCTAAAAATCCCTTCCTATGGGGTGTCTTTGCAGCCTAACACTTGGGATTTGGATTTAAATCCCAGCTCTACTACTTACTGGTATGTGGTTGCAGGCAGGTCACCTAAATCCTCTGAGTCTCAGTTTCCTTATCAAGAACAGAGTAGCTGCCAGTTACATCATCTTGCAGTAGCGGATGATTAATGTTCTGGCACTGTGCCTCGGACTTCTTTGTTTCTCACTGCTTCCCTAATCTGACAAGCTTTGTCCTCATCTAACATTGTCTCTGTCTGGTGTACCCTTTAACTTCTGCCTCTTCTTTCCCCATGGTTGAATTAGGTATTACTTCTCTGAGCTCTTATGCTAACTGATATTGTGACATAGATGGGAGCAGCTCACAGGCAGGAATCAGGAGTTCTGTCTTCTTCAAGATCTGCTGCCCATTATTCATGTACACTCACTGAAGCTTCTCGAAGGTGAAGTGTTTATTTGATTTGTATCTTTAAGCAGCTAGAGAATGCTGGGGGTGTCATTTAGAATTTAATGAATGAGGAAGTTAACAAAGACTCATTTCCCAAGAAGGTAATGGTGAAGAGCTCATATAGAAACAGGAGAAGATATCAGAAAATTCTCTTGAGTTGTATGACAATAAAGCACTGTGCTTTTGAGTTGTTGAGTCATAGATTTGTTGGTAAATTTCTGCACACCAGCTCTACTAATAAACATTTGTTTTCCTTCATTCATTTTTCTCTAAGTTAGCCCAAGTAGTACAATACTGGTCTCCTGTACACTGTTTAAAAACTCATATTTGTAACTTTTATATACAAGTAACTCTTCTGCATTTTCCCATTGGGAGAAGCTACTCAGATTTATTTCCTAGTGTCTTATCAGATTGGGTCTGTAATTTTAGGCAAATATTCTTTTTTCATTCTGAGTATATTTCAGGCAATAGACTAAATTTAAGACCATGGTCAGCAGCCTTTTATGCTTACTATCATAAATAACTATTTCTCAACTGAGAAAATATTAAATTTCTATATTTATGGAGAAAGTGGAGTTTTACCTCTATAATTGCTTCAATTAAAAGAACTATGAGATGTATATGAAAAGAGTTAGGGGAGCCCTAGCTGGTTTGGCTCAGTGAATAGAGCATTGGTCTGAGAACTGAAGGGTCCCAGGTTCGATTCCAGTCAAGGTTATGTGCATGAGTTGTGGGCTTGATCCCCAGTAGGGGGCGTGCAGGATCAGTGATTCTCTCATTATTGATGTTTCTATCTCTCTCTCCTTCTCCCATCCTCTCTGAAATCAATAAAAAAAATATTAAAAAAAAAAAAAGAGGGGAAAGATCTATCAAACTCTTCCAGGTGTGACCTATATATATAGAATAACTACAGTCTGTGTAGTTACAATGCTATACTGTACTATTCTTGTTCTCTTTCACTCCCAAAGTCTATCACTCAGGATAACTACTGCTCTTTGTTGGCCCCAGGAGCCGCAGTTCTGAAACTACCTCCCACCCGCACTTCCTATGAGGTCTCCCCTGCAAACCCAGCAGGGTTTCTTCCTGGGTTCTTGATGAGCCAATGAGAACTCTCTTCCCTCCACTCTCCTGCCCTCCTTTGCCCATTTCCCTCTCTCCTCCACTGGCCCATACTGTAGGAGCCAAGCCCCGGGTGTTGGGCTGGAGTTACTTGGTTTGCAGTAAGAGGAACTTGGTTCTTCATCTCAGCTATCACAACTCCAAAGGAGGGTCTTTATGAAGGATAGTTTGGTTCTATCCTATTATAGTGTATGTGTTAGTACATGATCTGGGAATCTAACCATCCTTTATAAAAAAGATAAAATAGTATTTATTTTCTGGCAACTTGGTCTTGCTCTCTTGTTCTTAATAACATGTTGTGAGAGGGAAATGTACATAGCTCAAAGGTAAGAAGCAGCATTGGGAATTAGTGTCAAATTTATTTGTTTTTCAATTCCAAATACCATATAACAGGCTTTTTCCTCCCAGCAGACTGACTTTAACATCATTTCCGGGGTGAATAACCTAACGTGTATGAACTATGAGGCCCCTCTGGACTTTTCTGATATTTACCACTCTAATGAAGAATATTTCAGGAAACTAGAAGAGCTGAAGACTGCCCACATGGAAACTATGGCAAAGTTAGAGAAAATGTACCAGCATAAATTAAATTTAAAGAAAGTGCAGCCAGTGATCATCAGGGATGAAGCTTCTAGTGTCTCCTCCATGTAAGTTGGTACATAATGTTATTTGTGGACTGTATATAAATAAAAAGTATACTTAAAAGTGCAAAATAAGCCCTGGCTGGTGTGGCTCAGTTGGTTGAGTATCGTCCCACATTCTGAAGAGTTGCTGGTTTGATTCCCAGTCAGGGCACGTGCCTAGGTTTTGAGCTCAGTCCCCTGACAGGGGCGTGTAAGGGACAGCTGATTGATGTTGCCCTCTCACATTAATACTTCTCTCTCTCTAAAAATCAATTTTAAAATCTTAAAAGAAGAAAGTACAGAACAAAATTATTTCAGAATATTTTCTCTCAAATATCCCTTTGTACTTTTAATTATATATGGAGGTGGAATTTCATTCAAAATGTTGGATGGCTTATCAACCTGCCAGGTGGCTTCTTGCTTTGAAGGTCATTTGGTGGCCATTTGGTCTTTTCTTTCTGGCCCATCGTTCATACAACTGTAGACATGTATCAGAATATTTAGTCTGAACCATTTTTATATGATGAATATTAAAAATTTAAAAGACATAATATGTGAATTAACATAAGCTTATTAAAGATATAGTACAAATTGTTTAGAACTAAAACATAAATCTGATTAAGTTTTTAAAATAGTCTTTAATTTCAAGACCTATTTCTGTGATAAACTGGCTTATTTTGAAACTTGAGGCAAGTCCCTTAGCTCATCCAGTGGGTCAGCTCTAATTGCATATCTCCTGGGTGCCAGACCTTGCTTGGATACTGGGAAATCAAAATTGAGATGCCCTCAAGGATCTCAAACACTAACTGAGAATGAAAAATTGCAATATAACAGTATAGAGACAGGAAAAAGCAGTTCATTGCTGGCACTCTGACAGTGTCAGTGGGGACACAGGTAAGAATTTTCTATTGAAGTCATATCTGGCTTCAGTCTTAAGGGGTGTGTGTAGCTGCAGCAAATGTAGGAAGCAAGGAGTGGCCTTCTAGGCAGCTGAAACCATGTGTGCAAAGACATGGTGGCCTGAGGAATGGTGTGTATGAGGAACTTCATGTGATTGGATGTGACTTAGAATGGTGATGGGGATAGGGAGAAGTGAAACTGGGAAGCTATGCAGGGGCTAATATTAAAGGACTCTGTAATCTGTATTTGACTTCATAACTATGACAAATTATGGAAAAGTTTCAAGAAGGAGAGTGACATGATCAGATGTATATTTTAAAATGGTGTCTATGGAGCATTGACCTGTGGACTAAAGCGTCCTGGGTTCAGTTCTGGTTGAGGCACATATTGCCCAGGTTGTGGGCTCAGCCTCCAGTGGGGGGCATTTGGGAGGCAGCCGAGCAATGATTCTCTCTCATCATGGGTGTTTCTATCTCTCTTTTTCTCTCCCTTCCTTTCTGAAATAAATAAAAATATATTAACAAAATAAAAATTATTTATGGAAAACATGTGGAGAATTCAATTTAGAGGTTAGACACAAGAAGTCTCACTGTCTCATATTCCTCCCTTATAAAATAAGGGAGTCAGATTAGATAATTTACAGGCATTTTCCTGCTCTGTTCTAAATAAAAATGTTAATTTTTACAAGCAGTATCCAGCTTTTATCTTCTAATTGATGATACCTTTGTAAAAAAAAAAAAAAAAAAAAAAAAAAAGTACATATTTATTGATTTCAGAGAGGGAAGGAGCGAGAGATAGAAACATAACAATGATGAGAAAGAATCATGGATCAGCTGCCGCCTGCATAACATCTCTGTTGGGGATCAAGCCTACAACCTGGGAATTGAACCATGACAGATCTGGTTCATAGATCTGATGCTCAACCACTGAGCCACACCAGTTGGGTTAATTGATTATACCTTATCTAAGAAAATATGTAGTAATTCGTAATTTTTCTATTTGGTCAAATACAACTGAAAGTGTAACCTAATTATTCTTCTCATTTAGGTGTGTATCAGAAAAGAACTATTGCCCTATCTCGTTAATCACATCACTTTCAGAACCTGATTTAGGTCATTCTTCCTCCTTGATTGTGTCTTCCTCTGAAGATGAGCTGCCCAACTTAGAAAATGACCATCCTGAGAAGAGCAGAATGATGATCTATGCTAAGGAGCTCATCAACAACATGTGGACCAACTTTTCTGTTAAAGATTACATTCACTGTGAAGATGCTGACTTGCCAGCAGTTAAAAAAACAAGGAAGAAATCAAAAGAATGGGTGCCAAAGATTACAATACCTGAGCCTTTTCAAATGATGATTAGAGAAGAGAAGAAAAAAGAAGAGAACATGAAATATAAACCAGATATTGAAACGGCAGACAAACTGCTCAAAAAGCAAGAAGATTCGGAGTGTAAGAAAAAATTCCGAGCCAACCCGGTTCCAGAATTTGTCTTTCTCCCCCTTTATCATGAAAGAGTCAAGCAAAATGAAGAACGGAGGAGGACTATGAAGGAGAAAAACAAAGAAGCACTCTTGGCCTCACTAAAGCCCTTTAAATTTATTGCAAGGGAGGAACAAAAGCGAGCCATCCGGGAAAAACAGCTGAGAGACTTTATTAAGGCTAAAAAGAAAACAAATCGATTCAAAGCCAGACCTATACCTCGATCTACTTATGGTTCAACTACCAATAACAGGTTCATAGAAGAAGAGCTCTTTAGAAACTTTAAGAAACAGCTGAGAGCCCAAGAACTCTCGCCGAATTCATCCCCTCCGCCTTACAGTCCACCTCACAGAAGCTTTGCTGCCAGGAAGCCCAAGGATCGCGAACACGCTGAAAGGGCGAAGTGTAAATGCAAGTCTAGGTGCCAGAGTGCTGATTGTGGAGAACCTCCTGAGCGATGTCAGAAGCACCTCTCAGAACAGAAAAGTCCAAAAGTCCTATTAGCTTTCAAACCATCTGATCCTCATGCAGCCTCACACGCATCTACTAAAAGAGAGAAGATTTCAGCAGATAATAAAGCAGATGAAGAAAATTTGAAAGAAACACATTGGGCTTATCAGTTTTTAAGGCACAAGTCACCAGTAAGAAGTCCAAATGCAAAACGCGCGCCTTACAACTGCAAACCTCCAATGCCCACAGTATCTTCCAGAGGGAGAGAACAAGCCGCCAGGTAAATAAGTAGGATGCTTCAGACTGACCTATGATTGCTACAATAGTGTACGTGGCACTATTAATTTTATGTTGGTGAATTTGAAAGTATGAAGAAATTACTATATCTGGTAATATATTTTACTAAACAATATAGAACATTTTGCAAAAGTGTGTGCTAAGAAATATAATTTCTATTTTATGAATCGTTGGGAATAGAAAAGGTTAGAGTTGGCCTATTGATTTCCAAGTTCACAAGTCAGATCCTTCTCAAAAGGTTGCTTTTTTTCAGCCTTTGAATTATCCTGTGTGAAATCTTTGCTAACAACATTTTCATTGGCTTAAAGTGAATTAAGCCTTAGTTTGTTGCCCTCAGGAGATCACTTGAGGAAAAGAAAATGTTGGAAGAAGAGAGAACTCGGATCCTAACTAAGCAGAAACAAAGAATGAAAGAATTGCAGAAACTCCTGACAACCCGGACTAAGGCTTATGACTCGCATCAAAGTTTAGCTCAAATGTCTAAATCCAGAATAAAATCTCTCAGGTATCATGAAAGAATCCTGAACCTCTAGACCATTGGTTTTCAAACTTTAAAAAAATCAATAGTTACCAATATAGGAACAAATTAAGAATAATATCAGTGTTTTAGTTTCTGGATTCAAATTATTATCAGTTACTTATACTCAATACACACACGCGTGCGCGCGCACACACACACACACACACACACACACACACACAAACACACAGTCACATTCTCTCACCTCATGGTGAGAATCAACATATAAATGTATATACACCTGATGGTGAGGACTATGAAGCTATGTTATTGAACAGAAATGTTTTATATTGTGGCT